>NC_048267.2:24427784-25052784 GCF_005286985.2 Setaria viridis | reverse complement strand
CTTGCTCTTCTACACTGCTATGTATGGTATCTCTAAGCAAGTCCCTACCCCTAAGCAAATTACATAGCCTAAAGAAAGGGGCTCTTCTCATGCGAAGCATGTTTACACACTCTACATCATTACAGTTATATATTCTGTCCAAATTTTTTTGCCTTTCCTCGTCCATAGCACTCATTGGGGCATAACTAATCTGCGGACGTGAGGGTTTAGCCAGCCTAAGCCTATTCAGGAAGAATGCATACATGGCAGCCACTAGAGCAGCTGCATGAATAATAAGCATGCGTCTCTTGTCTTCAAGACCCATCTATATGAATAACATGCAAAACAAGGGTCACTGACATGGGCAACAGATCCTCAGAACTACATATAAACACATCACTGGCATGGGCAACAGAAGCTCACATAAATGTATAAACATCACTGGCATGGACAACAGAAGCTCAGATCTAAATGTATAAACATCACAGGCATGGACAACAAGGCTGAGATCAGTATCTAAACACATCATTGACAAGGACAACAAGGCTCAGGTCAATATATGAAAACATCACTGACAGCAGAGAACATGCCTCAGATCACTATTGTAAAACATCAGTGACATGGACAACAATAATAAGATCAACATAGTAGTCATCATTGACATGAACAACAATGCTCAGACCAATCTAAAAACATATCATTCACATGGAAAACATGCTCCTATCCATATACACACATCAACATCATGAACAAGTGTGCTCAGAGTATGCTCACATATCAAACAACACTGGTACCAATCATTTCAACCACCTATTAACCATCGACAGCATGGTTTTAGGATACCATGCGCATGCACAGAGGGGCAAGGGCTAGGATATTTTACCGCAAAAAAGCAACAGGGAGAACAGCGTGTCAGAGGACGGGGAACTCAGCTCCGCAACCGAACCACGAACAGATCAGCGGCGTCCGGAGGAGGAGGGGTCTGATCGGGAAACCTAGCAACCAAACAAAAATAATACTTTACTTTCAAGTCGGCGACTTCATCAAAATACCTTTTTCTTTCACGAGTTCGTACGGGTTGGCAAGGCTGTATCGACACGATCTCCGACCAATTCTGTAAATTCTGCTTATCGAGTAATATCTAAGTTTTAACTTCGGGCGCATCGCTATTGTTTTGTTTAGATTTATTCACCGGTTATCGATAATAACTAGGATCATAGGTTCCACCTATTATTTTAGTTTTTATCACCAGTTATCCAGCTTGAGATACGAATTGTCGGCTTTTATTGCTTTCCTTCTCTGTTATCATACAGCCGATTAAATCTATCCCAAGTGTTGTTTCTCTAGCATTGTTTAGTTTGCTCTAGTAGCTTTTCTTTACAATCGCTACGCGCAACCGGCTGTTTTATAGCTGCTTACCACTACAGTGAATCGGCCGATTCGCCGATACATTTTTGAAGATAGATCGGAACTCTAGCCGATCGGAACCCCTAGAATTTAATACTTTTATTTTCTTGTCAATCAACAGGTCAGATTGACTGGCACGCCGCGCGAATGGCACCAGGGCGATAACTCGAACAGGAGTTAAGCAGATTCTCCCAGGTCATGTGTCCGACGTTGAGGATCATCGGCTGATTTCTAGCGCCAACACCACTATAAAAACGTGTGCTAGGTCATGGGAGCCCGAAAAGAGTGACACCGTCCACTGGGGTCGAAAACGTGGGGGATGGACCGAAGACGTGGAAAACGCGTTATTGACCATTAAAACATGTGCTATACATCACAGAAGCCCGAAAACGACCACACCGGCCACCGGGGTCGAAAATGCTGTGGATGGACCGAAAACGTAGGGGATGGACCGAAAACGGGAAAATGGCCTCCGAACGCGTTTTCGGCCATGAAAACGTGTGCTATAGGTCACGGAGCCGAAAATAGTGATACCGGCCACCGGCGTCGAAAACGTGGGGAATGGATCGAGGATGTGAAAATAGCCTCCGGACGCATTTTTGGCCATAAAAATGTGTTATAGGTCACGGGAGCCCGAAAACAGCGACACTGGCCACCGGGATCGAAAACGTGAGGGATGGACCGAAGACGTGCAAAACGTGTTTCCGGCCGATTTCATGTGCTATAGGTCATGGGAGCCTGAAAACAGCGATACCGGCCACCTGGCTTGAAAACGTGGGGGATGGACCGAACAAGTGAAAATTGCCTCCGGACGCGCTTTCCGCCATGAAAACGTATGCTATAGGCCACGGGAGCCCAAAAATAGCAACTCCGGCCACCAGTGGCGAAAACGTAGGGGACGGACCGAAGATGTGAAAAACCTTCGGACACATTTTTGGCCAAGGAAACGTGTCACGGGATCCTGAAAACAGCGACACCGGCTACCAGGGTCGAAAACATAGGGGATGGACCAAATATGTGAAAATAACCTACGGACGCGTTTTCGGCCATGGAAACGTGCGTATTGGTCACAGGAGCCTGTTAACAGCGACACAGGCCACCGGGGTCAAAAACATGGGGGATGGACTGAAGACGTGAAAATGGCCGCCACATGCGTTTTCGGCGATGAAAACGTGTGCTACAGGTCACGGGAGCCCAAAAACAGCGACACCAGCCACCGGGATCGAAACGTGCGGCATGCACCGAAGACGTGAAAGTGGCCTTCGGACGCGAGTTTGGCCATAAAAACATCTGCTATAAGTCACAGAAGCCCAAATAAAGCGAAACTGGCCACCAGGGTCAAAAACGTGGGGTATGGACAAAACAAGTGGAAATTGCCTCCGAACTCGTTTTCGGCCAGGAAAACTTGTGCTATTGGTCACGGGAGCCTGAAAACAGCGATACCGGCCAACGGGTTCAAAAACATGAGGAATGGATCGAGGACGTGAAAATAGCCTCCGGACGCATTTTTTGGCCATGAAAATCTGTGCTATAGGTCACGGGATTCCGAAAACAGCGACACTGGCCACCGGGATCGAAAATGTGGGGGATGGACCGAAGACGTGCAAAACACATTTTCAGCCATGAAATCATGTGCTATAGGTCACGGGAGCCTAAAACCAGCGATACCGGCCACCTCGCTTGAAAACGTGGGGCATGGACCGAACAAGTGAAAATTACGTTCGGACGCGTTTTGTGCCATGAAAACGTGTGCTACACGGGAGCCCGAAAACGGCAACACCGACCACCAGTGGCGAAAACATGGGGGACAGATCGAAGACGTGAAAATAACCTCCGGACACATTTTCAGCCATGGAAATGTGTCACGGGAACCCGAAAACAGCGACACCGGCCACCGAGGTCGAAAACGTCGGGGATGGACCGAATATGTGAAAATAACCTCTTGACACGTTTTCGACCATGGAAACATGCGTATAGGTCACGGGAGCCCATTAACAGCGACACTGGCCACCGGGGTCAAAAACGTGGAGGATGGACCGAACATGTGAAAATTGCCTCGGAACGCGTGTTCGGCCATGAAAACGTACGTTATAAGTCACGGCAGCCCGAATACAGCGATACCGGCCACGGGGGGGGGGGGGGGGGGGGAACGTGGGGGATGGACCAAAGACGTGAAAATGACCTCTGGGTGCATTTTCAGCCATGAAAACGTGTGCAATAGGTCACACGAGCCCGAAACTAGCGACACCGACCACCGGGATCGAAAACATAGGGGATGGACCGAAGACGTGAAAAAACGCGTTTTTGTCCATTAAAACATGTGCTATAGGTCACAAGAGCCTGAAAACAGCCACACTGGCCACCAGGGTCGAAAACATCATGGATGGACCGAAGACATGAAAATGACATTAGGATGCATTTTCAGCCATGAAAATGATAAGTCAACATAGCCCAAAAACAGTGATGTCGCCCATTAGGGTCGAAAATGTAGAGGATGGACCGAAGACGGGAAAATGGCCACCGAACGCGTTTTGGCCATGAAAATTTAAGCTATAGGTCTAAGGAGCCCGAAAACAGCGATACCGGCCACCAGGGTCGAAAACGTGGGAATGGACCGAAGAGGCAAAAATAACCTCCGAACGTGTTTTCGGCCATAAATAATGTGTGCTAGGTCACGGGAGCCCGAAAATAGCGACACCGACCACCAGGGCCCAAAATGTGGGGGATGGTGCGAAGACGTGAAAATAGCCTCCGAACGCGTTTTCAGCCATGAAAACAGGTATAGGTCTCGGGAGCCCGAAAACAGCGACATTAGCCAATAGGGTCAAAAACGTCGGGAATGGACCGAAGATGTGAAAATGGCCTCCTGACGCATTTTCGTCCATTGAAAGGTGTGCTATGGGTCACGGGAGCGCAAAAATAGCGACACCGGCCACCGGGGTCGGATACGGTTGGGATGGACCGAAGACATGAAAATGATCTCCGGACGCGTTTTTGGTAATGAAAACGTGTGCCATATGTCACAGGAGCCCAAAAACAGCGACACCAGCCACTGGGAACGAAAATGTGGGGGTGGACGAAAGACATGGAAAAACACATTTTCGTCCTTGAAAAATGTGATATAGGTCACGGGAGGCCGAAAATAGGGACACCAGCCATCGGGCTCGAAAACTTGTGTGATGGACCGAAGCCATGAAAATGACCTCCGCACGCATTTTCTGCTATTAAAATGTGAGCTATAGGTCTATAGCTCACGGGAGCCCGAAAATAGCGACACCGGCCACCGGGGTCGAAAACGTGGGGGATGGACCGAAGATGTGGAAAATGCGTTATTGGCAATTAAAACATGTGCTGTAGGTCACAGGAGCCCGAAAATGGCCACACCGGCCACCGGGATCGAAAACGTCGTGAATGGACCGAAGACGTGAAAATAGCCTTGGGCGCATTTTCAGCCATGAAAACGTATGTTACAGGTCATGACAGCCTGAAAACAGCGATAAAGGCCATCGGCGTCGAAAACGTAGGGGATGGACTGAAAATGGGAAAATGGCCTCCGAATGCATTTTCGGCCATGAAAACGTGTGTCATAGGTCACGGGAGCCTAAAAACAGCGATACCAGCCACCGGCATTGAAAACGTGGGGAATGGATCGAGGATGTGAAAATAGCCTCCCGACGCATTTTTGGCCATGAAAATGTGTTATAGGTCACGCGAGGGCGAAAACAGCGACATCGGCCATCAGCGTCGAAAACTTGGGAGGTGGACCGAAGACATGAAACAGACCTCCGGACGCGTTTTCGGCCATAAAAACGTGTGCTATAGGTCACGGGAGCCCGAAAATAGCGACACCGGCCACCGGGATCGAAAACGTGGGGGCGGATTGAAGACATGAAAAATGCGTTTTCAGCCACGAGAACGTGTGCTATGGGTCACGGGAGCACGAAAACAGCGACACCGGTCACTGGGGTCGAAAACGTGGGGGATGGACTGTAAACATGAAAATGGCCTTCGAACGTGTTTTCGGCCATGAAAACGTCTGCTATAGGTCTCGGAAGCCCGAAAACGGCCTCACCGGCCACTGAGGTTGAAAACGTCGTGGTTGAAATGAAGACGTGAAAATGGCCTCCGGACGCGTTTTGGCACGAAAACATGTGCTATAGGTCCCGGGAGCCCGAAAACAGCAACACCGGCCACCGAGGTCGAAAACGTGGGGGATGGACCGAAGATGTGAAACACGGCCTCCGGACTCATTTTCAGCCATGAAAACATGGGCTGTGGGTCAGAGGAGCCCGAAAATAGCGACACCTACCACCAGGGTCGAGAACATTGGGGATGGATCAAAGACGTGAAAATGGCCTCCCGATGCGTTTTCGGCCATGAAAACATGTGCTATAGGTCACTGGAGACCAAAAATAGCGACACCTACCACCGGAATCGTAAACGTGGGGGATGGACTGATGACATGAAAAAATACATTTTCGGCTATGAAAACGTGTGCTATAGGTCACGGGAGGGTGAAAACAGTGACACCGGCCACCGGCGTCGAAAACTTGGGGGTGGACCGAAGACGTGAAAATGACCTCCTGTTGGCGCTGAAAATCGGACACACAACCCGGGAGAATCTGCTTAACTTTTGTTCGGGTTATTGCCCTGGTGCAGTTCGCGCGGTGTGCCAGTCAATCTGACCTGTTGATTGACAAGGAAAGAAAGGTATTAAATTCGAGG
Source organism: Setaria viridis (assembly GCF_005286985.2). NCBI lineage: Eukaryota > Viridiplantae > Streptophyta > Magnoliopsida > Poales > Poaceae > Setaria > Setaria viridis. The sequence continues at coordinate 25,046,673 of NC_048267.2, read as the reverse complement.
GGTTTCGATCGGCTAAAGTTCCGATTTGTCTCGAAAAGCGTATCAATGATTCGGTCGATTTACTGTAAAGATGACCAGCTATAAAGCAGCCGATGACCACGTAGCGAGTACAAAGAAATAGTAGAGCAAGTTAAATAATGCTACAAATGCAACACTTGAAACAGATCTAATCGGCTGTGTGGCGATAAATAAGAATAACAATGATGAAGCCGATAGTTCGAAACTCAAGCTGGATAACTGGTGATAAAACTAGAACAATAGATAAAACCTATAATTCTAGTAAATATCGATAACTGGTGAATAAATCTAAACGAAACGACAGCGATGCGCCCGAAGTTAAAGCTTAGATATTACTCGATAAACGGAACTTACAAATTGGCCGAAGATCGTGTCGATGCAGCCCGGCCAACCCGTACGAACTCATGAAAAGAAAAGGTTTTTTTGGCGAAGTCGCCGACTTAAAAGTAAAGTGTGAGGAATAAGTAGATTTGTTGTGTTGATTGATGTGTCCCCTACAAATCTCTAGAGACGGCTATTTATAGCCTGTTACAACTGATTTCCTAACCGACTAGGATCTATCTCTAATTTTAAATGATAACAAATATTTACAAACAGAACCCGTATCGGAGTTGGTTATCGTATTCCACGGGTCAACCTTCTTTTTTAACCATTCTTCTTCTCCGGTCCACTTTAGGCCCATACTGGCCAAGCCACTCCAACTTCCAATCGGCCGACCTTCATCAACTCCGTTCGCTAATCGGCCGAAACACTGTAGTACCAATCGGCCGATTCCCAGCTGTAGCCTTTAGCCTGCCGCGTCGGCCAATCTTTTTCTCCCTTGACGCCAATTCAAAATATGTGTCAAAATCCGGCGTCAACACCTCCGAACGCTTTTTCGGCCATAAAAACGTGTGCTATAGGTCACGGGAGCCCGAAAATAGCAACACCAGCCATCGGGATCGAAAACGTGGTGGACGGACTGAAGACGTGAAAAACGTGTTTTTTGCCATTAAAACATGTGCTATAGGTAACATGAGCTCGAAAACGGCCACACCGGCCACCGGGATCAAAAATGTCGTGGATGGACCGAAGATGCGAAAATGCCCTTAGGACTCATTTTCACCCATGAAAAACATGTTAGAGGTCATGACAGCCCGAAAACAGCCGGCCATCAGGGTCGAAAACGTAGGGGATAAATCAAAAAAGGGAAAATGGCCTCCGAATGCGTTTTCGGCCATGAAAACGTGTGGCATAGGTCTCGGGAGCCCAAAAACAGCGATACTGACCACCTGGGTTAAAAATGTTGTGATGGACCGCAGAGGCGAAAGTAACCTCCGGACGAATTTTCGGCCATAAACAACGTGTGCGGTCACGGGAGCCTGAAAACAGTGACACCGGCCACCTATGTCGAAAATGTGGGGATGCACCGAAGACGTGAAAATGGCTTCCGGATGCGTTTTTGGCCATAAAAACATTTGCTATTGGTCACGGGAGCTAGAATAACGTGACACCGGCCATCGGGCTCAAAAACATGGGGGATGGACCGAACGAGTGGAAATTGCCTCCGAATGTGTGTTCGGCTATGAAAACGTCTGCTATAGGTCACGGGAGCCTGAAAACAGCGATACCGACCACTGGGGTCGAAAACGAGGGGGATGGAATGAGGACGTGAAAACGGCCTCCGGACGCTTTTTTGGCCATGAAAATGTGTTCTGTAGAAAACTTGTGGGATGGACTGAAGCCGTGAAAATGACCTCCGGACACATTTTCTGCTATATAAACGTGTCCTATAGGTCACGGGAGCCTAAAAACAGCAACACCAGCCACCAGGATCGAAAATGTGGGGAATGGACTGAAGACGTGCAAAACGCGTTTTCAGCCATGAAAATGTGTGCTATAGGTCATGGGAGCCCGAAAACAGCGACACCGGCCACCGAGATCGAACACATGGGGGATGATCCAAAAATGTGAAAATGACCTCCAGACACGTTTTTGGCCATAAAAACATCTGCTATATGTCACGGTAGTCCGAAAACAGCGATACCGGCCACTGGGGTCAAACACGTCGGTAATCGATCGATGATGTGAAAATGACCTCAGGACACGTTTTCAGCCATGAAAATGTGTGCTATAGGTCACGGGAGCCCAAAACCATTAATACCAACCACCGGGATAAAAAACGTGGGGGATGGACCGAAGACGTGAAAATGGCCTCCAGATGCATTTTCGGTGATGAAAACGTGTGCTATAGGTGACGGGACCCCGAAAATAGTGACAATGGCCACTGGGGTCGAATACATGGGGGATGGACCGAAGACATTAAAATAGCTTTCGAACGCATTTTCGGCCATGAAAACGTGTGCTATAGGTCACGGGAGCCTGAAAAAGCGACACCGACCACCCGGGTCGAAAACGTGGGGGATGGACCGAAGACGTCAAAATGACCTCTGGACGCGTTTTCAGCCATGAAAACGTGTGCCATAGGTCACGGGAGCCCAAAAATAGCGACACCGGCCACCGGGGTTGAAAACGTCGGGGATGGACCGAAGAAGTGAAAATGGCCTGCGGACGCATTTTCGGCCACAACGACGTGTGCTATGGGTCACGGGAGCCCAAAAACAGCGACACCGGCCACCAGGGTCGAAAACGTGGGGGATGGACTGTAACCATGAAAATGGCCACCGAACGCGTTTTCGGCCATGAAAACGTTTGCTATAGGTCACAGGAGCCCAAAAACGGCCTCACCGGCCACCGAGGTCGAAAACGTCGGGGTTGAAATGAAGACGTGAAAATGGCTTCCGGACGCATTTCCGCATGAAAACGTGTGCTATAGGTCCCGGGAGCCCGAAAACAGCAACACCGGCCACCAAGGTCGAAAATGTGAGGGATGGACCGAAGACGTGAAAATGGCCTCCGAACTCATTTTCGGCCATGAAAACGTGGGCTATGGGTCACGGGAGCCCGAAAATAGCGACACCGGCCACCGAGGTCGAAAACGTTGGGGATGGATCGAAGACGTAAAAATAGCATCCAGACGCGTTTTCGGCCATGAAAACGTGTGCTATAGGTCACAAGAGCCCGAAAATAGCGACACCTGCCACCGGGATCATAAACATGGGGGATGGACTGATGACGTGAAAAAATACGTTTTCGGCCATGAAAACGTGTGCTATAGATGATAGGAGGGTGAAAACAGCGACACCGGCCACCGGGGTTGAAAACGTTTGGGATGGATCGAAGACATGAAAATGGCCTCCAGATGCGTTTTCGGTCATGAAAACGTGTGCTATAGGTCAAAGGAGCCCGAAAATGGCGACACTTGCCACCGGGATCGTAAACATGGGGGATGGACTGATGACGTGAAAAAATACGTTTTCGGCCATGAAAACATGTGCTATAGGTCACGGGAGGGTGAAAACAGCAACACCAGCCACCGGCGTCGAAAACTTGGGGGGTGGACCGAAGACGTGAAAATGACCTCCGGATGCGTTTTCGGCTATAAAAATGTGTGCTATAGGTCACGGGAGCCCGAAAATAGCGACACCGGCCACCAGGATCGAAAATGTGGGGGACGGACCGAAGACGTGCAAAACGCATTTTTTGCCATTAAAATATGTGCTATAGGTAACAGGAGCTCGAAAACGGCCACACCGGCCACTGGGGTCGAAAACATCGTGGATGGACCGAAGACGTGAAAATGACCTAGGACTCATTTTCAACCATGAAAACGTGTTAGAGGTCATGACAGCCCGAAAACAGCGATTCCGGCCATCGGGGTCGAAAACGTGGGGATGGACCAAAGACGGGAAAATGGCCTTCGAATGCGTTTTCGGCCATGAAAATATGTGCTATAGGTCTCGGGAGTCCGAAAACAGTGATACCAACCACTGGGGTTAAAAACATTGTGATGGACCAAAGAGGCGAAAATAACCTCCGGACGTGTTTTCAGCCATAAAAAACATGTGCTATAGGTCACGGGAGCCCGAAAACAGCAACATCGGCCATCGATGTCGAAAACGTGGGGATGCACCGAAGACGTGAAAATGGCTTTCGGATGCGTTTTTGGCCATAAAAACGTCTGCTATAGGTCACAGGAGCTAGAATAAAGCGACACCGGCCACCAGGGTCGAAAACGTGGGGGATGGACCGAAAGAGTGGAAATTGCCTCCGAACGTGTGTTCGGCTATGAAAACGTCTGCTATAGGTCACGGGAGCCTGAAAACAGCGATACCGGCCACCGGGGTCGAAAACGAGGGGAATGGAACGAGGACGTGAAAACGGCCTGCGGACGCTTTTTTGGCCATGAAAATGTGTGCTGTAGAAAACTTGTGGGATGGACCGAAGCCGCGAAAATGACCTTTGGACGCATTTTTCGCTATAAAAACATGTGCTATAGGTCATGGGAGCCTGAAAACAGCGACACCGGCCACCAGGATCGAAAACGTGGGGGATGGACCGAAGATGTGCAAAACGCGTTTTCAGCCACGAAAACGTGTGCTATGGGTCACAGGAGCCCGACAATAGCGACACCGGCCACCGGGGTCGAAAACGTGGGGGATGGACTGTAAACGTGAAAATAGCCTCCGAACGCGTTTTCGACCATGAAAACGTCTGCTATAGGTCACGAGAGCCCGAAAACGACCTCACCAGCCACTAAGGTCGAAAACGTCGGGGTTGAAATGAAGACGTGAAAATGGCTTCCGGACGCGTTTCGGCATGAAACCGTGTGCTATAGGTCTCGGGAGCCCGAAAATAGCGACACCTGCCACCAAGGTCGAAAATGTTGGGGATGGGCCGAGGACATGAAAATAACCTCCGAACGCGTTTTCGGCCATGGAAACGTGTGCTATAGGTCACGGGAGCCCGTTAACAGCGACATAGGTCACTGGGGTCAAAAACATGGGGGATAGACCGAACCGAACATGTGAAAATTGCCTCCGAATGCATGTTCGGTCATAAAAACGTGCGTTATAAGTCACAGCAGCCCGAATACAGTGATATCGGCCACCGGGGTCGAAAACGTGGGGGATGGATCGAAGATGTGAAAATGACCTCCGAACACGTTTTCGACCATGAAAACGTGTGCGATGGGTCACACGAGCCCGAAAATAGCGACACCGGCCACCGGGATCGAAAATGTGGGGGATGGATCGAACAAGTGAAAATTGCCTCTGAACGCGTGTTCGGTCATGAAAATGTGTGTTATAGGTCACGGTAGCCCGAATACAGCGATACCGGCACTGGGGTCGAAAACTTTGGCAGAACCACCCATCTTAAACTGGGTTAAGTGTGCCTAATCGCTATCAGAACAGCAATTATCCGAAACACACTTAAAATAGTGTAAGTCTGGTAATCCGTCAAGTGTCCCTAGGACTCCTCAAAACATGCACGACGTGATCCATAGCCATACATTAGGATCACTTCCGCGATGGGAAGGTATCAACAAATATTACATTTTTACATACATATCGAGGTGTGAATTATTACAAACCATAGTTTGAAACAAACTTAACAATGTGGGTTAGAGCAGTTCTAAGGGGGTGTTTGGCAGCACTCCACCTTTCATATATCAAATTGAATACATGTTACCTTGTGGAGGATGTGGAAAAAATTCTTCATCCACTCTTAGTGCATTGTACAACACACTTGTATCATGCATAGCTCCAGGTTGTCCCGTGGAAACATAAGTGAAACGCATGTCAAAGTCGCATACCGCTAGTACATTTTGAGTGGCTACCCCGGTCTTTCCAATATATCTCACTTGCTCATCAGGTGAAAGAGCAACACGGATATGAGTGCCATCAAGTGCACCAATGCAATCTTTGAAATGTGGATATGCACGTTTGTCATCTCTTATCCTTTTATGGACTGTGGGGAAGTTGGGATTCTTTGGTTGAATGAAATCTTTCGCCATAGCCATCAAAGCATTTAGAACCTCATCAAATTTCCTACTAATAGTTTCGCCAGAATGCTTAAATCTATTTTGAGCTCTCCTATTAGACTTGTTTCCAGCACATGTGTATAGGAACATAGCAAGCATCTCTTTTGTGTTAATGTGCATAGAAGGTCGCAGCCCATACCTTCCCACCAACACACCATGAAGATCCAAGAAGATTTCATTGTTCATACGTAGTTGTCTATGACATTCTCCAGGACTTTTCATTGTCTCTAGCAGCCATCCTGTTCCACTTACACCAGATGTCCTTGGTGGGTTTTTAACAAGGTAGAGGTCAACATATATTTGTGCAATTTCTGCAGCACCCAACATAAGATTCCAAAAGACCTCGCTTTCATCATTAGAGTCATCACTATCGCTCTCACTTTCCTACAGATAAGAGATCATATGACATATAAAATAAAATAAGTACTTGGCATTAAAATAACACTTAAGGTTGAATGACAATACTTCAGTCCAACAAGTAAGTAAAAATTGAAAAAACACAAAATTAGTTTCAATAACAAAAGTATTATTAAAATGACACAATTCCTCAATTGCCATGCTTGGCATTGTACTTTCTGCGAAGCCAATTAAATCTAATCTCGTTTGTTGGCAGGGTCATGAACATTTCCCTTTGGTCCTTCTTCACAAACAACTCTGTGGCGATATAATGCTCATCTGTATCATATCCTGCCCCACATTCCAACACAAGATCCATGACTTGTTGCACAGTTACACCCAATTTTTTAGATGTAAAAGAGGAAGCGGACTCAGCAATCTTGGTTACTTGTTCCTGAATAACTTGTGCTGTTCCAGTTCTTTGTTTCTTTGCTGGTGGAATTCTTTTGTTTGCTAACAAAATAGTAGGAGAAGGAGTAACCTCTTGGACCTCATCTATTTCATCCCAAGCAACTCCATCATCGTCACAATCATCAGGGACATCATGAATCTCATTCACATGTCCGTTGCCAACATCCTCTTGTATTGGTGGTATGATGGGATTAGAGCTCATAGGATTCCAATGATCGCTTTCATCATTAGTTATGTCAGCAAACATCATTGTCAAGTCCTCCTCATTTTGCAACGGTTTTTTTCGAAATTTGCCGCAACCTGGAATTTCCTGCAAGGACATCATCATTATTTAAAAAATAAATGATATGAACCTATTGCTTAACAGAAATAAAATAGTTTCGGAACTCACCGCTCTTGCCTTCTTCCACCACTCATCATCCATATCAATCACACCTCTTGCTCTGTCCCATCCCGTACCCGTTTGCTTCCTCATTAATTTCTTCCAAGTTGTTAAATCGATCTTTAATTTATCCCACTTGTTCTTCATTTGCCGCTTGGTCAAACGAATTGCTGTGAGGTTGAAAAATTCATTGCTGACCTCATCATAGCCTACTGAGTTCAAATGAGTGTTCGATCTATTCCCTTTCTTAACTTGTTTGGCAAACAACGAACATATGATCGTCGTGTTTGCATCAGTCCATTCAATTGAATCACCCTGAATTACATATGACAGCCCATTCATTTACAAGCATTCAAAGTAATCTGACCTCGTTGATAAAACCACAATTGTTATTCAATCACAATCCATATTAACATGCAATCCATATAAAAAAAATATTGGCTTTGAATATTTGCTATGAATCTTTAACAGATTCACACAGCCATATCTCTTTAACAAATTGATAGTACAATCGTGCATACTACTGCTTATTATGCTCTGAAGTAAGATTATGAAACATGGTTGTATTTCTTCTTTAACTATGATAGTAACAGTTTCCTTTCAGCCTGGTGCCTGATGCAGTGATGTTACCAAAGGACTTTTTAGTACTAAGAATTAATTGATGTTACAGCAAGCTCCTTTCTTTATTTTCAACAACTAACAGAAATTACATGGATGAGCATAATTAATAGCAACAGATAGCAAGGAATAAATACTACAGGTTGCCATGAACCTTTGCTGAACATGGGGTTGGGATACTACTGTAGGTTCATAACCAAGGAATGTGGTCAGCCAAAGTGGTTAATGAATTTGATACTACTATAGGTTCATAACCAAAGATTATGAGTATAAGATCTGAATCACATCATCTGAGGAATTAGACTATGCAAAATTCCCTCTAGAGATAAAAAAATGCAAACACAAGCATGCAGTAGTGCAAGTACCAGTAACACTAGCTACATAATTCGTAATGTGCCTTCAAATGTGCTAGTAACTAATAATGCCCTAAGAGCAGTACGTCTAATCCGTAGGCAACAAGAGCTTAATCGAAAGCCCACACCCATCGGAACAATAAGTTCTGTTGATCGGGTAGTGGGTACCTGTAACTTAGAAAACTAGGTACTAGCCAGTTATATAACAACTAAAGTCCATTATATAACCAAATGAACAACTAGATGTGACTCCTACCAACTCAGAAACCTAGGAGACAACTGTATATGACAGCAAAGAATATATATTCTAGTAATATAATGATAACTCTTTATGAATTATGTAGCTAGTGTTTCACAACATCTGAATCACATCATCAGGTTCGGCTACAATACTTGGTAAGCACTGTCAAAGAACAGAAACAGAATTTCACAAGCATGCAGTAGTGCAAGTACCAGTAACAAGGATTACCTAACACAATTCAGAGTCAGTTGTACTTCAGTGGTGAAAAATTACAGTGGTTCAGGACACTACCAGGAACTGAATTTGCTACTTCTTGAATTCCCCATATAGAGTTTGTCATCCACAAGCAACACAAGAAAGGAACACAAGAAACCATTACCGTGTCAGAAGCTTTTCTCTTTGATGTCTTCTTCACGCCTGAGTGTTGTGCAGCGTAGGCGGCAACATCCTGGCCAATGGGCTCGCCGCCTAGCCCGGCCATATTGTCGCTGCCAAGCTCGGCCACACGGCCACGGCCACGGCCGCCGCCCTGGCTAACACGGCCACGATCCCTGGAATTGCCCAACATGGCTGCAGCGCCCCTGCGACCTATACCTCTTGCGCCGCTGCCCAGGACACCTCTTGCGCCGCTGCCCAGGCCACCTCTTGCACCGCCGCCCAGGCCACCTCGTCCGCCGGCCATCTCCCCGTCGCCTTCTTCCTCGCCCCCCAACCCACCCCTGGTGCGGGCGCCCAGGGGCCCTTGACCGCCAGCGCTGAGGGGCCCTTCACCGCCGGCGCCCAGGGGCCCTTGATCGACGGCGCCCAGGGCTGGCGTGCATTCTTCCTACATGGCGATGCCGGCCCAGGCCGCGCCACCCAAGTTCCCCTGGCCGGTGGCGCCGGCAAGCAACCTCTGGGCGGCATGGGCCCCTGCCAAAATTGAGCCCTGACGATGAGCCGAGGATGAAATTGGAGCAATAGGTGGAGGAGGGTCGCCGCCGCCATCCATCTTGCCAGTAAAGACCACCGGCGGCGGCCGGGAAAGGAAGGGGCGGCACGCTAGGATTGGGGCGGCACATTAAGAAGATGGGGAGAAGGAGAAGGGGCGACGGGGAGAAGGAGCTCTGTTCTTTTTTTAGATCGAATCGTTATCTGTAACCGATGGCAATGGTGGGTAAATACCCACCAACTCCACGAGCAGGTCTGAAAAGGAGATTTTTGGAGCACCTCTTGAGGTACTCCACAAAAAACGTGGATCTACCCCTGCTCCACCTTTTTTCTGGAGCCGGAGTTGCTGGAGCTAGACGCGTTTGGCTGCAAAATTTGCAAAATTTTTGGAGTTTGTGGAGTGGAGCAATTTTTCATGGAGTGAAGTCCTCCCAAACAGGCCCTAAGAGTTTAAAACATAAACCAGTCCAAGCAATAAATAAACAACTAAGTTTTATTCTAGGGTATTGTGAGACTCATAAAATACCATAGTTCTTCGAGGTTTCTCCCTCGGTGAACTCCTACTGAGTTTCTAAAACAACAACGAAGGATCTCCTGAGTACGAGGGTACTCAGCAAGACTGACCCGGCTGACCAAGAAAAACGACTTTCAAGACGGGAAGAATGATAGTTGTTTGGTGTACTGGCCGACTCACATTTTGCGAAAAAGCTTACTATAGGTGGATCCTTAACATTATTCTTTTACTTCCATTTAGTTTTACCTATCAGACTAGATGCAAAAAAATATTTTGGCAATCAAGTGAAATTAAGTCATACAGCATGTTAATTTTAGGAAAAATATTATATTTAACTTGATTACACTACGATGCTTAACAGAGAAACAAGTGCATTCATATCCGAGAATTGCGGCGATCCGGACCGATTTACATCCTGTAGGAGATACCCGGCCATCAGCTATGCACAACTATCCGGGTTGCACATAACGACCTTTCGATTAGTCGTACCCAACGATTGGGAATATGACTACCCAAACCCAGGGACGTACCCCCACATGGGACCCCACGTCTGGCCTAGTTTCCATGTGAGTTTCTAGTTTCCATGTGAGTTTTAGGCTACGTCCCTGCTATTTTTCAACACGTCAAGCACAAGTACGAAATATTCCCGATCAGAGAGCCAACTAACCTACCGAGCTTGCTGGTTCCCATATGGTAGTAAGTAACCAGGTAAAAATCACTTGAATCAATGGTTAAGACAACGATCGGTCCTTAATTAAATTAAGCGAGTAGACGGAACTACGGAACTCAAGACTCCTTTCTTGATTCCATCCAAGCTTCCGTCCACTACTTTTCAAAATAGGCCATTTCCTTGATTATGATGTATGACCATCTTAGCCTTAGAGTTGAATAACCCAAGCTACTCGCAGGTATCTAAGCATTGCTAAGCATAGGATAGTTACTAATTAGTTGAACAGGTGTCAAAGATGTCCTTAATAACAAGGTTGGATTGTGCATAAAAGTGAGTTTCAATCAACTCCTAGACCTAATGCACACATATAAGGAAATAACCATTAATTGGACTCATGAATAGTAAGTTCTGAAAGTAGATGGGTTTAGATGCACCGGGGCTTTGCCTTGATCCACAAAAAGGTTAGTGTCTTCTGAGGGTCCTGCTTCACAAGGGATCAATTCAACAACCTCTTCAAACTCCGGAGGTTCTTTAGTGATTTCCAGAAAATCCACTTCAGGAGCTTCAGAGTCTACGATTAAATATATGTAGGGGTTAGATATGCAAATTTTTAAATACATGACTATACGACTTTCCTTCGTGATAAAGTTGCAAGCCAACAAGTGACTATACAACCTATCTCATGATAAAGTTGCAAGCCAACACTAGACTACCCATAAAGATTAACCCACAATTTTTAATTTTTTTACTAATCTACCCTAAGCCTTTTCTTTTATTTTAGAAAAGCATTATAATAATTTTCTAATCTCAAAACTTAATTCCTATGGTTTAATAGCAAATTTGTTGTTGGGAAAGTATTATTCAAAATTTTATACATTTATTAAAGGTTAAGCATTTATTTAAATATCTTAGTTAAAAGGTAATAAATAAATACCTAAATTTTATTATTTTTCTTACGGTTTAAGGATTTTAATGCATAAAAGAAAATAAAACAATCCTACTAAATTGGTTTTACTATTTTTGGACATTTCTACTCTGGAGAAGTCAATGAGATATCAGTAGTGTGAAAATATGAACGGACATTAAAAAGATATTTAATCAAGTACTTAGTTACATAACCTAACAAGGTACAGCACGATAAAATATTCTGAAGAGATGCCTCAATCCTCCATTAACAATGCTTGGGAGTTCCTTGACACTTCATATAATCGAAAGTCAGATTCCACAAATATTCTTTTGCTTATGTGGAGGAAAAAGTGGGACTAAACACCCTTTGCATGCCGAGGGAAACATCATACATTACAACTTGATCCATTGTGCTTGGCTCTCCAGCATCACACCAGGTCACAACTTGCAATAGGTTGCCTCAAATGCCTCTTATGAGGGGAACAACCGAACAAGTTTAAGGAATACCTCATTCTTTTGTTAAATTGAACCGGTGCAGATTGAAAAATCTGAATCTTCAAGAAAACCCATGAGAAACCATCTCCAGCTTGGTTCGTTACACCTATCATGTCTAATAGCTAAGAAGATAAATAAAATATCCACATAGAAAAAAGGCATTCTGCAGTTTTATACGAGAATAAAACTAACTAAGTTGCAGGGAAACGAAGCATGAACAACTGCTTGATTACTGCAAATTTTGGTATGAACAAGTAACATATATTTTGTGATTCCGTTTATTTCTCTTCGCAATGAACACGCTATTAGCACCTTCACTTATCTATTTCCTCCATTAAAGCTATACGAATAGCTCCCATCACGGTAGGCGGATACTCCTCAACTGGCTTTAGCAACAATTAAGGACGACTGAGGTGTAATATCAGCAACCAAGGTCCCTCTGGCGACATGGTTAACAGGTTTTGCGTCATCTGCCCAGAAGCTTGAGGTTTTGATGTCATCTTCCAGCATCAGCTTGGAGTAGTCCTCATGGTTCTACACCACATTCTTCCTTCCCCCAAACTCTACAGGAAGTACCTCGGGATCAGTGCACTTGTACAGGACCTTCACGCCCTCCTCATCCTTCAGGTACACGAAGTTCAGCTTCTCGATCGATCTTGGGTCAAGGAAATATTTGACAGCCTGAAAGGATGAAAGAATTTGGAATAATTAAGTTAGAATAGGGAAATAAAACAGGAATAATTTCTCTCTATCAACTCTCCGTGCAAAGGTTGAGTCTTTACCTTGTAAAAGGTTTCAAATACTTTTGGGGGATTAAACAGAAATGCAGTGGCCAGCCTCTTAGGGTAATAATTTTGCAGGATGCTTGTACATTCTCTAGCAGTTTTTATAGGCGTGGCATGGGCCATTGTCCATCCTGTGAAGTCTATCAGCCATACAATTTTCTCTTGACCTTCATGCAGGCTCAGGATAGCGTTCTCCAAAACATACACAAGGAACCGGATTTGCCCGTCATGGGATGTTGTATTCTCAAATTTGAGAAAAGCATGCAGGTGATATTGAGGTAAGCATTCTAGAGAGACTACTGACTTTTAGGAAGAAGGAATGGCAATTCAGAAGAGGAAGCCTTGCCTCCTTTGTAGGTCTCATAATAACAACGGCTCTCCCCTCTTTATCTCAAAAATTTGCCCCGTACATTTTGCCGGTTTCTGCTTCAACAGAAACATCAGGCTAAAAGGCAGTTAGCGTGTCTGTGGTTACTTGATCAGGATTCAGAGAACAAAGTAACTTGATCCTAGCGAATATCCTCCGGCCTATAAGCTGCCCTCCGCTTGAGGCTTTCTTCCAGCATTTTTTTCGACTTGGCAACATCCCAGTTCCGGGCTTCAAGGTATCTTGTCAAACAAGCTTCACTGCAGTACTTCTCACAGCGGGCAGACACAGGTCCAAGTGCAGATTTTCATTCATTTATCTGCTCATAGGAGAGATCTGCGTGAGAAATCAACAATACCTTACAGAGATGTCTGAATAACAAACGGGTCCTAGATTGGCCTCAAACCAAAACAACCAATCTAAGACCCTGAATCTGAAGCTCCAAGATTCGGGCTGAAACGACCATTTAACTGAATCAGACGATTCAGTTTCGTCAGACATAAGAACAGGGCCATTTGCCCAATTTTAGGCTCAATTAAAATAGCATAAAATTGATCCATAGCATCCATCCTTTATCCCTCTTTGTTCTACAACTAACCAAGGTTCCATTTTGCACCTGAGCCCATATATCTTCTACACTGGATTCCTCAGAAATTTGCACCAAAGATGGTAAAGTCACTCTACATTCAGACTTAAGCAAAAATTGCTCCAGCAGCAATCCTAGTCCGTTTATTCTGAAAAATATCATCTACAGGTGACACTCTTCAAGATTGTTGGTGCTAAAAGTCGAAGAGGGGATCAAGCATCAATTTGGTGTGCCTCACTGCCTCATACCGGTCTGACCGGTACTGGATACCGGTCTGACCGGTATGTCCAGGCAGCAAGGCCCAATGTGTTTGAATTTGGTTTAAAGTTTGTCAATTAGACTATTCACCCCCCCCCCTATAGGAGACATCAAGATCATTTAAATTGGTATCAGAGATTGGACTCACTTTCAAGCTAAACCGCCCTGAGAAAAGATGTCGACAATCCTTTGAGCCTCTCGATTGTGAAGGCTCAAACTATGCTTCTTGGTCTGCTGATGTACTCAATACTCTTAGGAACATGGGTCCATCATATGAGCATGCTTTAGTTGCTAGAACTCATCCTCCAAAATTTGATATTGATCACATTGATTGGTCCAAGATCACTCTAGAGGAATTAGAGTACTAGCAACTCAAGGCTTGTGTTATTAACTTCTTGCGTAGCAATATTTGTGAAGATTTGCAGGATATTATCTTTGACATTGAAGATGTTCGTGAAGACGCACATCTCATTTGGAAGCTTCTCATTGCAACCTATGCTACGCCCGAATGCAGTAACGAAGACCAAGTAGAGGAGGAATCACTTGAGGAGTGCTCTACATCAACTGAAATTAACACTCACTCTCAAGTGTCACTTCTTGTTGAGAAGGCAGGCCGAAAGAACAAAGATCCGGTTCCTCCGCAGGAACCGGTCAGACTGGTTTCACAAACCGGTCAGACCGGTCCAGACAGGGCAACCGGTCCAGCGATCGTTACGGCCCTTTGTGAAGGCTCAAGCCAAGCTTCATCTACTACAAGTATTGATAAATCAATTTATGAAGCTTATCTGTTCTTGATGACTAATAAAAGAAAGAAGAAGACCAAAAAAGGGAAAAGCCAAAAGATTGAGTTGTCTAGTCCTTTGAACAAAGAACTAGAGCTTCTCAAATCAAATCATGCTTTCTTGGTATGTAAGTATGATTCATTGGAAAAATATTTTGCATGTGCTACTAACCGTCTATCATGTGTAGCATCCTTAGAAAAAGCCAATGAAGTGCTCAAGGCTCAACTTGACAAGCTCACTAGTGAACATATGACTTTGCATATCACTCACAAGGAACTTCAGTGTTCCCATGAGAGGCTTGTGGAATCATATGCCATACTAGACATAGCTCATGAGGTTATGGTAACTTCGGTAAAGACTATTCAACCTCTCACACATACACGCTCATGCTCACAAGTAGAAATCAATTCTCTTAGCACTAACCCTTGTTGCTCTCAAGTAAGCCAATCTAGCATTGAGCATGTATTTGTAGAATCTTGTGACGTTGCCCAAGAAAATAATCAACTAATGCAATAGGTTGAAAAGTTCAAGAAAGATTTGAGCGAGTTGAAAGAGAAGAGTCAAGTGCAACTTTCTCAAGATAACCGTGAAAACATGGTGAAGAAGCTTGAGAAGGGATCAATCTCCACTTGCTCAACTCCTCAACTCCATCTCAAAATCAGCAAGAGCACGATTCAAAAAGAGAACAAGTTTGAACATATCAAGTGCTTCAACTGTTAAAAAATGGGGCACTTTGCACCTATGTGCCCCAACAAGCTCAAGGAAAATAAAGCTCACTCAAGCAAGAAAAGAAGCGTCGCAAGCAGAGAATATGCTACAAGTGCAAACAAAAGGGACATATCGGTGCTGTGTGCACCTTTGAGATCATTGGAGGGGAAGCTGACCCAGACAGGTCAAACCGGTTTCTTAAACCGGTCAGACCGGTCAAGGCCAGAAAAGTTCATAAATCCACATTACAGACTGAGATTCATGATTCAGGTTTTCTTTTATGCTTTCCTGATAATTTGAGATCCGTGATTCAGGTTTTAAATCTGATACCTGTGGGTGACCTTGAATTATCAGGAGCGTTTTAGCAGTTCTTAAGTCTCCTCACATGCATTTCATCATACAATCACACATCAAACACGGAGTGAATTGCTGCCATTCCACCTGTTAAAGGAAACAATAAAGGAGTTCCTACATGCCGAGAAGTCGTATTACCAACAAACAAAAAAATATGGCTACACTGACTCTGGACAGTGATAGCCATAGGTAAAGCATAACACTGTATGCTGAAAATGGACAATGGACAGTAAGAATGTATGCTGAAAATGGACAGTAAGAATGATGTTGTCAAAAGGAACTGCTAGACATTATTCTGAAATTGGACAGTAAGTATGATTTTGTCAATAGGATCGACTAAAGTAGCGGTGATGGCGGCGGCACCTCTGCATCAGGGTACTGGACGACAATGCCCCAGAGGCCCGCAATGTCTTCCCGCAGCTGTTCTACATGAGGGATGAGAGCAGTGCAGAGATCAGCTCGAAATTCTGATTCATCTTCTTCACTGACAGGATTGTCGGGGAGCGCTTTAAGCATTGTCTCAATCCGTGGGATGAGTACTGAAAGGACGTGGGCGCTGAGGTTGTCTGGCTGGAGCTCGCATAGAGGGGGGAGCTTCCGTGAGGTCGTCCGGATGTATTCAACCTGTGATCTCAACCACTCCCGCCATTCCATCCTGTCAACCTTGGGCCAAATTCCCACGAGCTCGAGAGATTGAGAAATCCAACCCACCTGACGATGGAGCTCGGAAACCTGCTCGAGCCGGTCCATGTTTCCGACCCACCACCCGTATTCCCTGACCCCCTCCTCGATGTCTAGGTACATGGTCTGTGCGTCAGCCATCTTGAACTTGATGGATTGAAGCATGTAGCGGCGCGGTTTCTCCAGGATAGTGGTGAGGTGTTGCCGCCCATCGATGCAGACACCGTGCTCCTCCTTTTTCAGTGCAAGGAAGTTGGCGGCTCCGCGGCCCCCCGGGTACGTGAGGAGCACGCCTCCAAGCAGAAGCACCTCCATATCTTCCAGTAGATGAGCGACCGTGGTCACGAAGTAGTTGGGGCGGGTGTCCGCATCGCCGCTCGCGTTGCCGAGGTCGGCGGCGTTGGTGCCGAGCGCGCCGGAGACGTAGTTGGGGCGGGCTTCCGCATCGCCGCTCGCGTTGTCGAGGTCGTCGGCGCGCCCGTCAGGGAGCGCGTGGAGTACGGCCTTGACGCGTTCGAGGAGCGGGAGGACGCGGTTGCGGAGGCTCCCCGGCTGCGCCTCGCAGAGACCGGTGAGCAGAGGCGGGTCGTCCTCGAGGGCACGGCGGACCACGGGCCACTGGGTGCTACCGTCGGTGCCCAGCGTGGCGTGGAGGTTCCGGAGGGACTCGGAGAGGCGAGTGAGGCCGTCGTGGAGGTCGCCGGCCTGCCGGAGGCGGTCCAGGTTCCCCAGGAACGAAATCCCGATGTCCGCCGCGGCGGCCTCCTTCAGGCGCTTCAGCATCATCGGCGCGTCGCGGAAGAGGACCCCGACGACGCAGACGTGGTAGCGGTTTGGGAAGTCGTCGGGGCGGTCGATGATGGACGCAAGGGCGTCGAGGTTGTCGATAGGGACGGGCTGATCCTCCTCCTCCTCCTCGTCGGCGTAGAACCCGTCGCCGTCCTCATCCCACGGCAGGCCCCCGTCGCCGTCCTCATCCCAAGGCAGCCCCCCGTCGCCGCCCAACCCCGGCAGCTCACACGGAGGCATTGATCGAATTTCGGGCCGGACGGGGTGGATTTTGAGGATTGGTTAGCCTCTGCTTTCGGTTTGTTTCGTTTCCCTCCCTTTTATACAGATAGATACAGGTAGGTCGGTGGAGGCCGCCGCCCAGCTCAGCCGTCCGATCTGACACCACTTAACGGCTCCGGATGACCAACCAAGGTATATACAGTATCAGCTAACCAAAACGAAATGTTAAGCTATCCAAAATGACAAGTAGTACTAATACACTAGCAGGCTTAACCACATTTTATTCATTAAGTACGTAGCAGCCTAAGTTAATTGCAAGATGACTCAAGTTAATTTAAGACATCCTTATTCTGTCATCTGCCATTTTAAATTTCAGATTGTATTAAGGATGTCTAGCTTCTGTTTGCAGAGTTCAGTTCCACCAAAATCATGAGGGAGACCAGATTATGCTCAAGGAAAATAAAGCTCACTCAAGCAAGAAAAGAAGCGTCCAAAGCAGAGAATATGCTACAAGTGCAAACAAAAAGGACATATCGGTGTTGTGTGCACCTTTGAGATCATTGGAGGGGAAGCTGACCCAGGCCGGTCAGACCGGTTTATCAAACCGGTCAGACCGGGAAAGGCCAGAGAAGACAAGTGCAAGTAAGAAAATCAAGAAGATAAAGTGTCAAGAAAATACAAAACTCGTATTTTCTATACTTGCCGGAAAAAAAGGTCACATGGGTAAGGATTTTCCCACTGGTAACATTTCCAACTCAAACCTTGTCCATTATGATTTTAACAATCTTAGGAATGACAAAGTTGGTACTTATGCTATAAAAGTGATTAACTCACCTCAAACTAGCATAAGAGCCATTTGGGTTCCTAAGCATCTTGTGACTAACCTTCGTGGACCCAATAAGATTTGGGTACCAAAGAATGCTTGCTAAGTTTGCAGGATCGACGAGATGCATTGGATGCTTGGCTAAGACAAAGAAGTCAAGGATACATCAAAATGGCCCAGAGAAAAGCTATGTTGTGAAATTCACATAACCAATGTCATCTCGGTAACTAAGTGCTTAGTGTAATGTTCTAAGTCACACATATCAGCTTTGGAATCTTAGTAAGAAGCAATCTCACAAACTCTAAAAATACATGTTTCATGAAAGTGACTTGTACTAATTTGTGAAGCTTACTCCATTATGCCATGATGCTCCTAATGGCTCTATATGAGAGCATGTGTCCTGTTCCATTACAGAAGACTAAAGATGGACTTAGTCACTAATTCTTGGAACAAGACGCAGGAAAGATGATCAAAATGGGATGTCTCTGACAAGACCGGTTTGGCATACCGGTCTGACCAGTTTGGACCTGAGCTGCAAATTGATGAGGTAACCAAGTCCTTGATCATAGCATGGAAACCTTAAGATCATGCATATTTTGCAATAAGACCTTTGGCACAAACTTAAGTTGGTTAAATGATACATGTGCCGTGACCAAGATTGTGAATAATCTCCTCTCGTTCATCTATGGACAATGTGCAAATAGCAAGAAATTCAAACTCTTCTTGCACCAATTCAGGGGAGCTTATTCCAATGCTTGTGTCATTTGTGAGACTAACAATTTCTTCTAGTGAACTTGTAGTCTTGTATATTTGTGCACTTTATGCTATCTCATGGTATATTATGCTTTGGCTAAGAAAAATCAATGAGAGATAGCACTATTGTTAGAGAGTTAAGTTATGCACAAAAATAAATGGCTTAGGCAAAGGTACACTTCTTATGCACTCTTGTATCTACCTTATGCATCTAGGCCCTTTCTCATGCTAGTGTGTGCACTTGCATGTGATTACCTCAAGTTACCTTAATGTGCCTCTTTTAGATATTTGGTTGATACCTTCTTAACCTTGAGCCTGCGTCATAGGCCTTCATATAAAGTAAGGTATGAACTAAATATACTAAAATGCTTCCTAACTTGAAGTGGTTGCATGCTCTATGTGACATAGGATAGATGTTTGGAAATGCAACTAGCATGCCTAGGATGTGTGTTACTTTGAAAATATTTGGCTCCTGTCCTCGTGACTCAATTGACCCGCTTGTTCGCCTTGATTGCTTGATGGCTAGTCACAAGTGGTGAGATTTTATCAAGTCCATATAATCTTTATCTATCTCTCTCACTTCTCTCTTGGAAGAAACAAGAAATCTTGATCTACTTGGACTGCCAATAATCTCTATAAAGATTTTTCAAGCTTGGATTCATGTCTATCTAAATGCTTTACCCAATCTTGAGAACAAAGAAGTGGATCAAAACCATCCTCAGCATTCATCTTGTCACCTGGGTCAGACCGGTCTGACCGGTATTGAATACCGGTCTGACCGGTTACACAGGAAATTTCTCATTTTCACCCCTCCGAGCTTTTAACTGTATATACCTTTCTCCTTACCCCCTTTACTCCTCATTTCACCTGATACCTATCCCCTCCTGTCCTCAACACCGGCTCCTCTCATCCTTGGGTGATTTGATGATTTAACCAAGTTTTGACTTGCCTTCTTGAACGATTGATCTCTCCCTAGGCGGTTTGACCGGATTCTCAACCGGTCATCCGAATTCCTCTCAAGTTATTCTCTCCAAAGGTATTCAAATCACATTCTTGCCCGATCTATCAATTCCTTATGTTGATTTGAAATCCCTTTGGTAGATCATCTCTTGATGACCCTTAGAACCTATTCCTGTGATATGACTCAATTCCGTTGGCTGCATTGACGAGGATAACGATTCAGGGTTAGACTGGATAGACCGGTCGAACCGGTCATCCATACCGGTCTGACCGGTGTGTACAGTCCAGCCCCAGATCTTGATTTTCTCATGCATGCTCAACTTTATCTGTAAAGTATTGCTTCTATCACCCAAATGTTCATATTATATCAGTTACGGCTGCCAGTATTGATGTATAGGACCATTGGTACATTTCTAGGTGCAACCGGTTACGCAGACCGGTCTGTCCGGTCTGGCCCAGAAATGTTCCAATTTTCTTAGTTCTTAGCTCTTTAATCCTTACATCCATCCTATATTATTCCTGGTGTCTTACAATATCTATTTCACATATCTGTGACCCAGGATCAGCAGATATGCCTAAGGGAGCGCATGCCGAAAGAATTAAAAAGAGAAGAGAGGAAGAACCAATTGTGCATGGAGCTAGCTCTCGATCCTTGAGGCCGCGAGGACAGAAAAGAGCTCCTGCAGATGATGATATTGAGGAGTGTGAGGAGAGTGATCATGAGACTAGTAGTGATGACATAGAGGAGGAAGAGTTCACTATTCAGCATCGCAGTGGCAAGGAGCCCGCTGGCAGTAATGGGAGGAGCAGTGATAATGATGAGGGTGGAGAACATGATGATGATGGAGATGATGGTGGAGAAAGTGATGGTGGTGGTGATGAGGAGGATGACCGTCAGATGCCTGAGATACGTAAGTCTCCTTATCTTATATCAAGGGGGCCTACAAACTACTTTGGAGACGGTATGATTGGGCTTGCCAAGAGGCTAAGGAGAGAGGATCCCTATAATGTGCCTAAGAATGCTTTCGACTATAGATTTTGGAATTTGTTTCAGCAGGATTACTACACCATCGTCATTCTTAAGAAAACCAAAATCACACGTGAGGCACAGTGGGTGGATTGGGACTACATGAGGAAGAAAAATGACCCCATCTTTAATGAAGTCATAGAGGCTTGTGCTAGCAAAAGGATAAAGCACATCATGGGCTTCAAGCATAGTTGGAACCGGGCTTGCTTAACCACATTTTATCCATTAAGTACGTAGCAGCCTAAGTTAATTGCAAGATGACTCAAGTTAATTTAAGAAATCCTTATTCTGTCATCTGCCATTTTAAATTTCAGATTGTATTAAGGATGTCTAGCTTCTGTTTGCAGAGTTCAGTTCGACCAATTTCAAATTTAAAAATAACAGATGACAAAATCATGAGGGAGACCAGATTATAATTTTATAACACCACAGATAGCAGTAGATTGACAAGCCGGTGTAGAAAAAAAATATATCAAACTAATAAATTCAAACAAATCGAATAGATAGGGTCCACAAACAATCCCTCAAAATTTAACATCGAACACAGCATGCACAACGTAGCTAGAAGAACCTAAAGATTGGCAACATGGCACTGGCTGCAGGGCTCCAAAACCTTAAATTTAACAGTTGAGGGAACTTTCCCCACAATATATCTTTCGACAGCCTCAACAGCACAGTGGGCTTTTCTGATAGCATGCATATTCATTCCTTTACATGTGCCTCTAGGGTCAAAACCGCTGGTTGTATCGAGCACAAGGTATCGTAGTGATGAGGTATTCTCAACAATTTGACATGTTAGCTCAATCAAGCTCTTTGACGAGAAGAATTGATTGATTGATACTTTCTTGAGGCTGGCATGGTGGAATCCTGGAATCCGCCTAATATGTAATGAATCTGCATTGAAATCTTGAGGTATTGTGTCCTGCCTTCCAAAAACATATTCTCCTGTCTGCACAAAATCAATATTGATGCCACTATCCTCCAATGACCAAATGCTTTGAAGTACATGGACATTATGATAAATATTCATTGCAGATCTATTAGCTAGCAGAATAAAAGAATTACAGAATGAAAATGTCACCAACAAGTTGCCCTGCACAGAAGGAGATTTAAGTCCTAGAACAAGTAAAAGGTTGTGTGTTTGGCATGGTAATGAATATCATCCGTGGCGCCTAATAAATAATAATGTCTACAGAATACTAAGCATGAGTAGTTCTCAACTCATGAGAAATATAAGCCTATGTCATGGCCAAGTAAGTATCATATGAAAGACAAACTTAGCCAAATGATTATGTAGAAGATGTACTGAGGTACTCAAAGTTAATTTTTTAGCATGTACATCTCTGAGAAATTAACGTACTTACCGATAAGAAGAAAGTTTCCAAGGCTGGACAAGCTTCAAGAAAAAAAACCAGAGAAAAATAATCGTATCCAGTGCCACAAAAATAAATCTTCAGGCGCTTGAGGTGGAGGAAGCCAGGCAACACTGGCATATTGAAAGTCTGAAGAAAGATATGCCAAGGTTAATAAATGTTCCAAGTTGTTCAAGAAAACAATAAATATTCCAAGTTGTATTGTATACATGGAATAAGTTAACAATTTAGATTTAGAGACCTCTTCTGATGATGACAAGGTAAGGGTTTGAAGTTTCGACACGATGGACTGGAGTTTGGTCTGAGCATATTGGATCATGCCAGAGTAATATACACCATGCATAGTCATGTATTTCAGTTGCGATGAGTTGCTGATTAATATTTCCATGGGTGGGCCGCTGAACAAGAAAGTGGTAAGATTTGGAGCATAAATTTCTATAGTTTGTAGCCTTGTGCACTTATACACCTTCAGAGTACTAAGCTCCTGCAGATGAGAAGGTATGATCAAGAAAGTGGTCTCATTGCAATTGGTAAGTTCAATATATTCCAATGAAATTGCACCGGAGAAAAGGCATTGTATCTCCTCCCCAGTAGTGTGGACAAGGTTCAGACACACGCTTT
Source organism: Setaria viridis (assembly GCF_005286985.2). Lineage (NCBI taxonomy): Eukaryota > Viridiplantae > Streptophyta > Magnoliopsida > Poales > Poaceae > Setaria > Setaria viridis. The sequence goes on along the minus strand of NC_048267.2, from coordinate 25,023,727 downwards.
TCAAGCTTTTCAAACAACCAATTCTTAATGTCGGGTGAAAAGCACAAGAGAAGAGGGAGATAGACTGAAGTGAGCTTCCAGCACAAGATAAAAGTGAACATGGGGGGTTGTAGTCTAGCATGAGATGTTGAGGAAGCTCCACAGAAATATCTAAAATTCCAGATCTAATGGTAGCTTGGAGCCAACTGTCAAGATGGCCAGCCGTGATGACTTTGGCGCAACAGCGAACGTCAAGCTTAAGTGTCTTCACCCCAATGCCAGAGTGGTTTTGAATAATGTGGTCAATTCTGTCAACTAGTTTCTTCGCCCTAGCATATGATGTACCCTCATTCAATTTCAAGCCAAAAGTTTTCTGATTAAATGTGAGATTAGGGAAGCATCTCCAAGAGCGCAGACATCTATGAGACACACAGGCAGCACGGGCAGCATCTGGTAGTGGCAGAAGGGAAAGTATATGGCACAATATATCCTGCAACAACAATGGTTAAAAAGTTGGACATTGCTATTTTAAAAGTAAAAGCCAACTTCAGACTGATCAAACATCAAACAATAGACGATAATGCTATTCTTAGCACATGGACTTTGCACTGGATGATAATGTGCAACAGATGAAGAAACAAAGCACATGGACTTATAATGCCATTGGCAGATTCCCTTTTGTTTACTCTGGACCTATCACTAGCTCTAAGCAATCAACCCTTGTAAAATCCGATGCCGCCAAAAGTGAAAGATGTACTTTAGGAGTTAACTGCTTGAGGTAATTGCAGGAGGTGCAAAGCAAAAATCAGAGCAGTAATGTGGTTGAGTTCACACCAATTAAGTACTCATTATTAGTTGAGTAGTGGATAATTTTTTTTATGAGTAGATATGAGTTTGCTAACAAACTGCTACAGTTACAATCCAATGCGCCAGTTTTAAAACGCAATTGTTATTATATTCTACAGGCAATTATATTATTTTAGGATTGGCATTCGATTTCTTACCTCTGGAAGCTTATCAAGCTCGAACAGTGGCGCAGCGTCTTGGGATCCCCCAGAAATATCACCTGGTTGGCAAGGTGGAACCCCTTGCATGCGTGTTGAAACTTCCGTTCCATGGCGGTCTGCACCACAACATCATTCGAAGAGGACAGATACCCAAAATCAGGACCCCAAGTTTAACGCCAAACAGTACTAGCTGGGAGAGAATCGCGTTTCGAGGATGCCAACAGGCCAGCCAGATGCGATTGGTAAGGGAAACTGAAGAAGAGGGAGGGTTGCGGAGGCAGAAACCTGTTCTGGCTCGCTGCCGCCACCTCCAGCAATTCGGCTTTCGATCCGGAGCGCTGCCCCTGCCCGCCATGGGCTTGATGCGAAGGCGATCGACGGAGGGCGCGGAAGCTGGGAGGGAGATGTCGCCGGCGCAGCCGTCGTGTTCTTATTTATTTCAGAGGAGTAGAATCGTGTGTTCCTAGAGCTACAGAAGAAGCCTTCGATTGACTGGGCCGGAGTCAAAGACTTGTACAGCCCATTGGCCACAAAAGGAAACCCAGTTAACCCCAGCTCCAGAGACGGACAAGAAAGTTGAGACAGGCAAGCCCAAAGAGAGAGAGGCCTCTCCTCTCAGTTCCCAACGCCGCGTCGTCCCAACCCCACCCAGCAGCGAGATCGCCGGCCGCCGCCGCTGATGGGCGAGCTGATTCTCTTCCGCTTCCCGCCCGCCGACCCCGCTAGCGCTCGTCTGCAAGCTGTGGTTCCACATTCTCCGGCGAGGGCTTCCGCCGCAGGGCCCCCGTGCTGGTCTGGTCTGGGATGAGGACGATCTCATGAATGATGAGCTCGCCGTCTGGGACCCCATGACAGGCGAGGAGCGGATGACCCTTCCTGGTGGTGCTAGTGGACACCGAAGCAAGGGTATGCTCGTCACATCTACTCGTCGGAGATTGGCGTGTGGAACGAGAACAAACCTGCCATTTGGTTGTGTGGTGTGCTTTATGGATCGTTGGTGTCAGGAGTACTAGTTACTAGTCTCTTTTAGCTCTAAATAGAGTGCAATCATAGCATGATACTGATATTGATTCCTTATAAAAGTCTGGCATATGAAATTTAAAATGCTGCAATTTTACTCTAGTACTAATTTGCTTCAACTTGTTGAAATTCCAAGAATGCTTTGTTTGCAGGTAAAACTGTAAAAGTGGTACGGTGAACTGGTTATGCACTTGCTGCTGAAGGAGACTCAGAAAAATCTGCTCCTGAAGCTGACATAGAACAGCCTACTGTACGTCATATTGACTGAACTTGAAAAGAAGGTAAAACAATTAGAGTTGCGTTTTGTTTTGCTTCATAAGCCTTATACTGTATCATTCATTAAGATGATTTGTCTTGCTTCTGAGGAATAATGCCATCTCTGAATGGTTCTGTCTCAGCGTGAAGAACTGGAGCAAGCAATGTCGAAAGGGGGAATAACCGAGCTGGCCGGGGTTCCTGGATTTGCCAAGCCCTGCAATAGATGAGATCATGAAGATGATTGCATCCAGGGCAGCTGTTGGGTAGAAAGTTGCTGATGGGCAAAGAGCTGCATCTTTTACTTCTTCTCAGATGGCCACTTCGAGCAATGTCTCTGGCTCAGTCATGTCTACGGCAGCAACAACCAGAAGTACTGTAACTGACCTCGGGGTTGTAGGCAGAGGTGTCAAACGAGCTAGCAGCCTAGCGTCAAGGTGATAACAGCTGAACCTGCTCAAGAAGCCTGCAGTGGATTCAGCACCTGTGAGAGGAGATAGCAGCAACAGCTCTGAGAGCAGGTTCTTCATACAACACAGAATGGTGATGATTCTGTATCGAAGTACAGTACAAGTTCACTAGCCCTACCCCTCATGCTAACTTGCTGGAATCTGTTAGCTGCCTATGTGGTTCAATTCGGTTTCATTTAATGTGGCCTGATGTCAGCCGTTTTATGAAAGCTATTTAGAAAAATGTTTTAGAAGGGGCTGCTTGAGACATTGACTCATTCTGAGCTTTGTACCTTGTAAAGGTTAAATTGCTGAGAAGTTCATCAAGCATGGCGAGTCGTGCCTATGGGCCCGTTTGGTTCCCTTTGCTTATTTTTAAGCAAGTGTCACATCAATGTTTAGATACTAATTAGGAGTATTAAATGTAGACTATTTACAAAACTCATTACATAAGTGAAGGCTAAACAGCGAGACGAATCTATTAAGCCTAATTAATCCATCATTAGCAAATGTTTACTGTAGCAACACATTGTCAAATCATGGACTAATTAGGCTTAATAGATTCGTCTCGCCGTTTAGCCTCCACTTATGTAATCGGTTTTGTAAATAGTCTACGTTTAATACTCCTAATTAGTATCTAAACATTTGATGTGACGGGTGCTTAAATTTAAGCAAGTGAACCAAACCAGGCCTATATCATATTATCATGCACGTGTATGTTTCGAGAGACATGTGCTCTTATGTGTCTTTTATTCATTTATCTATCTGTTTGTTTCTCTGTATGTATAGTAGCCCATCGCTTGCGGATTCATTGCTTTGCTGTTGACCAAGGCTATTTCCGTATCTCGTTTCTTATCGTGATTCTGAATTGTGAAAACCTGTTATGAACACAATAACTAACCCTACAATACTACTGCCAAGCTTCTCGTGTATGGACCGGTTAGAGCATTGAACTTCAGGAGTCGTTGAAACTCCTCTCTGGACCCGGGTTTGAAGCATGGCACCTTAGCCCAGAGGGGGGAGTCTCCCCAAGTGATCAAGATTTTTTTAAAAAAGAACAACAGCAGCAGTACTTGGAAGCCTGTGAGTCTCCAGCAATCAAGGAGGAGACAAAGGGAGATAAGAGTGTTTATTGACTTCAGGACCAAAGAAAAGGGAGATAAAAGTGAAGGAACTTTCATGTCCATTCTCATTAAAACTTAAACACATATTAACAATTCAGTAAGTAGCTGATACAGATGAATAGTCAGGGAAAAGGATGCATGTATAATAATTCATGTCTAATTGTCTATCAACTGGGAAGTGTTTAGTGTCATCATACTTTGAATGTACTGGAGTTGTGACCCCACGAGAAACAGTTCATCCTCAACGTTTTCTTCGCCCTCCATATCTCAGTTCTGCACACATGCCGTACAAAACAAAACATAATTGAATACAGATGAACATTTAGTTTTAATTTTCAAAAACAAACTAACAATTGAATTTTAAAAGCAACCACGCCTATAGTTGAACAATTAAGTGGTTAAGAGAATAAGTAGTCGATATGGTATGCCCATGTATACTTACCAATTTAGTAGAAAGATAATATCTTTACAGCCCTACAATATAGGTGTACCAAGGCCTCAGGGTATGGCTGTACCCCATAAAAACCCAAACAAAGTGACCACTAGTATTAAGGATTGCCACACAGTTTGAAAAAAAAAAGAAAGAAAGCAAGCAAACATCAATGTAGCATAAGAACTAGCATTCTTCCCATTTGAATCCCAAGCCTCATCCTATGCACGGCACCTGTCCAGACCGGTAGAAGCTCCTAATATGTGAATTTTACAAGTTTTTTTTAATGTTCTGTAGTGCTCACTCTACTATCGATATTACTGTGTAGTTTTTTGTATTTTTTTTCTTATGACCATATGTACTTTGTAATTTTGTATTTGATAGCAAGGAAAATTAAATAGAGGCAATTGAAGAGATGAAACTAGGATGTCAGAAATTACAAAAGGCTAGGAAACAACCCAATCATTATAGTTGTAGATGAAGAGGGGTATATATAGAACACGGAGTACATGTGAGACCAAACGTTGACTAATACGATTATTTCCTCCGGTTGGTTAGAGAAAGCTACATATTTTTGCCATTGATAAGACCACATATTTTAAAATGTACATTAGCATCACTTCCGTGGATCATGTCAATTTTTAACCAATAATTGGGTACAAAAGATACAAACAGTTTGAGCTTTCCCTTGTTTCCCAGATATTCCTAACCACCAACAAGAAGCTGTAAGCATGTGCCCTGCCTTCTTCGGTTTTTCATGCCGCCCCCACTTCATCTTCCGAACCGTCGCCCCGCCGTCTTCTCCGGCCTCTTGAAATGCAGCGCACCCCTTTATCACTGCCATCTGAAGCCATTCTCCTGTCATTCCCCCTCCGATCCAAGAGCTGTTGTCGCCGCGGCCTACTGCTCCTCGTCCATGCCCAACATCAAGCATCGGAGCTACGCCATGCCCACCAAGACAAGGGGCCGCGGCACTGCACCCCCGTGTTGCCGACTTGCAGTCACATTGGTCCTCGGCCATCTCCGTCAGCATCAGCCTGATGCGCAGGCACCAAGTGCAACGACCCGCCTACGGTTGACGCCATCGAGGGCTCCAAGATCATCAAGGCCTACACGGTATGGTCCTTCCCCACTCCGCTCCATTTGTTGTGTGAATATTAATCCACATTACACGTTGGTAGGATACTAGCCAGATCCTTATTTCAGATGTATGGCTAGTGAATACTGCCATGGTTAGTTGATGTAACTTTGTTAATTTGTTGCCTCATGAACATCAACAATGGGAAGAAGAAGAAGTGTTAGCTAAATTTTGTTGCATGTTTGCTAACCTTTTATGCAGAGAGTTCGTTGTTTGGCCTATACATGCAGAGAGTTCGTAGATTTTTTTCAAAAATAAAAAGACAGAGTTTGTAGACTGTTGCCTGCCTATACATATTTCTCTACGTAGCAAGAGAATCCCTGTCGCGTGTCTCCGTCTAAAAGAATCTAAAAAGGAAATCTACAAAGGAAAAGAAAATAAAAGGCACGATTCGTGTAGCCTTCGGCCCGTGGAGATCGATGGTGTCCATGGGAAGCGAACAGACATGTCATCTCCCCTTCTCCCACGCTGAGAAGTAACTGTAGCCGACCCGTGGCTTCAGTTTACTCCCCTCTGCCTTCTTCAGTTTCTCATGTTCTTCCATCTTCCGGACCCTGAAGAGAGATCCTCGCCCACCAAGACGAGGTGCAAGTGGCACCTCCCGTGTTGCCGTCACCTTGGCCCTCGCCGCCACCGTGGATTGTCCTCGCTTGCAGCCGCCGCACAGCGCTTAAGACCTCAAGCAGATTGACGTTGTCGCTGGCGCCGAGAAGCAGCTGTGACTCGGTCGGCATCTGTCCAGATGCGCAGACACCGCTTCATCAAGTTCAATAAGGGCCCGACAATCCTTTACACCACTGAGTAAGGCCTACACGGTATAAGTATAACCCTTCTCCCTCCCCTATATTTGTAGTGTGGTGCGTTGCTTTAGATATGTATATGTCCGAGCATATGCATTTGCTTAAGATGCATGGCAGGTGAAACTGACATGGTTTGTTTGTTGAACTTTAACCAATGGGGGAGAAGAACTGAAGAAGCAGCCCTATACTGTACGATAATAGCTAAGACACAAGATTTAATTTTTATGAAATGAACGCACTAATCTAATATTCTGAGAAGAACTGAAGGAGCCCTATACTGTACGGTAATAGCTAAGACACAAGACTTAATTTTTATGAAATGAACGCACTAATCTAATATTCTGAGAAGAACTGAAGAAGCAGCCCTATACTGTACGGTAATAGCTAAGAGACAAGACTTAATTTTTATAAATGAACTCATTGGTCTAATATTGTAATCAATAACGCCATAACAGGCTCTTATGGTCTTCTGGCAAATTAGCTGTTGATCAGGGCCCTAGTAGGTAGCAGCAACCTGTGCGTGTGACGGTTTTCACATTAATTTTCCTTTCAATGCCAAGTCCCAACAAAGGGGCTTTTTTTTTATGTTTTGGAGCTCCACAGTAGTATCTTATTGTTTTGCTTTAGCGTGTGCAATCTTGTGGTCTGTTATCAACATTACTTTCTATATTTTTGAAATTATATCAGATGCAGGTTAGGAATTATGTTTCTGCTAGCACTTTTTCCCTAAATCCTAGACACTTAACTTCACATATTGCAGATTGAGATTGTAGATTGATGTTTTGAGTCAATATTTTGTTTGACTGACTGTACGACCCACAGTTTTAGCAAATCAGTAACCTTGTTAAGTGAGTAATTAATAGTTCTTAAATGAAGCAAGCTATAAGATAGATATACCATGAAAGGAAAAGACAATAATGTTAATTCTTGAAGTTGATAAATTGGTATCCAAGGCAAAGTAGCTGTACAGTATGTTGCACATCACTCTCCTTTGCACAACTATATATTTACCAGTATAGTGCAAATAAATTGCCACCACTCCAGCCTCCACACAAGTTGCACGTGAGGAGTTGGCATAAGCTTCTAGAAGGGGGAGAGCACCTGGCCGGCCAAACTGTAGCAATGACAGTATGAGTTCCTTTTCAGATAGCCAATGGGAGACCCTCAGGGTACCTACCAGTCAATGTGGCAGTTTGCGCTAACCACATTTCGACAAAGAGCATATATAAACAGGCAGGCAACCAATCACACTACAGGAAACACTTAATTTGCCGAGTGCCACATGCACTTGACGAAGACCAAAAACACTCGGCAAAGGCTTTGCCGAGTGTTACACTCGGCATATAGCACACGGCAAATATTGTGTCGGCAAACACCACTTTGCCGAGTGTCAAAACTCGTGCACTCGGCAACCATTTTGCCGATGGCCAAAAACCACTCGGCGAAAAGAAACACTCGGCGAAATTTGCTTTGACGGTGTCGAGGGTAATGGCAGATTTGCCGAGTGCCAGACAGCAGGCACTCGGCAAACACAGCCTGTTTGCCGAGTGCCAGCACACGGCAAAAATAGCCTCTTTGCCGAGTGCCAACACACGGCAAAAAAATAGCCTGTTTGCCGAGTGCCAACACACGGCAAAGACGGCCTGTTTGCCGAGTGTCGTGTCTCTTTGCCGAGTGTTAAGGCAAAAACACTCGGCAAACAAGTGGCGCCTGGTGCTGGAACAGACCACTTTGCCGAGTGTTAAAGCCAAAACACTCGGCCAAGGCAAAGTGGTCAGTACCCCCTTTTTTCCCGTTTTGTCACGTATAATGGACCCCTCTCATTTCACAATACACATCATCACAGGCATTTGTAATAAACAATCACATGCATAATTCACAACCACCATTAGAAGCATTATTCATAAACATCACAGGCATAATCCAACATAAGCATGAAACAATCCATAAATCCAAGTTCAAGTCACAATTTAGTTTCAACCAAGTTCACAACCAAGTCTAGTTCCGTGGAGGTCAAGTAGACCACTGCGATAAATCTTAATCTTCATTATTCGAAGCTGCCGATTGATTCTGCACATAGGATAGGACATTCTAAGCTAACATCTAAAGTTGTCAAAATTAAAGTATTTAATCTTAAACACAATGTGTCAAGTGACTCACAGGAGTAGTTGTGAGTGGCTGAGGCGGAGGGAACAACATCGGCGGTGGCGGAGGCAAAGATTGACCCATGCTCGAAGCAAAATTCTGCATGTACTGGAATATCTGGTCCATCCTCATCCGATTTTCTTCCTCCATCCTCTGTCGCATGTCCTCCATCTACGCCACCATCTCCTCTTGTTTCTTCCTTGCTACTTCCACCTGGGCCTACAATATTTCATTGCAATGTTATAATGCAAAGCTAAAGTATAACGACAAATGAACGATGAATGGAAGAGAAAGAACCTGAAGAGCCTCCATCTGGAACTGTGCAGTGGTGGGTCGTGGCTGTATCGCCAGGCTCGAGTCCGTGCTCCTAGCTCGGATCTGGGAGAGAGTGGGAGTAGAGGCCGTGTCGATTACGCTGTCGCCAATCCAATATCGGCCATGCTTCTTGCCTCCTCCCACCCTCATCACGATTAGTCTGGCCCGTGAACCTCCCTAGCCATCGCTGTATACTCGGAGACGCGATTGTGTATGCTAGGATGGCTGTACGCCTCGAACGGGTCGTCTGGGTTGAAATCGATATCAGCCGTCGCATCGCCCTTTTTGGAGAGGACCCCTGCCTTGAGCTGGGAGCAAGGTCGGCCATCATGTGACGACGACTGCGGCAAAAAATACAAAATGATTAGGAATTATGTAGAATTGAACGTTAGAATAAAGAATTAAAGTTGCATACCCATTTTTCTCTATATTCATCTAGGCTTAGGCTGCCTTGATCGTGTGGTGCAGTCGGCATCTGCAAACACCGCTGCCGGCAAGAAAGGTGGTTCTCCAACCACTCGGGCTCCAACCACACGTCGACCATCTTCTCCCAGCACTGGATATGCGTATGACACCACCACGGAGGTACCTACATCATCAAGCGTGTGACATATGAAAAAAGAAATTGAGCCTAATTAATCTTAAATAGTAAGTATCAACGTTTTTTACTTACCCTCATGAATTGGTCCTTGGTCAGGTTCATTGTCTTTGCCTCTTCTTTTCTAACCTTCATCCGTCTGTATTGAGCGTGGAATTCGATGATGGCCTGGATGCGCGCCTCGTAATACATGTCCTTCACGAGCTTCTTGGCGGCTACATCAGAGACGGCCTTCGCCTTGGCCTCGAATCCCTCCTGGCATCTATAGAAATCCTGCATATAGACGCGTATACAGTTATTATTTCAAGAATGTCGAACGTAGGTGATGTATTGAGCAATTTAGTGCGAGGAGTACTTACCCACAGCTCGGCCTTCACCCGCTCCACTATGTTAGGGAATCTCCTCTGTTGACGATCAGGGACGTCGGGGGCGGCAACGTAGTGGTCCCACGTGTAGGTCGACTGCTGCTGTCCGGCGTACACCACCAAGTCAGGGAAGTGAACCCTGCACAAAAGGCCAAGGATCCCGTTGGCCTTACGGTTGTGGTCACCCCTACTGAGCTTAATCCAACTCCTGCACAAGTGATTAATATAAATTATTAGTTTTTGTAACTTTCAACATAAGAACATTATTGAGAATATTTAAAGTTACTTACTTGGTCCCAACTGGTTTAATCAGCGGGCGTAAATGCTCAGGTATCGGACGCTTCGGGAGGGATGAGGGACCTCGCAACCATATCTTGGACTAGGCATCCCCTGCCTCCCCGTCCCCCTCCTGCTCCTGCTGCTCCTCCTCCTCCGCCTCCTCCTGCTCGTCGTCCCCAGAGGCGTGTGCGGAAGGTAGCTCCTCCTCCTCCTCCTCCTCCACCTCAGGTTTAGGCGATGGGGGCCTCGCCGCTTTACCCTTCCCTCGAGGCCTCTGGACCTCCTCCTCCTCCTCCTCCTCAACCCTACGTCGAGGCCTGCCTCGACGCCTCCCTCGACCGCTCCCTGACCGTGACCCTGACCCTGAACCAGTCCCTGTAGCGGCTAGTCTCTCGCAAATCGACGTGAGCTTCCTGATACCGCCCACCATTGCTCAATGACCTACAATTAAAAAGAGTAAACCAGTTAGCATAAATAAACAAAACATAATTAGAAAGATATGCAAATTATAAATACAGGGAGGGGCGCGGTCGGTCCTCGTGACAACACCAAGGAGCGGGGGAGGAGCGGTCACTTGGAGCAGAGGGGAAGGCGTCGCCGGCTCAGGCAGCGGCATGGTGCGGCGGGGAAGGCGTGGGCGCGTGGCCAAACCGGGTAGCGGCATGGCATGGCAGGGGAGGCGCGGCCGGCCTGGAGGTGACATGGAGGGGTGGGGGAGGTGCAGCCGGCTCGCGCGGCCACTTACAGCAACCGGGTGGCGCGGCCAGCCCACACAGCGGGGGAGGCGTGGCGGTGTGGAGCGGTGTGATAGGCAGTGGGAGAGTGAGGAGGAGAGAAAGAAGGGTGGTTGTGGTGGGATCCATATTTTTTCAGAGAGGCAAAATTATCTTTTCACATGGCATTTAACGGTGATCGGATGGAAAATCTAATAGAGTGTCATGTAAGGAACCAAAGTTATACCCGGTATTAAATAGGGAACGAAAAAAATTAGAGGACCAAGAAAGGAACAGTAACTTTTCTAGTGTTAAATAGGGAATTGCCTATGTTGTTTATGGTGACCTGGTGGGCTGTTATTCGCTGGAATTTTGGAACCAAATTGTGTAAGGATAGGTGTTTGAGATGAATCGTCTTTCTAAGGTTGACTATTAAAATCATAAGTGACGTGTGAACTTAGCGTAGCTCAGCCACTAAGACTCCGTGATAGAAATTGCCCACTTAAATTTGAGTTCTCAACCCGACACGGGTGCTCACATTTTTCTAGATTTATTGTAGAATTTAACCTACGTTATTCTTTCTAGATTTATTGTAGGATTTAACCTACGTTATTCTTCCTTTGATAGATTATGACATGCTTGTCTCTTTCTGTGATAGATTATGACATGTTTATCGAGAGCAAGACGTATACGGTGACTTCATCAATCTCAAGATAATGATGGACCCATGGTTTGAATCTAGGGTAGGCCTAACGAAAAATTTAATATGCAATACATAATTCGGTAACAACAATACGGTATATTCAAGTATAAAATAACCAAAATTCGCATGCCAATGGACACATCAATGACAAATGAATCGACCAACACTTCGATACGCAATCCGAAAGAGGATTGAGCACAATCCTATTCCTATGGACATGCCAATGACCAAATAATCAGGGAGTCAGTGAACCTATACTTCCAGTTTGCGATTTGAAAGCGGATTGAGCACATACTAACGGACTCTCGACACACCAACGACCAATTAATCACTGACATACACTGCAATTGATCGACCATGACAGCACTTGGGTGTGTTTGATTGGTTGTATCATTTGATTCATGTATGAAATGATTCAAAATAATAATTATCCTTTTGTTTGGTTGGGTGAATTGTACCAGCTCATCCAGGATGAGACCATCCCACTTAATACATTATTCTACTAATTAGAGTGAACCATATGGTACAAGCAAATTGGTCGAACCACCCCATTCAGGATCATCCATGCATGCATCATTTGGTGCATGCAACCAAACACACCCTAAGTGATTAAGACAGAGGGATGGCTCCAGTGCCGGCATCGCCCGTCGGGCAAGCGGACTGCTCAGCAGTATTGAGGGACTGAGGCGCGGACGGCATCGGGGGACTCGTGGGCGATGTGGGGCTAGGGCTTGCGGCGCGTCAGGAGGGTGGCGACGCCGTCGAGCCGACACCGCGTGAGTCAGGGCCGTTTGGTTCGGCTGCTTATTTTTATTTTTAGCACCTATCGCATCGAAGGTTTAGATACTAATGAGAAGTATTAGACGTAGATTATTTATAAAACCCATTACACAGATAGAGGCTAAACGGCGAGACGAATCTATTAAGCCTAATTAATCCATCATTAGCAAATGTTTACTATAGAAGCATATTGTCAAATCATGGACTAATTAGTCTTAATAGATTCGTCTCGCCGTTTAGTCTCCATCTATGCAATTAGTTTTATAATTAACTCATATTTAGTCTTTCTAATTAACCTCCGAATATTCGATGTCACACGGACTAACCTTTAGCTCGAGGAACCAAACACCCCCTAATCAGTCAGCCAGGTGGGTCGAGCTGGCCTCGTGCCCGTGTGAAGGGGTTCTATGAGCAGGACTCCATGGCATCAGCTTTGGCCAATTATTAGTTTTGGGATACAAGAACTACTACAAATATTTGGGCTAAAATTTAGGGTAGTTCCAGGCCTACTGGACTACCCTTTGGGTCTATTAATATCTCGAGATCTGCCAGCTCAGTCCGTTAGAAAATGCTAGTAGGGTGAGTGCACGTATGTGTATGCAGGTGTACGTGCCGTATTTTGGGGAAAAAATCAAAAGTGACGTTTTTCTAAATTTAATTTATTTATTTATTATATTTCCACACTCCACGGTACGGCAAACTGCAGTAAACCCGTTCTAGCAGGACCCCGACTGCCTTCTGGAAGCCGGTTGCAACCGCTGGAACTTCGGGAAGGCTTCTGAGCGCACGGTTTGCTCGAGCCTCCTTCCTCCTCATCTGTTTCTCCTCGTGAAAAAAATCGATTGCTACCATTTTTACCCGGAATTCTCCCTTCTATTACCGTTTTCTTGCACCATCTTGATCCCCGTTCCGATCTGCGAATCTATTCGTTACTCACCGCGATCCTCCATTCTCGCCTTGTTGCAGCTTGTTGGAGCATCACCTGTTCGACGAAATGCCTCGCTACCCTGACCCAACGGCAGAGGCGTCTGCTGGAAGCGGTCGCACGGTTGTGGCCCCGGCGCTCGCTCCCGGGACGGAGTACGGGATCGACGACCTCCCCCGCGACCTTCTGCTCCGCGTCCTCTCCTGCCTGGACGCACGCCAGGTCGTGCAGACGTGCGTGCTGTCGCAGCTGTGGCGCGACCTCTGGCGCGACGTGCGCCGCATCAACGCCTCGCGCCGCGAGTTCGAGATCAAGAACGACGGCGACTACGACGCGCGCAACCCGCTGTTCAAGAAGCTTGTCAACCGTTTTCTCATGCTCCGTAACCCGGTTCCCTTGGAGGAGTTCCGCCTCTGGTACTGCAGCCGTTCACAGATCAAAGGCGACCACGAAGAAGCTAACCTATGGATCGGCAACGCTTTGCTCTTTAATGCTCGGTCTGTCGAGGTTTACGTCTGGGGTGATAAATTGGACATCGATCCTGCAGTGTTTACTTCAGAGCACTTGAGGAGCCTGCTTTTTGATGGAGTTATTTTGACCCCTGGTTTCTTTAGGCAACTCCAATCCGAGTGCAGAGCATTGGAACGTCTGATCTTACAGGACTGCCCCATTACTGACGTTGAGATTTCCTCCCAGACTCTGAAGTTTTTGTCCATTGGGCAGGAGTGTTTGTTTCAATCTGATGATCAGGCTTCTATTTGCACTCCAAACCTCATTCATTTTGGCTTCTTTGCTCACGCTCCTCATCCTAGAATACCTTTACTGAAGAACATGGAATCACTAGTGACAGCATACATTACACTTGATGGGTTTCAGTTCAATGATACTCTGGTTGATGATATCCGTCAATTTCTCTTGGGCCTTTCTTGTGCCAGAAAAATGGACTTGTATTTTGGACAAACAAAGGTATGCTTCTTTGTTTGACATTTGTGCATCCATGCAAGTATCCATAAGCCAATATCTGAGACCTAAGAATGGTATATTGTCTTTGTTCTGTAACTGCAAATCTAACTGCTTGATAGTTTATTCTATTGCCAAGTCATGTGTATACTCTATAGGATGATTACTTGTCTCAAGTGCCACCATAAGTCCATAATACAATCCATTTCATACACTTGACTCATTCAGACATTCAGTAAACAATTCACCGTACATTACCTTCGTGGTTTGGCACTCAAAAGGAATTGATACATCCACGTGTTCTAGGCGGCAAGGGCAGAAAATACATCTTGTTCTGTAGTAGGATGACTATCTATCATCAGTGTTAATTACTGCATTTACATATGTGAAAAATAAAGGTACAGTGCTACCAGCAGGTGCATCAATTAGAACATTAGATCGCTACAATCCAACAGATTGGTCTTGCATGTGAATCTTTCATAATGATTAGATTACATGTGATTTACATAATCAACTCACTTGAAGCATAGTATGTGAAATGTTGTGATTTCTCTCATCCACTGTGTAGCTACATAGACAATTGCATGGCTTGTATGCCATATCCTAATCATTTGGACCTTGTGCAGCTGGCCATACTTGGAAATAATTTGCAGTGGTGCCCAAAATTCAACAATCTTAAGCTGCTGACTCTTGGCACATGGTGTCTGGATGCAAATTTCTATGGATTGATAGTCTTCCTTCAGAACTCACCTAATCTTGAGAAGCTAACTCTGGAACTAAAAGAGGTGCGTGATTCTCTCCACATGCGTATTCTCCTCGCATGAAAATTTTGTGCATGTGCCATGAAGTTAAAACTTGTATGCTTTTCTTGCTGTAGTATGTTGGTGCACCTAAAGCACTCATGGGCGAGCAAGGAAATAGATCGTTTGCATGTGAGCACCTTATGACTGTTGAAATCATTTGCTCGGAGCATGGTCCCATGATCGACAGGCTGAAGGAGCTTTTGCTTGGGAGTGGCATGACCCCTTGTCAGATTCATATCAGGCACTAGATAAAGCTCATTTCGTACAATTGAACCTTTTCAAACTGTTTCTTGTCCCTTCGTTTATTTGTGTATTACAAGAACGTATGCTTGTTTAGCTGGGGTCAGACTCTGTAGAAAACTTTTTCAGTTTGAATGGATGGATGGATGTATGCATGTTCTGATGAAATACAATCATGTAGACGTCAACATTGTGTTTCCTAAGCGGCCTTATGGTGGATGCATCTTCGGAGGAACCGGTCATTTTCCTATGTAACTGATCAATTTCAATGTAATAACGACAATCTTTTGGAAGCATATTTATTTGGGTGAACTGCTTTCTTGGTTTTTTAGCTCCCTTGCTGCATGTCTATGCATATGACGTGTTTACTTTCTTTGCTAACTATATAATCTGAAAATATCAAATGCAAAATATTGACTTGTAATATAGTTTTTTTTTTTTGAAAATCTCCATGACATCTATATGCGTGTCTAACGAGATAGAAGAACATATTGGAAGTTAAATTGTTGGCCGACAAAAAGAAAATAAATTGGGAGGAGAGCTTTACTTTAGTCCACGAGGCAAAACCCTTGCTTAAAAACCACCGCTGCCCCCAGAAGCAGCGGTCGGCGGCGCCACCAGGTGGAAGCATGTGGTGGCAGGACGAGGAAGGTGGACCAGCGCATCCGCAAGCTCATCTAGAACCACATAGAAACGAGTTATGGACTTTTAAAGTCTGAACAATAAATTTGTCTGTATGCTATTGCTAACTTTTTGTTGGTATGTGTTCACCGTTGCGCCTTCAGTACCGGGTCCAAACCCCCTTTAATACTAGTTGTGCAACTAATATTACTAAATTGGTATTAACGTGGGTCCTTTAGTACCGGTTCAAATAACCCGTGGGTCCTTTAGTACCGGTTAAATTGGCTACCACGTCGCACGTGGCTGAGGCCAATTTAGTACCGGTTGGTCTTCCAAATCGGTACTAAATTCTTTTTTTCTTTTTTCACTACTGGAAAACAGACCTTTAGTCTCAGTTGGTAGGGATCAAATCTTCCGAAAATCCATCCGGGATTAATTTTTCAAGACAAAAGGGGGTCCTCCATCCGCTCCGGCCCCTCCGACACCTCCATCCACCGAGTGCCGCTCCGCCCGCTCCGGCTCCTCCGTTCGCGCCGGCCGCCCGCTCCGCCCGCCCCCTGCGTCGGTGCGCCGGCTCTGGCTGCCCGCTCCGGCCCTGCTTGCTCACGCCACCACACCTGCCCGTCCCGCTTGCCCGCGCTACCACCGCCGCTTGCCTGCACCGCCACCCGCCCGTGCCGCTGCGCCAGCTTGCCCGCCCCGCCTGCACTTGGAGGACCTGCGCCTGGAGGAGATAGAGATAGTCAGATAGGAGAAGAGATAAGATAGAAAGCGAGAGGAGAGGAGAAGAAGATAAATGTGTGGTGAGGGAGGGGAGGAGAGAAGAAGAAGATAAATCTACAGCGCAGTGCGATCGCAATAAAAACAATGTCCTTTTTTACGGAGAGCAGGGTTTTGTTGTGGTTGGTGTTACCAACCAAGACAAAAGGTCCTCCTTTTATCTCGGTTGGACTAAACATTTTGCCCTGGTTGGAATTACCAACCGGGATAAAAGGGTGGTCTTTTGTTCTAGTTGGAATTACCAACTGGGACAGGGGGCGTTGCTGCTAGATCTTTTCAACCGGGACTAAAGCTCCTCCCGTTGGTGTCCTTTTGATTCCTCATTTTTTACCCGGGATTGTGTCCTTTTGATTCCTCATTTTTGACCCGGGATTAAAGACCCTTTAGTCACGGGCTAAATTTAAATCGGGATAAAAGGGGTGGATGGAAGGTCAGTTCTCCAGTAGTGTTAGTTTCTTTTCTTATTTTCTTTTATGTTTCTTTATTCTATATTAGTATTTCGTATTTATTTCCGTTACATATATTAGTTCTAATACACAATATATACAAAGTTATATTTGATCTATAATATTACATTTGAGATAATATTATACATAGACATATTGTGCATACACATATATGAATAATATTACATTTCATCAACTCTCCAAGTTCAATATTTGGGATCAACTATATTGAACCCGAGTCCTGACGGTGATGAAGATTTGATCCATCATTACGAAACTCTCCCGCTGGATTTACTACCTCATTCAGAAGAAATCCACTGAGTTATTCTTGAATTGCCCTGATTTTCTCCGTCTTGAGGAGTTCTTCCTTCATGTGCATAATCTTTGTCATTAGCAAAGGTTATTATATTAGATCAATGGATCTACACCATTAAAACTAATTTATTGTTAAAAGTTTTGTATACGTACTCTAAATTCGTGGTCGGTTATACACTTGGGACCTACAAAGCCATGCATGAACTCACATAAATTATTTCCCGAATTCTATCGCAAACACTATATGTGTGTGTTTGGTTGGGCTGCGGCTTTTGGAAAAGTTGATGTGAGCTGTGGAAAAGCAACTGTGGGAAAAGCAGAAGACCGTTTGGTTAGAGCAACTGTGAAACTATAGGCTGTGTAAGAAATACTTGGAATGCCCATAAAGGCCGGTGGGTGTGTTTATATGCAAATTGCTCGTAACAAAATAATGTGTTCACTAATTCGCATGTAAACAACTATTTTAGAAAGGAAAAAAAATAAATTTTATATGTTCTTCATCCATCAAAGTGATTGGTCCATATAAATAGAACAATATCCATCAAAAGGTTTATACAATGATGCCATCCCTCAACATTACTGTTGTTCTCTCGCACTAACCAAAGCATCAGCTATCCTAGTACGAATGGTATTCATGGTATCCTCATTCTCCACATCGTCACTCTCATCTCCTTGTATTTGTTTCATGCCACTTGTATGTTGTACCAAGTACTCCTCATCAACTTCACATCTCTTGAACTCTTTATCACACAAATTGCTGTCACGGATAAAATTATTGCAATGCAAGACAAGCCATAATGATATGCTTCTGAGTACGAGGTGAGAAACTTGGTATGCCCTTCAAAATACGCCACTTATACTTTAAGACTTCAAAAGACTCTCCTTATCACATAAATTGCTGTCACGGATAAAATTATGCAATGCAAGACAAACCATAATGATATGCTTCTGAGTACGAGGTGAGAAACTTGGCATGCCCTTCAAAATACGCCACTTATGCTTTAAGACTTCAAAAGACATTTCAATGATAATACGAAGAGATAAATGCAAGAAATAGCTCAAGCTGCTTGGGCGGCATGATTACGATCACAACCGGAGACAAAAAAAAAAACTCAAAAACATACATGGTAGCCTGTTGGCCTGCCTTTACAGTATTGGATAATTTTGTGATTTAATCAGGACAAAAAGGGAAGGTTATGTGACCCTCAAATATCAGCCAGTAAGCCTAATGGCTGCTCAACAAAGGTTAAAGCATAGTGTTCAGATATCAGGGTGGAAAATAAGTATTTTTTTAGCTAATCACCGAGACCATATTCTTTAGTCATCTTTGATTTGTGGCCATATCTATGATTCTGTGTGGTTAATAGTTTTTAAATTTGCAGCGCATCTAGCGGTTCACAGTACCTAAAGGGATCACTGGTCAAATAAGGAGCCATGTAGTATCATATAGTATATAAGCAAGTGCAAAGATGGAAGCTTCAGCATGTGCAGCTTACATTCTACAAACACAGACCATTCAAGCAGAAATTATCACATAAAAAGGTGCAGCCTATCTTCTACAAAATACAAACTCTACATGGCTAGATGATGTCAATAATTTGTGGTGTTTGATGCAGATCATTCAAGCAGAAGTTTTCACATAAAAAAGTGAATACTTTAAAAATCCTACTCTCATCTTCAATAGTGAAAAATCACCTTTTTTTTAGACCAACACACCACAGGCACATATTATTTAATTACCTGGTAAGAGTATTGACTATGCAAATCGATCGATGACAGGAAGCATGTTTGTGAAGGATGAGTCTGGAAAAGGGGAAAAGTATCAATTCTCTGGAACTGTTAAAGAAAAGTGACCATTCCATCCAAGCCTCCAAGAGCACTAGAAAGGGATCTAAGATTATGAATGTTCAAAAAACAAAAAGGATCAACTCCACATTCTGTAGTAATAATAATCAATAAAGCTAATCAAATTGAATTTGAACTAGACAGGAAATCACATTTCTTTGAACTAGGCAGATCAGAAAAAGGGATTCAAACCTTGGGGGGGGGGGGGGGGGGGGTGGCAGGGTTCGGCGGCCGTCCAAGGGCAGGGTGCGGCGGGTGGCCGGGGCCGGTGGACTGGCAACCGGGGGTGGCGGGCGACGGGCCGCCGGGGGCAGCGCGTGAAGGAGGCGGACGGTTGTGTGGGGGAGGAGCGGATGGAGGACTGCGCGTCAGGAGAAATAGAACGGGGGAGAAAAATGAACCGTTACCTTCATAACTAGTGGTAGGTGGGTAATTTTTTGACCCCAAAAGCACTTGAAAGCAGGGAGAAGGTGTTTTTGGTTTTGTACTAGAACAAAAGCAGTTTTTTAGGCAAAATCACATATGACTTTTTGGCCCTTTGGTTGGCTTTTGCAAAAGAAAAAGCAGGTTGAAAAGACCAACCAAAGGCACCCTATGTATGGAAAAAGAAGTTATGAAATATTTGTTGTGTTCAAGGAAGTGATACAAAATGTGCAAATTAATACATACCTGGAATTCATGGTGGATATGAAGTTGCTCCTTGAATTCACCTGAGTGATGTTGACGGAAGTGAGCCCATGCTCTGTTAAGCATGTCTATGAGGTTGGTGTATTGATTTCTTGGTCTCTTCAAAGAGTCCAGAATATAGACCATGCTTCGATCAACCACGTCTTATTTTTAACTGCTAGTTCGAAAAATAAAAGAGATGGGAAACACGTTCACTTGAAGTTGTACGGTAGAAGTATGTACCTCTTGTAAGGTTGCTTGTCCAAAAAATTATATATATTCTTCATGGTCCAGTTTGATTTTGATTTATCTCTTACAGTTGCCTCGTTTATAACATCTGGGTCCATGAAGCTGACGTCATACAATCTTTTCCTCCGGCAAGCTTGAATCTCCATCCTGCATGATACAAAATAGAATAGGAGATAAGACATTGCACAATGACTAGAGCAGAGATTTTGAAGTTAGAGCAAATTAAATACTTATAGAACCTAGGAAGTAATGAGTGATTTGTCAAGTGCACCTTGATTGTAAAGGAAATAAAATTTCTTGAGCGGCACATTTATAATGGCATCACCACAAAAATAATGTTGATCTCTAATCCGAACTTCTAGCCTGAGTAAACTAGTGGCTGAAGCCTCCATGGACTATTGGTGCAATTTGCACATCTTTGTTGGAAGACGGTCCACCAACTACGACCACACAAGCTCTTTCCCTAACTCAAATTTTCATTTACTAGCCCAGCGTGCTTTGGGATGTGATCCTCCCCTCGAAGTTGAGCTACAGTGAGATTTGTATATTTGGCGAATAGAAGTAGGTTCTTATCAAACTCCAAAAGCACTTGGAGCAGGGCAATCAATTGGTTGGATTGGGTTCTGAGCTGTGGAATACTTGACCCACTTTTCTTCTTTTTCTGAAAAGCCTTTGTTATTGTGCGGTCGTAGTCAAATAGTGGTGGTTTATCTAGATTTTTCTTTTTCTCCAACTCCATGCCTCTAATGAAAGCTCGAAATTTAACCTTATCAAGTAGTGGATCTTTCTTCACGGGAGGCTTTGGTGCGAAGTGAGTTCTAATCTCAGCATCCACAGTCGCGCGGAGCTCCTAATCAGTCTTCTCATAAGCTTTCTTAGGCTCTGGTTGCTTCTCCTTTGGCTTCTTCTGCTTCTTCTTTGTAGGTGGAACTGAGGGCGTCTTTCGCTGTGTAGCCTTGCTCGTAACAGGGGGAGATGGACTCATGCTAGGATCCCTGTCAACTGGTGGAGAGCATGGATTCATGCTAGGATCCCTGTCAGCTAGTGGACTCATACTGTAGGATCCTTGTTAGTTAGTGAAGAGGGTGCCCTAGCAGATGGCGTAGGTGATCTTGCCGTTGAGCTCTGAGGAGATGATCCTAAGGTCGAGGGATTCGGTTGCGGAATCCTTATGTAGTGCTTGGGCCACAGAATCCAATCGTGGATGGCTTCTCCTAGATTCTTTTCCCCATCATCTCCAGGTACCTCCAGTTCGAGGTCACCCCAACCGTCGAGCACTCAGTCCACCCCAACTTTGGCGTAACCGCGAGCTAGAATCTCCACATCATGAATTGGTTGGCCTTGTGTCGGTTGTTCAACAACACCATAAGCCACCATGATAAGCTTGTTTTTCACAGGAGTAACAAGCTCACAAGGGGCCCTCCTAGTGATGTCGTCCGCGGGGTGGTGTTGGTTGTCCACAACCATGTCAGAAGATCCTCCAGCTGAGGCTTCCGTGGAAGCGACGCTGCTTTGACGCTGAGAGGGGCTTACATCGACATTAGCCCATAATGATGCAGTTGCTTGTACACTAGCTTGTTACTAAGAGCTAGAGCCACACGCCGGTCGATTGCTTCCTCCATTTTTGCCCCTGTCAAAGCTACGTGTTCTTGCAATTATCACAACTGTCGTGCGTGTTCGGCCTTACTTCTTTGGTGACTTCTGTAGGAATCAATATGCGCACAAAAGGCAAACTTCCATGGAATTACTCCTTTGCCTTGGCAACGTCCAGGGTGTTCTGAATTACCTAGTGCCATAGTCAGCTCGTCCTTCTCTCGATCAGGCACAAAAGATCCTTTGCTCGTCACCTTTATTAACCCAACAAGCCTCGTAGCCACTTCTCTTAATTCTTGGCCGAACACAAATGGTCCATGTTTCGTATTGAGTGAATCACTGGAACTATTCCCTTAGCAATTATGTCATCTTCCATCCTCTACCATTTGATGATCCCTTCTTGTAACCTCCTGGCCCAAGATGATGAAAGTATTTCTTCCGACAATCATTGTCGGTGTTGGTTTTAGTTGCCTTAGCGATCTTTTGTGAGTACTTGAACTGCACAAATGAATCCTAGTGATCTTTTAACTTCGGGTGCTTCGTGAAATCTAATGTAAGGCCCTTCTTTATGTAGTATTTTTGAGATTCTTCTTGTACGTCTGAAAAGGAATTGCACCCTTCTAAAAGCCCCAATCTTTCACTTTTTCTTCATCTACACCTTCGAACATGAAGTTTTATTTTATCTGCTCCCATATCATTTCCTTCTCTCACTCGGGGACCACGCTTATGGGGACCATGCTTGTGGGGACCACGCTCTTATCGATTTCAGGACTTTTCCAATTATGAAAGCTTATGGGGATCTTATCCCTAACAAGAAACTCAATTGGATTCACCAATTTGGTCTTAGCATTGTTTGTAGCAGTTGATTCTCCCTCTTCATTAAGTTCTGTGATGATGATATGGCCCTCTAACTTTTTCTTTGAGCCTCGTTTCCATTTAGGCCTGTTCGATCCACATGGCTGAAAAATGAAAGAACTATTAATTTCCCCTAACCTTGATAAGTAGAGGATTCAAATCATGTTTACGTATAATAATTGCTATACCTCGCCTTGTTGTCCATCACTGCTTCCCTCGGCAATTGGTTGCTCCTCACTGCCATCACCAGACATGTTGAGGTAGATGTCAGTCTGGCTATGGTCGACCTCTATGTTTGGCGGATCGTTCGTGCGACCTTGAGCAATCAAATCCATTAGGTATTCCTCGTCCAATTGGGCCTGCTCGTCCACTAATCGTACCATTGTAACTAATACAATATAAAAAGAATTATTCTAAGAATGACTATAACTTATACAATTTTCAAACAATAAATGACTAAAAAAAGAATGAAATGCTTATATAATTTTTTACAATAAATGACTACAACAATATTTACTGTGAATTGCTAGTAAATGAAAAAATAGAATGACTAAATAAAACTTATACATTTTGTAAAAATAAATTATTAAAAAATGACTAATACTTATACAATTTGTTACAATAAATGACAATAAAAAAGAATGATTAACACTTATACAATTTGTTATAATAAATGACTAATCAATGTTGTACATAGATCAAATTACAATTAATAGGCTTTTCAACAATTTTTCTATAATTTCTAGCTAATTCAACAATTTTATGCACATTTCTATAATTTATTGAACTATACTATATCTCAATTTGTGGCATAATAAAAGAATTATTCTAAGTAGTAGGCAGTTTACAATTTATAGCGCTATTTATATATTTTCTACCACTATTCCACTAATTGGCAATAATGTACAATAATTTCCTAGCACTATTTATAAATTTCTAATTTTCATAACGCAATTTCTATATTCTCCATTTCCATACTAATATTTTTAACATTTTTTTATAATTTCTAGCAATTTTAACAATTTTTCTATAATTTCTAGCTATTATGACTTATTCCTAAATAACTAGAATTAAAAAGAAATAAAAAGAAAAAAATGACGTCAGCACAGCCGCGGGCTTACATCAGCAGACAAGACGACGAACCCGCGGCCGCGCGTGCTGTCTTGGGCGGACGTCGGGGAGGAGTGTCGGTGGGGCGCGGTACGATCGTCGATGAGCTGGGGCTGCCGGGGGCAAAATTTACCTGACTAAAGCACACTTAAGTCGCTTAACACACGATCATGTACTTTAAACAAGTCAACTTGGTCGTCCATCGGATTTCATCCGATAAAGCACTTAACTCAGGATCGAGAAAGCAAGACTCGCACGAAGGTGAGTGGTTGCAGAGATCACAACAGTCCATTTCAATTAAACAAGTACATCGAATTATTACAACATCAAGTCCGAAAATTTAAACAAGGTTGGCAGAGTTTTCAAATAATAGACATAAATAATCGGAAGCTAGACGTCGTTGCATGATATCATGAAAAAACCGATCATGACATCAATAATCTCTGTCCTCGCCGTCCGAGGAGGGATCCCACTCAACCGTCCAACCCGGAGGAAGTTGGGTAGCTAAGTGCCACTTGCAGCGAGCTCAGGGGTATCAACATTACCTGAAAAGATGTGCCACAAGCAAGGCCGAGCAACTATGCTCAACAAGACTTAACCGACTGGTGGTACTAATCCACCAACACCTAGACATGCAAGCTTTTTGGCTATGGGGTTTGTTTTAGCCAAAAGCGACTAGTGTAGGTCCTTACTTTCAATATTTTAGCCACAAGTTCTACTGTTGTTTTACCATTCTAAGTTAGCAATTATACTGAACCAAGCATAGTTTCCAAGAAATTAATACAAGTAACAATATTAGATCATCATCATCTTTCATCCTTACTCAATGTAGCATAGCAATCAAGTAGTCCCAAACTGTGAGAGGCAGACGAATCGATTCGAATTTCTTAACCATGCATGACGACCTAATCCCACGACATCCGCGCACCACGAGTGGTCACTTCATTTGTCAGCCGTCCCCATCAGTTCCCAGACCTGTGTCGGGCCCACTTCCCTCGGTACAAGGCTTCATAGACCCAGCCTCTACCGTTCTATGACTGCACTTGTCACCACATGCGGCCGCAAGGGAACTCTGTTCTAGAGACAATGGGGCGATCCGCTCACATCCCGATTCGATCAGGTACTAGGCTTCCCCATCCCATACTAGGTATGTGATTAGTACTATCAAACACTTGATCACGAACACTATCACATCTTGACCTGAGTCCAATTCATGTAGACAGACGGGGCAATCCATCGACCACCAAATAAATTTCACAGAGCCCTGCCCCACCTGTCGTCCTTAAAGTTGCAACAAAAGAAAGGCACTCAACACCTATAACTCGCGAGTGATAGACAATCACTCGACTTTTACCGAGTCCTATTAAGCATTGCAACTACTCGACTTACTATACAAGTATTCATATCAAAGGTACTAAGTTCATGCATCTACGGTTTCAACTCCTGGAATGTAAATGCACAATCAAGCAATCAATTGTGTTGCAAGTATTTAAAGATAGGAAATCATGCTCCGGGGCTTGCCTTCACATTGGGAGTTAGCGAACTGGTCCTCGTCTGGCTTTGGTACGGGCTCGGCTCCGGTGTGGTGCAGGTCTAGTACGTCTTCTTCTTCTGGCACCGGGTGCAGCTCGTACGTTCCGTCAGCAAGGTTCAACTCTACAAATAATGCAAATGCATCAAGTTCAAACTTCCATGCTTTCTCATACAGGATGCAAAACACGAATTAGTGCTGAAGTGTAAATTACATTACGACCACATTCACCTAAACAAGGTTCTAAACTTTCTTTATCTTCATGAGGTAAGGTGTGTTGTGGTATAAAACTCAGGGTTAATTTGATGGTGATTGTGTACATATATACAACTTAACTTTATTAAACTTTAGAGCGGAAAAGTTATCCTATTATTGAATGTTTTTCTGTACCTCTTGCGAAAAAAGATCATTACCTTTACTTAAGGTTTCTTTCTTCCATTTAATTAGGTCCATCTTCCAAATTTTATTTCAGTCTTCAACAGTGAGGTATGACCTTGTTAAATTCAATAGTAGATAAGACATAACATCATTAGATTACTGTACAAATTTTGGGTGCATTGGATTAGTACAAAAATAATTAAAATTATTTCATCATCTCAAGGTGACAAGTACTTAATCATTTTTAACTCAAGTTATTCAGAGAGTCTATTGCTGAAATTTTAATAGAGTGTTACAAAGAAGCAACATAGCCTTTGGTGAATTTCTCAGAATTTTTAACGAAGGGCATCTATATACCATAACTTCTTCTTATTTATCTTCCTATAAAAAGGTAGATGGGTTCCAAGAACCTTCAAACAGGGTTTCAATTTTTTCTTGTGAACTAGGCTTCACCACCGATTTACTTAATGTGGTTTCACATTTTTCTCACCTCTTGCAAAAACACAAAAAGCAACCTTAGATTTCAATTATAAAATTAAAACAGAGACTAAAACATCTGAGCTAGGCTCCAATTTATTTTTATAAGCTTCCTTTCTCTGAAACAAACACTGGAGAGTTGGATTCCTCATTTTAGCATTTTTCTATGATTTACTATGATTTAAATAGCTTCAACAATGATTTAAATAGCTTCAACAAGGATTAAAACATATAACATTAATTTCTAGTAGAGACATGTGCCAAAAGTATTTTTATCAGAAACTATACTTTATACTGAGTCTAGCAAAATTGATTTGACATTTTTCCAATTTTTGTACAATTTATGGTGTATTTTCAAAGTTTGGATTATTTTATGCCGAAAACAAAAGAAAAACTGTAGTAAACTTGCGATCTAGCCCTTATGTCTATAGGTTAAACGCACAGGAGTCCATGATTTTAGTGCTAAGGCCCCTGGAAGAAGGAAAAAGACACAAGTGTGTCCTTGGCGGCGCACATGGCGGTGGTCCGACCAAATTCTAGCGATGCACCGGCCAATCCCGGACAAGAAGTTGCGAGGAAAGGCGTGGTAGCTCACCGGGAGTTGATTGGTGGCGGTTAGGGGCATGAAGGAGGCTCGGTGGGGGCGAAATAGTGCAGGGACAGGGAGCTTCGAGCGGCGGCAAAGTCCGGCGGCGTGCCGGCGTTTCGGCGCTTAGGGAGCCCAACAAGCGGCTCGGGAAGCTTCGCGTGGGCACGACAGAGCTAGTGGTGGTGGCGGCGAGGAGCGGGGAGCTGCGGAGGTGGGGGCTTCGTGGAGAGGTGGCTTGGCAGCGGGCGCAAAGCAGAGCACGGGGCGGCGATAGGTGTGGCAAGAGCGAGCTGGAGCGGGGAAGGGGAGTGCGGCGGGGTTTGTAAGGCACTTATAGGTGAGCGAGGATCCAGGGCTTGCGGATGGGACCGGAGGAGGAAGCTGGGCATACTACTGCCGCCATTAATGGTAGCGGCGCCATTGGCGCAGAGGACAAAGGGGTGGCGCGACAGGCGAGGGCGCTGCAGGCGAGGTGTGCAGGCGCGGGCAAAGCAAGCGTGTGCATGGGAAACGGCTTTGCCAGAGCGGCGGGTTGGTGAGGTTGCGCTCGAGGTGTCGCTTCCCGGCCAATGGTTGGCGGAGGCGGCGGCGTCGCGGGGCGTGAGCACGGAGCAGAGCAGTGGGCAGGGCGTGCCCTCGGGCGAGGCAGAGCTGCCGGGAGCAGGGGGACCGCGGAGCTTCACTGGCGGCGGGGCGCGCGAGGCGTCATCCTACCGCGGCTAGAGACCGGGCGGAGGCGCTGCGTCAGTGAGCGGGGGCCACCCAACGAGCGACGGGTGGAGCGCGGGCGCGCCTGAGTTGAGCGTGCTCTGGCCCAGAGGGATTCACGGAATCTGCCGAAGGGCTGGTCTTCGAGCGTGAGTTAGTTCAGATTTTTGATCTGCGCGATGTTTACTCCCTTTACAAAAGTTGTAGTCCTCATATTCAAGTTCAACTTTTGTAATTGAACCGAGTTCAAATTCACAACAGGTTTGAAGATACAAAGCTTCGAAGTTTGAGGGAACACTTGATTTCTAGACTTAGAAGAATTTCAGCGATTTGGCTGTTTTTCAAGATTTTTGGCTGGCTTGAGCTCCAGTTTCGAAAAGCTTCTTAGGTTAATTTGACCAGGGTCTATTGTTGTATGAACTTAGTTCTCAAACTCTTATAAAGGACTTTGCTAGCATTCTGTTCATGTTTTGTGAGACATGCTTATGCCAAGATGCATGGTTGAACTGATTCCAGACTTAGCCTAGATTTGCAGGTTTGGGGCTAAGTTGACCAATTTGGCCGACTTTGACCTAGGTTTTCAAAGCCTTCTGTGCAGATTTCGACCTTATTCCTTTAGTCAAAGTTGTTAAGGGCTCAAAACTCTAAAACTTTTGTAAATAGTTGAGCTTGAGTTCATATTGGAAAATTTTAGATAAAGAGCTCCAAAGTTGGGACTTTATCTGTTTTTCTTAAATTGGTGCAGATTCAAATTTTGAGTTTTTAAAGGTCTTCTGCTCAGATTCAGACAAAACACCAAAAATAAAAGTTGTTAGAGAAGTTGAGTTATATAACTCTTAGTTGGACAGATTTTTAAGTTCTTAATCAAAATTTTGAGTTATGGCATAAATAGTTGTTTAGCTTGTGAGGGCAAAAATGTCCTTTTTACTTGCCTCCACCACTGCCAATTGTTCTCTTTTTTCTCTAATGACCTTACTTAAGATTAAACACGGTTTAATTAGGCTAGGTCATTACAGCGGTGGTGCGGCGGTGCGGCGGAGATGGCGGCGCCGGGTTGGAGGAGGAGGAGGAGGAGCGCGTCGGAGCGGGTCCGGGCGCGATGGCATCGTGGGGACGAGAGCTGGCAAAGGGGCAGCATCGTCGGGGAGGAGGAGGGCTGGCAGAGGGGCTGCGATGTCAGGGAGGGAAGGGCCGTCGGAGGGGCGGTGGCGTCGTGGCCGCCGGGGAGAGAGGAGCTCCAACGGAGTGGGGGCGGGGCACGGCGGCATCGCGGGGAGGAAGGCCGATGGAGGGGCGTTGTCACGGGGATCGGACGAGGGCCTTCGAAGGGGCACGACGGCGTACGTCATCAGGGAGAAGGGCCAGTGCGCGGAGTTGTTGCGGCCACTGGCGAGGACGCGGATGGCGGGGAGAGGAGGAGGATCACGGCCGCCGACGGCGTCGGGCTAAGGATTGGAGAGCGTGGCGGTGGCGGCGGATTAGGGTTGATGACATGAACAACTAAGTGTTGGGCGCGAGGAAGATAATGGGCTTATATGCCCCTCTAGTACCGATGCTAGAGAGCACCCGGTATGAAAGGCCTTTGGTACCGGGTGACAGCTTGCACTGGTACTAAAGGCCTACCCTTTAGTGGCCTTTAGTACTCGGTCCAGCAAACACCCGGTACTAAAGGGGGGGCAGAGCACGCCAAAACGAAACTGCCCCCCTTTAGTACCATGTATTTTTATCACTCGGTACTAAAGGGGGTTGTAGCCCATTGTTTTGGCTTCCCGACTGAAACATCTTTTTATTTTTTTTACAAATGCTATTATATTAATTTATTGTGTAGCAAATCAAATAACATTCATAAAAATTAAAAAATAATTTGTTAGCTTGATGTTGATTAGATATACACTATAAAAATATTATATGTAGTCAAATATCAAACATAGTAAAGTTATTAATTTTAACTTAGTAATAGGTTATAATAGTCATAATACTTATGTTAACTTTAAAATTAGAAAAAATAGATATTTTGACCACGCAAAAATTTAGAAAAATAGTGCCTATAGTGTTATTAACATGTTTACCATGACTTAGTCATATACTTGTTTAATTGTACCTAAATTTATTGTTTAATATTTAATGGTGCTAGAAAAAATTGAAATATTCAATATTTTAACCATGCAAAAATTAGTTCTTGTTTAATAGGGTGAGATTTTTGCAAATAGTATTGTTAATAAACCCATAGAATACATTACATATCATTACAATGGGTTATTACATTAATTTGTCACTTTACCACAAAATACAACATAATGGTTCTAATACATTACACATCATCATTTAATGGAATGTTAATAACCTTCCTCTTGATGAACATCCCTCGGTTATGATTGTGGCGTAAGTATGGAGTGTCCTCTTTGGCTCAGAGGATACTTTGGTCAACCTTGACTGAAAATGGAGGAAGATCATCGAACTGATCATAATCTTCTGAAATGTTAGTTTTGTCCTCAACTCTAATGATTTTTCTTTTCCCTAGAAAAACTATGTGGCGCTTTGGCTGGTCATCTAACTTATTACCACCCTTCGGTTTTGGTTTGCTTGACATGTCCTTCACATAGAAAACTTGAGTAGGACGAATGGTCTGTCTCTGTATCCAATCTTGTTGAGGTCCACAATTGTCATCCCATAGTTGTCTGTCGTTATGTCTGCTCCAGCAAGTTTCACCCATTAGAACCAAAACAGAGAGATTTTCAAAGGTCCAAAGTCGAGTTCCCATATCTCCTCAATGACACCGTAGTATTGTCTTTTTTTCTATTATTGTCTATTACATCTATACAGACACTACTATTTTGGTTTGTGCTCTTTTGATCTTGGGTTGTCGTGTAAAATGTATACCCATTTATCTTGTATCCTTGGAACGTTGATACTGAGATAGATGGACCCCTAGCCAACCATGCTAGTTGCTCTTCAATCGTGTCATCACCCATCAGTCATTCTTCTTCTGCAACTATTCTTTGACTCCTTCATATTCTTGCAGTCTTCCTTCTTCTGCAACCATGCTTCTGCAAACATACGCTCGAACTTCTTTGTTTCTTTCACATTCTCGCAATCTTTCTTTGCATCTCGCAACACCTGACCTAGATCATCGGTAGGACCTTCTTTTGCAACCATATCTTCTTCATCCTCGCCCATTGCAGCATCTGCAAAGGTACCTCCTTGAGTCCAGTCAGGAATGTAGTTATCATCTTGTTCTGCATCTTCATCTTCCATTATAACTCATTTTTCCCTGTGCTTGGTCCCAAAGAAATAGTTAGGCATGAATCACAAAGAGTAATCCTTCTCATTTTTGCAAATTCGGCATGGACAACAAATGAAACCAAAGGGCGGCTTGTTGGACTCTGCTAGATCGAGAAAACCACGTAAGCCATTAATGTACTCCATGGAGCGTTTGTTTGCACTGTACATCCATCTACAAAGTATTACCGAACCAAAGATATTCTGATCATCCATAGAATTATATATGAAACATAACAAACATGATACAAATTTTATTAAACTCAAATGTTGCTGAAAGTTTAGATAGAAATACACAAATTTAAATTTCAGACTAAAATAACATGATGCACTACGACAAACTCAAATGTTACTTAATGTTTAGATAGAAATATACAAATTTAAAGTTCAAACCCAAACAACACGATACACTACAACAAATGCAAATGTTGCTAAAAGTTTAGATAGAAATACACAAATTTAAATTTCATACCCAAACAATATGATACATTACGATAAAACCATCCACTGAGTATTATCTAAGAGGACTTTAAGCATCCTTTGGTGACGAAGATGAATATTTCGCTGACCCAGCCTCATCTTGTGGTTTATTTGTGCATCCTGCGATGGTAGTTATCAGTGGACCTGAAACCTCGGGACTGGCAGTGGAGCATAATGACCACCAAAAAGGAGGTTCTTGACCCGCCACAACAGCATCTTCATGACATCTTTCCAAATAACGAAGCATTGCTCTTTCCCACATGCTCATTTTCTTCGGCTTATCATGAGGGCAACTATGATTTTCCCCTTGCTACGAGAGTAACGACGATCGCCCCTACCATCGCCACTACCTCCAGCAGCAGTAGCCATCTCTATGTACCACAATTTATTTAGCTCATATTTGCAAGTGACTAAACTATGAACAAATTATATTTTTTCCCATAATTTATTTAGCTCAAACATAACATATAAATGAAAATATTCTCCATTGTAGTTTATTCTAAAAATGACTAATTACATACATCTATTTCATCTTATTATCTCTATGTACCATAATTTATCTCGCTCATATTTGCAAATGACTAAAATATGAACAAATTATATTTTTCCCCATAATTTATTTAGCTCATATTTGTAAAGGACTAAACTATGAAATTATTCCTCTAACCTTATATCAATTTCTTTAACTAATATGAGCTCTAAATAACACAAATGACTAACATAGCATTCAAAAAATTGTAGCTTATTCTAAAAATCACAAATATGAGCTCTAAATAACACATGCATATAAATGAAAAATTTCTTCATTGTACCTTATTCTAAAAATCACAAATTACTCTAGCTCTAAAGTATAAAACTTAGTATACTAACCATGTATCAAGTGAGGATGAAGTTTCTAACCTTTAGAACACTTGACTGAGTAAAATCCCCATGAAATGGTCAAAAATCCGGCAGCACCTCCCCTATTTTGCCATGAATGGATGAAGCCCGAGCTGGAGGAAATGGTTCAGGCAAGAGGAAGAAGACACCTGATTTATAGGAGGGAAGTTAGTGCCGGTTGGGAGCTCCAACCGGTACTAAAGGTCACTATCGGTGCGGAATCTGGCCGACTAGTAAATATTAGTAGTTTTACCGTGCGTTGGATCGGATATGGCCTAGCACACAATGACACAGGATTTATACTGGTTCGGACAACGGGCTCTATGTCCAGTTCGAGGTCCGTCAGTCGACTGTATTCCTGAGCCTAGGTGCTCGAAGTTTGCAGTGGGGGTACAAACGAGTAAGGAATGAGAAGGCGGTGTCTGAGACCTAGTGGTGCTCTTGTCCGAGTGGAAGAGAGTGACAGGGGCTCAAACATGCGCTAGGTGTTGGAGAGAGTCAGAGAGTTCTGATGGCTTAGATGTTTCGTGTGGAGGGCCCGTCCCCTTTTATAGTTCAAGGGGACGACCTTACAAGTCACACACAGAGAGAGAGAGAGCGCAGGCGCTGCCTCGTCTTGTCGATGCCCACATCGTCGGGTACGGGATGGCCGTCGTCCTTCATCCCTGTTCATGCTCCGTTGTGACAGGCAGGTAGCACAGTGTCCGCCTGACATGGCAGGGCGACACTATTCGGTGCGTGCATAGGGCGTGGCGAGGTACGGTCCTCTGTACGGCGGTTGACCTGTGCACCTTTCCTTATCTGCTTTACCTGCTCCTCGGGCCTTCACTGAGCGGGCGTCCCCAGTCGGTCGTCCCGGTCGGGAAAGAGCGGTGCGCGTTGGTATGGCAAATCCCCGGTCGGGGAGACTCGGTCGGTGTCGGACTGTGGTCCCAGCCCCGACCAGGCTTCCTAGTCGGAAGCACCGGTCGGTGGTCGGATCATGGTCTCGGCCTGGCGTCACGTATTTGGGTCGGCCTAGGCGCGCGTTGTCGCTGCGCGGCAGGTTGGGCCGAGCTTTGTGGAAAGCGGTCCCATTGGGGACCCTGGGTCTATGGACCCGTCAGTCACCCATTAGTACCGGGTGGACCACCCGGTACTAATGGGTGAGTCCACCCGGTACTAATGGGTGACCTTTAGTACCGGTTGGAGCCCCCCAACTGGTACTAAAGGGGGTTACGGGGGGATCCTGGGGAACTAGCCATTAGACCCGGTACTAAAGCTCACATTAGTATCGGGTCAAAAACCAACTGGTACTGAGCCTCAGGGTGAATGTCAAGTTTTCCAGTAGTGGTTCTATTTTTCATAGCTTCGAGGATTGATTATTCAAACCATCAACCTTCATAATATGAAACTATGATAGCAATAGGACATTAAAGCTGTCGGGAGACATTGCTATGATGCTATCGCTATCGCCACATGACATGAAACAGTTAAGAGCGTATTCCAATATCGCTACATGATGCAGTTAGAAGCGTATTCCAATAGTTGATTATCATCTGGTAGAAGAAATGCTATGCAATAATACATAAGATCAAGTGCCTGTAGTTTTAATGCATTTGCAGAATATATTTCTTCTGGGGTGCTGTGAATCGAGAGAAATCAATCCAAATTTGTACGTTCTTGGTATTGCAGGATCTTGTCCCCATCCTTGCACACCAGTATTTTCGGAGATGCTTCCTATTTCACTTCATGGTGCCCAAGCAAGCAGCTGTTTGGATGTATGGGACTCCTCCGGTACAAAAAGACATAGGGTTTGTAACTTTGTCAGCTCATGTTTAATCTCAAGCAAGTCCATAGTACTTAATAGTTAATACTGTCATCAAGATTGTTCCCAACTAAAGTACTCTCTTTCTTTTTTTTAATCAACTGGAAGAATTCGGGACAGAAAGGGAAGAATAAATACTATCTAACTTCATCAAGACAATGAAAAAGTTATATGGCTACCTTCATAACGTTGCAGGAAAAGAAATATTATGTTTTCCTTTTTTGTTTCAATAACACACCGAGGACCCAGATTCTGTCTGTTTTGAAGCATTAAGTTGAAGTTCAGCCCCAATACAATATTTCCCCCTTCTACTAACTTCATTTGGGTAAGATAAGGAAAACGAAGAGTTGCGAGAATGAAGCTACTGTGGATCCAAAGCTTCTGAAAACGTGTGCAATGAGATTGAGAGAGCCCCTGCAGATCAATGCCGAGGTGTCTGGAGGTCCGGAGCAGCCGTTATCAGTGTGAACTGTAGTCCAATAAAACCAAGACAGACAAGAAAGAGAAGCGCAAGGAAACGGGCAAATCGAAAAGGAAAAGGGGGCAGAACCGGGTCGAAATAGTTGCACTGTTGACCCGGGTGTTTT
This sequence comes from Setaria viridis, assembly GCF_005286985.2. Classification (NCBI taxonomy): domain Eukaryota; kingdom Viridiplantae; phylum Streptophyta; class Magnoliopsida; order Poales; family Poaceae; genus Setaria; species Setaria viridis. The sequence goes on along the minus strand of NC_048267.2, from coordinate 24,989,504 downwards.
CGAGTTGACCAGAAAAAAGAAGAAGTGATCTGGTTTAGCTGGGGAGTACCCTTTTTAATTAGTGAAAACCGCAAAGATACCCATCTCTCGGGATGAAAAGTAAATTAGTAGGGTCTGAGATGGTGTCAACGAGGAGAATTATGGGCTAATGATCATGGTGACAATCATTCAGCTTTTGATGTAATTTCTGATTTCAGTATATAGTTTTTGTTGTATTGTATCATGACTGTTATACAGTTCATTTTTTCGAATTGAAGTAACACTTCCAATTTTGATCACACCGTTGATATTTCCTATAGCTAACTGCTGCGGTTTATCTGACAGAATTCTGAATTGCTTGTGCCTTATTGGTTAAGTAATGTGCAACCATGCTTGAAAAAGTAAATCCTTACTCACTTTTTAAAAGTCTTTTTAAATTTTTTTCTCTCAAATCTCACAGAACAAAACTGAAGAAGTACGTAATATATGCGTGATTTTACCTGTTTATAAGTATGATTATAGGTATAGTCGAGATTTTTGTCCCGATTTCTGAAAATATCAAACACAAGATGGCCAGCTAATTGCCATCAGTAACGACGCTGGCATTCCTCGAAGCACCAGCTAATTCAGGCGCGCGGACTTGTTCCTCGTTGGTGATTAATTTCCTGTGGGCTTTTACGACTTCGACACAGGATGACCCCGGTCCATTCTATTCTGTGCTTAAGGCCACCTGTTTTTTTTTTTTTGGACCGAACTTAAGGCCACCTGTTATGTGCCAAATGTGTTGGAAATGTGAAAATTTCCTCAACCTGCCCTTTGTTTCTCTCTTTCTTCCCTCGCTACAAAACATCGACATAAAAAATCATATTTACCTGCTTTTTGAGACAAAATAATCCTGTAATTTCCCCTTCTCCCGTGAATCATTCATCTGAGAATTCATTTATCAATATTGATAGCAATTACATTTTGTTTCCTTATTCTTCTCGGCTTCACTGCATTATATTAAGTTGCATGTTTAGCCTAAAAGTCTCAGTTGACGGGGAAAGATGTGTACAAATAATTCACTTGTCCGTCGAGATTCAAACTCGAGATTTTTTATTCTGATATATTAAGTTGCATGCACTCCTGCTAATTGGATTAGGTTTAATGATTTTAATGGATTGGGTTTCTTTTGGAAGTTGTTTAGATTGATTATTAATAGGCTCATTCATCAAATGGTTGGTTTGGTTTGGATTCCTCCAAAGAGAAAATAGTTTAGGAGTGGTTTAGAGTAGGTTGCATTGGTTTGATTCGTAAAACAATTTAAGGATCTGATTCTTGATGTGGGCCCACATATAAGTCCAACTATACTTTTTTCGCATGAAGTAGCTAATTATTAAACTAAATCATCTCTAACAAATTTCAATCAATTTCGTTAAAATTTTAAAGTGTGAAAAGGAGGGTCTAACTCTTGACGTGGGACATATATATATATATATATATATATATATATATATATATATATATATATATATATATAACTATACTATTTTGCACAAAGTAGCTGACACTTAAACTGAGTCATCTCCAACCAATTTCGATCAATTTCGCTAAAATTTAAAATGTGAATGTTAGGTTTAATTCTTGGGTCCGGCTCTTGACGCGGGACCCACATGTATGTTTAGCCATACTATTTTACACAAAGTAGTGGGCAGTCAAATTAAGTCATCTCCAACAAATTTTGATGAAATTCGCTAAAATTTTAAGGTGTGAACATGATGTTTTAATTCTAAGGTCCAACTCTTAATGCGGGGTCCAAATGTATGTTTATCCATACTATTTAGCACAAAGTAGCGGGCTGTCAAACTCTGTCATCTCCAACAAATTTTGATCAATTTCGCTAAAATTTTAAAGTGTGAACACGATATTTTAGTTTTAGAGTTTGGCTCCTGACGTAGGACCCACTCGTCAGACTCACATTTTTTATATGAGCCCATAGATTTATATAGCAAACCATGGTTTTTTATAGCAAATCCATGAGTTCTATCAACTAAGTAGGGTGGATTGGCTTGGTTTAGATAATATAAATATGGGGTGAGTTGGGATGTGGATTGATGTGGGTTAGAGTTGGATTACAATTCAACTAGCAGGCGTAGCACGAACCAAACTTATCCGAAAAGAGGGATAGTACCTATTTTTCTTATTAAGTGCATACATGTTTTTTTTTCATTTTCGACGAACACATGTTTTTTTCTCAAAATAATGGAAGCGTAGAAGCAAGTATTTCTATGAAAATAAAATTAATTAATTACACAAGGATGACCAGTTAACACTGTTTGCCTTGGTCCGCCTCAACGACAACGCGGCGGGGGAATGGAATCGGAGTTGGAGTATCACGCACGTCACTGCACAGCAAGCAAGCCGCCTCGGCGAGACGACCGAGTAGCACTTCTTCCTCTTGCTCGATCGCTTGCCGTGCTCTCACACGCGTGCTCCAACCTATATATACATAACGAAAAGCCGTTACGGAACCGGCCGCCGATCCTCATAGCCAGCGGCGAAGTCAGGCGACACACGCACCGCCCCGGCCGATCGAGAGGTTTCACGGCGCAGCAGAGAGCTAGATAGTGGAGCGAGACCGCGTCGATCGAGCCGTCGTCGACGTCCATGTCGGTGGGCAGCAAGTCACTGCCGGCGCGCCGCGTGGCCCGCGTCGACGAGGGAGGAGAGAACGGCGGCGATGCCGTCGCGGTGAGGGAGGAGGACGGGATGCCCAGGGGCGGCGACGGTAGCGGTAACAGTAAGCAGAAGGCGGCGGCGCGGTACGACCGCTGCTTCTCTGGTCTCGAGCTCAGCGGCATCGGCTCCGGGCCGTTGAAGGACGTGGACGCCGGGAAGCTCAAGAACCAGATCCGGAGGTGGGCGAAGGCCGTCGTGGCCTTTGCGCGCCAGATCAGCTTCGGCTCGCCGAGGTCCGTCACCACGTCGTCCGGCGGCGGGGACACGCTGCGATCGGCCACGTTCCCGGCGACTTCCAGGTCCAGCCGCCTCGGTGGCGCCAAGGATGAGCCTCCGACGTGAGAACTTGATTGATGGAAGACTTTAATTTCCTGGCCTGCTCCCTGTATAGCAAGACTACAGAGTATGAACTACCGTAGCACGAGAGTTTGATTTATTCTTTCCTTTTTTTCGTTCAAAAACAAAATAATTTGATTCATTCTACTTGTCTAGTTGCCATATTCTTCCTTGTTTCTCTTTGTTATTGTTCAGAATTTCAACTTTATTGGCTATACTCTTCATCCATTGTGGCCCTATAGCTAATGTAGGCATATATTTCTTTTCTTCCTTTGTATATGTTGTACCTAAGAGACTAGTCCACGTACGCAATACAATTGTTACCATGTAGTAATTATTTGGAGTTGTAAGAGGTAACTACCTTTTGTGCTAATATAATAATCTCGGCAAGTTGATGGCTTAATGTGCATAATCTCGCGTTCTTGACAATTGGCATTTTTCGTAGTACGATCTTTGGTATATATGTCTATGGAGTAACGAAATTAAATGTGTGTGCCATATCTTTTTTTTAAAAAAAATAACTAATGCATAACAATTCCATAGAAAATTGGAGTGCCTGATCACATTTATGTTGCCAAAAAAATTCAACTAATTTTATTGAACAACTATGAAGTTTTCTTGCAACCAAATCATATACATGCTTGGAAATATAGCCAGCCATTATTGTTCTTATATTTAAAATAACTCTCACATAATAAAATAACATTATGTATACGTACTTACTCCCTCCGTCTCAAAATACTATTCGTTTTGACTTTTGTAGATACATAATTTTTAAAATGTATCTAGACATAAATATATATCTAGGTGTATAGTAAAAGCTATACTTAGAAAAATCAAATGGATAGTAATTTAGAACGAAGAGAGTATATATATACTACTAATAACTACAATATTTTTTCTCTGCAAGAGGCACAACACAAACATTTATCATCTACCTACGGGACACCGGCAGGCTTTGTGAAGGGAACAATTTATCAGCTAAAGGAATCCAAGACCTTCAGGTTGTGAGCGTAGCCGGTGCTATTTTTTCTAAAGGATCAGTACGGCAACTAGAGGGGTAAATAGGAGCCTCAAAAATTCTAGCTGAGAATAGTGGCCTCTGTCCCGGAAACAACCTCGTATGACCCTATCTTCTATCAACATCAAGGCACGCAACTGTAGACAAATTGCTAACACTATTGCACCATACCCTATCACCATCGGCCTCAAACTATGCATCACCACCGGTTTGGACTCCCGTTAGATTTGGGTTGGTGTTGATAGGGTCTCATCACCACCGAATGGGTAATCAGCGGTGATGCCTTTTTCCAAAAATAAAAAGAAATAAGAATAAAACCAATGATGTGCACCTCCACCTCTGGCTGCTGCGCCCCTCCACCTCCAGCCGCCATCGTCGCCCCACCTCGACCTGCACGCTGCTCCTCCCCGTGGCCTGCCACTCCTCACGCCATGCATGGTGGAGCTCCGCCACACCGTGTGTCACCCGAGCCACCAGGGCCCCACCGTGCTAGATCTGGAGTGGAGGGGAGGCAGAGAGAGGCGGCACAGATCCGGCGCAGAAGGGGGAGGAGAGGCAGAGGAAGGCGGCACGAATCCGCCGACCTCTTGAGAAAGAAGTGGAGGGAGGGAGTGTCGGTGTTTTATACCGGCAACCTACCAAGGGAGTATCTAAGATAGTCAATTTGTCGGTGGGGGATCACCGGACCTGGAACTTGAAGGTAAAAGCAAGGACACAATACACGGATTTATATAGGTTCGGGCCACCAGAGTAGCGTAATACCCTACGTCCTGTTTGGGTGTTGTATATTGCGCCCTGCGCTTGAGTGTTGAGTAGCCTAGTTGTTGGCTATTGTTGGTGGTTCTGGTTTTCTGACGATCTAGATACCCTCGCCTCCTTTACATACTCCAGGAGGCGGGAGAACTATTCGGATTACAAGAAGGAGTCCTAGGAGGAGTACACGGTATGAGTCCTAGTAGGATTACAGGGAAATCCTAGTAGGAGTCTATCTTCTTCCTTCCTTGCGAGTACTAGGGATCTATCCCTGACAAAGAGGGAGGGAGGTGTGAAAGAGAGGGAAGGGGAAGTGTACGTGTGGCATGAGGGAGAGAGGCGAAGTGGCATGTGCTAGTGCTAGAAGGAGAGAGTGGGGGCTTGACTCTAGACGCAAATTAAGTTGATTGAACTCGTTTTTGGGGTTCGTGCCAAGTATCTCTACCGAATGATAGGAAGAACCGACGGTGATACTTTCACCCGGTTTTAGCCACCAACCGGCAGTAAAAAGCATCATCATCGATGGTTTCAATGGTCGCTGCCCCATTTCCTCCTAATTTGGCGGTGAAAGGATACGACCGCCGGTTCATCTAAAGCGGTGATAGGATGTTGGTGAAGACTATATCTAGTAGTGTAAACCTAGCAATCAAGTTAGAAAGCAATCTCACAAGAAGCATCAGCAAACTCTAGCTAGAATTGCGACAAAATGATCAAGACATCACTATCTGGTAACTTGCGGACCATCCGGAAGTTACTGGTGGACTGGTAGAGGGGCGGATTATCTGAACCTCATGGCGAAATGTCAGGGCACAAGTGCACAAACTCACAAAATTAGATCGAAAACTCAAAGAGAATGATGGATTGTCCGGCCTTGGAGTGTGGACCGTTTGCTTTACAAAAGTCAAAACCAACATAATCAAACTAAGTCAACAGAATGAGTTGCGGACCCTCCGCCTTATATGGTTGCGGACAGTCTGCCTTACGAACCTCAAAAAGGTCATAAACAAAGGCATCAACGGAATGAACTGCAGACCATAAGGGGGGTACAGGGGAAGACCATCCGTATTGTACCAATGATTTTTGAGGCCTAAACCATCAAATCATTCATCAGCTGCTATGCATCCTTCACAATGTTGATGCGTGTCTACTACGGGAAAGCTAAAAATTGCCGAGTGTATTTTTTTTGCCGAGTGTTTTTTTCCGAGCACTCAGCAAACAAGCTCTTCGCCGAGTGCCAAGCCAAAAATACTCGGTAAATAAAAAACACTCGGCAAATCGGGGCTTTTCCGAGTGTCAAATAAAAAACACTCGGCAAACCACCCTCTTCGCCGAGTGTCAAAAAAAACACTCGGCAAAGAGGGGGGTTTGCCGAGTGTTTTTTTTTGACACTCGGCAAAAAAATAATTTTTTTTCCTCTTTTCACCACGAAATTTTTTCTACTCCCCACATACAACATGTGGTACTCCATGTTAAAATTTGGTATATTTTTGGATTTATTTGCTATATTTATTTAATTAATTGTATTTCAAGGAAATTTTTGGTATAAGTCAAATTTGAACGGCAAGTGATTCAAATTATGGAACAAAATGAGTATAAAAATGATATTCATGTTATTTGGCCCAATTTGAGACCTGACCCATGAAATGAAAAGAAATTTCGAACATCTTGTTCAAGAAACACGACCATGAACGTGTGGCAGTAGTATTTTTAAATTGTAAAAAAAATAAGCAAAGTCTGAAAATCATGAGATTTGTCATGATGTGATGATATAATACATGGAGGCTATGGAAAAAAATTGAGAAGGATTTGCACATTTCATCATGTACAATGATTACAAACCGAAGCATCTCAGAAGAAGAATAGTAACTTTGAGAGGGTTCGATAAGATTTAGAGTCGAAGTGACGGTCAAGTTTGGTTTGACTACAAAACTTTTTGTATAGTCAATAGAGAACATATATTGGTTCGTGTGAAAATTTGGTATTTTTTTGAAACTGTTGGATATTTTTTAAATTTTTTTCAAAAAAAGTTTGCCGAGTGTCGGCAAAGAAACCCTTTACCGAGTGTCCACGTAGGACACTCGGCAAAACAGGCACCGCCCCCTCAAAACAACACCCCCCCCCCCGACCGCCCCCCACTCTCCTCTCTTCCCCTCTTCCCCGCTTCCCTCCTGCCGCCGCCACCGCCGCACGCGCGCCCCCCGGCCCCCTCCCCTCCCTCTCCTCCGGCGGACCCAGGACGGCCCCAGCCCCCTCCCCTCTCCTTCAGCGGGCCCATCCCCTCCCTCCCCTCCGCTGCGCCGCCCCTCGAGGCCGGATCCGGTGGAGGCCATGGTGGGCGGGGGGCGTGGTGGCCCCTCGGGGCCGGATCCGGCGGTGGCCGGCCGCCACTCCTTCCCCCGACGGCCGCCCCCTCCCCGCGCCCCTCCTCGGCGAGATCCAGGCAGCGGCCCCTCCTTCTCCCTCTCACCGGCGAGATCCGGGCGCCGGCCCCCTCCTTCTCCCTCCCCCTCCCTCTCCGGCCGCCCCCTCCCCACCGGCGACATCCGGCGGCCGGGGCCGCCCCTTCCTCCCCCAACAGCGAGATCCAGGGACGGGGAGGGAGACGGCGGCACGTGTGGGCAGGGGCGGAGGGGACGGCGGCGGCGCGGGCCGGGGGAGGAAGACGACAGCTCGCGTGGGCAGGGGCGGAGGGGACGGCGGCGGCGCGGGCCGGGGGAGGAAGACGGCGGCTCGCGTGGGCAGGGGCGGAGGGGACAGCGGCGGCACGGGCCGGGGGAGGGAGACGGCGGTGGCGCGGTGAGATCCATGGAGGGGGAGGGAGATGGCGGCGCGGGCCAGGTGGAGGGTGATGCCTGCCATGGAGGTTCAGCAGGCGGTGACGACCGGCGGCGGCGGCACCGGCGGCTACGTCGAGTTCCTGGTGAGGTGCACGGAGGGGCTCCTCTCGGCGCTGGGCAAGGTCTGGGGAGCCCTCTGGGCTGTGCTCACCCTATGGGCCGTACTCACCGTCGCCGTCGTCATGGAGTACACCGTCGGTAAGCCTGTACGCCGCCGTGCATCACAGTTAGTTGCAGAGATCGATGACGTACAAGACGCATGCAACGTCACGCGTGGACGGCTTGGGCCAGTGACAGCGGCGGCGTGTGGCCGGCAGTGGCAGCGGCGGCGGCGGCGGTTGCCAGCGGTGGCAGCGGCGGCGGCCAGCGACCTTTTTTTTTTATTTTTTTGTGAAATTGTTGCCGAGTGTTTTTTGGGCACGCGGCAAAGCTTTTGCCGGGTGCCCGGCAAAAAACACTCGGCAAAGTTTGTTTGCCGGCAGGATTTTTGCCGTGTGCCCATTGCCGAGTATTACACTCGGCAAAGGGTTCGCCGAGTATTTTTGGGGCTTTGCCGAGTGCCTGGGCACTCGGTAATGTTCCTGTCTCCCGTAGTGGTCTGACCTCTGCCAACCTCTTGGCACTGATCAGCTGTTGCACATGGACTGCCTACTGAATCTTTATTTCAATATTGGTTCGACCGACGATATCTTCATCACCATATACTCTTGCTATACATATAAATGATGTGGATCGCCATCGCCACGTATGGACTTCTTGGATCCTTTGGTCCAAAGAGAGAGGAGCAATAAGAGAAAGAGGAGGGAAAAGAAGAAGAAAAGAGAGGAAAAGAAGAGAAAAGAGGAGGGAGAAGAAGAAGAAAAAAGATAAGCAAATAAGCCGCCCCTAGGCCCTAGGCTGGCCACTGCATATGAGACTATGAATGTACTTATGGGGTTAGGAAAATCATGATACCCATGATTTATATTTATACACGCTTCTAGTTGTGCGAGTGTTGTTTGATTGATAGTGGTACGAGTGCGTGCGTAAGACTAACCTTGTAATCAACAGAAAAATGCTAGGGTCTAGGAAATTTTTACAAATTTTTTAATGTGGATCCTTGCATCCTCATGTACTCAACAGTAAGAAATTTTACAGGTTTTCGAAGCTCTCCGTGACTTCGTCAATGGCTTCTTTTACAACTTTTTCCTTCAACATTGTAGCTTGTGCTTTCCACCTTCCTCATTCTCATTCTATTTACGTCTCGTTATAGCGCCTCTTTAGCATAACCAGCCCTATCGCTGCAAGGAATATTCTAACCTCGAACCTCTCAACCATCCCTTCCGTTGTCACCGCCGGCTCAGCACACGCAGCACCACCACTGGCTATTAGCTTCTCCTCTGGCGCCGCCGCCTCAGACTTCATCTGCCCCGTCGTCCCCGTCTCCTGCACCGGCACCACCTCGCCAAGTTCGTCGTCGCCGCGCTCCGGATCGGACTCGTCGTCGTATTGCAGCACGACCATGCCGAGGGAGCCGTCGGGGTGACCGATCTCCTCGCGGACGGCGACCTTCTTCCCTCCATCTCTCGTCTCGTACCGGTTGGGCAGCTGCGGGGACCGGAACGCCCACAGCTCGACGCGCATGCCCTGGCGCAGGCCGTTCTCCCCGACCAGCTTCTTCCACTCGGTGATGAAGCGGTAGCCGTAGTTGGAGACGAGGTACCTGCAGGTGAGGTCGTAGCTCCGGCCGCCGCGGTCGAGCGCGGTGACGAGCAGCCCGCCCTTGTCGTCCCAGACGTACCGCTCCTCCCGCTCGGTGAGGCAGGCCGTGAGGGGGCACCGCGGCAGCGACTCGCCCTTGCAGGAGAAGAGAAGCCGCGCCTGGTTCTTGAGCACGTCGCTCATCTTTAGCGTCTTCCCCGCGAGGTACGAGGGCTCCGTGGCGCCCAGCGCGGCGAGGCGGTCGCGCAACGCGCCGCTGATGCCGCCGCGGACCCGGTCGAAAGGGACCACGTCACGCGGCGGCACCGCCGGCCGCCCGTTCTTCTGCTTCTTCTTCTTCTGCTTGGTCGCCGCTGCCGCGGTGGCGCGCGCACTCCGGCTGCTTCCTTCCATGGGGGCAGTTGCAGCGTCGATGCAGATTGATCTGTGGGCACTTGAGTCGGATGCCATGCTGGAATTTATAGTCGTGTATGAAAGAACTGTTGGGTTAGTTAGGTTAAGACAGATGCAGATTTTGTTTTTCGAAGTTACGATACGTAAGGACAATGGACACTGTGTGCCGCCGTATTTGAGCGCGTGTACTGCATTTCCAAATATTCTATCTCCAAGGCCAAGGGGCGCGTCTTATAAGATTTTTGGAAGACGATTGAGGCATCGTGCGTGCGTCCGGCAAAGAGTTGTGATGCACTCGCTCCGTCCAAATTACTATTTATTTTATTTATTTTGATTTTTCTAGGTATACATAGTTTTCGCTATATATGCATCTAGATATATTGTATGTCTAGATACGTAGCAAATACTTTGCACTTAGAAAAACCAAGATATATTGTATATCTAGATACATAGCAAATACTTTGCACTTAGAAAAATCAAAACAAATAGTAATTTAGGATGGAGGAAGTATACTGGTGCGGATGTTGGCATTTGTATTGATGCACGTTGGAAAGACAGTGCTATGTCTATGTGTGTAATGTGTGTATGGCTAGACGTGTGTTTCTTTATTTCCTTTTTAGACGCTATAAATATAGTCATGCATATCTTACCGAACATCATAACGAGCATTTCCAAGAATCCTAAAAATATGGTTTTAACAACCTTACCAAAAATTCTATCTCCAAGGCATATAGGGGGCGAAGATGAGGCATCATGCTTCCATCTAGTTTTTTTTTTTAACACAGCGCGACCGCGTGACGCTTCGGCGTAGCAAGCCTTCGCGTGGGCCTCTTTTTTTACTCAGACACGTCCGTTACTACTCCCAGAAACGGATTGGCCTTAGACATGCCCATTACTCCCTTCTACTCAGACACGCGAGCGGAGAGGGCAACGTCGCAGCCGGGCCCCTCATCGGCGGTGCCCGCGAGAGGCGATTCGCGACCTCCGCGCGCTTTCCCACCCGCACCCGCACCGAGGGTAGGCGGCGGCGCACAAATGCCGACGGTCTCCGGACCACCGGAGGGCAAGACAACGCGTCGGTTGCTGAAGGACGCACAAATGCCGATGCGAAGCGTACGGCACACCCCACCGACAAATCGAGGTGAGCCCCCTCCCCCTGAATGTTCCTTATAGGGTTCGGCTTATTTTGGGGGGAATTTAGGTTTTGATTTGGGAGGGATGGGATGGGGGGGATGATGCTGATGAATGATTTTTCGCTGGATTATACGCACTAGCAACATCTCCCGCGGATTTTTTTCGTACTGGCAATTTGTTCTTGTGGAGTGTAGCAATTTTCATGCAGAGAGACATATACCACATGTACATTTTTTCCCACTAGCAATTTGTTCTTGTGGAGGGTAGCAGTTTTTATTCAGAGATAAATACACCACATGTACAGTTTTTTTTCTAATAGAATTTTACTGCGAACCTGTCTACTGTTTTTAGTGTTATGAGGTTCCAATTTTTGCCTTTTCACAGCTAGTGTGCAAGGTGGCTACAATGTTTGCTATATGCCATAATATAGAAAAAATACACATGCATGTCTGCTGTTTTGTTCTAGGTAGGGAGCAGTCTCAGTTTTTGTGCTTCTATGTAAAATGGCTTTTTTCGTACTGGTTTTTGTTGTACCACTTGGTCAGGTACTGTGTTTAAACAGGAAATTATGTAGCAATCTCATGCACACAAGTAACAACTTTTTATTCAGAAATCTTAGCTGCATAAGCATATACTAGCACAGCAGCAGAGTAGACTAGCAGTAAAAGGCATAGCGGTTCAGCTTTTTTTTTCTACTTCAGTCAGTCAGCATGTACGTCTTCTTTTTCTAGCAGTAAAGCTGATGTATGCATGTGCTGGCCTGTGTCCCTACATGGTTCAGCGGGGGTAGTAGCAATTTAACTGTGTTTCTTCTCCAGAAATAAGCAGTAACTGATTATCTTTTCATCCACCCTTTATGCGAACTTTTTTCAGCATGGCAAAAAAGCGAAAACTTGAAGTCATCGATCCAGCCCCCTCCCCAAGGAGAATGACCAGGGCTTCCTTAAGAATGGAAAGGTCCGAGGACTCACAAATTGCAGAGGCAGCACTAAACAGACGTACCAGAAGGCAGGAGCACATCAAGAATGAAACTGTTAATGCTATGAAGAGAAAAGAGGTTGGAGGGTCAGACGATGTAGAAAATGATTTTAAGGGAAAAGCTGTAATGGAAGAAGGTGATCAACTGAAAAGGCGACCAGATAAGGTAACAATGAAACAAGGAATACACACAACCATGCAACTGTTAGTTGAATAATGACCAATACCACACTCTCTTTCTCGCAGTGAACTGAATTACCCTTTTTTAATTGCATTTTTATTTTTTTTTCCAGGATGTTAGGAAGAAAGGCTCTGTTAGAAAACTCATCACCATCAACCAAGGGTTGAACGATGATCGAAAAAAGCTATTGAAGATGTTGGTTTTGGAGGGTTGTTGAAAATCAAATGCACCTATGTACCAGAGAAAAGGTCTGCTTGGCTCATTAAGATTTTTGACACAAAGACATCAGAGCTGGAGGTCCCATTCAAGGGCAGAATAAAAGTTGATGCCCATGCTGTCCACAAAGTTTTTGTCTACCAATGGGTGAGGATGACATCGACTATGAGAAGAAAAGTGGCACTAACACTTTTGTTGAATTCTACAAAGTGTTCGGTCATGAGAAGGATCAAAAGGCACCATCGTTTGCTGAAGCTGAAAAATGGTTGGAGGAAAAGGGAAGGGCAACACCAGTGTCAAGTGGCTCCAACATTGGCTCATCTTTGCCATCAGTACTTTCCTATGCCCGCATCGAGCACAAAATTGTGCGTTCGAGGTTTCCATCCAATTGCAAATATAGAAAATATTGCAAGCTACAACTGGTGCCGGCTAGTTATGGAGAGATTGAACCCACAGATTTTAAGGAAGGTGATAAGAAGTTTGTTTCGGGGTGCCTTTTCTTCCTAACTGTAAGTGTACTAATCTCTCCTTTTTCTTAACTGCACTTTTCCCCCTCTTCTTTTTTATATCACAAGTAATGAATTTTATTTTTTTGGCAGGTTTTATATCCTGATTCGCTTGAAGTGGGCCAGCTTGTAGACCAAGAAGAGGAAATAAGAGCTGCTGGTTGGATCGGAACCATTGTTACAAAAGTTTGCTCCATGAACAGGGTATCCGACACTGAGTTCGGCAAATTACCAGTAAGCCCAGCAACTCACCTTTTTTTGATTTTTCATCACTACCAACTTGTGTTATTCATCACCAGCAACCTATGATATTCATCACCAGCAACTTGTGCCATTCACCACTAGCAACTTGTGTTCAACATTTTTTCACTAACCTTTTTTCCACCCTTTTTTCCTGCAGCTGAAACCAGAACACTTGAGCTCAACCCAATTAATGCTAATCCCACCACAGAGAGTGCATGATTTTGTGAATTCAAACATGCCAGGAAACTCCATCACAATGGTAAATTTCTTTTTAATTTTCATCCACTTTTTTCTATTCTTGGAGTTAAATGCGGACACATGTAAAATGACAGCCCTTTTTCGACTCATGTAGCTGCAGGACAGAGAGGCTCTCAAGGATGTCTTGAGTGATTTCAGCACAACCATCAACCAAGCTGTGCTGCACAACCATCAACCAAGCTGTGCTGAACCTCACACGCAACTTGTGTCAGGATGGTCTTCAACAACGACAAGCATATCATAATGCTGGCCCACATACAAGCGCAAGTTATCACACTAACATACAAGCGCAAGTTATCACACTAACATGGATTATCGCCGCTGCTGATGGCCAACCAAGCACTTCTCATGGATTAAGAAGGCAGATCAACAAGGCAAGCAAAAAAGCACCATCAAAGAACGCTGAGACAATAGATGAGGACGAGTTCGAAGATAAAAGTGACACGCCATCCGGCACTAGAATGGAGTGTGATGATGGGTCAGAGTATGACAGTGGAGGGACTCATGAGCTTAGGTCAAAAAGAAGAGAAGATAGCCCCACGGCACAAGTTGACGAGGGCATAGGAGATAACGATGAGCACTGCAGTAGCAAGGAATTAGAAGATTACGTCGATCCTAAGGCCAGCAAACATGGAGATGAATGCAAAGACAATAGCCTTCCTAGGGAAGGACAGTTCACTAACACAATAATCCAAAACACTATCAGGTACACGCAGCAAAACTTTTTTATTCCTCCTTCTCAGCGTGATGTAGGGGATACACCAATCTGTGTGTTTTCATGTAGGGATACATCAGCCACATCCAGGAGCAATGCAAACAGCGGTGATGGATCCCAGACTGTACAAGTAGATATTACTGGATCACAGAGCCAGTCAGTTGCTGCTGCAAAACAAGGTAATTCAGCTGCCCACCCCCCTCCCCCTTACAACTAATCAGAGTTTAGGCTATGACATGCTGATTTCTGGATTGTTTGCTGAATAGTTCTATCATCATGCTGTATGGTTTTGGAATGTTTTGACACTATGGCTGCCATCAAAACGGTCAGAGCCACAAATAGTTCATTGTTACCATGTATAATAGAAGTATAGAACACACACTAACTAATTGATCATAGATTCTATATGTCCTTCCACTTAGTGCCTCATTTATTCGTGATTAGTATGGTTTTGTCAATGGAAGCCGGTAGTTGCTATATATAATTTGATTGCTAGCTAAATAGCTGTGCGAAGAGTTTTAGCTATAATCTTTGTCGATATGTTTAATTTAGAAACGTTGCACGTGACCCTGACACACCACAGGTTCAATTTTAATAAGGTTTCCTGCAAAATAGCAAGACAGCAAACTACTCACAGTTAGTGTAATTTGCTAGTATTCATAGCAAGCTTTTATTGTCCCACCATTGCGAATAGTCACTTTTCTCTATAATGTGTCATTGCTTTTTCTGCATGTGTCATTGCTCAAGCAAATTATTCTCCTGATGGTGGATTTTTGCGCAACTAATGTATTACTAGTAGAGGCAACTTATGTATTACCAGTAGCAGCAACTTATGTTTTTGCGCAGCATTCTTCCGGTGTTGGTTGTTGATCTCTTTTTTTGTTGTTTGTGATGTGCAAATTAGTAGCAGCAACTTATATTTTTCCACTAATTGTGTTTCTCTTCCTTTAAAAATATTTTTTTGGCAGGGTGCAACCATGAAGGGCATGATATTATAGATGGCGACAAAGAAGCTCACACCGACGCCATCACTGCTGATATAAGCACCAAGGTAGATGGTCTACAAAATGTGTCAAAGGAGTGCTCAATTGAAGGGCAGGAAGACACACACCCCACACCAGCAAATATGTTCAAGGAGGACAACGATAAAAATCAGGGGACACCAGGTCACAGCAATGGCGAAGCTTCCAACAGCTGCAATGAGTATTACGAAGATCTGACACCCCCAACACCTGCAAATGCACAAGGATTGTTTGGGGCATGTCAATGTTTGAGTTATTGGGCACACCACCAAAACAGCGAGCTATTACGAAGGAAATTGCAAATCAAAAGGTCTTTGAACCTCTAGAAATTCTAGAGACAAGGCCAAAGCTTGACACGGGAAAAATGCTCGCCCAATTTGCTGAGATAGAGATTGAAAAGGTGAAGGATGTGGACACAATGGCTGAGGAACTGAATCTGAAACTCAAGGAACAAGTTGAGAAGTTTCAAGCTAAGATAGTCTAAGATATGCTAGTCAAACCAGAAAGGGTAAAGAGGTGTGCTCGGAGAACAAATTTAAATTTGAGGAAACAACTTGCAAAGGAAGTCAAGGTTGTCGGTGAACTGCCACCACTTTCACACAACAAAATCGAAGGGGACCAAGGTGCGGATGCAGCCGGGCAAAACAAGGAAACCTCAAATGATAGCGAGAATCAAGAGTCAACTGCTGCAAGGACGGTAGTATATACACGGAAGCAGAAAGAAAAGACAGCAACAGGAGTGGAAAAGACGCACCAAATAGAAGACAACTCCAAAAAGGATTCGGGGGCGCCCCTCTACACAATTTGTTTTGTTGCGCCTAGTAACTTTTTTGTAAGAATACTAACAAGTTATGTTCACATATATGTAGCAACTTGCCAAGACCACACAAGCAGCTGCGGGAGAGTGTATCAACACCCTTCAAACGTCATCAGATGTAATTTTTCAGCAACACAACTTCACAGAGCAACATGTGTTTTTTTTTAAAAAAAATTCAAGATATTAAAATGTTTTCTTTTTTTTGTGTGGCTCTTGATCTCAGGTTAAAATCAAGGAGAGCAAAGCATTCAAGGATGCACCAGATGCACCAAGCTTCTCCCTTGGCTTCAACGACAACCAGGAAAACAGTCCAACTAAATCATCAGGAGAAATCACTGAGTCAATGATCAACAAGGCTTATGAGCAAGCAATGGAAATTTCAAGTAACAAGACAAGAGAACAAACCACTGAACAACCAACACATGAAGATGACGAACCATGTGATGAGCATATCCTCAAATACACACCAAGGCCTGAAGAGGACAAACTGTACACTGAATTATCCAAGTACGACAGGGCAAGATATGAACCTGACTTGAGGTACCCTGGTGTTTCTGTTACTTGTGTTTTTCCTTTTACAAATTCGCGGCAAATTATTTGAGAAATGCCCCCTTTTTTCTCTTTTTGTTTTGCATGACTTTTGGTGCAGCCCAATTCTATTCAGATCCACAGAAATTTTTGTCAGTGCATATGAAATAGCAAGAAGTTTGCTGATGAACAGATCCTTAAACACCAACGCAATTCACATGGGAACTTGTGTGCTCTCAAATGACCCAAAGCAAAAGAGGAAAAAGATTATGTCTCCATGGGTTTGAGTAAATTTTTAATTGTTTACCGCCTTTTTTCCTCTTTTCTGATTTATATTTATCTCAGGAATAGCAACATCACATACATGTTTTTCAGCTTTTTTTCCTTTCTTTTTGCTAATGGGGCAGATAAAAATGATGACCAATGGAATGTATGACAAGCTGGTAGAGAAGGCCTTTGACTTCCTAAACACAGATTATGACATGGTAAAGTAACTTTTTGCGCTGAACATGAATTTATTTTCCCCTTGAAAATTACAACTTGTTAATGCTGCCTAAATAATATGTACGATTTCATTTCACAGATATTATTCCCAATCCACCAAAAAAATGACAAAGTACCAGACGCAGACGGCCACTGGTTTACAATCGCAGTAAACCTGGAAGCCAAGAAGTTCCAGATCATTGACTCAGCAAGGGCACCAGGCAACGCTGATTTTCACATTTCAGCTGGAGTTCATTGCCGGATTCAAGCAATTTGGAATGTAAGCACATAGTTTTTCAACCACATTTTTATGAGAGCAACTCCATAACTGATGTCATTGCTCACATACTGTTTTTCCATCATCTTAGAATTCTTTTTTTAATCCATTCCAGTCACGACTGTGGCTTGTTCACAATCAAGGCAATACAATATTGGGATGGAAGTAAGTTGCCCGTGTTTATAGGATACGATGAGTTCAAATTGAGAAAGGCTGTGCTTTGGGAATGGATCAACGCCCCTATAAACATAGCAGACTGGAGGGGTGTGTTTCATCCACTACTTAAAAGAGTAAGCTTGCTGTGCCCCCTCTAAAAAATGTGCCTGTTTCAGCTCTGCTCCAAGAATCCGAAACTCTGTTAGGTCACAAGTTTTCTCGTTTTCTTTCCCAACAGAGAGGGAAGCTCAAAGACAGCTGAGATTTAGCCAAGGAGCAACACTTTCTTTTCCAAGGAGAATCACTTTCTGTGTAGCTGTGTCAATAAACCACTTCTGTTCGGTGTAATATATAAAAAAACAAGATGTAATCAGACACTAGTGGAATTATCTGACAAATTCAGCACTAGTCGAATCACTCAATTCAAAAAGTTGTTGAATGCAAAAGTTGTCCCTTGTCTGCAAGTTCAGTTCTTTGTTTTTTCGGTGTATTCTTTTGCTGGGATGGTATGCAACTGCCTTTTCAGATTTTTGGAAATGGCTGGATAGAAATTCTTGTGAAAAAGGGGGCAACGGCAGCAATATTGTGCTGACCTGTTGGGAGTGAGAAGGCAATCTCTACTTTTCTTTTTTTCTGAGACAAGTCTCAATCGCACTGCTGTTTGCTCGCTCCTGCGAAAAACACAAGAGCGCTAATAGTGTTTGCTCCTGGCCAAGCTGGGTTGCAACTACACAAGTCATAATTTGCCACATTTTTTGGCCTGACCCAAAATTCAAAACTTTTTTTGTTGACAGTGTTTGCAACCGCAAGTCGCCACAATGTGTATATATAATCTTAATTAAAAAAATCTCCTATGCATTGATTCCTTTTTTTTCATAAATTAACAATCAAAATTTTTCCTACAGATTACCCCCTACACCACTAATCCTGCTTGATTTGTTTATCAGCAAGTGCCTTTGTACGTCTCCTTCGCGGCTTAGACAGGCATCTAGCTGTAGTATGCTCAATAGATTCACAATAGTCACATGGTTTCTTCGTTGGTGGAACGAGGTCCAACCCACCTTTTTGATCTTGGATGCCCCTGCCTTTTTGTTATCGGTGGGTCCTTGATCATTTTATCACCACCAAGCGATGCTGCAATAAAAAGAACACTTTGCTACATAAGTCTCCATCATTTTTCAATCTACAGCTACATAAGTCTACATAAGTTGCTTTCATCAATCAGAAAGTTGCCAGCTCAAATGAATATAACTTGCATCATAGTTGAATACACTATGACACATACCAGAAAGTTGCGAAGCCACAGCAGCGTCTCCTTGGGTTGTAGATGCACTTGCTTTCTTGCATTGCTTTTTGAGCGGCCTCGAGCTTGCAACACTAGTTGATTGCTCAACATCAACCTGCTCGGATTGCAGCCCCGAATCAAGACTTGACGCTCACCTCTTCTTCAATGCTACAAGTTCACATTGCATCACATCCATATGTTTTGAAACAACGCCGTAGCCCTCATTGTCCCCCATGAATGGTCTCACAATCTTTGAAAAGTTGTTGCACATCCTGCTATAACGAACAATATACTTCCCCTGGCTTGTAAGCTTCTGTGCTTGCAGTGACTCACTATCAACTCCCACATCATCCTCATCCACATCCTTAACTGACCATCTTGGTAAGATGTACCGATTAGGAACCTCACGAACAACAAGTGCATCAAAGGCCTTATGATGTGGCAACACAGCACACCATCCCTTTAGAATTTACAACAAGTGCAGCTATACGCCCCCTCAGATCTGGCTATTGTGACCCTGAATGTTCTAGTGTCGTATAGCAGCTCTCTACAACGTTTGTATGGAACATCTATCAGGTCATCCCCCTCAATGCGAACAATATAGTAGCTGGAGCTCATATTGGAACACGTTGAGCAGCTGCCTTGTGTAGATTTCTTTCATCTGGTGCTCATTGGGTGACCTGTCAAGTAGTGGGCAACTTTTGCAACCATTTTTGCCTCATGCAAGTCCTGCTTGCCAAAACTCCTTTGCTGGATCTTCCTGTACTGTTGAACAAAGTTGAAAATTGATTGCTTTGGGTTCGCATAGCGCTTCAAGGCAGCATTGAAGCCTTCACTTTGAGCTGTGGTCTGGAGGAATGGAAAGAAGCAATGCATGAAATAAGCGGGGACCCAGCTCTCCCTCAATCCATACAGATGCTTGAATCTCTCATCATCATTCAAGCCATGTTTATCCAACATGGCTTGCCACTTGCCCTCAAATTCTCTTGGCGAGCAGCTGTTATCAAGACAATCCTTGAAGTCATTAGATAGATCTTCCTTTCCATCCAAAAAAGAACCCATGATCTTGCTAGCATTCTCCATGATGTGCCACCTGCAATTCCTATGCATCGATGTGGTGAAAACTTCTGCAATAGTAGCTTTCATTGCAAGGTCCTGGTTAGTTATGATTGTCACAGTTGTCGTACATGCATCTATGGGTCCACCAGAAGGTTTGGACAGTCCTAAATATAGGGCTGGACACCAAGACGCATCTGACATGGAGACCACGGCGCAGGGCGGCATAGTCTGCATGGAAAGACAGAAACTAGTCAAGGATTAGGAAAGTACTTGTTGTAATAAGAGTAAAGCTCCTCTAGTCATATCCGACTAGTATTCTTGTAACCAACTGACCTATAACCATGCCCTCGGCAATATAAGATGAGGAAGGGACCCCATCCAAAGCAATTCAATCCAACCAACATACAAGACGTAGGGTATTGCGCAATCTAGCGGCCCGAACCTAACTAAATTGTGTGTCTATGTTTACCTTCAAGTTCCTGAACTCGACAAGCCCCACTAACCAAAATACTACCTCAGGGACCCCTCTCGGTAGGTTGCTGGGTCTAAACACCAAAAGTAGGCGCGCTAGGTAGAGGGTCTCGCCGAGAATCCACTAGCGAACTCGATGGCATAAGTCATCATCAAGCCAATCATCGTGTTTGAAGCAGGCGCGATGTTCGTCTTCGGCTCCTAGGTTTGCATCGCAGACGGCGCTAGAAATTTCCGCCGCCTCATTGCGTCGGCCCCGGAGAAGAAGCAGCAAACCATGAAGCTCCAGCGCCAAACTCTAGAGGGTCTCATCAAGAATTTCGGTGAATTTTCAATTTCTGACCTAGCCAGAGGCTGGGGGACAAATCCGAGGACAACTCGAATTCTTCCGCCGGTCGGATTAACTTGCACGAGCCGGCACATAAGCCATCGTGCTAGTCGGATTATCGCTAGAGTTAGTTCCCATTCGGACTCCACAACACGACCACTGTTTATCAGGCGGTCCTATCTAGATCAAAATCCGATACGGATACAATTGAGGATCTCGACTACTACTCGGATCCAGACTAGGAGATTTCTTTATCAAGTCTACAGCAAGGCCTGGTAACCACATCAACTCCCCAAGGCAGATTCATCTACTGGCCCAACATGAAGCCACCCGTTCTTGCCAAAAATGATGATTCGCGCCTTATCGCCTACCTTGACACTCTCCCGTACCAAGAGGGAGCTCCTCTGTCACCCATCTACGAGGAAGGCGGCACCACGGAGGACATCATTTCAAGCTCGGGAAGCTATTCCCTAGAACGATAACTCTTCGCTCTCACTACTAGACAAGAGGATGAAGAAGAAGAGCAACAGGAAAAAGAAACCCATGACATAAGCGTCACTGAATAAAATACGGCTTGTAATAACAAGTCTGCAAAATCTTAATGAGTTATTCAACTCACTGAGTAAAATTGTCCAATCACGGCTTGCAAAGTAAGTTCGTAGTAAACTTCATGAGTTAGTTAACTCATTGGACAAATTTGTCCCTTAGCGGCTTGCAACAAATAGGCCATCAGTACCTCTGGAGTTAATTAACTACTTGAGTAACTATTCACTAGACAAATCTATCTAGTTGCGGCTTGTAATAACAAGTTCGCAGTTTCAGGTTTTCCAGAACACAACATCAATACAACCCAGAGAGGTTGCAAAGATAGGCTCTAGTCAACGAAACCCTGAAGAGACCACTCGCCCAGAGGTCTACTTACCAGATAGCCTAAGTAATAGCAACCCACAAAAGGATAATGCGATCTTAAAGTACTCTACAATATGCATCTGATAAGGCTCACAAAACAAGCCTTGTGCGCAAACACTCACATTAATCGTATGAGCAAGCATCAGGATTAATTGTGAGAAGCACTAAAAATAACAAGTCGCAAAACAAAAAATAATTACGCAAAGACTACATTAATTACACATCAAGCATCCATAATCGTTTTCTTTACAATACTAATGTTTACTTGATACAGATCTACTCAAGGTTCAATTGCTTGGCCATTTCTTTAGCAATTGGGGACATCTCCCGCATATATTGTTGAAGAGATTCATCATTACAGTCGTCCGCCAAGCCCTCAACAATGGGTGCCAAATCGGCTTTCGGGTAGAACGACTTCACGAAGCTCAACACCTGCTAGGAGATTGACTTGGCCATCTTCTGAATGTAGCTAGAAAGCTTCTCCAGCACATCCTTGAGTATATCTTCCAGCGAACGGGACTCCACACCCTCAACTCGTGGCTCAATCATATCCCGCAATTGGTTGGGCAGTTTCAAAAATCTTGCTCAAAGTCGATGTCGCCATCATCATCTCAGTCTCACGCATGGTCTTCATGGCATTGACCAAGTCAACTTCACCATCTTCGCGCATTTTTCTCTCTTTCTCCAAGTGATGCTCCAGATTTTCATATTTTAATACTAGCTTATCATGCTGATCAGCTACATGGTAATGCATGTTCTTCCAATCTGTGACTTGTCTCTGGAGATCTTCATTTGACTTTTCGAGCGCTGCACCAATCATACACAAGAGGATCAGTATTACAAACAGAATCAATACTCTGAGTCCAACAAGGAGAGCAATTACCTTTGATCTGCTGGTTCAATGACTTGTTGCACCCCTTGAAAAGCTGCTGGATGCGGTTACAATACTCAACGGCAGCTCCATCATACTTCATCAGCAGTCGGGAGGAGTACTCCCTCTCCTTGGCAAGTTCTTTTTTAAGGGCCTCAGCATGGAGTATTCTATCCCCATAGCCTTTAAGCATCTGAGACTTGCGGTGGGAGCATTTGATGACATCCTGTGCCACACAATAAGTACTCGTATCAAGGCATGGGTACTAATTTCAAGTTATCTATCAATGGAAGAAGTAGGATCAAGCACAGCTCTATGTAAGCACCAATACGGTGGTGCATCTCCATCATTCCAGCAACTGCATCCACGTGCAGCAAAGGATCATTGATCAGTTGGATATCTTCAAGATGAATTTCTCCACCTGACAGAGGGTCCGCACGAGTTTCGGAATCAGTTGTGCTAAGCGGAACCACGGCAAGGTTTGTCGATAGACCTGGCTCGAAAGACGCATTAGCACAACTTCCAAAACTATCACCGCTTCAATTTCCATCTCTGGCTCGGGGGCTGGCACTACAACGTCAGTCAAAGATGATATGACATCTCGCATCAACGGTGCTACAAAAGACACAGCACCTGTACTACTCGTCATCGCAGGCTGATTCTCTGGCTATGGACTTACTTGGGCCGGGACAACAACCTGGACCGAGAGGCTACCGTCATCAGTAACGGGCCTCAAGCTAGGCCCTCCAAGGTCCATATTAGAGGATTTCCTGCATAAGACAAAGCTTTAGAGACACAACAAGTCGATCATAAGCTACCATTAGTACTCAAAGGAGCAGCAACACATACCTTGTAGATCTCATCAACTTCAAAGAGGGTTCTCTTGTAAGGCGCAACAGCTTGATGGTAGGAGATGGTCTCTTTGGCGCAGCTTGAATGGTTGCAGCACGATCATTGCCAGCCTTAGCCACTGCATCTACTTTTCGAGTTGTTCTTGCGCCGACAGGGTCCACCACCAATCTAGATATGTTGCTATCAACAGCAATAGGAGGCTACGGATCATCTTCAATATTGATCACCTCCTCAATGACCGGTAACCTATCTTGCATAGCCAGAGCAGCCACCTTCTCAGCATCCGTCACTGGCTCGAGTACCTGCAAACCACCAATGTCATCCTAAGTAGGCACGGTGGTGACATTGGAATCGCCTACTGGGAGTACACAATCCTCATGATCTTGTCCTTCCTCATAAGTAATTACCGCAGGAGGCACATCTTCAGCAGTGATAGACTTCTTCACGGGCCGTTTCGCAGCAATGGTTCAGTTCTTCTTCGATGGCGGAGGGATTGTGGCTTCCAACTCGTCAGCAGCCGAGCATTTCCTTGCTCCTGAGGAAGACCTAGCCTTAGCAGATGGCTGAGCCTTGACTTCATCTGCAGCGTCAGAGCTAGTGCTGCTAGAGGACTCGAGTACCTCCTCCTCCTGGTCATCATCACTCTTTGTGCTCTCCGTCATATACACGCGAGGAGCAGCTTCGCAAGTAACGTCCGATCCGGGAGGAGGAGGAGTAGAGAAGTGCAAGCCGACATCTTCCTCCAAAGAAAAAACAAGTTAACAAACCCAACAACTTCACATAAGTACTTGGGGGCTACGGCCACGGGTACTTACAGGCTTTGGCGGGTTGGCGGCACTGAATTCCCGCACAATAGTGGGGATCTTGCCCACGTTCTTGAACATCTGATTCAGCCTCACCATAATTTCATCTGTACTGAGCTCATCAGGAGACAGTCTAAATGGATTATTAACACCAGTATACTCATAGCCCCAGTGGCATCACTGGTAAAAGGACTGGATTCGTCACTTCATAAAACTGAAGGTTACTCCAATTCCAATGAGCCCTTCTTGCTTCAGCTTGGCTATTCTATCAATGAGATCGGGTAGTTGGAGGCAATCCCCATGTGTTGGCTCATAAAGCCACCGGTTATTCCAGGAGGGGCGATGTGTAACGGCCCAGTCCCAAATATGGCTTAGTCCTACTCGCACGTAGAGTAAAACACACACTCGCATCAACCCTGCTTACGCTTTCGTCCTCACTTCGCATAAAAAAGTTAACCTGGGGATTGCAATGCATTTGGCACTTGGTGAAACCTACCCTCAACAAGCAAGGCGGGACTATTATCCACACACATGACATGCCGCTCACATGGTCCTCTAGTGGGTTCAATTCATCCTTAGTTGGGCCGGGATGTCACACGATGTCCTGTCAGCTTGGTTAGTTTTGAATCGTGGTTGCCAATGTAGCACCATATTTCCTTCCACCTAGCATTAGAGTCTATCAACTCATAATCCAGATACGAGTTGATGAGTTTCTCCCGCATCTGGATACCAGCGCCTCCAACTACTAGAGTGTGTTCCCTCATCGGTTGCGGCTTTACACGGAAAAAATTTCTGGAATAACTGGAAGTGAGGCTTGATATTCAGAAAGGCTTCGCAGAAGTGAACAAAAATGGCAATGTGGAGAATACTGTTAGGGTTCAAATGAATCAGCTCCAACTTATAGTAATCCAGAAGACCTCGGAAGAAATTAGAAGATGGCAATGCAATGCCGCACTCGATGAAGTGAGCAAAAATTACCGTTTCATTGGGGTGTTCCTCCAATGGCCACGGATTGCCATAGGCGGATCTCCAACTGATGAAGTCTTGATTTTGGAGCAGCTTAGAGGCCACAAGCGCCTTGATCCCCTCCTCTTTCAAGGATGACCACTTCCAAGCACAAGCGGGAGTTGGTGGCGCGGTCTAATCGATTTTCCCGGACTTTGGCACCGGCAACTGAAGATTTTTTCCCTTACTAGATCCTTTTTTCTTCTTCTCCCCCTCGGTAGGCTTAACAACAGCAGTTTTTCTCCCCATCCTTGATGTCACGAGCTTTTTCTACCGCATACGCTTGGGGGCTGAGTGGTGGGGGACGGTGGTGCTAGTGCTCGGAGATCGGGCAGTGGTGGCGCTAGGGCTCAGGTGCGGAAGTTGGAAAGGCAAATGGCAAGGGTAACATAGAAGGGATAAGTTCCTCCATCATTTATAATAGCAGCACAGTAATAACTGTGCAATTAAAGGGATTTTGATTTAAAGGATTCCCTCAAATCAGGAAACCTGATTGGCAGTTACCTTTATTTTCGTAGAAGATAAGATTTCCTTCAACAGATAGTCACGTTGACCAAAGTTTCACCCTTATACCCACCAAACTAGTCGGCCAAAGGCTCGGGGGCTATGTGCCACGTGTCCATCGACAAAAAGTTTTTTCTCCGGATTTTAAGGGGAAAGTGATGCAAATTACGGATTGACCCTCTGCCTGATTCTTCGATTCAACCTAAGGCGCGGCTCGGGGGGCTACTCCATATGTATAAAATTCAAGGTTGAAAGATAGAAGACTAAAATTAAATGACGCTTGAGCACATTCTAGACACATGTCAGTTTTCGGGAACCATTGAAGATTCAACCAGACGAAGTACTCGAAGAGCACCAAAACTAGTCGGTGTAGTCTACAAAAGTACTCAGAACTGCTATATTTGACTAAAAAGTATTTGGGGGCTTGTCGTACATACATCTATGGGCCCACCAGAAGGTTTGGATAGTCCTTAAATATAGGGCTAGACACCAAAATGCATCTGACATGGAGACCATGGCGCAGGGCAGCATAGTCTATGTGGAAAGATAGAAACTAGTCAAGGATTAGGAAAGTACTTGTTGTAATAAGAGTAGAGCTCCTCTAGTCGTATCCGACTAATATTTTTGTAACCAACCGACCTATAACCCTAACCCCGGCAATATAAGGCCAGGTAGGGACCCCTTCCAAAGCAATTCAATCCAACCAACACACATAGGCGTAGGGTATTGCGCAATCTAGCAGCTCGAACCTATCTAAATTGTGTGTCTGTGTTTACCTTCGAGTTCCTGATCTCAACAAGCCCTACTAACCAGAACAATACCTCAGGCACCTTCCTCAGTAAGTTGCCGGGTCAAAACACCAACAACAGGATCTTTCCCACCCATCGCTTTCTTGAATTCAGTAAACACCCATATAAACCCATCGGTCTTCTCATTTCTCAAGACCTACAACCCAGCTGTATACTTAAGCCATTCCTATCAATCCCTGAAATTTTGTTGAACAAAAAACAAATTAGAGCTGACCACCAAAACTTAAGTTGTATATATTTTGCAAGTAGCAATATTTTTTTATTTCAGAAGCAGAAACTTATGTGCAATCATATAATCATTTTGTATATATTTGAAGTAGCAACTTATGTTCAGTCACACAGCAAGTCTGTCATGGCATGTCTTTTTCAACAACATCAACTTAAGTTTCGTTTAGTCATGCCATGTGCAAATTTAGAGCTAAGGAGATTGGAGGAGGGGGAAGGGGGAGGGTATTGTTTACCTAGGAAAGGTGCACATGGCATATTGTATGCATTTGTCAAATATGTTGTGTTAAAAGATATACAATCACCGTAGAGCTCATACAACTTCCTTGCTGCACCATCCACCCAAAACAAATTCTCAACCCTATCCTCGTCATCAATGTTGTACATACATCTATGAGCCCACCAGAATGTTTGGATAGATCCACATATGGAGCTATACACTGAGACATATTAGACATCGAGGCTATAGTGCAGGACGACGTAGTCTACATGGAGTCCAAGGGACTAGTCGAGGACAAGGAAACTACTCTTCCTAGTCGGAACAGAATTCTCTGGTCGAATCCGACTAGTACTCTTGTAAGACAACCGACCTGTAACCCTGCTCCCCCAGCATACAAGGGCGGGCATGGACCCCCTCCAGACAAGTTCAATCAAATACGAGCAAGCTACACACAGAACGTAGGGTATTACGTGATCTAGCGGCCCGAACCTATCTAAATCGCGTGCCTACGTACACCATCGAGTTCCTGATTTCAGCGACACCCACCAACTAAAACTCTACCTCGGGTACTCCCTTGGTAGGTTGCCGGGTTTAAACACCGACAGCTGGCGCACCAGGTAGGGGCAGTCGCCAAAACTCCCCTTGCAAGTTCAATGGCTCAAGTGATCATCAAGCCCGCAGTCGCGTTCATAGCAGGCACGACGTTCATCTTTGGCTCCTGGGTTTGCATCACAGACGGCGCTAGAAACTTCCACCGCTACATCGCGAAGGCTCCGGAGAAGAAGCTCCACGACATCAACCTTCGTCATCAAGCCACGGAGGATTTTATCGAGAACAAATTTTTCGATCTAACTAGAAGCGAGTTCGAGTACAACTCGAGCTCTACATCCACTCGAATTGATCCCCACGAGCAGGCAATCTGGCCATCGTGTGAATCAAACCAAACTCCGAGTCAATTCCCGTTTGGACTTCGTAACGCGATTTCTATCCATCAATCAACCCTGTCCAAATTGCAATCTGACTTGGAGGTGCTTGAGGACCGTGATTTTGATCTCTACTCAGATTTTGTTGAGAAGACCCCTTTATCAGGTCCACAGCAGAGCCTAGTGATTACTTCAACACCTCAAGGAAGATTCGTCTACTGGCCAGACATTAAGCCGTCCTTTCTTGCCCAAGACAACGAATCACGTCTCATCGCCCACCTCAACATTCTTCCGTACCAGGAGGGAACACCCTTGTCCCCTCTCCATGAAGACGATGGCTCCATAGAAGTCATCACCTCGAGCTCTGGTACCTATTCTCCAGACAGAGAACTCTTTGCTCTTATCATAGTGGGTGATGGGGAGGCAGCGATCAACGACAACCAGAGTGGAATCCTTGCCAGGAGCGTCACCCAGATCATGTCTCCAGGATGAACTCTCTGCCAACGTCGTCGAGGAAGAAACCGAAAGGCAGAGAACCCGACGGCGAGCAAGGAATGCATCGAGAGCAGAACGTCACCGACAATTGGCAAGTCAGCTCCCGATCACCAACCTAGACAAAGCTTTTGAGGTAGTGCAAACGTGGCAGCACCAAACGCCCCTCACCATTGTCGCTTCCATTGACCTCATCACTCGCGCCATGCCACAAGACAAGTACACCATAGTATTATCATAGTTAGCGGAACATGCCTACAAACTACTCAATAGGTAGAACCCGATTCCTTCAATATCACATACCCCATCGGTGTGAAGTCAACACGGCAGTATCCACAGAGACCATGCAGGACCCTCAGTTCGACTACATGAGGATGCCAGACATAACTGAGGTGCAATTGAAAGCCCAAGACAGAATAGAGATATACCATAGGGTAGTCAAACAACTTCTACGGGAGGCCGCCGCCACCGTAGAGCTGACCCCAAACCCGCACATGACATCAAGGACCTCCGACAAAAGATAAATAGCAATCGCGACACCCGAAACATCATCAATGGACGGCGTCATGAACGCGAACTCGAAGATAATTACAGGGGCGACGACAATGACAGCTTCCCCCACCTTTACAAGTCGGGTCAGAAAGACTATCCTACCTAATAAATTCACACCTCTGGGTATCTCCAAGTACGATGGCAAGCAAGACCCAGTCCAATGGTTGCGATGCTACTCACTGTCAATTCAAGCTATAGGGGGCACTGATAACACAAAAGTCATATATTTTCCCATATGCATGGAAACTGCACCACTAACTTGGCTCGAGTCCTTCAAGCCAAACTCGATCGACTCTTGGCAAGACCTGAAGAAGGCGTTCACCAATAATTACGCGGGAGCAATGCAGCGTTCGGGCAACAGAATCGACTTGGCACAAGTCAAACAGCGGCGAGACGAGACTCTGAGAAGCTACCTGCATCAGTTTTTCGACAAGAAAGCCACTATCGTAGACATCTCAAAAGAAGACGTAATTGACTGCTTTTAGAACAGTCTCTACGATCGCCGCATGTTTCAGGACTTCAGCAGACGACATCCTCTAGATGTCAAATCACTCAAAACCATGGCACAATCTTGGGCAGATGAAGAAGATAAAGAGATCTAAAGGTTCGAGTTGAATCGCAATCAAGGCCAACACAACAACAATCAAGGCAACGGACAGGACCATGACAAGAACCATAATGGTGACCATCGAAGTAACTACTCGAGAGGTCAAAACCGCAAGTGCAAGCCAGACAACATTGTCGTAGTGATGTCGCAATTGGCCAAGAAAGGATCCAGCAAACATGAATACAGGCCTACTTTCAGCAAGCTTCTGAAGAAACAATGCCTGTGGCACCTGCGATAGACTGCTACAGCCTACGCAGAGTAATGAAGGAGTTGCCAAAACCCTTGAGCACCAATGACAAGGGAAAAGCCAAGGTAGACGAAGGCCAAGACGGCGAGGGCAAGTTTCAGACCCCATCCAAGACTCTCAACGTCATTTTTGGTGGAATCCCAGGTACCGCCTCCAAGCAGTCTCAAAAGCTAGTACTTTGGGAAATCATGTCCATTGAGCCTACTATCCCAGCACCTCTTAAGTGGTCTGAGATGCCAATTACCTTCTCCAGGAAGGATCAGTGGACAAATTTCTCAGAATCGGGATGATTCCCTCTCGTCCTGGACCTAGGTGTTGCTGGCTCCAGACTTACCAAGGTACTCATCGATGGCGGTAGTGGTCTCAACGTCTGCTCACCAAGACTTTAAAGAAGATGGGCCTCAACATCATAGAAATGCTTACCCCGACGAGCTCTCCATTCTACAGGATTGTCCCAAGCAACGCAGCTATACCTCTTGGACAAGTAGTCCTACTAGTTACCTTTGGGACCAAGAAGCACTACCGGACCGAGTACATCCGGTTCAAGGTGGCAGACTTTGAGACTTCTCATCACGCCATCCTTGGAAGGCCAGCATTGCCCAAGTTCATGGCCATCCCGCATTATGTGTACTTAATACTCAAGATGCTGGGACCTAAGAGAGTCCTCTCCCTCCGCGAAGACTTGAAGAAATCATACAAGTGTGACACCGAAGCCGTCGAATTGTCCACGACTACTCAAGTACCCAATTCAATACAACAAGTCTTCGCCGCTTCAAAGAAGCTCTCCCCTACAGAACTCGAAATTCCAAAGAATAAGTCAGGAGCTACCAAGGTCAAGCCGGCAAATGACATGGACTCCAAAGCCATCAACCTCGAAACCGGTGACACCTCCAAGACCGCCCTGATTAGCACAGGGCTGGATGCTAAATAGGAAAGTGCGCTTGTCAATTTCCTTTGGGCTAACTGGGACATTTTCGCATGAAAACTAGCAGACATGCCAGGCGTGCCCTAGGAGCTGATCAAGCACTCACTTAATGTAGATCCTAAAGCTACTCCAAAGAGACAACGACTACGACAATTCACCCAGGACAAAAGAGAAGCCATCAAGAAAGAGTTGGCAAAACTACTTGCGGTAGGTTTCATCAAAGAAGTCTTCCATCCTGAGTGGCTCGCCAATCCCATCATGATTCAGAAGAAGAACAACAACGAATGGAGGATGTGCGTTGACTATACAGATCTCAACAAGCATTGTCCAAAGGACCCTTTCGGGCTCCCGAGGATCGACCAAGTCGTCGACTCCACAGCTGGATGTGCACTACTCTGTTTACTAGATTGCTACTCAAGGTACCACCAGATAGCTCTCAAGGAAGAAGATCAGGCCAAGACCGCATTTATCACCCCTTACGGAGCTTTCTGTTACACGACGATGTCCTTCGGGTTGAAGAACGCAGATGCCACCTACCAACGCGCAATGCAAATGTGCTTTGAGAAACAGCTACACCGCAATGTTGAGACTTACGTGGACGACGTGGTAGTCAAACCAGAGATCCAGATGACCTCATCGCCGACTTGGAAGAAACCTTCGTCAATCTGCGGACTTTCCGGTGGAAGCTCAACCCAACGAAGTGCGTCTTTGGCATACCATTTGGAAAACTACTCGGGTTCATCATCAGTCATAGAGGCATTGAAGCAAACCCTGAGAAGATATCCGCCATCATCGATATGCAAGCTCCATCCGATATCAAGGACGTTCAGAAGCTGATTGGGTGCATGGCGGCCCTCAACAGATTTATTTCAAGGCTTGGAGAACGAGGCCTTTCCTATTTCAAACTATTCAAGTGGCAAGACAAGTTTTAATGGACCAAGGAGGCAGACAAAGCCCTACTGCAATTGAAGGATTTCTTATCAAAACCACCGATCTCATGGCACCCACTCCTAATGAAGACGTGCTGCTATATATCGCCGCAACTAATCATGTCGTAAGCACGGCAATAGTAGTCGAGAGATCCTGAAATTGCTGTATGCCATGCTACTTACCTCACGGAAGCTGCGGCACTACTTCCAGGAACACATGATCTCCGTTATCACCGACTTCCCCCTGGGCGAGATTCTCCACAATTGAGACGCTACAGGTAGGATCTCAAAATGGGCAGTAGAACTCGGAGTGATGTCCCTCGAATTCAAGCCAAGAACCATGATCAAATCCCAAGCTCTAGTCGACTTCATGGCAAAGTGGTGGGAAAATCAACTACCAACGCTGGTAGAGCGCCCAAAGCATTGGGTGATGTATTTTGACGGGTCACTCAAGCTCGAAGGTACCGGTGCAGGAGTACTCTTGATATTACCCAAAGGCGAGCAACTCAAATATGTTCTTTAGATCTTCTGGGAGGCATCCAATAACGAAGTAGAGTACAAAGCGTTACTGCACGGGCTCCACCTGGCGGTATCACTAGGAATCAAAAGGTTGCTAGTCTACGGCGACTCACTAGTAGTCATCAACCAAGTCAATAACGAGTGGGATCACAACAAGGAGAATATGGACGCGTATTGCAAAGAAGTACGCAAGCATGAAAACAAATTTTCGAGCTTGGAGTTTCACCATGTAGTCCGCGACAACAACATCGCCATAGATGTCTTGTCCAAAATGGGTTCAACCCGTGCTCAAGTACCAGCAGGAGTCTTCATCCACGAACTCCGCAAGCCATCCATAGCAGAGTCGGCACCTGCTACAACCACCAATCGAGGTCCTGAGGCACCAGTTCGGGAGGTAATGATGATTGACATGGATTGGAGAAATCTATTCATCGACTACATAAAAGAGCAAAAACTACCCTCAGAAAAGCCGCAGGCAGAGCAGAGCAGGTCCTACGATGAAGCAAGAACTATGTCCTAGTCGAAGACAAGCTCTATAGACGAGGCGCATCATCCCGAGTACTTATGAAATGTGTCACACGAGAAGACGGCAAGGACATACTAGAGGAGATACATAAAGGAATCTGCGGCAACCACGCATCTTCACGCATGATCATGGGCAAAGCTTTCAGAGCAGTGTTCTACTAGCCAACCGCCCTAGCAGACGCTAAGGAACTAGTCCGTCGATGCCAGGGTTGCCAATTCTTTGCCAAACAGCAGTATGTCCCTGCCTACAAGCTTATTACCATACCTCCAACATGGCCCTTTGCATGCTGGGGGCTCGACATGATTAGTCCACTTCCAACGACACCCGGAGGATTCAATCGAGTACCGGTAGCCATCGATAAGTTCACTAAGTGGATAGAGGTGAAAATAGTAACCTACCCCAAGGAAAATAGAGTACTCTACTTCCTCGACGAGATCATCCACCGCTATGGATTCCCCAACCGAATCATCACAGACCTAGGTTCCAACTTCAACAACCATGAGTTCTAGGAGTACTGTGAAAATAGCGGCATTGACATCCGTTACGTCTCCATGGCTCATCCTAGGGCCAATGGCCAAGTCGAGCGCACCAATGGGGAAGCACTAAAGAAAAGATTACAGACATTGGCAACACCAAAGGAGGCAAGTGGCTCAAAGAGCTACCCAACATCCTCTGGGGGCTACGTACTCAACTGTGCAAGCCCATGGGGCAATCGTCCTACTTCCTGGTTTACGATTAGAAGCTATCCTCCCTGCTGACGTTACGTGGAAATCCCTAGTCGTCAAGCAATACGACGAAGGGGCAGCAGAGAAAACAAGGCGTCTGGGTATAGACAGCCACGAAGAATCACGCTGTGCAGCACTCGTCCAGTCCACAAGATAAGCTGTGCAGCACTCGTCCAGTCCGCCGCTATCATGATCGAAACATCAAAGAACGCTCTTTCAGCATAGGGGATATGCTCCTCAATCGTATTCAAGACACCAAGGGGTTGCACAAGCTTAATTCACCATGGGAAGAACTATACATCATATCCAAGGTCACAAGTCCAGGATCGTACAGGTTAAAACACCTCTCCAGTGAAGACGTCGAGAACTCGTGGAACATCGAGAATCTCTGTTGTTTCTAACCCTAGTCAGAAGACTACGGGGCACTCCAAATAGGCCACTGGCCCACATTGTAAGTTTTTCAGCATGTTAATGCAATTATTTTTCAACGAACATTCGACTACTTGTCCTCGCCTCAAACGCGGCTCGCAAAAGTGGGTCAGCAACATCTTATAAGCCATTGAGCTTTCCGAGCCATAACACCCCAGTGCAACTTATAATTACAAATCCACACGAGTTATTCAACTCACCTGGCGGTTCACAAAATGTACTAGCAACGCAAGACCTGCCAAGTTGTCTAAGAGTACATAAACTACTCATTTCGACTACTTATTATTTGACAATTTTGTCTTGAGGACATTCTGTTGGAGGTATGCCCTAGAGGCAATCATAGAGATGATGATATTCCATTTGTATCCATGATTTATATTGTGTTCCTTGAATATCCATTAAAGACTACTTGAATTGATTTGCAATTATATGAATGGTGTGTGAAACTCTTTACTTGTATGGTTATTCTAAAGTTGTCCCTAGTCGGAGTTCATGTGAGGACACACATGAATATTAGACTAGCACATGTATTAGTTGATGACTATGTTTCACAAGTCATGGACATGGAGATGTTGAACTAATAATGTGGGCACATGTGGAGACATGTGCTAGGACTGACCCAACACGAGAAGTAGTTCTCTCTTTAAACAACATATACGCTTTGTCCTTAGACCTGAGATTGTCGCATGTATTCAAGATGTGGATCGACCTTCTTAGGGGCTATCAAACACTACGCCGTAACAGGGTAGTTATAAAGGTAGCTTTCGGGTTTGTCAAGAAGCATACTGTGAGACATGGTCAATCAAGATGGGATTTGCCCCTCTCTAATTGAGAGTGATATCTCTGGGCCCCTCGAGTGATCGGATCCGAAAATGCATGGCCATGCTGCGTACGGTTAAGAGTTGACCTACAAAGGGATTCTGAATCACAGAATCGAGAAAGAGCGGTCGGCTTGAAGCTAGACCAAATATTGTGAGGCAAAGGGAATAGCATGTATATAATGTTGTGATGGTTCGTCTGATATGATCTTCGTGTGCATATAGGAGTTGGCACGTCTTGCTAGAGGCTGCTACCGACTATTGGGCCGAGTAAGAGTACTCGGGCCATGTCTATATGTATCCGAACCCATAGGGTCACACACTTAAGGGGCTGGAAGCCCAATTCGGATGTGATCCGAGTTGGATTAGGTTTAGAAGTACTAATGGGCCTCGGACCCAGAGGCCCGTTAGGAACCTCTATAAATAGAGGGGTGGGGGTGCCCTAGGGTTTACACCTTTTTGGCGAAACACATCTGCCGCGCCTCCCACGCCCTCGCCTGTTGCAACTCGCGGATCTAGCAGTCCGGCTTGCGACGCTTCCTCCCTGCACGTGTGGATACCTTGGAGGTGTTGTGCCTGCAGCACTTGGACGAGCCGCCGATGAGCCGACGACGAGCCACGGCACGAGGGCGATCTTGCTGCACGTGGACGAGCGGCTGAGGAGCTGCTGGACATCAACGTGATCGACTACGTACGACTACGTTGATCGACTTCGCTACATCGACGCGAATCTACATCTTCCGCACCAGTAGTGCGTCGAGTGGTAATCCCGTGATCCTTATACGGCAGTTTTCCTGGTTTACGCGGTAGAAAATTTTGATTTGCGCTAGTGTAGCCTACCTCGTATCCCAACACATTCCGTATTAATGAATTTTGCAGCTCCAGGATTCATAAGGTACATCAATGCCACCGCTTAAAGAAGTCAGGGCAACAACAGTATGCTCAACAACGACTACAAGCAGTTACAACAGAAGTCCTAGACTTTTACAATATCACGCAAAGCGTGTGTGAATAGCCCTGAGACTACTCTACACCTCGGAGCAAGAAGCGTCGAGGCGAAAAGAACATGAGTACATCCTCCTGGGCAAAAGGAGAATAAGTTGGTGAAATAGATCAAGAAAGCATAGATAATTGGAAGCTATGGCTACGAGTACTTACTTCTCTCGACTTGTTGAAGGCATCGAATTCTTCAACTACCTGGGGGATGGCCTCGACGTTTTTGAACATCCAGTTCAATTTCACCAACACCCCCATCGACGAAAATGTCCTCAGGCGATATCCTCGACGGATCATTCAAGCCCGAGTACTCATAACCCCAAGTGTGATGAAGCTACACCGGTTGTATCCGTCTTTTCAAGAAATTGGCAGTCACTACAACGCCTGTCAGTCCTTTTCTTTTTAGCTCGACGAGCCTGGCAAAAAGTTCAGGCACTTGCATACTCTCCCCAGTTGTTGGCTAATCAATCCATCTGTTGTTACAATCTGGGCGGTGGCCAGTAACTTTGGGCAATTGCGGCTCATGATTCTCAACATAAAACCATTTCTCCTTCCACCCGGAATATGAATCAATGGTTTCGTAGTCTAGATACTGACTACTCTCCTAGATCTGGATACCGACGCCCCCGACTACCTCGGTATGATCCATGCTAGGTTGTGGCTTGACACGGAAAAATTTTCGGAACAAGTTGAAGTGGGGCTGGATCTCCAAGAAATCTTCACACAGATGCACGAAGATGCTAATGTGAAGGATGCTATTGGGATTCAGATGGACATGTTGCACATGGTAGTACTCTAGCAGACCTCTAATAAAAATTAGAAGTGGGCATAGCAAAACCACGCTCAACGAAAAGCCTGAAAGTTACCATCTCATTGGGATGAGATTCAAAAGGCCACACATTACCATAGGCACTCCTCCAGCCCATGGTCGCCTGATCTTTCAACAACTTCGCTGCCACCAGCTCGAGGATCTCCACCTCATTCATGGTGGACCTCTTCCATGCCATGGTTTGGTTTGGTGATGCAGTCTGGTCAGTCTTTTCGTACTTCGATGGTGGCAGTTGGGGCTCCTTCCCCTTTCGAGATCCCTTCTTGGAACCCTCAGCACCCTTGGAACCAGCGGCTTTCTTCCCCATGATGATCCTCGCGAGTCTACTAATGCAAGTGCACTCGGGGGCTTGGTGGAAGGGAGGGGCAGCGCTAGCACTCTGAGATTGGATTGCGGCAGCGCTCAGGAAATAGGGTTTTTTCATAAGCAAATAGCAGATGCAAAATAACAGTGTGAACGGAGGAGTAATTTTCCCCATTCTTTTATAACAGCGGCAAAGTTAATAGGGGTAAGGGATCGGTGTTTTTGCATAACGGCAATAATTTTGGACCTAACCATCTATCACAAGATATTTTGCAACAAACAATATGGAAGCTGAAAGGTCACGGTGACTTTTGAATGACCCATATACCTCTTGAAACAAGTAGTTTAACGGCTCGGGGGCTACGTACATCGTGCCCATTGGCTAAAAATTTCTTTTTCTTCAAAATCAAGACAAAGATAGAGCAAATGTTGATTAACCCTCAGCCTGATTCTTCGATTCAACCTAAGACTTGGAGGCTACTCCACATGGAGTGCGATTTTCATCGCACTTTCATATAAAGATTTGAAGGCAAATATTCCAAATACAAAGTCAGATGAGGCTTGAGCACATTTCAGCTGCATGATAGTACTCGAGTACTTGAAGACTCAGCCGTGTCAGAAGTACTCAGAAGAGCACCAGAAACTAGTCGGACTAAGTCTACGAAGGTACTTGAGACTGTTGCATTTGACTAAAATGTACTCGGGGGCTTGTCGTACATACATCTATGAGCCCAGCAGAAGGTTTGGATAGATCCACATATGAGACTGTACACCGAGACATATCAGACATAGAAGCTATGATGCAGGACGGTGTAGTCTACATGGAGTCCAAGGGACTATCGAGGACAAGGAAACTACTCTTCCTAGTCGGAATAGAATTCTCTGGTCGAATCCGACTAGTACTCTTATAAGACAACCGACCTGTAACCCGCTCCTCCAACATATAAGGGTAGGCAAGGGCCCTCCAGACAAGTTCAATCCAATACAAGCAAGCTACACACAGGACATAGGGTATTACGCGATCTAGCAGCTCGAACTTGTCTAAATCGCGTGCCTACGTACACCATCGAGTTCCTAATTTCGATGACACCCATCAACCAAAATTTTACCTTAGGTACTCCCTTGGTAGGTTGCCGGGTTTAAACACCGACAATCAAGGGTGTAACCGTAATAGAAGTTTGGATCTTCCTTCTTCAACTCCTCAAAATATTCAAGTGTGGCCTTCATATATTTGCCTTTGTTCTCAGCACGGTACTCGACACGCAGATTCTTCGTGTCACCCTCTGTGTATGGGCAATGTGCAATGCTACCATACAGCTCACCCATTATTTGATAAGCTCGTGTAGTTGTAATGTTGCAGGCATGGAGTAGGTTGATGAACTCATTTTCCTTGCCCGGTATGTCTCTGTGGGAGTTCAGGTATTTTGTGAGCAAGAATTTCCTCACACGATCATGATTGTGTTCTTTTTCAAAATGAACAACCTCCCACTGATTTTGGGATGTCCTCCTCACAATCCTGCGAGTAGGACAACACGTCCTATCAACATAATCTCTACGTCTTTCCCTCACTACCTTTTTCTCCGTAATAGGGCCATCAACAGCAACTTTTTCCTTTTTGTTAACCCTAGCTCTTTAGAACACAAATATGAATTTTGTTTTGTCCTGACTCTTTTTCGACTCATGGGATGTGTCAATCCTAATGGAGAATCCGGTATGCCTAGCATAGAATTGTAATAATTCCTGGTAGCATCTGAACTGTTGAAGGTCATGCCAACAAAGGGCTCTTGTGGAGTAGATAGAACCTCAACACTATCCTCAACATCAACTCCAAAAGTGGATGTAGCAGCTGTAGGTACTGTTACACCGTCAGACTCAGCTTGCAATGCTCCGAGGTCAAGTTGTTGCTGATGATGATGGGTACCCAAGTTGCTACTGAACAAAGGAGGATTAAAAATTTACTATCTTTCTCTATCCTCTCTAAATTCCGATCATTCACTTTACTAACAAGCTGTAGTACTCCGGGGCCAAGTTGCTACTGATGATGATGAGTACCCAAGTTGCTGCTGGACAAAGGAGGATTACTAACAATCTGTAACAATGGGGCAGCTTGAGTAGACAGAACATCTACACAATCTTCAACATCAACACCAGTAGCAGTTGTAGCAGCTACTGACTGTAATGCTATATCAGCAAGATCAGAACTAACTTGAGGACCTAATTTGCTATTCACAAGGGGATCACCACCATTCTGCAGTAATGCAGCACCTGGAGTAGGCACAATGTCAACAAACTTGACCCTACCAGTAAGTTCACGCCGCCCCACACATCCTGTCTCTGGAATGTCAACAGCGTCAACTGGCTCTAAATTTAGGTCAAATAGACCCCTAAACGGCATCTTCAACCTAAAAAAACCAAAATCTTTTTCATTAATAACAGCATTGTTTTGGTGCTAGGAATAGGGGATTACAACATGCATATTGCTACAGAAAAATAAAGATGTTAACTAACAGTGTGTAAAAAACACTCAGCCTGATTTTTGTGTTTTTAGGATCACAAGCACAGATAACATATGCTGTTTTGCCACAATAACGAAGCATAAGTTGCACACAAACACCAAACAAAGAAACCTAGCCATTTTTTATTTTTGTGTTTAGTGTCAGGATCAGAAGCACAAATAACAAATGTTGTTGCCACAATAACAAAGCACAAATTGCCACAAACTCTAAAGTTAAATCGCAACACATCATTCGTAGGAGGTGAATCACAACATCAATCAGTAAATTACAGCAAGGTCGCAGCCATTTTACCTCCTCAACAATAGCTAGGGGATGATATGCTATCCGCGGCTAGGTAGATGTTGGATGCAGCCATCGATCAGTTTTGGGACGGCGGGAGGCAAGATGGCGGCGGCGAGAGCCAGAGGCAGAGATGGAAGTGAAGAGTTGGAGGCGCAGATTGGATTGGGGCGACTGCGAGAGACGCAGATGGGTGAGGTCACAAACGGGGGCAAGTTTAGAACGATGACGGGAGGTGCAGATCGACAAGGTCGGCGGAGGGGATGACGAGACCCCAGGAATTGCCCCGGAATCCCCCAACCCGCACGTGTGGCGCTCGCAGGTGTGATTTCCCTAACGAACGAAAAGGGAAAGGGAGGGCCGCTGCGGGCCGGCGCGTATTCCGGTCCGTAATAAAAATTCAGTTCAAAACATACTGAGAATTCTTCTTCTAACTTAGCACGTCCCTCTCATTTTTTAAGAAGGTACAACTTGCACGCACGTCACGCACACCACACGTGCACGCACATACGTTCTTTGGATATGCTAGGAGGAAATTGAAGAGCGTACAACGACGTGTTTGTAAATGTTGGTGCCTTGGCCCATGGCCCATCTGCATTCACCCGCCCGATTGAGCGGAGGCCCAGCTGAACCGACAAACCGCCCAACCCCTAGCGACCCCACCGGGCGGAGACCCCGAACACCACCAGATATGACCGACCAGACTGCGACCCGGTGCCGCCGGTGCGGGTGGCGCACTGGCGCGATCGTGGCGTCGCTGGCCTGGACGCGCTGCTGGACCGGGCTGGCAGGCAAAGTAGGTTGGCGCACGCAGACGCGACGGAGGCGTGCCCCACTCGACAACCCTTTCCTATTCCTTTCTTTCCCATCGCCTCTCTCTCTCTCTCTCTCTCTCTCTCTCTCTTTCCGCCGTCCCGTGCTCGTCTCCCCCAACTCCTCGCCTTTCCTCCTCCGCGGTCGTCGCCTCCCCCAGAGAGCAGGAGTCGCCCCGTCCCGTCCGCCGCCATGAACCCCGAGTAGTAAGTCCCCCTCCTCGGCCCCTCCCCCCTCCTCTAATCGCGCTGCAGCTTCCGATTCGGTCGGTGGCGGATTCGTGGAATCTAGAGCTTTGTTGTCGAGGGACGCGCCTGCTGATGCCCGGGGGGCGCCCGATCTCGCCGCCGGCCGCGCGGGCGGTTCGTTTGGCCGCCGATTCGGGCACCGATCGTGGGGGTTTAGGGGGGTCCTCCCTCCCCTAGCGCGTTTACCTGGTAGTTACCGCGTCCCTAGCTTGGTGCTGGTAGTCTGGTAGTCATAGCTTCGTCGGGCTCCATGCCAGAAATAGCAGATGGTTGGTTTTTCCGTACTTCCGTTCCCGCTAGCCTAGGTGCGAGCTAGATTCGTGGCGCACCCGTTCGGTCCGATTGCTCTCCTACTACCCGTGTGCTCGGGGCTTTGGGAGCTAGGATTGTTTTGTTTTATTCTATGCTATGATGTAGCAGATATGTGCGCAAAGTTAGTTCATAGCATGTGTTAATTTGTGTCTATGTGCGCGATGATGTTGACGAAAATACAAGATGCTTGGGCCATCGCGTGACAGGATTTCTCTTGTTATCGTGCAGTGACTACCTCTTCAAGCTGCTCCTCATCGGGGACTCGGGCGTCGGGAAGTCTTGCCTGCTGCTGAGGTTTGCGGTGAGGGTCCTTATCTTCCCCTCTTCCCCTTCCTCCAGATATGAGCAAACAGTTGTTCTTTAGTAGAGTATGCCTTGGAGGAATGGTTCTTTTGTTTAGTTTGAGTGCATCCCCTATGACAAGTTGATGGCACACTAAGAAAAGTATCTGCTTGTCTTAGAGAGTTTTCTTTCATTTAGTTTGTATGCATCTCACATGACAGCACCCCAGTAGGAGTATGCATTTGCTTCCGAAAGTAGATATTGTACCAGGTAGGATAAAAAGGTGCCTAAATCAATAGGCAAAAGTCATTTGTGTTCTCCAAGGCATGTTAGATTAGTCATGAACTAACAAGTGTCACATTGTTATTGACATGGTATGGATGGTTTACTGCTATAGCACTTAGCGTATGCTTGGCAATCCAAACTGAATAACTTACTGGAAGAAATGCCATTTCAGACTAGAAAGGAGTAAAAATAAGCAATGCAGTTATGACATAAAAAGGCATCATGTTTCTGATATGGTAATACCAATAAATCAAGAACAGAGAGCACAAAAAGAACAGTCATCTAATATTGGTCTGTCTAGGGTGGCTTTTAGGGACAACATTGGAATCATTTTTTGTAATCAATTTTCAAGAAGTT
The DNA here is from genome assembly GCF_005286985.2 of Setaria viridis. Taxonomy (NCBI): domain Eukaryota; kingdom Viridiplantae; phylum Streptophyta; class Magnoliopsida; order Poales; family Poaceae; genus Setaria; species Setaria viridis. Next base: position 24,947,999 of record NC_048267.2, on the reverse strand, counting down.
ACCTCAAGGGTGTTATTTCATTAAACTTTGAAGTGTAAAATTGCAAAGGATGCAGAGCCTAGCATATAAATCGCCTTTCTGCTTGGGTTTCCATTTTACTTACTCTCAAACCTCAATATGTCCCTGTATCAAACGGAGCCATTAGGGCATCCAATACAGTACCCTTTGTAGAATGGTGTTTAAAGATGGCTGTATTTTCTATGATGCACATACTTTCTAATCGTTATCACGAACATCTTTTTTAATGTGGGTCTTTCTTATATCAGGATGATTCATACCTGGAGAGCTATATCAGTACGATTGGTGTTGATTTTGTAAGTTGGTTTCTCAATGAGATCAAACAAAGCTGCCCTTTGTAGTGTGCCAATGGCCTTGTTTCTCCTGTATGGCTAGGCTGTATGACCATTTTTTCACCTTTCTTTGACTTGCTAGAAAATCCGCACTGTTGAGCAAGATGGGAAGACAATAAAGTTGCAGATTGTAAGTAGCAGATTCTAGTACAGGTTGTATAGTTAATAGCAGTTTGAAGCTCCGGCTGATGTTTTCACACATTCTTCTGATTTAGTGGGATACTGCTGGCCAAGAGCGCTTTAGGACCATCACAAGCAGCTACTACCGTGGAGCTCATGGCATCATTGTGAGCTTTCTTTCTTTGTATCTGTTATTATCTCATCTAGGTTAATATTGTGTCTTGTATTAACAGTTGTATTTTCCATAGGTCGTGTATGATGTGACTGACCAGGAGAGCTTCAACAATGTCAAGCAGTGGCTGAATGAAATTGACAGGTATGCCAGTGAAAATGTGAACAAGCTTTTGGTGGGGAACAAGTGCGACCTGGCTGAGAGCAGAGTAGTTTCTTATGAGGCTGGCAAGGTAATATATCTGTGCATCAATTACCTTGTGCATATATGATGTTCAGTTTGGAAGATGGTTAAAATGGCTGCATATGTTACTACTCCCCACTGCAGGCCCTTGCTGATGAGATCGGGATACCGTTCCTGGAGACTAGTGCCAAGGATGCAACAAATGTGGAGAAGGCATTCATGACCATGGCAGGAGAGATAAAGAACAGGTAACAACATGCTTCACCTTTTAGACTCCAAGGCATTGGATCCATGAAAGGATGAAGCCCCCTTCCTCTGGGAGTCCAGATGATAAGCTGCTGCTTTTTTTGCTATTGTTCACCTCTATATGGCAGCAACTAAGTGATATTTGCTCTCCTTTTTTCTTGAATAGGATGGCAAGTCAGCCGGCTGCAAGTGGTGCTAGCAGGCCTGCAACAGTGCAAATGCGGGGTCAGCCTGTTGCTCAGCAAAGCAGCTGCTGCTCTTGATCGTCTATCTAGATCGCAGTAGTGTGATTGTGCAGCAAGCAAAACTTAAATTGGTTGCTCTATCCCTGTAAATTAAGTCTTATCACTATCGAAAAACTCGTGTTATATGTTGGATATTGAAAGTCTGTCTCCTGACTGCAACACATTTAAGCAGATGATGTGTTCTTACTGCCTGTTCATATTCAGTGTGGAAGTGATTTTCTTAGAAACTGGGAAAGCAAATTGTTAAATGCACCATCCTGGCAAATGTTGTCAGGGTTACTCGATGGACAAAACGATTGTTTCGTGCCTTCTGGTCAGAATCTACGCGACTGATCCAATCAGTATCAGGTAGTAGAACATGATTGTTTCGTGCCTTCTGGCCAGAATCGACGCGACTGATCCAATCAGTATCAGGTAGTAGAACATGACCGTATTCAGCATATTCAGAATTAGGAGTACATACAAGTTACTGGCTCCGCATAAGAACAGCATAAGCAGCTGTAAAAGTATGTTTGCCCTAAGCTGCGATGCGATAAACTAGATGTTGCAGAATTAGCACATCCAAGCATTACACTGGAATACCTGCATCAGCACGTTTCAAGGCAAGGCTGTATGCAGTTGCTCAAAGCCATGCTAGCGTTGCAACGACAGATTATGTGCAGCGACCAATGCTGCTGGCACATATGTGTGTGTATATATATATAATATGGAACTCTATAAGATGTATAGCGAACCTGGGCTGCTGCCATTTCTCTTCCACCGTCAGGAGAAACCGCAGCAACTGATTCCCCTTATTTCCTCCCAACATAGGCTCTTCCACCTGAATCTCCAGGAGGGTAAGTAATAACCACCTATCGCGTTTACAGATTACAAAAGACATGATACTGATGTAAACATGCCAGGCATTCAGATTTTAGATTATAGGGTAACTAATGTACAAAAGAAAACCTAGCAAATGTATATGCCTGCCCACATACTATCCCTGCCATGCAAAGGTGCTCTCCTGCCCACCACATCTTCAGGTGGGGTTTTCTTGCCTCACTGAGAAGCTTAGTGCTTCGTTGATCCTACTGAAGACGAGTCGAAGTGGAACGCATGCAACAGTAGGTCCACCAGTTTTCACGACCACAGGCTTCCTGTCTCCGCTCTCCCTCCGGCTGCCAGCAAAAGATGAGAGCCTCCGCATTTTCCTCGGTGAAGATGCTGGTTTCTTGGCATGGGGCCGCCAGGACTTGTCCAAATCATGCTCCGAGGCCTTTTTCCGACAACTAGACTTAGATTTTGATCGTGATGCATTTGAAGATCTTGCTTGCCGTGGTTCTGTAACTCTGCTCTTCAGTAAGGAGTCGAGACTGCTCATTGCTGGGCAGTGCTCATCTCTACTTGCTGCGGGACGACTATCCTCCAAAACCTCCACAGTGACAGGGTACCCAACAATTTGTTTACCTGTCCATTTACTCATGAGGGAAACAAGGGGCACGGGATGACCCCTCTGGCTTCTTCGGACAGTCAGCTCAACATCATATAATCTATGGTCTGCACGCGCTCTCTTGGTTGGCGGCCTCGTTACAGGGCATCTTGGAGGTTTCAGATCAGGCTGCGGTTCAAGCGGTGGTAGTACTTGCAGTGGAACATAATATGGTAATGATGCTGTGCCCTTCTCAGAGTTTGAATGGTTGCTTATAGTTTCAGAGGATTCTTCATGCTCAGGAGTTGCATGTCGTATACTATCCTCAAGTTCAGTAGGCCTAAAGACACCACCATCCAATTTTATTGTCCCTTCATACTGCTTTAGCAGCGAATTATTATCCTTCATGCGGCTTTCTTCAGGTATCTGAGCAAAAGAGCTTATGTTTTTCTTCTTGGAACTTCTATGATGCCGAGTTGAAGATGTACCAACTATGCCACAGTCAGTAGTTTGATTAATCGGCTCTGAAATCTGATCCTTTATGGACGTACAAGATCCATAAGTATCAACATGACCTGGAGAAAGAAAAACCAGTTCAAAAGATTAGGCAACACGCTCAATATAGTAGTTCAGACTTCAGAGTGATAAAATCAGATCATAGAGTAACAGTTCCATCCATCTGAATGTCAAACTTGCATCGAAATTGGATGAAAAATGAATAATAAACTGCACTTAAAGGCCCTGTTCGAAAAGGGTGTTTTAGGAAGTAAATCATTAGAATTTAGTAGAAATAGGAATTAAATCCCAAATTTTTCCTAGATCATTCCAAACAGGCCCTAAATGGGATTACTAATCATATATGTAGGCTACAAACCTAAAAGAACTCTGTTGTACTTGCCAATGAGTACTCATTTGTCTAACAGCACATGGCCTTCTGAATTGCAAAGCATGGAGCATAATGACATTACATGCACAAATACTGTTCTTGTGTGCATTCATTTACCTGACCTGTCTAATTAGTCACAGCAGATAAGGTTTGCTTAAATTTTTCACCCAAAAAAGGAAAAAATATAGTGCATCCAAAAAACAGAAAACATGGCATTGTGACTTTACCTTCCTCCAGAACATCATCAAAAAATTTATCACCATCAGAGATGGCAGAACCTTTGTGATTGTTGTGTGATGTATCTAATAATGTCTCCAAACTTGAAGTGCCTGAGCTGTAGGAACAGTTATTTACATCAGTTGAAAAAATAGTTTTTGCCCTACTTGGTTCAAACATATTGGGCATCTGGCCTCCTGGGTACTGGCTAGAAGACTGGCCTGAAGGGTCCCAGTGATAATATGTTCCAGACGCTTCTGGATCTTCACATAACTTCGACAGAGGACGATGCCTATCTTTCTTCCTCGAATTTTCATAGGATTGCCCGATATTGGATCGTTTCTTTTTTATGGATGAATGAGATTGCTTGCCCTTTTTTATCCCATTAGTACTGGACAAATCATAGCCAAAGCTTGGTCCACTTTCAAGAAGAGGTACATCGGAAAAGATGCCCGCACCAGACTTCTGCTTGGTAACATTCTTTGTTCCAATCTCCCTAAGATCTCTCATACGCTGGAATCCTTGAACTGTATCATCCTCGAAATTCTTACGTCCTTTACGCTTCTTCTTTTTTGATGATGCATACCTAGTACTTGAAGAGGATAAATTCTGTGGCTTTTTATACACTGTCAAGGCTTGAGACATATCTTGAGCTGAACTTTCTTCTATATCATACATACTCCTTGCGCCACGAGAAGATCTTTTGTTGAACCCATTTATGTTTTTAGATTTTGCAGAATAGATATTCTGGGATGCACAAACATCATCATCGGTGTCCTCTTCAAGATCATCATCATAGTTATTTGGAAAACGGGACCTTTCAATTTCAAGGGCATGGATAATGGCATCCTCTCGGCGAACATACCTCCCTTCAGTCTGTGTCTTCTTTTGATGGCGAGCTAGAGCCTTTGCTTTTTGTATACATTCATCATATTCTCCACAACGAAATGACTTCACACGTTTAGACTTCTCGAGATTATACCAGTCACTGTGGCAAAGTCCAACAGAGCAAGTAAGGCAGACATTTCAGACTAATACAGGCTATAATTTAGTAAAAATTCAGTGCTACAAATAAGAAAGAGTATCTGAAAGACACAGAAGAGTGATAAACATTAATTTTGCACTCGCTTTAGAAGTTAAAAGAAAATACTGAAGCTTAAAATAGGAATACAACTTCAAATGATCATATCACTAAACTGAAGAAAAGTCTCAAAATCCAATTTCAAGTAGACATTTTCTTAGTATCAACACAATTTTAGAGCTACACAAAATACAATGAGAGTATGTTCATAGATCAAAAAGACGCCAAGAAAACATCAATCACTGTGCACGCAATTTCAATCCATCTCTTATTTTCTGAAATTCATGCCCTTTTTTGCCCCCTAGTAAACATAGAAATAAGCTTATCACCTAACTACTTCTGATACCTATCCCAGTATCCCACTTTTTAGGTTCACATAACTGAGGAAAATAGGGGTTGAGAGATGCATTCTATTGATGCTATCAACTATGTGTCACAAGAACATCTACATCTAACTGTAAGCACCACTATCTCTAAGCTGTGGATGCAAAACATCAAACAAAAACAACTCAACAACTTTGAAGAGCTTGAGGTAGCCATAAATATCCAGACGGCGCGAAGTCACAATCAAACATATGCAGTGCCCTCCCTTTCCAAGTTCCCATTCTACCTAAATCAAGAGGCACAAAAAGAAAGATAGTTCTCTGCCAAACTTGGGAGTGAACACAACATGAGAGGGCCAATGATCCGATGACCATAAGGCCAAGACAAACCGCCGCAGTAGAATCAACACAGGCACAGGAAAAAGAAAAGAACATAACAAAGTCATTACAGGGGACAGCAGGGGAGGGTTGGGGTATTGTACGGACATGCTGCCGTCGGGGCGGCCGAGTAGCTTGATGGGCGTGCCAGCGGAGCGCGGAGGGATGACGGTGTTCTCGGGCAGCTCATCCATGCCGAGGATCCGGCCCGGCCACCAGGATCCGTTGCGGCGGCGCACCCAGACGAGCGCCCCGACCTCGGCGTCCGCCCCCGTCACGCCGCCGGGCCACTCCTCCTCCTCTCCCGCGCAGCTCCCCATCGCCCTGTATCTCTGCGACCCCTTATCTCCTCACCACCATCGCCTCCCCATCCCGCTCCTCCCCAGAACTGATCAAGTCAAGGAGCCTCCTTTTCTTGTCCGAGAAATCTGGAAGGGCCTCGGGTGAAAATCCAGAGACGACACGAGGGAGATGTCAGCGAGAGCGGCGGCGGCGGCGGCGGCGGCGAGGCGAGGCGAGGCGGCGGCTGCTCCTCCGAAGTGGTGGGTCTCGGCGTGCAGGTGGGGAGAAGAGGTGGAAGGAGCGGAGGGGGCGGAGTCTGGGGAAGGAGGAAGAAGGGAGTGGGGGTTAGGCGTGTGTCTTGGGCCGTTTTGGTGCTCGGCGCTCGAGCAACTGGGCTCTAGAACACGCAAAGCCCATTTCTTTTTATCCCGGTTTGGGCTTTAGGGTAGAGAGAGACAGACGTACGCAAAATGATCAAGCTTTAAGACAGCTTTAAAACATTCATTTGTGTCAGTAAGCTATTGATGTTTTAAAGAAGTTGCAAAAGTAATAATTATTTATTTGATAGATTACTAGCAGAAATATCCGTACATTGCTACAGGTCCTTACTTGCTCTCATGTTATTATTCGTTTGTTCCTTATATGTTAGTTTCGCTTCACACTATGTTAGTAAGATAACCGTGCGTTGCTATGGTGAATTTTTTTTTATTAGTGTGTTTTTTTAATACATCTCAAAAGGAATATCCTCCTTCCCTCCCCACCTTCTTCCTCCTCCTCCTCGTCGTCGGCGGCGGTGCTAAACATACCGTCACCCGCTTCTGCTCCCGTTAGTCCCTCCCTTCAATTCGCCGCCAAATCCACACCCATGGACCCCTCCAGGTGCACGTCCCACACCCAGGCGCACCACCCACCTATTTCGTATGTATCCTGAGATCATTATATTCCAAATAATCACATTGAGCCGAACACCAAGGCTCTCCTTACAGAAAAGCTCGTATGCTTTGCCACGATAGCCTGCTTGTGCATACCCTGCAACCATTGAATTCCAGGAGAAGATACCATTTTCACGTATCTCATTAAATATTCTCATAGCAGCAACAACTTCTCCACATTTCGCATACATGTCAACCAAGAAGTTCCCCGAGAGCACATTGTTCACACTCCCAACCTTAGGGGGTGTATGGATACACCCCCATAAATTTTAGTACCCGTCACATCGGATGTTTGATACTAATTAGGAGTATTAAATATAGTCTAATTACAAAACTAATTACACAGATGGAGTCTAATTCGCGAGATGAATCTATTAAGCCTAATTAGTCCATGATTTGACAATGTGGTGCTACAGTAACCATTTGCTAATGATGGATTAATTAGGCTTAATAGATTCGTCTTGCGAATTAGTATAGGGGTTCTACACTTAGTTTTATAATTAGCTCATGTTTAGTCCTCCTAATTAGCATCCGAACATCCGATGTGACCCCTCCTAAAGTTTAGTACCCCGCATCCAAACACCCCCTTAATTGCATGGCATTGGAGCTCCATTCCCTGACTGCGTAACCTCAAACTTGCACAAGCTGAGATGGCACTTGCAATTGTCATACCATTTGGTTCGACTCCAGCAAGACGCATACGGATGAAACACTGAAATGCCTCATCCCCTTATCACTGTGGACAAACCCAGACACAAGGCTAGTCCAGGTGACAACATCCAGAGCAACTCCAGACTCCTCCATCTGCTCCAGTAGCTCCATGGCCACATCAAGATCCCTAGACCTTGCATAGCTCGAAATCAATGTATTCCACGTAACAACCCCAGGCTCTGTACCTTCACTCCTCATATCATCAAGCAGCCTCCGTGCCTCCTCCTCCCATTCATCGGACCGGCAACACCCAAAAATCATCGAGTTCCATGTGCCCAAGTCCCGCTGCCTCATTTTCTCAGACACCCTACGTGCACGCCCCAATTCTCCGCACTATACATCACCAGCACCGAGTTACCGACTGGCACATCCCTCTTACTCTCCCCATGAAGGCTCCGAGCCATGGAGGTGCCGAGGATGATTACGTCGCTGCCGGCGGCCATGGAGGTGACGACGCCGTGGCCTCGTGCGGCCTGGCGCTCCAAGGGGTCAACGGAGAAGAGCTGGCCGCTGCCGCTGCCGTCGTCCATGGCTAGCGAGCGGGTCGGGGGCGATGCGAGATTGGGCTTAGGCAGAGGGGCGGTGGTTGAGGGAGATGAGGCCGCGAGGCGGAGGCAGTAGGTCACCGGCACTGACGGGGTCGCTATTGCCGCGGCCGTCCGAGCTCGCCGAGAGCACAGGGTAGCCACCGATTTTAGGATGGAGGTGTTCCGCCTCCTGCCGCCCGCCGCCGCGCCAGCCGTGTCCCTCTTCTCCCAGCGCTGGCTCGCTGTTGCGCCGCGCCGGCCGCCGTCGTTCGCCTCCCTGTTTTGAGAGAAAATTGCAATTATAGGACGCGAACATTTCACTTCGCTATTACACGACTCTAAACATCAACTTCGCTAAAACGACTCTTAAAACGTTGGCACTTTATTATACATGACATTTGGTCTTTTTAATCACTTTTCTCAACTAAAATACATGTATTTTGCCATGATGTGACCGTAGTGCCCTTCTAAGGATGATGTCCCTGAGCTCCTCGACCTCGTCCTCGTAGAAGGCGTAGCGCTCGTTGGCGGTGCGGTGCTGCTGGTGGGCCTCGATCTCGAGCGTGGACTTGTCCTTCTGCAGGCGTAGGATCATGGCCATGGCCTCCTCGGCCACCGACGCCGCGGCGCTGCGCTCCTTCTCGAGCTCTCGCTGCAACTCCGCACGCGCCTCGGCCTCCTCCTCCGCACCGGCGGCGGCCCGTTCCATCTCCTCCTCCGCGGCTTCCTCCTCCGGGTGGTCGGTGGTGGGGGGGCCAGCGAAGGGGAAAGGGGAAGCAGACGCAGAGGGCGGCGTGGATGCGAGGGCGCGGGGCGGGTAGCGGGCGAGGAAGTCGAGGAGGTAGGAAGGTGCGGGCGCACGCAGGTGCAGGCGAGCGGGAGACGGAGGAGGGTGAGGGCGCGAGTGAAGGCGGCAGCGAGCACGGCGAGGCAAAGGTAGGCCCAGGCGAGGGCGAGGTCGAGGAGCGCCCCCGCCAGGAACCGCGCCGTCCAACGGGCGCACAGGGCCGCGGCGCCCGGGCACGGCGTTGTCATATGGCAAAATACATGTATTTTAGTTGAGAAAAGTGATTAAGAAGACCAAAGTGCCAACGTTTTAAGGGTCGTTTTAACGAAATCGATGTTTGGAGTCCTATAATAGTGAAGCGCAATGTTTCGCGTCCTATAATTGCAATTTTATCTTGTCTCGAACGGAGAAGCATTTTTCACCTTAACCCCCTTCTTTCCCTCCTTTTTCCACCCGAGCTCCCCTCTCTTCAAAATTTGGACTGCAGGTTGATTACTAAAAAGTTGAGGGATCTTTTTGCACCCCTTCTTTCCCTCCTTTTCCACCCGAGCTCCCCTCCCTTCAAAATTTGAACTGCAGGTTGATTACTAAAAAGTTGAAGGATCCTTTTGCAAAATAACCCTAACGGTTCATCCGCTCTTTAATATTAGATATATAATATTAGATATAGAGGTTGGAGTTAGGTCTCCTATTTTTTGCGAGGAGTTCGGTCTCTCATTCGTAATGTTGGTTCACGTTTACAGTTTGGTCTAAAAAAAAGGGACTTCACAAAAGCCCTCACAAAATACATGTCTGAAAAGTACTTTCGCTTCTGATAAACTGAGATTTACCATATCCGACTTTTTCGTATTTCTTCTCTACAAGCACGCGCCCGCCTTTGTGTTACTTTCAGTAAAAAAAACACAGTAATATCCTCGCAAAAAACACACACACAGTAATAAGCAGGGAAAAGGGGGTTTTTGAGTCTCGTTTCTGTTTACGCCGAACGCACAGCTGAACAACACATGGATCAGCATGGTTGAGTTGATACCAATTAATTTGTGCAGGTGACTTGGTGAATTCTACTTGGGGGCCAAACACTCACCGACTCTTTTAGGTCACCATTTTCTTTGCTGTTAGCTCTAATCTACCTAGGAAAATAAGACCACTTGCTGATATTCAATATTCTGTCGGGAAAATTTTTGACCACTTAATTGTCAATTCCTAGGAAAAGATTGACCAGTAGCTGGTTTACTATTCATGTAGTGGAGTTTGCCGTTGACGGGGGCCATGGCCCCCATTGAACTTCACTGAGTTCCGCCCCTGAGAACTGCGTATCTTAGTAGGATAATATCCCCAGCTTTTCTTCACAACAGAACTAAACCAAACGAACAGGAGCACAGAGAGAGGAGGAAGAACACAAGTACAGAGAAGGGCAGCCATTGCGGCTCCCGGTGGCAGTCGCCGACAGGGACAAAGGTGGGCCGCAGGAACCAGAACCAGAAAAGATGGTCATCGGTCTCAGATGATACTCCCTTGAACTGCTGGCAGCACCCAGGGGTGAGCATGTAGGCGGCAGGGAGCCTTTCTCTTGCAGTTTGCTCCCGGCGGTGAGTGAGTCCGTAGCAGGGAGCCTTTCTCAACTACAGGATTCGGTTTTGAGTTCTCTCTTGCATGCACTGTGGCGGAATGTAGGGGGGCCACTTCCTCTTCCTCCTCCTCTTCCTCCTCAATCTCTTCTTCCTGATGGAGCTTCCAGCCATAGTAGGGGCTCATCAAGCCCACCAAGGGCCCATGCTGCATCATCCGATGATCTCTCCGATTACTCAAAGAAGATGAGAGCCTCTGGATTTTCCTGGGTGAAGCATCTGGAGCTGGTTTCTTGGCATGTGGCCAGCTGGATTTACCTAAATCATGCTCGTTGACCTTCTTATGATCACCAGGCTTTGATCGTGTTGATCTTTTTTTCTGTGGTAACGAAACTCTACTCTTCAGTAGGCATTCAAGATTTCCAATTGCCGGGAGGTGATCATCAATACTTGCTGCAGAACAATAATCCTCCGAAACCTCCACACTGACAGGGTAGCCTTTAATGGGATTACCCATCGATTTACTTGTCAGGGAAGCAAGGGGCAAACCAAGGCCCGTGTAGTTTCCAAGAACAGTCACCTCGACATCATAAACTTGTATATTATTCTCAAGGTCAGTGGGCTCACAGACAGCACCTTCCACCCTTGCCTCCAACTCAACCACGTCACTGTCTGGTGCGTGGCATTTCATTGTAGCTTCATGCTCCAGCGGCAACAAATTATCATCGCTCTTGGGGCTTCCTTTAGATATAGGGGTGATAAAGCTAATGATTTTCATCTTGGACCTTCTATGATCTTGTAAAGAAAACGTGCCCGCTTTGCTACATTCAGTAGTTTGATTGATAGGTTTTGAGACCTGATTGTTTATGGATTCACAAGACCCATAAGTATTCAAATGTCCTGAAAAAAGAGAGAATTAAAATATCTGTTGTCTGCTTCCTATGAGTTCAGAGAGTGATCAAGATCAGATTATGTAACAATTTCATCCATTTCCATGTGAAAATTTCACCGGATATGAGATTAAAGAAAGAATATGAAACTACACAACGAACTAATGAACCAGCAATTAAACCTGATAACGCAGGATGTCTGCTTCAAGATTATTACCTTCAGGTGGAAAACGGGACTTTTCTATTTCAAGGGCATGCATAATGGCATACTCTCTGCAAGCACACTTCCCTTCATTTTGGGACATGTTTTGCACGTGAGCTTGAACCTTGGCATTTTCTATGCACTCGTCAAATTCTCCACACCGAAATGGCTTCACACGCTTAGACTTCTCAAGATTATACCAGTCACTGTGGAGGTTCAAAACAACAGGTAAGATAGACGTTTTCATACTTGAAATGCTAGCTCAGAAAATGCTGCTTGAAAAGTAAACATATTTTGAAAAGGTTAAGTGACAAAAGGAAGGTGATAAGTATTAATCTGTGCACATGCTTGGGAAATTGAATACAATCCATCAAACCATTTGAAATATAAAATATGCATACAGATTGCAGTGATGAGATCATGAAATCATCAAATCAAACAACCTTTTCCCTTGACAAAATTCAGAAATCAATTCGTGGGAGGGTGAATCACTTTCTTATTTTCTGAGCACCAAACATTCTCCACATATTTTGAACCCGTGCCTCTTATTTTTAAGAAAACCATGACACCATTTTCAAACTGAAAGAAGTAAGCCTATCACGTAACTTATTATTCTTATACCTATCCCGCTATTTTGATTCACGTTGGGGAGGCAAATTATAACACCATGGGTAGCAGGAACTGGAGCTATGGATGCAGGAATCCAGAAAAGAAAACATCCCAGAGCAGCCACTCGCGGATCATCGGAAACGATGGAATCTACGCACGCGCACAGACCAGAATGTCAAGAAAGAAGAATGATGAAAGATAAGTAATTCAAACAACACGCAGAGTGAAGTCCTGGAGGGCGGAGAGCGGTACGGACATGCTGCCGTCGGGGCGACCCAGGAGCTTGATGGGCGTGACGGTGTGGCGCGGCGGGATGGAGCAGTCCTCGGGCAGCTCGTCCATGCCGAGGATCCGTCCCGGCCACCAGGACCCGTTGCGGCGCACCACCCACACGAGCGCACCCACCTCAATGTCCGCTGCCGCCCCCGCCACGCCGCCGGGCTGCTCCCTCTCTCCTCCGCAGCTCTCCATCGCCTCGTGTTCTCCCCAGTCCCCACTAACTCCTCCACCCTGCCCCGGACAAACTGATCCAGCTCAGGAATGCCTCCTTCCTGAAGAGAAATCGGGAAGGTCGTGGGTGAATTGCAGACGCGGAGCGGCGGGGCGGGGTTAGCTGCTTCTCCGGCGTGGCCAAGGGAATGGGGATCGCGGACCCAACCCCCTCCGGCCCTCCCCTGTTGGGTTGGACTTGCGAGAGCAGCCGCTAGGATGGCGCCCAGGCCCATCGGCGCTGCTTGCGCCGCCCATCCGGCCGACCCAACACATGTCAAGTCAGCGGCGTTTCTCTCTGCCCAGGCCTTGTTGCAACCAAAATTACCGTAGCGCAGTCGTAGCATTTCGTTTGTATTTGTAAATTATTGTTCAAATATTGACTAATTAGACTTAAAAGATTCGTCTTGCAAAGTACAACAAAACTGTGCAATTAGTTTTTGATTTCGTCTACATTCAGTACCGCAAGTTTGATATGACGGGAAATCTTCTTTTTGCATAGTGTTAAAGTTGGAATTTTAGGGGCACCTGAACGTGACCCTATTCAGGTTCAGAACGTTGAAGCGTTTTAGTGTGAAACCTGGACTTCTTAGCAAAACACTCCTTTTACTAAAAAAAACGGGGGAGTTTACCTCTGAATTCCAGGTTTTTCTTTTAGAAAGGAGCTTATTTTCAATTTCAAGCATTTCCCGTATTTAAATACTGCACAAAGAGAACATGTTGTTTTGACATTTGCTCAAGAAAACCAAACTTTCAACTTGGAATTTCAACCTTTTTTAAATCTCGTACTTCCAATCTTCTCTTAAAAATATGACATTTATATAGTTCAATCCCCTTTGGAACGACTGATTTATGGAAGAATTGGCCATCATCCAATCCTATAAAATTCCTATAGAATAGCTTAACCTATAAAAATTTTGATGGCACGAGGTACAAGTGTACAACCCATTGGAAACTTCCTCAATACCAAAGCTGCTTTACGCAACAACGCAGCTAGTAAAGTTGCAAATGTATCACCAAATTTGATGGGTATCTACCTAGAGAAGAGCGGCTCTCAAATACGTGAGTCTTTTCCGGTTCTATGCAATTAATGCATGTATAGAATCACGTTCTTTACATTGTGAGGGTGAATCTACGAAGGAGGCAGGTTCTATCTATGAAGGCAGGTTCCATACAATAAAAAATATGTTACTCTCATGCTACAACAACAAACATAGTTCAAAATCCTATCTATGAGTATATTTTTTTTGGGTCACATCCGACGATTCATCATGCTTCTAAACACTGAGCCCAATACAACATACTCCCTCTGTCCAGAAATGATAGGTGTATTTGAACGGGGAAAAGTTTTTCAAAGTAGATTTTCACTCTTAATTTCTCTTATAATATAATGTCAATCACTAAAAATTCAATGTCATCTCAAAATAAATTTAAGTACAAATATATTGATGCAAAATTTATATACTAAATATGCTTATAATTTAACTAATTGTTGATCAAAGTTTGTAAAGTTTGACTTTTGATTGATCAAAATACGCCTATCATTTCTGGACAGAGGGAGTAGGATACAAATTAATTGTGAGTTCTATCTTAGAATCAGAGTTGACTCTCATACATTGGAGATGCTTTAGGCTTACAAAAGGAGGAAGAAGGGAGTGGAGGTTATGGGTGTGTGTTGGGCTGTTTTGGCGCTGGGGGCTTAGAAAATGGAATCCCAAAACAAGCCCATTTCTTTGTTGGTTCTGGTTTAGGCTTTAGGGATCGAGTGTGACTAGCACCTTTTTTTCTACACTTAACCATTCTCGTTGCAAAGTTTTACTTTTATGTTTATGTTTTCAAGAAGGGAACGTATCTGGTGCAAACCATCTACCCCGTGCAACCTTATAAATGCCACAAGATACTAATCCAATAGATAGAGTTAGTAGTGGGATTATTTTGCAGTTAAGCCCCCCCACACGCCCGCCCGCCGGCCACAAGATGCTATTCACGATCAAGAAGGATTTGGCGAGACATAATACTATAATAAATAACTAAGTACTGTATATGGATAGTCTCTTAATTCATCTCTAAGTTTGGTGGAGATCAACAGATACGACTACCGCACATGCCATAGTTTTCCAAGATCAAAACAGCTGAGACTTGCCACTTGAACTGTACGCTGCCACGCCGCTATTCCATGTCCCTCCAATCATCAATAGTCCCAACTTTTCCTCTCAACTGAGCAGGAGTGAATACAAGTACAGAGAAGTGCAGCCGTTGCGAGACTGGTAGAACTCGCCGCCAGTGACAGGGACAAAGGCGAGCCACAGTAACCAGCGAAAATGGTCATGGTACTCACATGGTCATCGGTCTCACATGGTACTCCGCTGCGCTACCAGCATCAGCTGACACCCCTGGGGATGAGCATGGCAGAAGGGAGGTTCTTGCAACTACAGGCTTTCTGTTTGCTCCCAGGATTTGATCGTGATGCATGCAAAGATCTTGCTAGCCATGCTAATTAGTTTCTACTCTTGAGTAGGCAGACAAGGCTGCTAATTGCTGGGCTGCAATACATGCTGCAGAAGAACCATCCTCCATAACCTCCACAGTGATAGGGTAGCCCTTTACATGTTTACCAGTTGATTTACTTGCGAGGAAAGCAAGGGGTAAACCATGGCCCTCATAGTTTCCACGAACAGTCAGCTCTACTTCATAAAGTTGTGTGTCATTTTCAAGTCCAGAGGGCTCACAAACAGAACCTTCAACCCTTGCATCCAACCCAACAACATCACTGCCTTGTGCCTGGCATTCCACTGTCCCTTCATAAAGCGGTGGCAACAAATTCTTATAGCTCTTGTGGCTACCTTCAGACACTGGTGTCACAAAGCTTATGTTTTCCATCTTGAAACATCTACCATCTCGAATAGAAGATATGCCCTCTTTACTACAATCAGTAGTTTGGCTCATCGGTTTTGATATCTGATCCTTTATATGTTCTTGGAAACAGATTTGGTCTTTTATGGATGCACAGGATTCATAAGTATTTAATTGACCTAAAAAAAATACCAGTTGCAAGTTTTAGTCTATGCTTCCTATGAAAGTTCAGAGAGCGACAAATATCAGAATAAGTATACTTTCACCCTTTTACAAGTAAAACTTGCACCAAAATACGAAATTAATGGAAGAACACAAAACCTGAAGATTATTATTACCTTCAAGTGAAAAATGGGACCTTTGCACTTCAAGGGCATGCATAATGGCATTCACTCTGTGAGCATATTTCTCTTCAGTGTGCGTCTTCTTTTGCAGACTAGCTTGACCCTTTTCTATACATTCATCAAATTGTCCACACCAAAATGGCTTCACATGCTTCTTCTGGAGATTATACCAATCACTGTGACAAGGACCGAACATCATGCGAGGTAAACATTTTCATGCTCAGAAAACTAGAAATAAGAAAGAAAATACTCCCTCCGGACAAATTATAGGTCATTTACTCATTTTGGCTTTTCTAGGTTCATATTTTTTGCTATGTATCTAGATATACACATGCCTAACATAATAAAAATATATGAATCTAGAAAAGCCAAAACGACCTATAATTTGAATCGGAGGGGGTATCTCCTAAGTAACATACTCCTCTGTTCCAAATTGTAAGTCGTTTTGACTTTTCTAGGTACATAGCTTTTGCTATGCACCTAGATATACTTTATGCCTAGTAAAATTAATGTATTAAAAAACCCAAAACGACTTAAAATTTTGGATGGAGTACCTAGAAAAGCTGAGCACATGTTCAGGAAATCCAAAACAAATAAAATGTAAAAATATGCATACAGTTGAAGTCTGGAACCAATTTGGCTGAGCAATCGAATCTTTGGGGGACTTTTGTGTCAAATAATGATATACATATGCAAATAAGACAACATGATGCATTTGAGCAACAGAGTAAATTTTATGCCTATCAATTAAGTTTCTGAACTTCTGAAACTCAACTAAAGTTTTCCTACGGTATGCAACGGAATTTAATTCTCAGAAACTAATCGACTGCAAATAGACAGTTAAACTGAAATATTCTGGATGCAATTACATACCTTAGCAGGCAAGCAGCACTGCATTAGGGGATGTCGGGCTGAGGCCTGAGGGCGCACGACCGGACTGCGGACAGCCGGATCCAGGAGTCCCTGAAGGCTGATGACGACGGTGCCTGCAGGCTGAACCGCACTTCAGTTCGCAGCCAAGCAGAGGAGGCGCGGAGCAGCAGCAGCCAGCAGCCGGATGGAGATGGAGTGGATCCGCCCGGCCGCCGTAGCCTGAGCCTGGGGACTGGGGGTGCCGCCGCGCCTGCGCCGGCCTAGGGATGGAGCTGCGCGCCGCCGCCCGCCGGTATTGGGGCGGGCCGAGGCCGAGGGCGGTTTCGGTATGTGGGGATTGGGGGGGACTGCGGCGAGCCGGCGGCGACCGAAGCGGACGGAGCCCTGCCGCTGCGCCTGTGCGCGGTGCGAGTTAAGGTGGGGTTGGGCCTTCTTCCATGGGCTGCACATGGGCTTATACTACATGGATCCGCCGCTTAGGGCCCCGTCACGACGCCGCGGGGCCAACAGGCCGGCGAGCCTGCTCGCTTCTGATTTTGCTCAGCGCTTATGCTGCAGCTGCACGGCCGAAACAGCCGAGCTGCTGGCTAGCCAAACGGCTGCCTATATCCATGCACTCCTAAGCTTTGGCTTCCAGCTGCAATTGTACTGCTTGCTCGCTAGATTGCAGCTGTTTTTTTTTTACTGCTGCCGCATCTCTACCGAACGCAGCTAATTAACATTTTTTTGCAAAAATAATTGCCCCAACAAAAAAAATGCAGAAATATACTCCTGCGCCAAGTGAAATGGGGGGATTTTGATTGGCGGAATTTTCCTTACCACTGAGTATGTTGTCACGTGTCACGAAAAATTATTCCTTTCCGTGATGACAAATGCCTTTACACCATTCTTGTTCGTGTATAGTTAGTGTAGACACTTCTCCGTGTATATACTAGGAAGAACGGCGCCCTTCGCCGCGCCCGTAGAGTTCGCAAGCTTGATTGTGCGCAAAACTGATTTGAATGCTAGCTCGCTAAACGCAGTGCTGTTCCAATGATGCATGCTCAATGTACAGCATCGACGCCAGTTAAAAAGGTACAACCTTATTTGGCGACAGGAATAGTTAGTAGTTATTATTATAGCCCTGTTCTAGCATTTTATACAGATAACCCAGCGGAACATTTATTTGCTGCTTCCATGCACTTTAAATTTATTTTAATATTTTGGCAAAATTATGACAAATTACATTACCAATAGAAGACACATTACATTTTGGTGAAAGAACTGAATAGGAAATAGAGCCATGTATGCTGACCTAATATATTATTACCACCATAACAACCAATATCTAAAGATTAAAAAGAGGCTTAATGGAAACGACAGGTTAATGTTTTAGCACCCCTGTAAAATTGAAGGCAAATTGGAACCTGGTAGACTAGAACAATTTGATTCGCATCTTGAGAATCTCTGTTACCCGCATAATATTGCACCAACTGTTTTCAGTGGAACACAAAATGTGAAGTACATCAAAGGCCACAAATGTTCAGGTAAATAATACAAAAATGGGAAGCAAGAGGTCATGCTTCTAATAGCATATTTCCAAAAAGCTGCACTAAGCTTGAACTCTACAGAGTTATGAGATCTGCAATAGTGGACGGTGTAAAGAGGCCAATGTATAGACATATCATCACATATCAATACTAAATTGGTTGTAGTAAAGTTATTTTATATGTAGAGTTCCATGTAGTGTAGTAAACAAATAGTATGTATAGGCAAACCATGCGTTTAGTACCATGCCTTTTACAGTAAGCAGTATAGCCATTGTATGGAACATGAAAAATATCATGGAGCATCAGGAACTACAGAATTTTAACTATGAATTTGTAATCTACGTGATAAGGCTATGACTTTGCAATCCAAGTACACATATACCATGCAGGAATTGGCACACCAAGTGTTTCAGATAGTAACCAAGATGTCAATACAATCCAACTGTGTACCAAATCAAAACAAATATATAAGTCAAACGTACCATAGCTGTGCCATTGTCAGGTTCACAAGACATGTACATGTGGTTACCTATTCAGCAGAAACATGCATGAACATTTAGTATCTGGTTGCCCATCTTCGTAGCAGATGCTAATCTGAAGGAGCAGCATCATGTTCCTGAAGCCCTGTTTGTATCCGTGCTTTCCTGATCCACATCACTGATGTTAATTTGAGGAAAGCAAAGGTATGTGACTTCGATTGATTAAGACATGTTCCAGAAGAAGTCCTAATGTCTATACATCTTGTGGTTTACATGCATCAAGCTCCTATAACTGACATATATAGTTACAAAATAAATTTCATATCAAAGCAAAGAGATAATCAGAGATATTGTATCTCAGAGGTTTCCCATCTTGCAGTTGAAAATTAAAAAAAAAACAAACATCACCATATGGTCCAATCTATAGAAGCTCAAATTGTGGGAGTGATTAGTTTAGAAGACATTACCTGTAGCCTAAATCCAAAGCAATGGAAGGGCTTGGGACGGAAGATTGGGCCCCTGGCGCCTTGATAACGTTGGCCAGCGGCCACGGACGATGGCTGCGGAAGAGCCCGAGGAAAGTCGACGGTATGGGGGTCGACCTGGGCGAAGATGGCAGCTATGGTTTCATCAGACCCTACCACCGCCGAATCCATCTCGATACAAATCGGCAGGGACAGAGAAGCGACGGAGCCGCCAAGGGGAAGGACAGAGAGAAACGATGAGAAGAGAAGGATACGCTGACCGCACATGGAAGACGCGCTTGGCCAACCCCACTTGAAGGACGCTGCATCGGCGGAGATGGCTGAGGGGAAGGCAGCAACCGCGTTGGGCACGCCGCGGCCGTCGCAAGCTCAAGCAGAGGACGACGACGCAGTGACGGGGTCTCCGTGATTGACGTCGGGAGGCGGCGGCGTTGACCTGGAGCATCGGCCTGCAGCAGGCTGGCGAGGCCGCCGGCCAGCGCGGCGCTGAGGCGAAGCGTCAAGGCTGAGGTGTGGGGGCCGGGGATGGGGAGAGCGGCATGGTGCACGAGAGTAAACGGAGGAAGGGACTGGGTAGCACGAGCATCCAATTTTGAGGTGGAAGTGGCGGCGGCGGTGAGGGTTCGAGCGGAGGCGGAGGTGGTGGCGGCGGCGGCGAGAGCTCGAGCAGAGGGGTAAAGACGTTGACTCGATGACGAACTGGGCGAGGCGTAAAGACGTTGACTCGATGATGTGGGCTCGATTTCTTTGCGACATAAGGCCGAGGCCCATGACCGGCGCCATTTCACACTGGACGCACAGCACGGCAATACCAGCAGGCCAGCACAGTAAATTGAACCTTTAGGCCTCGTTCGTTTCCTTTGGACTGGACTGATCCAGTCCAGGAACCGTTCCAGTGGATCCCCTTGCTTCACTCGATCCCGGCTAGGAACCAAGCCCACAAATAATATGTTCAGCTGTACAGGAATTATTTCAGAGCTAGAACTATTTCAACAGAACTATTTGACAAAAAAAATTGTTCTTGAAGCAACAAATTCAACCAAAACAATTGTAGCAACAAAACGCTTGTAGCAACAAATTTGTTCTTGAAGTAATATTTGTATTCAACAGAGCCCTTTATAAGTAGCAACTAGCAAGACACTGTAGGTATCCTCTGCTAGCACGGCGAAGTTCGAATCACAGCACTCTCTTGGAAAAGAAAGAAGAACAAAACAAGTCACGCCCTCCTCTCGTTAGCACTTGAGCTCTTTAACTTCATTGCTGATGTCAATTTAAAGCCAAGAAAAGTAGAAATTCACACTGAGGATCTTCTGTTTATCAGGTATTTGAAGTTCCTAAACTTGGTTCCTCAACTGTAGAGGCTGCTCCCAATGTTGCAGACATTCATAGAATATATCATAAACAAGATAGAGCTTTTCAGAAGCATGTACAATTTATACACACAAATAATCTGTGCATGATACTATGATATTTATACACACAATCTAAGGATATGCAAATGGCACAGACACAGTGAAAGCAAGAGAAATTCAGATAAAACTATAAGAGTATAAATTAAGATGTAGTAAGCTTCTGAAATACTGTCACAATTTTCAAGCAGTAGAACTAAAACTATTCACAGGTTAGTTGTAGACAACACTACTTGTGAAAGCAACAATATATACACAAGTGCTAGTTAAACATATCCATAACGAAGTTTCTTTGAAGTCTCTCTTAAGCTGAGATTCATAATCATCATGCTTACTCAGAGACAAACTATAAACAATTTCAAATTTAACAAAGAACAAACAAGTTCAGATTTAACCAATGATAGACAAGTTCAGACTGAACAAAGAATAAACACACAATTTGGCAATCGATGAGTAAAGGAAGAGCAATGCAATAACTCACAAGAACAGGAAACGCACAGATAGGTGCCGATCAGTAACTGCAGATTGATAACATGAATTTGATAAGAGCAAACGTGTCTAAAGATGGGCACATATTGGTTCTCACAAGAGTAAAAAATAGGCAAAATAGCAAGTTATTCTACTTGTACAGACATTACAGGGAAGTCCACATTGTCCGTTCCCTACCAATAGGGGTTCATTTTTGACGCATTCCTAGATTGATTTAACAGTTAAATTTGAATGACAGATAACCAATTAAATCCAAAATTGAAGCTCTCAAGAGGCACATTATTGTAATCTAAAGATTATTTCTTCCTTTGGAATCTTAGGAGGCTTAAACAACTAACATTCTGTTCCTTGTTTAGCAAAGCATACAGCTATGCAACAGGTTGTTACTCAGAGTACATCTAGTTCAGAAGCAACGAAGAAAAAAGACATGATATACTAGTAAATAAATGCTCAGTAGAATCGATCACTCAGAACTGAAGGTGAAGCAAATAAGGTGAAGCTCAAGAAACCAAGAATCATCCTGTATTTATTTCGGTCCTGAACTCACAACAAGAAAACCACCTGACGAAACAAGAAAAACCATGCGCATCCCTCCCGTTATTATTTTCTGAGCAGGAACACGTAAAGGACGCCGAAATTCGCGGAATAGTTGGACTAATCCTTGCAGCAAAACCCAGGAAGAGATGGAGCAAAGAAGCATGCGAGAACTGAAACTTCACCCCCCACAAGAAAAGCCGGCGAGCCCCGATGATACCCGTAGCAAAGAAGAAACAGGGGGTGGTCGCTACTCGCTAGATAGGAAGGGTAGCAGTGCCATGGTGCTACCCCTACCTGCTGGCCAAGATCCAGAGGCGGCAAGCTGACCCCTATCAAGCGCCAGATCGAGCGCCATCGATCGAGCGCCAGATCGATCTGCCAAGGCGAGAGGGAGAGAAGAGGAAAAGGCAACAGCTTGCCGGCGAGAAGGCGGCGGCCGTCGTCGCGGTGGTGGCCGTTGAAGATGTCCCACGCCACCATGCCGTCACCTCACGCCGCCACCTCGCGCTGCCGCTGTGTCGCCTCACGCGCCGCCACCTCGTTCCGCCTTGCGTCGCCTCATGCGTCCATCGCCTGGATCGGAACCGGGGGGTGAGACCAGTGGAAGCGTTCCGGGCTGTGGAGAGGGTGGAAAGTTCATTCCGAGCCGTATCTAACCGAACGACCATTCTTAGTCCGGCCTGACTTCAAACCGGACCTATTTGATCCGGGTGGAACAGGCCACGTTCCGGGCCATTCCAGCCAAAACGAACAAGGCCTTAATGACTAAGGCCCATCACTAGAAACACTGCCAAACGGTCACATAAGAGATCAGTTCCGGCTAAAAATGTTTCAGTGTTTCTACTTTTTTCTACTATGGATAGGAATCACTACCCAGGTAGTTTCTCGTGATTCTGATTCTCATCCTACCTCCCATCTAATCTATAAATATTTTTATTGATCCATTTTAAGCGCAACAAGTTAAAATGGATCACATTTTAAACGTTCTTCACTCAAAAAATCAATATTTTTTTAAATATATCAATTTCTATAATTTTTTTAATGTAAATATTTTTTTTAACTACCTTTCAAGATTCCTAATCTAAGTCTGTTAGCCAAAACGTGCCCTAAACTGAAGCCGCAGGATCCACACGTCAGCAGCTATGAACAGTAGCTCAACGCCTCCGCAGCTCTCCAAAACTTCCAACGATATACCTATATAGTTATGGTGAACTACTGCCCAAATTATCTCAACTAAAATATGTAATGTAAGGAACCGCTCAAATTGTCTCAACTAAATCGGGTTACCATTCATTGATCGACCCAACTTAATCGAAATAATCCTGGTAGTCCCCGGTATCCGCCTCAAGCATCGCCTAGGAACAACACGCATACCATTTTACATCATGGCAACCATCACAAGGATACATATGAGAGCAAATTTAAACCTTGTTTAGAAGTCTTGATCATCTTACAAAAATCCAGAGATTATAATTACAACATATAACAATTAGAACAAGAGCGTTTTCACCGATTAAAGTGAGGTTCTTAACCAACATAGGTGTAACCTAAGTCTAGGTGGCTATCCTATCCTGTTTTTCTAAGATTGAGAGTTAAAACACAGCGGGAAATATAAAGTAAAAAGGTGCAACAATGATGTCCTTACCCATAAGACACCACCTGCACAAGCTTAGAGCGACCTCCACCATCCATCCACTTTGCCAGCTTTGGCGGGATGGATGTAGCCACCGGCCACCGCTCACAAGGAAACCTGCAAAAACAACTTAACGATAACACAATAAGTACGTTACGTACTTGCAAGGCTTATCCATAATACTATATATTTGGTGGATGCATGAGCCTTGTCAAGTTTTATCATTAAACCATAAAATGCGAGCATGTTTTGTTAAGTGAATAAGCAAAAGACATAGCATCTATAATTCCACATCAAGCACCAATATAATTGCATAAGTAAAGTGATCATATGTCATGAGCTCAATCTTCCATGAACCCATTCGGTAACTCTATTTTTAAATTCAAAACTCAGGAGCGTGCTCCGGAACCTGGAGTGAGGTTATTGCAATAGATTAGTACCCTATAAGGGTGTACAAGTTTTTCCACACGAGGCAGAAGACCAACGACCATACCCTCGACCTTTGATTCATGCCCCAATCGTTCACATACCCACACCGGACTATGAACAAACGGCCGGAAATATATAGATGCACCGGACATGACCGATCACACCTCATCCCATCCCGCACCGAATCCAGTCAAGGCAAGGTGCGACTTATGCTACTTGGCTTACCATTCCCATATTAAGTATGTGGTTTGTATGGAATAGTGCTCAAGAGTCCAGCTACCAAGATCGGTCCTTAACCAACTCAAACAAGTCTAAGTCAAGTGAGATCCAATCTCAACATGACTCTAGCATTCTTGCTCAAGTCTGAATAATCATTCATAGTTGCTCAATTTTAATCCATTCATGGCTACTCAAGTATTAATTAAGCAAGCATCCTACAACTCGCGAGTGGTGGTGACCTTGCCACCCCTCGACTTCTACTGAGAACTAAGCATGGCTAAGCAATTATATCGAGATTTCTAGCATTCATACTTTTACTAGATAAGTTGGGCTAACACCAAGAGTTGACATGTCTAATAGGTTCTACTCATTGCATATGTCTAGATAGAGCTAAGGCTATACATAACCATTAATAAATAATAGCATTTCACATTTAGAAAATAGAGTTGAGATACATAGGTGCCTGCTTGAGATTGGTGCTCCAAGAACGGAACACTCCAGAACGTCATTATCTACGAGATTAGATGAATGAATGAATTAGAAAGGATGACATGAATCTAAATGCATATGACATGCAATGACTTATGAGAAGTAAAGGCTAAGATGATTTCTGGTCATCAAGTAAGTACTTAAAGATTAGAAGTAGAGCACACAAGCATAACATAGAGAGAATGTGTCAAAATAATAGCTAATACATGTGCACATACATTTTAAGAAGGGTTGTAATATGAGAAGGTTATTAACACTAGTTGTTCTATTTTTAGTTGTCATATGAACTATCACATAATTAAATTGTCACAATATAAAGCATCCACCAAAGAAATTATCTCATGATTGTTACCAACATTAATAAATGAACATGCTCAAGTAAGATAGTTAGCAACACTAGTTAACCAACACAATTCATGAATTAATGGGGAACTAACCCATCACATCTTAACTAAGAGCAGTAAAGTTATTCCCTAAATTAGAGTTTAGCTAAACTTGTTATACTTGATAAATTAAGGCAAAAATTATCATTCTATGTTGTATCATGATGGTTTCTAATCACATAACTATAGCACATATATCCTTAGCTAACAAAGGTGGTTTTATAGCTTACATGAGCACAATTGATTACGTAGGTATTTTGCAAGCAAGCTAGTCCTAGAACAAGCATATAATTAAAGTTGTATCCTTATACAATCCTCTCATGAGAGCCAACAATTAAAAACAGCATATCATGATCATAGATAACTAATAAGATTGGATTCATGATTTTAGGAACATCTCTATATAATTGATCGTGTATTTAACAAGCTAAGAAAGATTATAATTCAACACTTCTATGTAAGTGTATGACCAATTCATAAGTCGTATTAATTTAAAACAGCAGTTGATAGTTAAAAGAAGCTATCAGAGTTGGATCCATAATTTTAGAAGCATATATGAAATTATTATGCATTTTACTAATTAACTAGACTTAAATATTTCTAAAATTGTATCAATCTGCACACAATTAACGCAAACAAGCACTTCCATTGAATTATACATACCATAACTGAACTAGCAAAATTGGTTTCATAATTTTTGGACCAATAGAGAATTAACGATGCAATTAACAAGATAAACACTTACCTAACTAAATTAGGTAGCTAATTAAATATTTTGTGAGCAAACATATTTTTAACGGATACTAGACATCATTATTGAACTAGCAAAATTTGTTTCATATTATTCCGAGCTATATTCAATTTCATATGAATTATACAAATGTCACATGTTCTATGCATTCAAACAAACAGGGCTGAGAGGGCTACGTACGGTGTGCTTGCGGAGGGCGGGCTCCAGAAGCACGTCGGTTCTGTGTAAACTTGGAAATTGAACTGCGGACCGTCCGCCATACAAAGAGAGGCCAAGTAGCAGACACGAACAGGTTCCGTGGATTTTTCGGGTACATGTGGTGTACCGTCCGCAGGTGATGAGCGGACCGTCCGCACCGCCGTCGTGGCTCGCCGGTGACGACTCCGATGTCGGTTTGGGGTGCGGTTTGTTTCTATGGGTTTCTGGGAGTGTCTAGAGTTCATCTAGGAAGATAGATTTGATATGCATTAAGGATCCAAAGCTCTAGATCATCAATGGTGATAGGCCATGGATGGGCTATGAGGCTTAATTGAGGGCAAAAGGGAGAGGGGGAGAGGCGAGGGAGGCTCACCGGTGACAATTAGAGCATGAACAAGGGGCTGCTTGTTGGTGTAGGGCGGCGTTGGAGTAGATCGGGCCAAGTTCATCCCTGAGGTGCTTGGGGAAGATGAAGAAGAAGTTTGGGGATGGCCTTCTCCTTGGTCTCCGACGAGGAAGAGGTGGACGAGGTGGTAGAGAAGCTCGTTGGCAACATCCTCCGACAGTCCTCCGGCAAACTCCGGCGAGATATGGTGGATTTGGTGGAGAGGGAGGAGTTCTTCCTCCATGGTTTGGTTGGGGAAGAAAGGAGGAGGGAGGAAGCTTCTGGTGTGTGTGGGAGGCAGTAAGGGAGGGAGAGGGGGAGGTGTTGGGTGAGGTGGATGGCAGGCGGGACCCAGCGGGGCATGTGGCGCAGCATTTGTGTAAGTGCGACACGCACACACGGCCAACTCGCGGAAAGCCAACAGCTGAGGCGCGGACAGTCCGGGAACAAATCACATAACATCCATGGTAAAACTTCTTCTTTCCTCCATCTTCCAAAAGTAATCTTCTAGGCCTCCAAAAATTCCACATAAAATTGTGTTGATACAGAAAATCAAGAGCAACCCATTTTACTTGAATTGGGAAGAAAAGTTATGGTAGATTTGAAATGAAAATTCTTCATGGAATGCAATTTCTTTTGTTTTTCGGATGAGCTTTTCGGCTTCAAGATGGATTTCTAAAATCCGAGAAAAATCACCTAAATTCATATTTGAGGAAGAAGTATTTTACCAAGCTATGACTCAATATATGTCCTATTGGAAAAATAAAATTTCTTCACAAGACATGCATTTTCACTTTATTCAATAATTCAAATTAAAATGCAAATGAATTTAAACAAGCACAAAAATTTTATAATAGCAAACAATGATGCTCATGATGCAATGCTCAACAATGTAATTACATTTAGGTTGTTACAGGTAACCTGCATGAATTATGTTATAATTATATTTGCAATGTGGAGAGGAAGACTAACAAATATTTGTACGTAGGGATATTTCGCATGTTTACTCCAAATTCTGGCAGCATGAAAATACTATTGGTTGCAGCACGATGAACAGGCGATACCAATAAATTGGAATGGTAGATTACCTTGGAAATATTTGACCTGGCTACCGTCAATCTCGTTCTCTCGTTCTTTGATGGCAATGTCTGCATTGATATGTCATCTAGACTAATAAAACATTTTCCTATCTGAATGATTCACATCTATCACTATCAAAACTTTACATGTCCCTATCGTGGCTCTATTTCTCAACAACAGCCTCCTTGTTTAAACAGGATGATCTACCTGTCCCTGCTAGTCTAGATGTTAGGAGAAATTTCCGCAGTCTTTGGCTCCATTGTTGCACATCATTTTTTTTATTTGAAAGCTGTCGAATAGCATTTTTTGTTCAGTGAACACGTCTCCTGATGAATGACAGGTATTGGCTATGGCTTCGTAATGTTTCTGCAATTTAATTTGGGATTCTGCTCTCTCAAGCATTGAAGGTGGCATAACCCTCCTCTTCTTCAACCTTGCCGGAGAGATTACAGGAATGATCACTAGCTCGCCATGGCATCCCCTAGCAGCAGCATCAGCCATCAGGGTCTTTTCCATGCTAGCTTCTGCAGCCCTTGTCATCCTAGGCAGCAGCTGCAGCTGCCTGCAGTTCAGCTACCCGACCTTCGACGCAGCCAACAAGGCTGATTTCGGACTCAGCCCAGGTTCAGGGATCGCAAATGGAGCTCCCAACACCGGAAACATCACCCACAGATCAGGAAGGGTCTACTACACAAGGGGAACCCTCAAGCTCTGGAACAGCGAGCACACGGCGCTCACGCCGTTCGCGACGGAGTTCCTGCTCAACATCCTCCTGCAGAACGGGACTGGAGAAGGCATGGCTTTTCTTCTGACAAACAGCTCGCGGCTGCCCGCCGGCGACAGCAGCGGCCGGTGGCTCGGCATCACCAGCAACCAGACCGACGGCGCGCCGGCGAACCGTGCCGTGGCCGTGGAGTTCGACACGAGGAAGAACTCCGCGGACGACCTCGACGGCAACCATGTCGGGCTCGACGTCAACAGCGTCAGATCTGCTTTCACATACCCGCTCAGCAACGTCTCCGTCGTCCTGTCCAGCGGCTCTCACGTACGCGTCGTGATACAGTACGATGGCGCTGTCCTGAGCGTAGCCACAGTGCAGGAGGGGCACGTTTCTTCGAATGCTTGGCCGATTGATCTGTCACGGTATCTGTTGGAGGACATCACTGTCGGCTTTGCAGCTTCGACCTGCGAGTTCACTCAACTGACACTACCGGGGAAAGGGCATTTCCTCCGTAATGTTGGTTTTGATCCGGTATTAATGCTCACATTAGTAGCGAGTCTAATACGGAGCCCTCATAACCCCTTTAGTACTGGGTGAGAGCTCACCCGGTACTAAAGATCACCCATTAGTACTGGGTGGAACCTCCACCCGGTACTAATGTGCCTGAGGACCTTTAGTACCGGATGGCACAGGGACATTTAATTCACTCTCTCCTCTCACTCGACGGGAGGTTATCTCTTTCTCTCTTCTCTCTCACGGTAGCTTATCTCTTTCTCTCTTTTCTCTCACGCAGGAGGCAACGGGAGTGGCGGCGGGGGCGCGGGAGGGCGGGGCGGGGCTGGCAGCGGCCGCGGGAGGGCGGGAGCGGCGGGGGGCGACGGGCGAAATTTCACTTTTTTTATTTTTCAATAGCCCTTTAGTACCGGTTATTTCAACCGGTCTAAAAGACCTCCCTTTAGTACCGAGCAAATAATACCGGTTGCGAAATTGGTACTAAAAGGATTCCCAACCGGTATATAAAAGGGTTCCCAACGGGTACAGAAGGTCCATTTCTCTAGTACCGTGAATCAGATAAAGTCTTGGAATTTCAGCACATTTGGGGATAAACGGGGACATGAAGAAGAAGGTGGCTTTGCTCGTCGCGTTCTTGATCCTAGCTGGATCGTTCCTGGCATCCTATGTTTGGAGAAGGATGAAATGGAAGGGAAGGCTAGCCTACCAGAACCTTGAGAAGACGATCAACGCACACGGTCCGGTCAGATTTAAGCTCCAGGAGCTTCAGAGCACAACAGCGAACTTCAGCCCCGACCGCAAGCTCGGCAGGGGCGGCTTCGGCACCGTGTACCTTGGTTACCTGCACAAGATGGACATGGAGGTGCCCGTGAAGCGGGTGTCGACGGGTACAGGTAGCTCCAGCCGCGGGGAGAAAGAGTTCGTGGCGGAGGTGAACACCATCAACAAACTCTCGCACCGCAACCTGGTGAAGCTGATCAACTGGTGCCAAGGAGGGAGGCGAGCTTCTCCTAGTCTACGAGTACTTCCCCGTGGGTAGCATGGACAAGCTCCTGTACCCTGAAGCGAGAAGCGAGCTGGCGGTGACGGCACCATCGCCGCCGGCGGAGCGGTTGTGACATCTCGGACCAACTAAGGATGAATTGAGCCCACTAGAGGTCCATGTGAGTGGCATGGTATATGTGTGGTTAATAGTCCCACCTTGCTAGTTGAGGGTGAGTTTCACCAACATATAAACCTAAGTGCCAAATGCATTTCAACCCCCCGATTAACCCTTTTACGTGAAGCGAGGACGAAAATGTAAGCGGGGTTGATGTAAGTGCGTGTTTTACTCTACGTGCAAGTATGACTGAGTCATATTTGGGACTCGAGCATTACAATTGGTATCAGAGGTGACCCTCACGGTTACACGGGCGTGGGCGTGCTAGGAGCGCGGACATATGGCGCATGGCGCGTGTGGGTCCTGTGTGATCACACAGCATGGCATATGTGCCGGCACTAGACGCATGGACGTGTGCTAAGAGAGAAAGTTCATGGTCAATTGCCCCAGTGTGTGTGGGTATGTTGCCAACAAGGACGTTGGGTCCTTAGGGGGGTGTATGTGATATCCTGAGCCAACTAAGGATGAATTGAGCCTACTAGAGGCTCATGTGAGTGGCATGGCATGTGTGTGGATAATAGTCCCACCTTGCTAGTTGAGAGTGGGTTTCATCAACATATAAACCCAAGTGCCAAATGCATTCCAACCTCGGGTTAACCCTTTTACGCGAAGCGAGGATGAAAGTGTAAGTGGGGTTGATGCGAGTGCGTGTTTTACTCTACGTGCGAGTAGGACTAAGCTATATTTGGAACTAGGACGTTACAACGGCTCTCCTGGGATCATCTGCGGCGTGCGGCGTGGCGTCAGCGCTGGAGTACCTGCACTACGGGAGTAGCCAGCGGGTCCTACACAGGACGTGAAGGGCCAGCAACGTGATGCTGGACGCTGGGTTCGACACGCACCTGGGCGATTTCGGCCTCGCCCGCGTCGTCCAGCGCGACGGCGCTACGCACCACTCAATGCAGGTGGTCGCGGGCACCCGCGGCTCAATGGCGTACGAGACCTTCTTCATAGGGCGCGGCAACCTCGACACGGATGTGTACGTGTTCAAGGTCTTCGTCATGGAGGTCCTCATCGGCAGGAGCCTAAGCCGCCCCGTCCTCTACCGCGACGACCACGGCCCAACAAGCTGCTGCAGGCGAGGAGGGAAGCCCATGTACATTATGGAATGGGTGTGGAGGCTCTACGACGAGGGAAGGGCGGTGTGCGCTGCCAACACGGCGCTGAGCGGCGAGCTGGACACGGCGCAGGCGGACCGCGCAGTAAAGCTGGCGCTAGCGTGTTGTGGCAGAACCGCCCAACTTAAACTGGTTTAAGTGTGGCTAATTGCTGTCAAAACAACAATTATTCATAACACACTTAAAACAGTTTAAGTCCGGTAGTCCGTCAAGGATTCTGTTCACAGAACTTCTTGAAAACCTCCACGGTGTGTTTCATAGCCATACATCAGGATCGCTTCCACGATTGGATAGCATCAACAAACATTACGTTTTTACATACATAACAGAGGTACGATTTATTACAAACCATAGATTGAAGAAACTTAACAGTGCAAGTTAAACCATTGCTAAGAGTTTAAAATATAAAACAGTCCGGGGTAAGTAATTAAACATCTAAGTTTATTCTAGGGTATCATGAGACTCGTAAAATACCCTAGTTCTTCGGTGCTTCCTCCTCGCTGGGTCCCTGCTGGGTTTCTGAAAACAACAACAAAGGATCCCCTGAGTACGAAGTACTCAGCAAGTCTGACCCGTCTAACCAATATAATTAATATGGATACCCTGTATGATAGCTTTATGGTGTACTGGCTGACTCACATTTTGCAGAAAGAGCTTACTATAAGTGAAACCTTAGTTTTATCTTTTATTTCAGATTGAGTTTGTTACCTGATCTGTCTAGATGATGAAAAAAAATATTTTAGCAACCAGATGGAACTAAGTCATACAACATATTTATCCGAAAGCAACGGTTCCCTTCTCTTTGTTACACTACGATGCTTAAGCAATGATCAAGTGCATTCATATCCGAGAATTGCGGCGATCCGGACCGATTTTTACATCCTGCAGGAGATACCCGACCACCAGCCATGTACAACTGTCCGGGTTGCACATAACGACCTTTCGACTAGATGTACCCAACGATCGGAAATATGACTACTCGAACCCAGGGCCGCACCCCCACATGGAATCCCACGTCTGGCGATCTCCACTGTGAGTTTCAGGCTACGCCCTGCCCTTCCACTGCACGCCAAGCACGGGTACGAAATATTTCCGATCAGAGAGCCAACTAACCTACCGGGCTTGCTGGTTCCCATATAGCAGTAAGCAACCAGGTAGTATCACTTGATCACGGGTTAAAACAACGATCGGTCCTTAATCAAATTAATCGAATAGATGGAACTACGGAACTCAAGACTCCTATCTTGATTCCCTCTAACCTTCCGTCTATTCTTTTTCAAAACAGGTCATTTCTCTACTACACCTATGTATGGCAATGTTATCTTAGGTGGCTGAGTACCATAGGTACTCAGGAATGGTGAAGGAAGCGCGACTATGCTTGATTAAGCAGAGGTTACTTACTAATTATTGAACAAGTGGCAAAGATGTCCTTAATGACAAGGTTGGATTGTGCATAAAAGTAAGGTTTCAATCAACTCCTGGACCTAATGCATTCATAAGGAAATAACCAATAGATGGACACATGAAATAATAGCTCCAAAGTAGATAGGCATAGATGCACCGGGGCTTGCCTGGATCTGTAAAAATGTTAGCGTTGCCCAACTGTTCGGCTTCACAAGGAATCAACTCGACAATTTCCTCAAACTCCGGAGGTTCGTCAGAAATTTCCAGAAATTCCACTTCGGGAGCTTCAGTGCCTACGATACAGCGTATGCATGAGTCAGAGATGCAACTTTTTAAGTACAGTACTTTACAACTTCTTTCATGATAAAGTTGCAAGCCAATAATGACTTAGACAATTTAACTTCATGATAAAGTTGCAAGCCAACCAAACTCTACCCATAACGTTTAACTTACGATTTTAAACTCCCTTAATTAAACCCATTTTAGACTTTTC
Source organism: Setaria viridis (assembly GCF_005286985.2). NCBI lineage: Eukaryota > Viridiplantae > Streptophyta > Magnoliopsida > Poales > Poaceae > Setaria > Setaria viridis. The sequence goes on along the minus strand of NC_048267.2, from coordinate 24,915,421 downwards.
TTTTATTTTTGAAAAGCATTTGTAATAATTTCTAATGTAAAAGAAAATACAGAACTATAGATTAACATTTATTTGGAATTAATTAAAACATTAATCAGAATTTTATTAATTTATAAAGTTTAAGCATTTACTTAAATATTTTAAGAAAAAGTATTAAGTAAATACTTAAATCTTTATCTTTTTAAAGGCAAGCTTTTTCTTTTTATTTTTGAAAAGTATTAAACATATTTTCTAACCTTATCTCCTAATTACTATAGATTATGGTTAATTTGTAATTAGAAAAGCATTAACTCATTTTTTTATGTATTTTGGAATTATTAAGTATTTATTTAATATCCTTAATTAAAGCACTAAAATAAATACCAAACAGGTTTATATAAGCAAATAAGTTTTATCAATTTTAATGTGTAAAGGAGATTAAAACAAACCTAAAGAAATTAATTTCACTATTTTTGGGTACCTATGCAATTTATAGTAATTTAAAAAGTGTAACAGGTAATTAAATCCATTTTTAAAATCAACAATCCAAACTTTATCCGAAATAACCCTTGAAACCTTTTTCTACCGGGCCTCTTCTACCCACCCTCACCGATTCGTGGGCCCCTTGGGCTGGCCCCTCCCTCTATACTCTTCTAACCGGCACCCCCCCTCTAGCGGTTGACAGGCGGGCCCCCTTGGTCAGGGGCTTCTTCTTCCCCTGACCAGGGTCACGCGCACGCCGGCGGGGAAAAGCGGGGCGGGCCCCGGCCAACGGCGGCTCGCCGGCGGCCGAGCCGGCCGGGGCGGCGGCGCCCAGGCCAGGCGCGCCCGCGCCCACCGCCAGCTCGCCGGGAGGCGGCCCGAGCCGGCCCCTCCACGGGCGGCCTCGGCTTGGCCGTCGGCCGGCCCTGGCGGCGCACGGGGGCGGCACGAGGACGACCAGCGGCGCACCCTACGGCGTCTACACGACCCAAACATCCCCTAAACCCGACTATATGAGTGAAAGAAGGGGCGGCGCGGAGGGCTCACCGGAGGGCAGTAGCAGCGGCGGGTGGACAGGAGATGCGGCAGGAATTCGAGCTCGACGGCGGGGAGCTGAGAAAAGGTGGGGTGTGGGGTGTCGGAGAGATGCTGGGCGAGTGGAAAGGTGGAGGAGAACGGCGGAGCTGCAGGTTCGGCCGGCGATGGTGAGGCTTGCTCGAGCTTGAGCTTGCGCGGCAAAAGGAACGACGGTCGGTGAACGATAAGCGCGGGGCGGTATAAATACAAATTTTTACCGCGTGCATGATGGCCACCTCGACGGCTCACGGGTGTGCGTGGTGCGGATGAAGTCATCGCGCTGGCCGGCGGGCAGAAGTGCCGGTGGCGGCACGGCTCCTGCTCTGTTCTGATCTTTCTCTTTGTTTCCTTTTATCCCTTCCCAACCGATATGTTCAGACCTCATTTACTCAACCCTTTTGATCTCAACTCGCAAAACTCCTTTAAGTAAACTTGTAGAGTAGTCCAAGTACTCCATTTGATAGATTAACCTCTAACCGAAATAAGCACCCTAAGATCGAGATTTTGAAGCTCAAAGTTTCTATCAGCATATACTGTTACTGAACTTTATCGATTCAGTTTCGACAGTCCTAAACATGGTCATTTACCCTTCTTTGGCACCAATTTCAGTAGCCCAAATGTATTTCATATAGGCCAACCACTACCCATTCGTGCTCTACAACCAGCAAGGATTCCATTTTGCACAAGAAACTATATAACCTTTGCACTGGATTTTTCTGAAATTCGCTCCAAACATTGCTAGTCAACACTGTTTTTTAGACTTAGAATTTATGCAGCTCAAGAGTTGGCCGAAATAGTTAGAGTGCTGACTTTGAGCTTTGATTTAAATTTGATTCTTTCGCTATCCCTGAGCAACAACACCTTATTAAACATGTCCAAGGATCATACTTCACCACTGTTTAGTTGCCTTCATTCACTTACTCGAAAAATTGGGCAGAATTCAATTTCCAAGATGGATACTCATCATGTTTTTTTCTGAATTTCCTGTTTTCGGATAGTGAATAGTACTTATTTGGTTTTGATTTTTAATTGCATTTCTTAAGGAGTTAGGGACTTAATTTAATGCCTAAATTCATCCCCTTAAGTTCTAAACTTTCCCAAGCCTCCACTTCATATTTTTGGCAAATTTTTCCGAATTTAAATCTCCAAATTGCAAATTTGGTCGAATTCGACTCAAATTCGATTTTTGACTCAAATCACCTTCCTTTAATCCAAATTTCACCCTTACTACTTGATGTCATACTTGAGTTATCATTAACACTGGGTGTTACACGTGTTGCCACCCGAACCCTAGGGAGAGGCTGTCCATGAGGGCGGCGGTGCAGGTGCTGGCCGGCGGGGCGGAGGCGCTGGAGCCTCCGCTTCAAAAGCCCGCTTTCATCAAGCCCACGAGCGGGGACGGGGAGGAGATGGAGCTACTGCCGTAGGTCGGGGTGCTCTTCACGGGAGGGCAGACAAGTTTCTGTTCCATGACCACTTCCATCACTGGAAAGGTGAATTATGTTATATAAATATAGTTATGTACAAATGTGTAAAATGAATCTTCCACCACAAAAAGGAGCATGAGAAATAATCACCAATCGTGATATTTCCTCCAATCCAAATTGTAAATCGTCTTGATATTTCTATATTCATAAGTTTTTTGCCAGTATTTGTTTCCAATATATCATCAGCTCTTCCTATTTCTGCGTATTTAAATTTAAATTTATTTCTGAACGGAGGTACATCATTTTTAAATTTCTGCATATTTACCTGAATTTTCAGTATTTATTTACCATTAAATTCACAGGTTTTTAATTTGCCACTCCGGCCCACCAAATTGACTCAGAGTGACATTTGTTAAACGCCACGAATTTTGCGGGCCTTGGGCCCATCAGTTGGTCCGGCCCATCCATAATGAAGCGAACCATCCTAGCTCCGAAAGCCTAGGTCTCAAAAAAAAAAAAAGCTCCGAAAGCCTTCTTCACACCCCACCTCCTCCGGCGACGCACGCAGCCGCCGTCGTCCGCCCGCCCGCCCGCCTACCTCTCCGCCGCAGAGTTCTCATCCTCGCCTTTCTCCGAAGGGTACCCGGAGCTCCCTGAAGCATAGCCATAAGCAGCGATCATGGCCGGTACGGACCAAATCCAGAGGCCCCCTTTCTCCCTCCTTCCGTTCGCCAGGCATTTCGCTCTCCCCGCTTTGCTCTGCTGCTAACCGCGTCTTCGCTTTTGTATGGTTGCGATGGGTGGCGCGGGAAGACTACGAGCAGGAGCAGGAGATGGAGGTTGAGGCGCTGCAGGCCATCCTCATGGACGACATCAAGGGTTCGTGCTGTCTACCTTTGTTCCCCCCGTCTTTAGTTCCCTGTTTCCTCCAAGCTTTCGATTCTGGGGGTCTCTTCCTGTGGATGCAAATTTCTTGTGCCGAATTTTGATCGGTGTCGCGTTGTGTGTTGGTGCTGATGCAGAGATCGACCCCAGCGAGAGTGGGATCGCCACCACTGCCCGTTGCTTCCAGATCCTACTCTCCCCTCAGGTAGTACTCCCAACCGAGTCCAGCGTGTGACATGACAGAGCTCTCTTAGGATTCTGCAACTGATGCAAATGGCGATGTTGAGGGCTGTGAGTTTAAGCCCTGCAAGCTGTAGAGATTTTCGTATTAAGTGCTGCATTTGCTACTCTTTTGATGTTTATTTCCCAATTTAGTTACTGGTCCTTTCCTGTTTACAACTGTTTGTCAGGATGACGATTTTGATGAGGCTTCTTATGTTCCAGGTAAACTAAATTTGTCGTTGGATGCATATCTGGCCCTCATGATCTAAGATTCCAAACACAAACTGTGCAAATACACCATGAGTTTATCTGATTTAGTGTGATGTGTTATCTGCCCTTGATTTGCAGTTCAACTGGCCCTCATCTTTGCGCACACAGAGAAATACCCAGACGAACCTCCACTGCTGAATGTCAAAAGGTTTTGCCGTTAATCTCGTTGGCCAGCATGGCTGAAAGCAAACTCAACATCATGCTAGTGATAAATTTGTAGTCATGGTTTCAGTTCATGATACTTTTGGCATGAAATGTGTACTTACTGTATTTCCAACTCTTGCATTGGATTGGAACACATTCATGCAGTATGCGCGGAATTAAACCAGATGATCTTGCATCCCTGAAGGAAAAGCTTGACCAAGAGGTATGCAAATACTCAGCTCCAAGTTTGGCATCAATCTCATATAGTTATAATGTTCAACTCAGTGCAGCAATTGAAGCTCATTGTTTTTTAAATTAGATAGTTCAGGGTGAGCCAAATTGTAATTATTTGTATTCTTCAGCCAGAGAACTATAGTTGTAGTCAACTTCTAGTTTCTTAACTTGGCTTTCTAGGATTAACTGGTTATTGTGGACTAATTCCACTGGCATCAATGGTACTTGCTCAAATATGATGGAAGCATGTTACGAGTCTATTGTTACTTTGTGATGCATATTCACTATCGGTCGCCTGATATGTCATCTCATTTTCCGTTGAATCTCCCATCACTAGGCAACAGAAAATTTAGGCATGGCTATGGTCTATACTCTTGTTTCATCAGCCCAAGAGTGGCTAAGCGAGAAATACGGTCAGAACGGAGGCGATGAGGAACCTGAAGAGACTGAAGAGAAAGAAGAGGAGGTATAAATAACTGCTTGTCCTGCTGATTCACTTACAAGCAAATTTCAAATATATCTTACATCTTGTATTATGGAATCATGGATTGTTTTCCTTTCCGCAAATATCATTGCCGCACAGGATAATTTATAATGGAAAAGGTATTTTCCTCTCCATGTTAGGTCATTGTACCCCATGGTGAAGCTGTTACTGTGGAGAGCTTCCTGGCCTGGAGAGAACGTTTTGAAGCTGAATTGGCCTTACAGCGTGCTAAGTAAGCATCCAGTAAATTGCTTTCAAGTTAGCTTTCTCTTAGTGACCACATGGAATCTCTTGTTTAACATGATACATTTCCTTGCAATGGCATTTGATTCCCAACTTCTAAGAGTACCCAAGTGTGTGCTTAGAGATAATGTTTCACATTTGACCTGCAGACTTATGCCAGATTCAGCTCTTACAGCCCCAAAGGAAAAGAGACTCACAGGACGACAGTATTTTGAAAGTGGAAGGCATGCAGTGGTACGCTATCCTAGATTAGAAGTTTTTTCCCCATCTTACCTGAATATAATGAGACTGCAGCATAGTTACAGTCTTACAGATATGCATAACTGTTCCTGCCTATCATATCTTCCATTTGTTTGTCTGTTTCTTGAAGTTCTAACTTGCATGGAGCTATCTTTTTCAGAAAGGAGCAAGCACAGTTGTGGATGAAGATGAGGAAGAAGAGGAAGACATTGAATTTGACGATGATTTTGAAGGTACAACTTCCTAGATAAAAAACTATTTGTTTACCTACATTGGATTTAGGCCCTATTTGGCAACACACCCCTAAACTTTAGTACCTATCACATTGGATGTTTGGATACTAATTAGGAGTATTAAATATAGTCTAATTACAAAACTAATTGCACATATAGAGTCTAATTCGCGAGACGAATCTATTAAACCTAATTAGTCCATGATTTGACAATGTGGTGCTACAGTAACCATTTGCTAATGATGGATTAATTAGGCTTAATAGATTCATCTCGTGAATTAGTATAGGGGTTCTGCAGTTAGTTTTATAATTACCTCATGTTTAGTTCTCCTAATTAGCGTCCGAACATCCGATGTGACCCTCCTGATGTGACCCTCCTAAAGTTTAGTACCTCGTATCCAAACACCCCCTTAGTTTGCCAGTAAAACCTTACTTACAAACCTTCTATTATTTTATACAGATGACGAAGAGGACATGCTTGAGCATTATTTAGCTGAACAGTCAGGGAAGTCAACAGCTTAGGCTACAAGGCCAAACAGAAGTACCTTCCTGGGCAGAATTTAGTTTAGGTAACCCAATGTGGTAATATGTTATGGGTGAAGCACCAGGGCTCAGTATTTTGTGCGATTCTCATCATTTGGTTGTCCCCTGGTGGACCTCTTTAAGCTTCTATACAGATATGTGCTGAGGGTGTTGGAAGATCGAGCTGCACCTACATAATGTACTTTGCTGTATAACTTGTCGTGTTTTTGGTCAGGTATAACGTGTATGTTTTATTGTGGAGCGTGTTGCATAACTTCGGGAAGATCTTGGTGATAATACATGGAATGCTATTCTTTTCGCAATCCAAATTTCAATCTCCAACTAAAAAAGTTGAAATGGATCTCTCTCAAATTCGCAATATCACTTAGATTCATTTTTTTTTACTTCAATAGTTTCTCGAAGTTCGATTTGTCTTGCCTTCTGGGTGATTGTAACAATTTTTTTTTTGGTAAAGGTGGATTGTAACAATTACATAGCAGCTTCATTGAGTCATTGCTAGATCTACCTGTAGATTTACAACTGATACATAATTATCAACATATCAGTGATGGACTGACAAGAATTGCTTCTATTTACTTCCCATCGAAATTGATGTTTATAACAATGGATAATACATCGGGGATCTACAACCTGAGCTCTCCTATATTGTCCGACAAAATCAAGGCTTCCCTACCAATCTGAGGAAGCTTTTACAACCTTAGTCGCACACATTTTCTAGCATAAGCCAAGGGTGAACTCCAAGTACTTCGCGTTTTTTTAGGGCTTTATGATTTGAGCAGCACAAGCTGAAGGTGTGAAGCATTGAAGCACTTAGCAGAAAATTATATTTTGCCTCGCACGGTTGCAGGACGCACTAGTTGTAGCTTCTTGACTGAATCGAAGGCCTAACTAAACACATCCTTGATCAGTCATGGCTTGGGCAATATTAAGGAAAGCGCAAATGTTCGCACCATGCACCAAAGACCTGCATAAGGAGTGATAGAGATCAGCTTCCAGACTGAACCAGGTGAATGTATCAACCGTTTTATTTCAAAGGCTCAAAGCACGAGAAACAAACTCAGGGTTCTCTTTCATGATTCCATAATCTTGAGCAGCTTTGATTGACCTTTCATATGTTTTCTTTATTGCATCCTGCTTAAACCCAATAGAAAAAGAAAAACTCAGAAGATATCACAGTTTGGAAATACAGAAGGAAACAAATAGGCTCAATGGCAACAGTCAGGAGTGGGCTTTACCTGAATTTTATTCTCAAAATCCTCCACTGACAACTGCATCAAATTAAACTCGGGGTTCAATTCAAGTTCTCCAAGTGCTATCTGTTATTGTTAGAACCAAGAAGAAACATTGAATGAGGAGAAAACATCTAACAGTTTCAAGCCCTATGTATAATGTATACAGACATGTAATTAGTAATGACCTCAGCCTATATGTAATTGTCATTAAGGTCATGTGCGCATTTTGAAAGTGCAGCAATGACAGACTCGGAAAATGGCGCACTTAATTTTTTTTTATTGCAAAACAAGCCACAATTTTTTTTTTCTGCCATCATACCGCTCTAGCTCAAATGAACGGATTTGTAAGAGAAGTCAGCAGTACATTACCCCACCAGCAGCAGTCGCCTTTGCTGGAGCAACAAGGACTTTTGACTTTCTTAGGATATCAACTGCTTGAACAGTGCATGGCATATTTGAACCTGCAGTTGCAATTTATTTGATCAGCAGATGATAAATAACAAAAGAGCAATTGAAATGACAAAGTTAGGAATTCATACACTCTATAAGAACGCGGCAGCCAGAGTTAATTATTGCGACAGCCTCCCCTTGGTCAATCTCATTATGTGAGGCACAAGGAAATGCAAGATCACACTGCTCACTCCATGGTTTTGCATCATCTATATACTTGGCATGTGGATATGATTTCAAGTACTCCCTGTTTGATTAAATGGAATATCTCAAAAACTCGACATATACAAACTATAAGTAAGGGAAAGGCATGTACCCACTTTAGGCTCTTTTGCTGAGCCTTAATATCCCTTAGAAGTGAATACTTCATATAATCGAACCCATCTTCATCTAATAAATAGCCCTTTGAATCTGCAACAGTATATGGCAACCGACAGTTGGGCCTTCATTAGAAATGCTATTTATTGTAACATGACTATTTTTCTACAGTAACAATAAAAGGTATACTGTTATTCAACGAAAGCTAGCAAGGAAAAACTATCAGAACAATATACGTGTATACAGACCTTTAAGAGTTTTACTTTTGAAATCATAAATGAGCACTGCTAAATTTTACTAGTTAATGATGTGGTGTTGTGGATAGGCAAAGTGGCAAACACATGAGTAGTTGTGAGACATTTATATCCTGTGTAATTAATTGAAAAGCTTTTGGGTCTGTATACCTGAGACTGTAACAGGAATGGCTCCACATGGCAGAAGCTTTTCCAAAACATGCATTGCTATCTTTCCAGAACCACTGATCACACATCTGCAAAAAATATGAACAGTATGAAGATACATGGTTAAATTATAACATTGATAAACCAAACGGATCTCTGTAAGAAACCTTAATCCTTTAAGCTCTTTGTTCATTTCAGCAAGTAAAACACGTGCAAAAAATACCTGCATGAACACAACGGATTCATTGTATGGTCCAGCCAACACATGCAGCAAAAATATTACTTGTGAAATAACTATGGCACCCACAAAACATATACTAGCTGCAATCAAAAGAAAATTTAAGGTAGCTCCTTACCAGCCCATATCCAGTAGCTTCTGTACGAAAACTTGAACCAGACCAGAAGATTTTAGGTCCTGTAAAATTTCCCTGCATAAGCACGACAGTTGAAATCTACAGACAAGAGGGAACTCCCAAAGAAATGGAAGCAGAGACTAAACAAATAGCCTCAGAGAAGGCAAAAGGAGCAAGAACAAGTTCGGCTAGAGGTATTCAAATGGAGCTGTAAGAAACATTGGTCGTCCCTCCAAAAAAAAAAACACCACCACATGCAGTTGCAGCTGAATTTGACTACCTCCAGACTCCAAAAAAACCGAATTGAGTTGTTTGATTGGACAACTACCCTAAGGCTGTATTGTTTGTTGCCCACTGGGAGACAAAATGATCAAAAGCAAGAATCTAACAGAATTTCCCAACAACCGAACGAGGGAACATCATATTGAGTTGCATGCACCAACCAGTTCAACCCAAAAGCTTAAGCTGATCACTATACTCCAACACATCAGTCCCTTTATTTTGTTTCTTTAGACAATAGTCCTTATGTGTCATGATTTTAGATGTCTAGTGTGACAAAAACCAGGATACTAAAAGTAAAACGACACCTGCAGCAGCAAATGGCCATTATTTTTTTATATCAGTAACTTCAGATCCACCACTGTACCTGAAAATGACCAGAAAGGCGTCTATACTGCCCAAAGAGGTAACCCATTTCTCTTGGACCAACACCAATGTCTTCAGCGGGGAAATCCTGGCCCCAAAAAAAACCCTTGAAGTATGAACTACTAGTACAGACTAAAAACTGTCATTAATTCATTTAATTAGTACAGAAATGGATAACTCTAGTGACTCGGTATCATGTTTAATTAGCAAGTACCTGATCAGGCCCCAAATATCTATATAGCTCATCCATGAAACTTTGACAAAAACGCATTATCTATAATGAAAAAGTTTCAGATTTACATGCAGTAAAAAGTATTATTGTCTGCAGGAAATAAAGTACAGCACACATACCTCATTATCACTTTTACCCTTTGGATCAAAATCACTTCCTCCCGCAGCACCTCCAAGTTTATATAATGACAAGGCATTCTTCAAAGTCTGTATAGAAGAAAAACAATATTGGGAAGGGATGTTAAAGTACAGCCATAAAGAAATGCAAACATCAAACACTTGTATAACTTGGTCCATCTGGATGCTATTGAACGCTATATTCTTTTGGCAGAACCGCAAAAGTGAATTGCATGGGCTTGGGAGGAACTTATGCTTCCAGCATTAAGCAAATCGCACCCATGGCTTTCTAGTAGTCATGAAGCATGGCAGTCATTATTCAATGCATGACTGTCATATAAAAAAAATCATAATAGCTAACACAACTAGAATATGCTGTACCATAAAATTGATTAGCATGGACAGTGCATTTTAGACAAGTATAATATTACATGTTCAAAGGCCAGAAACTTTGCCACACTTAAGCTCATGGATGGGTGAAACCGAAGACCACCCCTGCATGGACCTAATGCCTGACTGAATTGCACACGGAAACCTCTATTGACATGTGCTTCACCTCTGTCATCAATCCATGGCACTCTGAAGATAAAGCATCTCTCAGGTTCCAACAAACGCTCCAGAATTTGAACATATCTGAAACATATCCAAATCAAACCATGTTATATTCGAGGTTTAGGCATATTATTTCCAAGGAAGAGAGTGAGAGTTGAAAAGTTACTGGGTGTTCTTCACCAAAACTGGTTCTAAGGAATGAACCACCTCCTGGATTGACTGTATAAATTCAGCTTCATGGGGATCCCTCCTTAGAACAGATTCGAGTATTGATGCAGCTGTTTTCGACAAAGCTGGAATAGACAATACCAAAATGCAGATAAAAAACTGAGAGTAAAGTCGTATATCATAAGAGTTGTTGATCATTGCAAGGGGCGAAATAGCATATTGGTGTTGGTTTGATAGAAAATGGAGCACACTGAGATACAGGGCATAAAGAAAGTGAAAGCACTGACAATAACATCATATAGCATATGTAGTTACCAATAAATTATAACAACTTGAGGAAAACTGGTGATTCCACTCCAAAGAGAACGAAAAATGGAAATAATTACTTGCTTCATGATATGTTCATTTTCTAGTAGAACATTAAAACACTTGCCAATGTGTATTGCTGGCAGCCTGGCACAGAATCTAGCATTTACTTAGGATTGGAAATGAATATGCTACACATAACATCATCAAACATGTGGGAACAAAGTTTAGCTTGAAAATCATGTTATCTACTTCTCACAATGCAGTATACACGACTAAAACTGAAAATTAATATATTTCCTTGAATATCCAAATGATACGCTAGTTTTAGGAACAAATTTTATTACACATTGCCTAGTCTCTACAATTGTCCACAGGTGAAATAGCAGTATACTTGCGGACTGTAAGTTTGTCTTAAAAACCATCTTATCTACTTCTCACAGTGCAGTGTACATGATAAAAACTGGAAAATAATATATTTCCTCAAATATTCAAATGGTATGCTAGTTTTAGGAACAAATTTTATTACAAATAGCGTAGTCTTTACAACTGTCTGAAGGTGAGACAGAAGTATAATTGCAGAAGCTGGGTCAACAAGACGACAACACCAACCTTTCACATAGACCGGCCTCTCAATCTCGGGGGGCTGCAACTTATCCTTGGAGGCCATCTGCAGTCGGAGGGCCTCCTTATGCAGTAAGCTATTGTTGTGCTCCTCAAGCGCACTCATCTGCATGTTCCTGCTTCCCTCATTGCCATACGGGTTCCGGCGGTGTTTCCGGCCGTACTCCTTGCACACTGAGCAGAAAATCCTGGTGGTGTTGTCGTGCACCGCAACGTAGGCCCACTTGTAGGTGTCCGCCCACTCCTCCCTCCATTTCTTCACCACCTTCTTCTTCTTCTTGGTGTGCGCCGAAGGCAGCTGGAGCATCCCTTCATGCTCCTCCCCCTGCGCCAACTGTGGCTGCGGCGGCGGAGGCTGCACATGCCCGTCCACGGCGCCGGGCTGCGAGCACGGGATGAGGAGGCTCTTGTGGTCGTCGGCGGGGACGATGGTGTCGTGGTGCCCAGACGCGACGGCGACGAGGTCCGCGCCGGAGAAGGAGGGGTCATCGCCCGGGCCGATCTCGAGGTCAATCTCCTCGCCCATGCCTCGCACCATGAGGTGGTGATGGTGCTGCCGCTGCGCCTGCCGCAGCAGGTTGATCTCATCCATCGCGGAGTTCATGCACACACTCGCTGCAACATGCCGTGAGGCGAGAGCTGGGCTAAACTCGCCGCCGGCGCCGGCCGGAGACCGAGAAAATCCGGTTCCGATTGGCGCGACCGAAATGGGGATTTTGGCGCTAGGGTTTGGGGAATTCGGTGGGTCTGGTGGACGGCGCGAAGGTGGGTGTCGAAGAAGCCTTCAATCGGGAGCGGAGGAGGAGGAGCGAGCGGGGCGTTCGAGGACCGCGGCGGAGACGGTGGCCGGCGATAGCGAGCGGAAACTGCCGCGGCGGTCGCTAGGCGAGCGGCGGGGCGAGTGTTCCGACAAGGCCGCAGCAAACGGTCTCCATGACAATGGCCGCGGCTGCGGGACCCGCGAATCCTGACCGTCGGTTGGTTCCAAACGGTTGAGATCTGCACGTAACTGAGGAAAGGTAAACGGTTGCGGTTTAATAATGTCATTTATAGTAAAAAAAATTAAAAATCATTAATAAGAAGTCTAAACAATATTTAATGGTTGAGTGATACTTCCTTCATTCTTTTTTATATGTATATTTTCAAAACTAATATTTCCATAGATGATAATTTTATTTGCTAACAATGTGAATCGCATCAGCAAATTCAGGCCCGTATATTGTACGGTGCAAACGGCGCGACATCGCCGGCCTCCCAAATTGAAGGGCCACTTAATGAGCAGTTAATCACCTAAAGTGCTTGCTGATCCCTCTTTTTATGTTTTTCTTCCGTGTTCCAAAGCCAACAAACGAGAATCATACTTGAAGGACGGACACCTCATTCCTCGCAACTGAGCATGAGCGCGACGCCTTGCCTGCAGGCTTCAATGGTTTGTTTGTTCGTCTGTCCGACATGCACGGCCACGCACGCAGGATACACCACGGTCGACGCGATCGCCACGAGGATTGTGAGTTGCCTATTGTCACCAACTCGTCGTTATTATCTCTTCGAGTACTATCAAACTAGAAAGACCAAATGGATCGGCGATAATTGCAATTGGAAATGATATTCCGGAAGAAATTAAATATGAAGATATAATTGAAGATTTCATTTCGAAGAATACTAAACAAATTATGATTTTTAATTAAAGTTAAGAAGATATCGATGAGAAGATTCACTCTTTAGTCATTTAGCATGAATGCTTATACTAGTTTTTAGTATTGCAAAACGTATGAAGTTATATAATGAAAATATGAAATTTAAATACGTTTTGGCCATTCATATTTTTTGATACAAGGTCTCATTTTGTATTTCGCACCAGTGCTTCAAAAATTTTATTACGTGCCTGATAAATTGCATCAACAATGAGGAGTCATCGAGGCAACCATTCGAGGACTAATGAGAAAAACATGTTTGCATTGTTTGCATTAATGAGATGATAAGTAGAGTTATTTTTTTTTATCATCGTGTCAAGGTGAAATATGCCTATCAAAAGAGAATGGAGGGAGTATGTGGCTAAGAGAAAACTAATATTTAGCCTACCCTTAGCTATAAACACGTCATATTGAGCCAATTTAATAACACACCCACATAGTAGTTGGTTAGATATATAGACTATATCATTAATACTTAATTAATCTCTTCGTTCTCATTTTTTCATCAGATTTGTTAGAATCTAGGTCAGCTTGTAGCCTGTTTTTCTTCTCTCTCATCCAACTCACCATGGGCGGAGCTTAGTCCCAACCAAAGTGGGTCATAGCCCCCTGCCTCATAAAATTCTTCATTAATTGAACAATATTTTTAGTGCCTATCTAGTGCATGCTCGAGTGCCACAACCTTGCCAACACTTGATTTTTTTGTCCATACAATCTTAAGTCGATGGCTCTGATTCAATCTTCTTTCTTCACATTATCTCTTTACTTTTCCGTCACCTTCTTCGTCCTCATCCGCTCACTAGACCAGTGCAGCCCACAGCCATGCAGGCAACGCAAGTGCGCTCGACCTCACGCGCCACCGCCACTGCCATCGCCTCCGCTGCCACCCTCCATCACAACCCGATGCTAAACCCTCTCCCAACGTTGCTCCTACCCCGATAATCTTCTTCCTCAAGTCCGTCAATGCTCTGGCACCATCGATGGCTCTCCCCCCTCACCTCCACTGGCGCAACGCCGCTTCCACCGCTGCCGCCGTCTCTCCCACCACCACCACCCATTACCCCTGCCACCCCGAAGCTCCCTCTAGGTCCGGCTGACGCTGGTAAGCCCCCTCCCGAAACCATCAACCTAAAAGCTCGCCGGAGCGACAGCGAGCTAGAGAAGGGAAAGACAGGGGGAAAAAACTAGTGTGGGCTCAGCATTATACTGCTTTAAGATGACATCTGTACATTAAGTAATGTAGTCTACCAGAGAGGAATTTTTCCGCTTTAATAGAAGACCTTGTCTACAAATAACAAACCGTCAATGGAGTTGATCGTTTCCTGTCAGTTCTTAAGGAATTTAACATCTTGCAATGTACGCCAGCTTAGTCCTGCCATGCTATGGCAGTCCGAGAATAGTTCTTGACTAGGGCAGTGCTCCCGCCAATTCCCTCAAAAATAAATGTAAAGAGAACTGAATAACTCAGACCATAACTATACCATTACGAAAACCTGAGGCAATTGTGAAAAATGTTTTTTTCTCACTCTAATTGGAGATTTTCCCGCAAACTTGCCTCTGCAAGTACATAGCTAAATAGGATACAAAGCTACATAACCCCCTTGCAGTTCTGATACCGGTAAACTGTTTTATATATCACCTCATGAAAGTGAAATAAAAGCAAAAGGAAATATAAACAAGACCAATATCCTACAGGATTGTTATCCTTGTATCATCAGAAACTGTCGATAACGAGTTCAGTGAGAGGACTGCAGCTAATTTCTTGACTGCTCCTGTCAGTCTTCTGAAACTGAGGCAGGGCTCTTCAAACAACAAATCCTTCAAGTCTCAGTCTCTCAGAACAGCAATCCATTTACAGAGCAAAAGAACAGAGTTCAGGATATACTGCAATGAAGATTATAACCAAGCTCCATGCTAATTTGGAGTCACCAGCAGCTCGTCTGCGCTGAGCTGCTCCACTGCAGATACTAGCAAGTCCAAACCTTCATAATTCCTACTTTGCTGTCCAGCGTTATCCTTCTGGTGGAGCTTCAGTGTTCTCTCATACTGTCTCATTCCCTCCTTTGCTCTCGCCACACTACACGATGAGCAATACCACCGCCCCTTGGGTATTGAAGTACGGCGAGGCGTTATGCAGTAGAGATGGTAAGCCTCATCACAGCTATCGCACAGAATGGTCAGGTCATCATCTTTGTCAGAGAGACAAACTCGGCAAAGGCAAGATGGGCAGTACCAGCACGGTTTGTCCTGCTGAACATCACCAGCAATCTGCTTGGACTTCAAGCACCGAATGTGGTAGTACTTGTATAGACAGTGGATGTGGCCACATATCAAGAACCTCTTGTCATCCTCTTCAGGATCTCCACATATCTTGCATGAGCCACCTGTATCAACCTCTGGCAGTTCTGGGTCCCCAACAGAGCTCACACTGGAAATAACCATTGCTCTTGAGTCATCATTAGGTGCATCTTCACATTTTGGAGACCTGCACACCTCAAGCCTATCGCAGACAACACAATTTCCATGCAAGCTATTGTCATCTTCAACTGGTTCGATACATGTAGCGCTGCAGTTTTTACAACACCAGCTTCCAGTTGAAATGGATGGATTAGGAGGCTCAATACATGAAATGTGGCAAGATACCATGCACCTACTGCATTTGAGAATGCTCCCACCTCTTGCTTCTTTGCCACATTGGTTGCAGTTATTATGAACATCAGAGAGATATGAAGGACCTGGTTGATCCAATTGGTTGAAGCCCTGTGAGGTTGAGGGTACCAACGCATCTGATTGAACAAGGCTTTGGGGTTCAGAGATGGTCACGACAGCTCCCTGCAATGGTCAATGGAGGTAGCTTAATATGGAACAAGGTGAGGAAAGTCATGATTTTAACAGCAGAGCCAATAAATGAAGCAAAAGGGCTGGCAACAAAGCACTCACATTGGGCTCACCATCACTTGATAGCCTCGCTCTTCCAACCTAGAGAATGTAATACCAGTTTCCATATTCAGTGCAAATGAATATACCAGCGAGAAAAAACTGAACCGATTAAACAAATGCATATGATATTCACGACATTCTTATTGGAATTTAAAAGCACAAAATGAGAGAGGCTGTTCAGAAATTTCAAGGGAAATATGAAAAGCATATTGAGAACTAAAAATAAACCCATGCATCGAGCACTTACCAGCTTTTCGTAGGAGTCTTCTGTAAGGTTTGATAGATTATTTGCTAGGAGAATAATATTTTGACCAGCCACTTTAAGATTTTCCCATAACTGTATCAATATCAAAAGTGCTGATTAACATACCACTATGGAAAATTTTATAAAATATATGCCCATCAAAAACAAAATGTATATTCAGCTTAGGTAAAATAGCAGTGCTAAAACACACAATGTTTACTAGGGCAGAAAATAAAACAAATTGTGTATCTGAACAGACACATATCAAAGATAGTTGTTATTTGATGCAAGATATAGCTGTCTACTGGACGTCCAAGACTCTGATCTGTTAAGTGTGGGCACCAGTACTATATGAGGTTAGGCATCCAATCCCTGTTTAGACGTGTGCTAGCACACATTCTCTAGGTTGGAAGAGATAACCTTGAGCATGTGTATGTCCAACCTTTTTTTTCTCGAACACGCAGGAGAGCTGCGTATCATTATATTAAGAGGAAAAAGGGATAAGAACCCTTACAACACATACACACGCACACCACTACGCTGACCTTGTACTCTCAAAATAATAATAATAAAAAAGACTCCGATCTGGTATGTAGGATAGGCAAATTAGAGTAGTGTTCCTCTGATTGCAAACTGGACACACCACAGTTGCTCCTGCCAGTATGGCTACCATGATTTCATAGTTTTTATTATGATAGTGACCATCTAATTGCTCCATCTGGTGTTTTTTTTCCCTTGAACATGCAGGAGAGCTCTATCTGGTGTTGAACAATAGAAACAAAAATTATTTCAATACTAAGTGAAGAAAATTTACGAAATGCTAAACCAACAACGTCACCAACCTGTGTTGATCATGCACAAGAATAATCCAAGCCAATGGGAGTGATAGAAGAAACTTTTAGTAGACAAATATGCATTGTGTTATGCAAAAAAGATATTACATGTTGGCAATATACTAAGAGTACAAAAATTCCAAGTGCATGATGAAATACTAGAAGAAATATCAAGCGAAAAGTCATGAAGCTATTACCAGTTTCAGGTCGTGCAAGAATAATTCAGGTTTATGCCCATAACTTCCATTTTTCATTCTTAAATCTATCACATCAAAATCAAAATATCTAGTTCTTCCCTCATCTTGATGTACAGTTCTGCAAAGCACACTGCACAACACAGCAAAGTTCTCCGACCTTAAAATGTTCATAAGAACATTCTGGCACTTAGCGGTGTTCGCAGTCACTGTTTTATCAGAATCCATTTCCACTTTGCCAGCTACCTGATTTCAGTCAAGAAAAGGATTATTGAAGACGGTATCATGGTGATTTATTCTTTAAAATAGATCATTATGACTACAGCATTCCCAACAAATAAATAATTACAGAAAAAATGCAAGAAGAGTGTTAATGACCTAATTTTTCATCAAAAGAGCATGTAGAATATGATTATTCATTGTTTGTAGCATAGGGGATCTATATAGATTAATAAAATGCTACGGAATATAACAATGTGAGGTAATTTTGGAATGATCCCACTTACTGTGCCAAATTCAGCACAGCCATACAGAAGTGCATCACGGACGCATGTCGCAATTCCAGCATCCCCTTGTATACCAGGCATATGCAAACGCATTAGCCCGTCCAAAACATATCTCCACCATCCATTAGTTCTAGAGTCACTTCTTTGCTCCTCAGAGTTGTTTGTGTCACCACATAATCCATTCCCCACTGGTACTTCCATAATTGGCTGCAGAATGAAGGTTAGTTCAGCAGAAATGTGTAAAAGAATGATAGTAACAAAGCCTTTTTATCCCAAACAAGTAGGGGTAGGTTGTAGATGAAAGCCAACATGAACCACCAGAAAAAAGGAAAACATTACAAAAAATATTAAAGGTGTTGATAATAGTAATATTTCTAAGGGATCTAAAGACTAGTCATGGTTCAGGCACATGGACTGCTGATTTCCACATGCTTCTAACTGAGGAAGACAGTAGGTGTTTTTAATATTTAACTCAGTTATTACATGGAGAAAACCATTAGCAGTTAGTCAGTATAGTTTTGACTTACTGCTAGTATCCATGTTTCTAATTATAGCTAATGGTGCACCAAAGAAGTCATATATAGCTTTCACCCTTGTACAAGCAAAAGAACCAACTACCGCTGATAATAAGTTCCATGAATAGCTGATACACTAAGGAAGGTGCTATTATATGATACATTAGTATATTACAAACAACGCTTGCGTGAAATCTGGTCCTAGACTCGTAATAGACCAGGAAAGATCTATGCTGCATCTGTTAGGAGAACATAGATATTATATAAGGCACATATGACCTAGGTTAGCTACCTGATATAAACTTGGTTAGGGTAGATGGGCAGCTTTTAGGGTTTCTTCTTGCTTGCCGATTACAGGGTGCAGTTCATCCTTCAGTAGCCATGGCTCACATGATTTAACAAACTAACTGCTACGAGATAAAGACTAACTAATGAATAGGTAGCTCTAACTAACTAACCAGCATATGATGCTAACAAACTAATTGCAACGCTAGTAAACTGCTATGCGTATCCTGCTGCCTCGCCATATGCGCGATCACTTGTGCTGCTGGACTGGCTAAAGGCCCAACCCATAGCAGTAGCAGCAATAGCAAATAGTGGAGTAGTGGGAGTATGTCCTAAGTAATAGTAGTTGGTAGTGTCCTACTGTATTTGTACTATACTTTGACTTGTGCTCTATGCTCTATTGAATATTTATAAGAGGTAGAAGCAACTACAGCTCTAGTTCAGCGGCACTAATTCGTGCTCTCTGTTCTCCCCCCATCTTCTGCCTTGTACCTATGAGTGAGAGTGAAATTGGAGAAGATTACCTGAATGGGACAGCATTCTGGAGGGGTTGCAAGCTCCTTCCCCTGTTGCTCATGAGAGACCTGAGGATTAGCACTCTCTTGTGAAAGAAGAGTAGTGTTGGATAACATCTGGCATGCCATTGATTCACTGTTAGCTTGATCAACAGCCAGGGAAGAACATCTGTCATGCATTGTTGTAGTGAGATGGTCCTGATCAAGTTGTGAACTCTTAGGAGAACACAGCGCGTCACAACTGCCATTACCGACAAATGAACCTGATCTTCTTGCTTTCTTCTTCTCCTTTGACATCATTTGATCCCTTATCTTTTTGGCAACATCCTTTGGAACATCTGGGCACTGAGGGAGATTCTTCCATCCAACAAGATGCCACTTCAATCTAGTTACACCATGACAACCCTCAACACTGCACCACTTGCACTTCCAGTTTCCTTTTTCTTTCTCATATATCAGAGAATGTTCCCATGCACTACCCTGAATCCTGACTGGGTAATTGTGTACCTACAAGCTCAAAGAACATACCTCTAAGTATGACCCTAAATTGAAGGGATAAATAACAGCCCGAAAAGTAAAGAAAACACCATTCAGTGAAAGAATGAATTTAATTAACGACTAAGTTGGGCATAACAAGCTTTAACAGGCTATGTTGTTATTTTTCTGGAAAAGTTGGATGTGATTCTTTAAGGGATTATCTTTTCAATGCAACTAAAGGTCTAAAGCACCAACTACTGGATGGCAAAAATTAACACAAACCATCCTAAAGAAGAAAAACATCCAGATTAAATCAGATTTTGATCATTTGTTCTTTGGTTGCCAGTTTAGTCCAAGGGACCTTTTGGTCATTCAACAGTACTCGAAGCAGCAAAGTAATTGTTCATCCCAACAAAATGGTCTTCATAGAGCTCACCAACTCCTGGATGCTGGTACATGTGGTTACAGAGAAATAGATGTATCTTTGGTAAGGTGACTCCAAATAAATAATGATTGAAGAGATCCGTGTTGGCTGACATGAATCTCTTGAAGTTAAAAGCTCCTAGGAAATTCCTATCGTGTCATTTAACCTGGCTTCTGGACAATCTCGCTAAATAGCAATTTCAATTATCTGTGTGTAGACAGATTAGGTTGGTCTTGTTAACCTCTGTATAGCTTTTTTCATAAAAAAAATTTCAGAACTTTTCTTGTACTTAATATATCCTTACTGTGGTATTCCAGTAGGGCACAGAATGAAGACCGAAACAGATTGAACAAACAAGTATGTCGCTCAAAAGGGAGAAAGAGCTGATATGGACTAAAATAAAATACTTGGATCATAAGTTTAATAAAATCTACTTCTGATATTATTTTGTATTCAATAAGAATTTTTTGGGGAAATTAAGAAAAGGTTTATCTTATCTGCTCAGTTCTTGGCAGTTTCTAGTCTGATACAGTTTTCTGCTAACATCTAAAGTCAACCATACAGGGGACAGAATATGCTTGCACAAAAGGTATAGGAGGAATTGCCACCATACCATGCACGTTGCCAAAAATATCATCAAGTGTGTCAATGACATGGGGACCAGGCGCCACTTGCCATTGACATAGCTTAATGGCATGTTGGCAAAGCAAAGTAGGATTTCACTAGTTTTGTTTCCAAATAACATGATAAAACAACATGCTGCCGCTAAAAAGCAGAAAAACTCAATGACAAATTGAGAATCATCTAAAATTCACTTTAAACCAAAAGATTAGCTCAAGTCAGCAAAATGGAATCTTAATCCTGGATTCAATAGTTTGCAGAAGTGTTTAAAAGGAACCAATACACATCGAGTTAATCAGTAATTCAGGACAGCTTTGTTATAACTTTTGTTGGCAGACAAGGAGTTTGCCCTTGCAAATAAAACTTAAAATTCTGAATCAATATAGCATGATAAAAGCAACTTCAACTGTGGAAGAAGGATTAACAGGCACGGCTATAGATCCAATGCACACACCAGCGATATTGCACATCATTATAATAAACAGATGAAGGACAAGGAGCTTGCGCCCTTCCACTCATTCCAGTTCCAACCAGGCTTACACATAGCGGACTAATATTCCAATTCTCAGCACAATGAACAGATAGGTACGAGATCACAGGATCAGCAGAAACCTGAAAAAAGAACGGCAAGTACAAATAGTAAGGGATACCTCACTAGATTCATTTTTTATTGATAGTTCAGATTGATTCCCACAGGATGCACCATTATTCTGCCGTTCTTCACCGAATTGGCCAAGAATATGTGGCCTGGAAGGAATTTGTTGCTCAGCCTTATTCGTTTTGAGCCTTCTCTTTGTTGGAACATGGTGCCTTGCCTTTGCAAATACTTCTCTAGGAACATTTGGGCACTTAGGGTGACGAAACGCACCAGCTAGATGATAATGGAGCTGAAACTTTTTACCATACCCATCCATTCCACAGTATCTACACCTCCAATGCCTTGCAACTTCATCAACAATAATTATGTGCTTCCTTGTGTTAAATGCACTTTTCCGGCGTGGTTTCAATATCTACAAGCAAGTTTAAAGATTAGAACATAGTATATTTTTCTTTTAAAACAGAAAGATACAGTAGCATATTTAAACATTAGTATTAAAATAATTAAAGACCTAACCAATAACTCAATAACAGGGGAAAAATAGACAGCTTCCTCCAGGGCCAACCATCTTTTATTTTCCTGATTCCAGGTTTATGAAGGTGAACTACCTTGCTCTTTTGTGAATTATCGGTATTCTTGTCCAAAATCTTGTTCTTATTGTTGATCACTTGATCCGTCCTGCCATGGTCCATTGCCCATTGCTCTTCGGGCTGATTGAAATGCTCAACTGGTTGGCCACTACTTTCTTCACCACATTGGCTGCTTCCAGCTGCCATCTTCTCCACAAACAAAACAAATAGGTAAGTTTTATGCTAAAAATGGCTAAGATTTCAGTAATATAATTTTTTTGTTCACATTATTTTATATCTCTGAAGTGGGATAGAAACAATGAATTCAATTAGCAGGACTGTAGGACATCCCCCTTAAAGGCTAAAGAACTACTCAATAACAGGGGGAAATACCATCCTTTATTTTCCTCTAAGGTTTATGAAGGTGAACTACCTTGGTATTTTGTGAATTATCAGTATTCTTGTCCAAAATCTTGTTCTTATTGTTGATCACTTGATCCATGCTGCCATGATCCAGTGGCCACTGCTCTTCAGGCTGATCGCAATGCTCAACTGGTTGGCCACTACTTTCTTCACCACATTGGCTGCTTCCAGCTGCCATCTTCTCCGCAAAAGAAAAGGGAAAGAAAGAAAGAACCAAAACAAAAGGGTAAGTTTTATGTAAAAAGGGGGATAAGTTCCAGTAATGTAATTTTTGCCCATATAATATTGTGAGATAGAAACAATGAATTCAATTAGCAGGACTGGAGGACATCCCCCTTAAAGGCTCAGGAATTAAGATTTGATGCTTAGCTACTTAAGGGGAAAAACATGAAAAAAAATGAGAATTTGCCATCGAAGTCTCAGACATGGTTACTGCATTAACTACCAATGATATGATAAACCTGTAAGGTGAAAAGAAAGGGAATGGTATGGGCAAGGAAATAGTTATGCATGGGATACCTCATTAGCACACTCATCTAATGTTAGAAAAAGTGTAGCATTTCTTGAAGGTTGTTGATCATTTTCATATTCTGCAGTCCTATCCCCTTGAACTTGTGTGTCGAAAAATTCATCCTCATCAACACTAAAGATATAATTATTCAAAAGAAGGCGTGTTGCTCTTTTCTCTTCAATGAAGTTTGACACTTTCTTTGAAATTTCCTTTGGAACATTCGGGCAGCTGTCGTCAATGAGATGAGCCTTAAAAGTAGTCACACCACCACTTCGACACAGAGAACAGAACTTGCACTGCCACCGCCTTTTATTTCCATCAAGATCCACAGCATGCTCCCAGCCAATATCCCTTGCTCGCAAAATCGGCACCTGCAAATGAATGTGAAAGGTAACACTCAGCATTCGCAAGGGTAAAAAAGAGGTAATGCTCAGCAGAAATCAAAAGGTTCTTAAAGATCTCTCATCTGACTGCTGATATTATACAAGGCATGTATGAAGGTTTACAGCGAGCAGCTAATGGTAAGTAATTTTTTCCCTTCAGTGCAAGTCATACAAGGATAAAATTTAGACAAATTCGGAATCTCGTAGTTACAAAGCCATACTTTATTTTATTGACACTGTTTTTTCCACAAACGATCAATTTGTGGCTCAGTCAAATATGATCATGTTCCTTTATATTTGGCCACTTCTTTCTTTCCAAAGACTTAAATCACTTGTTACATAGCTGCACCCCACCCCCCCTCCCCCCCAAAAAAAACCCCACCCACCCACCCAAAAACAGATAATCAAAGCAGTTGTGACAGTAAATAGAAAACAAACCAAAGAGGAAAAAAAATTGCTTATTGTCCGTTTATATACCCTGGGATAAGTAGGATCCTGATGAACCACAATCGTTTGGTTAGTGACTTCTTCAAGAACATTAGTGCCCATTCCAGCTGGCAGCACTGAATCAGCAGGTAGAAGATCCTTCTCCGCATTTGCATCATCAGAAAAGCTTTTAGCATTTACATTGTTGCCACCATTTTGTGCAGCTCGCTTCCTCCGCCTCTCTCGTTTCTTCCGCAAATGCTCCCTTATTTCCTCAACAACATCTGCTGGAACTTTGGGGCACATTTTGACATCTAAATCACCAGCTAGATGTCGTTTGAGTCTAGATACACCACCACCATACCTAATTAGGCCACAATACATACACTTCCAGTGTTGTCTATTTTCATCAATCATTATGCCATACTTCCATCCCATATCCCTACTTTTCCAAAAAGTATCTTTAGTCTGCAAAATTATAAAGTTTCAAATCATGGCGTAGAAGAGGTAAGATGTAATTTAGCCATAAGTATCCGAAGTTCAGCAGATCAGCAAAGTCATAGAAACTAAATGGCCTAAAGTAAAATGTATAAGGTAGGAGCATCGTAACAAGAGATGAAGTAAATTAACGATAGCAACAGAACGGTTAAAGCTAGCAAATGAAAAGTTCCTGCATAGCATTCTATTTTGCCCAAAGGCTGACTGAAAAAAGGTACCACTCAAGGTTTTTTCTTTGACATGGCAAATACACCACTTTCAAATTTCATCATTAGCAATGCAAAAGCAAAGTTTTCATCAGAAAAATTCTAGCTGAGTAAAAAAAATGTTACATCTTCAAAAGAAATTGCATGCGTAATATCCAAAAATACATGGAAGGCTGACAAGAGACTTTTGCCTCAGCCCAGAGCAATTCTCCTCTCTCATGATGCTGATGAAGTTAATATTACAGCCATATTATAACTAACCTGCGAATACGAACCATGAGATATTTCGTTCTATCAATGCAGCTAGCTATGACAAGAAAACTAAATAGAAACTGCCTCCATACTCAAAAGGGAAAATTAGAAAAAAAAACCATAAAGCTAGGAATCGGTGTTAAACAAATGTAAGCAATGTGGTTCTTTCAAGGAAAAAAAACATAGATTGACCAAAGTTAAATAATTTAGTCCTATTGGAACCAAAGAATCAACACTTTTATTAGAAGGTGGAACTTATAGAGTTCATCAATCAGCTACAGTGATTATTATGAAAATAAATCTAAATGAGCAGAAGCATTATATGTTTAATCCTTAGTATCCCATTCTTAGAGTGAGGCACATAAAGATAAGAGAGGACATGCCCTACATTACATCCAGTTTTATTTCTCACAATAAACTACTCAGAGCTGAATGTGAATTTTAATCTACACCCCAGGAAGGGAACTACATAGATTCTCCTAAAAAACATACCAAGAGAAACAATACAATGTAGCGACATGAGCAGAACTGCAGAACTACATGCCACGAACAAATGGACTCAGCCTTATGTAAATCAAGTTTCGATCGATGACATCAACCTTTTTTTTTTGCGGGCGACATCAAGCTAAATTTGAGAAGAACATATAAGCAACTAGATAGCAAGCTCTTAGCCTACTCACTAATAATTCACCATTTTGGTAACCTTACTCCAAGAGGCAACTCCAACAAGTTCATGAGGCACTAAACGAAATATGTGTACTGTATTTATAAAATGCATATTACTGATGCCCTGCATCAATGATGCACCTAGAACACGTCATTTTGCAATCACACACCACAAAGTGCAGAATCGGTCCATTCCAAACAACAATCATTTCCATGTCATTATTTGATACTACAAGGCGAACGGGAAAACATGGAGAGCAGACAAGTTACAAGCAGTATAGCATTTGCAAATTCAATGTAACTGTACCAGATTGGAGATGCAATCTCCTTCCATTTCAATGTAGGGCATTGCAAGTTCCTTGTAAAGTCAAGAAGATTATACCTGCTGCGCCGGCACATCTCCAGCCTTTTGCTCTGGCTCCGTCTCCAGCTGTGGCTCCGCTTGCTGCTGTGGCTCCGCTTGCTGCGGCTTCTGCCGCCGGCGCCTCTTGTAGGTAATCAGAGGCACCTGGGAAGAGGAATCCCTGAAATGCACCTTCTTAATCCCTTGACTCCCCTCACCGTCCATCATATTCCCTTACCTGGGTTCGGGCCAAGAAACCAAGAACCTGCAACCTGCATCGGAACAAACCAACCGAAAGCGTCAGCCCGGGGCAATTCCAATAATAACACAAGAAACAAGCACCAGCTCCCGGAATCCCCAGCCAAAGAATCTCGACCAGCAAGATTCAAACCCCACCCCCGAACCGAACCACCGATAAAGTTCGAAATATTGGGGGAAAACAAAGCGGTCAAAACGGCAAGAACCAGCAGGCAAAGAAAAAAAAACACGGTTTCAGGTAAGTACCGGAGCCTCGCTCCTTGCGACGGCGCCGAGGCGATCGATGAGACGCTGGATTCGGGGGTGGGGCGAATGGCGGGGGGTCTCGGAATTCAGGCCATAGGAGAGGGTGGAAATGGAGAGGAGAGGGGGATGCGAAACGGAACTGCGGCAATGAGAGGGCAAAGGCTGTATTGGATACAAGACTAGACCAACTGGGAGGAAGGGGAAGAGGGGAGGGGAGACTGACAAAAATCCGGCACCACTTGGGCCTGTGAGCATCGGTTTACTGCCTTTTCTTGCTCTTTCTTTCGTTCCGTGCGGCCTTTCCAGCCCTCCCCTCCCTGCTTTAACAACTTCTGATAATATGATAAGTTTGATATATCCTGCAACAAATTTGGTATTCATAGTTTAGTCTGTAATATGGTAAGTTTGAGAAATTTTATCAAATGTTTGAATTAGCGAAAAGGAATTTCAAATTTGCCCAGGTTTGTGTGCATTTGGTTGACGTGATATGTTTCCCAGAAGAGTAGTTTGCTTCTTCTCTTATGTATCTGCCTTATGTTAGTGATACTCGTGTAGTACTCCCTCTGTTCTAAAACGTGAGTTATTTTAGCTTTGCCTTAAGTAAAAATTCTTTAAATTTGACCAATTTTATAAAAAAAATACATATTAGCATTTACTATACTAAATACACTTGACAATACATATTCTATGGTAGATTAAACCGAACTGACTTGGAACGTAGGGAGTATAACTTGGAACGTAGTGAGTGTACCAAAACTGATAAAAAAGTTTGGCTTAGGACAAAATTAGAATGACATACATTTTGGAACGTAGGAGTGTACCAAAACTGTTGGTGACTCTCTTTGCTTGTAGTAATTAGGATTTAGGAAAGAAAAAGCGTTACTGATTTATTAAAGGATGGGTTAACTGCTGCATTACTAGTGTTAACAATTGCTTAATCAAGAAGGTAGTGGTTATTTATTAAATTACTTGTAAGATTTGTATTGTCAGAACAAATTATTCCCATTGCTCCTAGTTGGTTCTGGACCTCTGGTGCTTCATCCAAATTAGTCCTAGATAAAGTATGTGACATGGACTAGAAAATGGCAGGGTGAAAATAAAAACATCATTTCACGACCAAAATGATTGCTTGGCAAAAAAAATTAGTACCAAGCCTAACACAAACCATAACTTCTTAACTTATATGCACGTACCATTCTTGGGTGTTGGTAGCGATTGGTCATTTACGAAACCCAAAATCCTTAGAAGTAAAACATGGGATTTGTGAGATATGCTGAACCGCTGCTGGTTTCAGTTCATTTGTGTGCATAGTTCATAGCTACCTGAAAGGTAAAAGCGTCCTTTGGGAAGTTCATTTCATGGAGAAACGTTTTCTGTGAAGGTGGCTTAGAAATCTTCTTTCGCAAAAGAATCTTGCATTCTTGTTTTCTCGCCACTGATCATCCCTTGAAATTAAGATTACCATTGACATCCAAGTACATCCAAGCCAAAAAGGGCTTGCTTGCACCCGTGAAAATTTCAGAAAGGTAACTGTTGTGGCCAAAAACCTTAAGCTGCTTGCTTGCGTTAGCTTGGATGTGCCAAAATTTAAAGCAGGACACTTCATTTTGCAATCTACTCCATCCATCCCAAATTGCAGGTCGTTTTGACATTTCTTTAAATTCATAGCTTTTGCTATTAATTTAGATATAGTGTATGTCTAAATATATAGTAAAAACTATGAATCTAGAAATACTAAAACGGTCTACAATTTGGGAGGAGGGAGTAGTGCATAAAAAGAAAATGAAAAGAAATTTTGAGAGAAGAAGAAAAGTCCTATGTTTATTTACTTTGTTTGGTCATGCCCAAAGCACATCCTTAACAGTCAGGCAATATAGCAGATAAGAAAATGAGAAAGGACAGTTTCAGTTTGTAATCTAATGGCTTGATTTTTGCCATTTACACTGGATTTACTTCATTTGATCATGACTAAAGCGCATTCTTAATAGGCAATACAATGTAACATAGCATTTTTCCTTTTGATCCTGGAATGGGTTTTCTTTTTGTGATTTTGGTCTAAACATGGAACGGAGAGAACTCTGCATTAGTAGCAGCGATTATCTATAACAACTAACTAGGGTTTAGTTCCAGTTCTGAATCTGTTACAAACTTACCATCTGATAACTGGACCTGAAACAGCAGGGTTCCTGACAAAAATAAGTGAAAACAAAAGTGCAAGCTTGGAAATGCATCAATATGCGTGCTATATTAACTTTCCAGATTGTGTATACCTACATCCTAATGGCGTAGAACATGGGGTGCATATCCCCAAACTTGTGCCGTTCAGGTAAAAAGCTGTGCGCTGCCTGCGCCTTGTGGATCAGTGGATGGATGCATCTCTTCGTGGCCACATCCACTCACTTCAAGCTTCAATCTCAACGCTGACAAGCAGATCAGCTCGGCAGTCTCGTTTGGAGGTTAACCTATTTGTCAGAGTGCAGATTGCAAGCTTCACAAGTTCACAGTGTTTGCAGCTTTAATCAGGTGTTACTGCAGACTGGTTTTGAACTAATTAGTTTGTGCTTTGAAAGCGGAGGGAGTGGTAATTAGGAAATACCTCCCCTTTCTTTTTCTTCCTTTCGTTGTGTTGATTATAGTGGTTCAGTTAGCTCAATTTGGGAATGGCCAGACAAAAGAGAAGGGAAGTTGTAGCGAGAAAAGTGACACTTTTGGCTTGGTTTCCCCTAATTCTTGCCCCCCTTTTCTTGCACTGATATTAAGGTTCTGTTTCTTTGAGTGACAACTTTTGAGGTTTTTTGAAAAGTTGTTGCTAGCTTTTTTTTTCTAAAAAGCCAATACTAATTTTTAGAAGATGTGTTTAGCTTCCTGGACTCAAAAAGCTATGAGAAGTTGAGAAAACTGAGCTTTTCAGCTTTCTATATAAACTCAGCTTTTCTGAGTTTCTAGTTTTCCGAAACCTGCATGAGAAGTTCGCTGTTTGTTTGAGTTTATGACTTTCACGCTGAGAAGCTGTCAGGAAGCTTAACCAAACAGGCCTAAGGTTACTTGCTCGCTGGGCCAGGGATAGAGCGGTAGCCGAAGCAGCGTAAATCAGTAGCTGGATCAGAGAAACAGTGTGGCGAGTCTTGCAATGAACTCGGTTCACATGATCATGGCAGACTGGAAGAAGCATCGGCAAGACAGTAGTACAGTTTAAGCTGTAAACGTCCAAGAGTCTGCACTTCATCATCCTAGGAGCGGTTTGTTCTTCCGTTTTTCCTCTTTTCTCTGACGAACTCATTTGTAGGTCATGCGTTTATAATTTTTTTGGGGTCGGTAGTTTTGGTTTGGCAGGGCGTTTCAGAGTGACGTTTTTCTTTTTCAGAAAAGCCAATCGCGTTGAGTTCAAAAAAAAAAAACAAAATGGCAGTATCCATGAGGTGTTGAAAAGTGAGCTGCAGATGCACTTGTTTCTTCTAGGAAGTTTTCAGCTCATACGTAGCATAAAGTAATACAAGGATATCATGCATGCTCTAGAGCACAAGTAAATACACGCTGTGCCAACCAACCGAAGCAGTCTGCACTCATCAGTCATCATGCATGGGACGTTTCCTCTGAACTCCTCAGATCGGCATCCTGTAAGTAAATACTGAGACGAAGACGACGCGGCACCCACCTTTTTCTCTCTCTTTCTTAGTGGTATAAATGCGCAGCAGTTTCCTGCGCTGTAGAGCGTTACATTGCTGCTGAACAAAGACTGCATATTGGGCTGAGGCGATCCTTCTTTACACATGATGACGCGAAAAAGGCCGATGATGCTGGCGCCTGTGGTCTGAGGTGGGCCGAGGATTGGCCCGGTCCCGTCCCCAAGCAGACGGGCTGGCCGTGCTCTGAGGTGGGCCGATGGGCCGCTCCTCGAATCAAATTTAACAAATTAAATTGGACCCAAAAATTTTATAATTGGACGGCCCATCACCATCTCACTCATCGAACCGCACACAAGTACAAGCAACCGCTAACTACACGGACAAACACCCTCTGATCTATGTATGTGCAAGTGATCGAGATAGCCACTGACATTTTTCTGCCGATGCTGTTTCGCATCCCCTGACCAACCATACATGGCTCGTCGTTTGCTAAAAAATCTAGCCGACCAGACCATTGGACCCCAGAGAAAGGCACTACGTATATACAGGTTCCCTCCCTCCCATGCGCCGGCTGAATTGGCGAATTCCGTCCCCGTTCCCTTTTCATTTCAGGAGCGTGTAGTCTCCATGGCTGCTTGCATCCTTGTCGTCGTCGTGGTCGTCGTCGTCGCCGGTCGCGGTCGGGCCGCAGAGCATGCCCCCGTGGCGCGGGAAGTGGACGAGGGCCAGCGGGAGCGTGCACACGAGGCTGGCGGCGCCGGTCAGGGAGATGGCCTCCTCGATGGTGTAGCGCGAGCCGCTGAAGAAGAGCCGGTTCGTTATGATCGCGCCCACCGCGCCGCCGCTCGCCGTCATCCCGGACACCACGCCCAGCGACCTGCGTGCACAAAGCCAACAAACCCAAGGCGTAAGGGTTACAACGACCCAGCAAAGAGCAAAGTCACTTTTCAGGTGACTGCTTTCCTACAAAAGAGGACAACGACCAAAGGCACAGGGTTGAGGCCGGACTTGTCGAGTTTATTACTAAAAATCACATGAATATATAGAGCAAAAGTAGTAAATTGCCACAAACATTTCGTCAGAAAATAAACAGAAAATAATCAAATATATCCACGTCAACAAACAGTACCTAAGGATTCTATTCTAGATTCTTTTATGGATCCTAGACAAGGATAGCCGTCCTTGTTGTGCAGTAATTAGGTGTTGCGGTGCTTGAGAAAAAAAAATCTTGAAAAGAAATAGGTGGCTGGTGTGGCCACTTTTCAGTTGAGAGGTATATACATCAACTTTAACCTTATGGTTCTTATCACTCTCACCTTACGCCTTTTGGGAAAAAAAATCTCTATGTTCGTAAATAATTCAAGAGATCTATATCTGAATATTCAACAAAAAAGGTACTGGGGTAATCAAGTACTAGAATCTATGTAAATAACTCAAGATGTATCTGAATAATCAAACAAAAAAGAATCTAGCTAGGTAATTCGAATTAAAATACAGCTACTAATTTGCAAACATGCATGGTTTTTTAAGGAGGAGGAGAAGGTTCTTCACCTCTTGGAGACGAAGGGGACGATGCCAAAGGTGAGACCTGACGCGGCTTGCACGAACGCCGCACACGCCACCATCACCGCCACGGTGGCGGCCAGCGACGGTGCCTCCGCGGCGCCCATCCTGCCAACCAGCACGCACAGCGCAGCGCCGGCGGTCTGGACGCCCCAGAGCACCCACAGCCTCCCGCGCATCCCGAACAGCCTCGCCACGGCGTCCGACGCCACCCCTCCCGCGGGCCGCGCCACCGCGTTCATGGCGCCGAAGCACGCCGCCGCGGCGCCCGCCGCCTCCATGGGGAGGTGGAACCGCTTCCGGAAGAAGTCGGCCGCCACGTTCTCCATGATGAGCTCGACCCCGTAGCAGTAGCCGTAGGTGAGCGCGAGCACCCACGCGCGGTAGTCGCCGACGCCTCCTCGCACCACCTTCCAGAAGCTCTTCCGGCTCTTGGCCCCGCCGCCGACGCCGGCGCCCCGCGGGAGGTCGTAGGGGAAGGCGAGGACGGCGAGCCCCGTGGTGACGAGCAGGGCGCAGGGGAGGATGAGGTAGGTGACGCGCCAGGCGACGGTGACCGGGGCACCGAGGCGGAGGACGAGCCTGTAGGCCAGCGGCATGACGACCTGCGCCGCGGCGCTGCCGGCGTTGGCCCACCCGGCGGCGACGGCGTTGGCGAGCCCGACGGCGGAGGGCGCGAAGATGCCCGACATCCAGTGCTGGTTGGCGACGAAGTTGGCGAGGGAGAGGCCCGACACGAAGCGCAGCAAGATGAACCCGGCGGGCGACGACGCGGTGACCGCGGTCGCCGCGACGGCGAGCGCGGCGATGAGACTGGCGAACCCGGACGCGCGGCGCGGGCCGAGGAGGTCGCACGCGGGCCCCATGGCGAGCCTGCCGACGAGCGTGGCGGAGAGCGAGCCCACGGCGGCGGCGGGGGCGTCGGAGGGCGCGAGCACGAGCGACGGGCGCAGCGCCGGGAGGATGGGCGGCGCGGCGAAGGCCGCGAAGAAGCAGGCGAAGAGGGAGAGCCAGGCGAGGTGGAACGCCTGCGTGTGCGGCGACGACAGCGCCAGCGGCCGCAGCTCCGTCGCCCTGCCCTGGTCGTCGACGCCGCCCACAGCGTCCGCGCGGGCGCCGGCGCCGTACCAGCAGGTCTCTTCGTCGGCCAGCTTCTTCTTGCCCATGGTCACCATAGCTGGTTGGCTAGCTTGGTAGCTTGGGCTCGTGGCTGTGCAGGAAGAGATCCACCCGGCCAGCAGGGAATGGAACTAGTGGCGGTGCTAGCTCCAGGCCTGTGGGCGATCAATGGGGTGGGAGGTTTAGATCCGGGAGCGGTTTTTAAGCGTGTGCGGTGGGCGTAGAAGGTGGCGGAGGCAAGCGAGCCTGTGGATGCAGGGCGCCGCGTTGCATGGGCGACTGGCTTTTGTACGTGCCTACCACTGGCTCCCCGGTGCCATGAAAAGGGAGTGGCCCTCATCGTATTAACACCTAATAATACGTCTACATTGCTTGACGCTGCACCAGTAATACGTGGATCAAAAGATCAAAATAGACCAACCGAGTGTGTCCATCTCCATCCCCATGAGTTGCCACCGTTCAATTCACCATGACTAGCTCAAGCTCGGGAATCCCTATGCATCGATGGACAAGGGAAAAAAACAATATGCGCGCGTCATTTCCCACGATCGGTTTTTACCCATAGTTTGTTTGCCATTTTCTTTTTTTCTAAAGAGAACTGCGCATTATTACATTAAATGATAAGTTACACGTGACAATCATCCTTTTTTGTTGTTGTCACTATATATCATTAAACATGCGACCCAATCGGTGATAGTACTTTCTATTTTTAAAATTTAAACATTCATTAGGAAAGGGTCGAAATAATTAGCTTCTCATTGGCGTCATATATTTGAAAAGAGAGAAATTAAAAGGTTAGCGATTGGCGTGTGCTTAAGGGATAAATCATTTATTAGAACGGCAGAAACCTGCATCTTAGTATGCACGATGACACTTTTATTAATTACCAATTTTCTAACAAAACATGATCTTCAAAATAAAATATAAAATATGGAATTATAATGATCTTGTAACATTAGTTTTATGTCGATAGTATATGCCGATGGCCAAAGCTAACAATTTTTTCATTGATGAGAATCCGAAAGTAACTTCTTGTATACACACAGACCATCATGTATTTGCTAATTAGGTCCCCATATACGTGTTTGGCACGCGTTGTGATGGTATGGGCATTCCATGCGCACTCCTTGAAACATTCCACTACCAAAAATCTGTCTATAGCTACTACCCCGCATGCATGCAGAACAAGGGTAAAAAATGGACGGCACGTACTAGATGCTGCACTCATACCATTGGCTGTTACATTGTCACCATTGAGCAAGTTGCCTTAACTTAAAGCACATAAGCTGAGCTTCCAGAACACTCTAAACTCAGGTGATTACTCTACTAATCCAATCTAACGGCCGTTTTGTCGCATCCCTCTCTCACCTATTAATCTCGGACTAGCCAGCCAGTTGGCATCACCAGAGGTCACCCGTAATTACGTGGGCTGGAGGGCCCGGGGCTGGTGACTCGTGGCAGCAAGTGGGCCCAGGAGCGGCAGGAACCACTACTTGGATGCCTGCGGTGGGCCAGCTAGGCCCCGATGACGGGGAGGAGTCTCTCCGTGAGGCCAAGGGGTTGCTCCCGTTTCCCCGCGTAGCAGCGAGGTTGACCCCAGGGGATCTCGGGCGGGCAAAGCCTGTGAATCGGAATATACTACCACTCTTCCAGTCCAAAGGGCGACCACAATACGTTGAAAAAACAGTTCATTATGCAAGTAGTTCATAGGGGAGACATAGCAAAAAGAGAT
This sequence comes from Setaria viridis, assembly GCF_005286985.2. Classification (NCBI taxonomy): domain Eukaryota; kingdom Viridiplantae; phylum Streptophyta; class Magnoliopsida; order Poales; family Poaceae; genus Setaria; species Setaria viridis. The sequence goes on along the minus strand of NC_048267.2, from coordinate 24,881,395 downwards.
CTATAATACTATGAGCAGTAATAAAATAGCATATATGTATAGTATAATATTAAACAAATAGGGTAGTTGGCTGCCAGATAACTTTTGCATGCTGACATATTGCTATTGTGGCCTTTAGCTATTTTTACCTCTGGTAGGACCCATCTTTACTACTTACCATTGTGGCTTTTTCTATAGCTATGGACTTCTAACTGTAGGTCTCACCTATTTAGACTGCTTTGCCAAATATATTGTGGTCGCCCTTTGGACTTGCTAGAAGTTATGAATCTCCTTTGAATCTCTTCTGCCTCCTAGGATGGCATTTGGGTAATTTTACACAGGAATGGCACTTCATAAAAAATTAATGAAAAGAAGAGAAGGGATCTTTCTTGACGGTTCTTATATGGTTGCGACATCTTAAGAGTACTTGCTACGATGATAAGCTCGTTTATCATCAAGAGCATGAGTATACCTAATACGGTGGGCGCGCCACAAGTACGCTTTGCATTGAACCATTTATGAGCTTTGTTCTAGACCAAATTGGAATAGTAGCATCATTACAAGTGCATTCAACTTGGTTCAATGTTAGATTGGATTAGTAGGGACTAGGAACCTATCTCTCCCATGCTATAGTCCGCTTTTCTTTGTATTCTATCCGCTCCAAATTATAGGTCGTTTTGACTTTCTAGATTTATAGATCATTTAGATGCATACAAATATCTATGTACCTAGAGATTTATAGATGTCTGTACACTTTGTACTTCATTTAGGTGCATACATATGCTCTCTATTTTGATAAAGAGGGCAAAAGACAATGGTCAAATCAAAGGGGTCATTCCCCATCTAGTGGAAGATGGGTTGTCAATTTTGCAATATGCAGATGATACAATCCTGTTCATGGATCATGATTTGGAGCAAGCAAAAAATTTGAAACTGCTGCTCTGTGTTTTGAATAATTAGCGGGACTTAAAATTAACTTCCACAAAAGTGAGATCTTCTGTTACGGAGAAGCTAAACATTATGAACAAGAGTAGACTATATTGTTTGGTTGTGGGCTAGGATCCTTTCCTTTCAGATACTTAGGTATTCTGATGCATCATCGTAAACTCCATAATGCAGATTGGAGTATAATTGAGGAAAGATGCAAGCGCAAACTAAAGCACTTGGAAAGCCAAGCACCTATCCTATGGTGGCAGGCTAGTTTTACTGAATTTAGTTCTAAGTAGCCTCCCCATGTTCATGATGTCTTTCTTTGAAATTCAGAAAGGCGTCCTTAAAAGATTGGATTTTTATAGGTCCAAATTTTTTTGCAAGGCAACAATGAGAAACAAAAACACCACCTTGCAAAGTGGAACAACCTGTGTCGTCCTAAAGATCAAGGGGGTTTAGGAATAGCTGATATGTGAATTAAAAACAAATACTTTCTCAGTAAATGGATTTTTAAATTTCTTAATGAAGAAGGTACCTAGCAGACTTACATAGAAATAAGTATCCAAGTGAAAAATGTATTACTCAAGTTCATATTAAACTTGGTGATTCACATTTTTGGAAAGGTCTATTAAAAGTTAGGGAAGACTTTGTGGGGTGCAGGACATTTAAGATAAAAGATGGTTCACAAACCAGATTTTGGGAGGACACTAGGGTGGGCTCTAAACCTCTTAGAGAGCAGTTTCCTAACCTTTTTAATATAGTTAATTATCCTCATGATACAGTGGTAAATGTTATGAACCAAAATCCACTGAATATTTCCTTTCGAAGAGCTCTAACAGGGGATAAATTAACTTCTTGGCACAACCTAGTAGCCAAAATATCCTTACAACAACTTTCACAAGGGAGGGATAGCTTTACCTGGGAACTACATCGACATGGACGTTTTACAGTTTAGTCTATGCATTAGTATTTGATGAATCAGGGTATCCCTTCACCAATAAATTTATTTGGAATCTAAGAATTTCTCTAAAAATAAAAATCTTCCTTTGGCATCTCCAGCAAGGTGTAATTTTAACAAAGGCTAATTTAGCTAACACTGCGTTTGGATGTAGATATTTCAGCCTCGGAATCGGAATTAGCGTTTGGCTTCGGTATTGAAAATCAACCCCAATACCCAGCGGGTATTGACCACACTCACAACCATTCACCCTCAATACCGAGCCATTCCCCTCCGTATTGGCTAGAATCGATCCTCCCCCCATCTCCTGCATCTCTCCCCCTCTCTCGAGCTACGCCACCCCTGTCATCGGTGCGAGCTGCCCCTCCGCCCTGGTCCCCCTCCTCATCTTCCTTACGCCCAGCGCCCCTTCCCATCTTCCTCGCACCCGGTGCCCCCTCCCTTCCTCGCAGCCTGCGTAGACGGGGGCGGAGTCGGTGCCCCCTCTCTTCTTCCTCACGGCAATCGCGATGGCAGCGCGGAGGCTTGCCCCGCTCGCTCGCATCCCTTTCTTCTTCCTCGGAGTCGGTGCCCCCTCTCTTCTTCCTCACGGCAATCGCGATGGCAGCGCGGAGGCCTGCCCCGCCCACTCGCCCCCCTTTCTTCTTTCGTCGCGGTGGGCGCTGGGTGGAGTTGCAGCCGGCGGCGCATGCCGCTCGTCGAAGCGGCGACCCGCGGCGGCGGCAGCGCATAGCTCCCACTTCGACGCGGAGGCATGAGCTCTAGGCAGCGAGGGGCAAGCTCTGGCCCTCCCCTGGCGGCTGCCTGCACGTGGTGCGGCGCACAGGCGGCCTGCGGCGGTCGCTCCCCTTCTTGCTCTCCCTCTTTCTTAGTTGAGCCATGCCGGGTGGAGAGATGGAGAAGATGATGTCAATACCAATTTTGCCATTTACACATCCAAACATGAATTGGTATTTGCCACCTCATTTGATTCCAAGTAGCAATTTCATCTACATCCAAACAACAGAATTGGCATTGTAATCCATTTTCAATGCTACTCTGCTTTGGTATTGAACTGGGTTCGATACCAAGCCCTCCAATATCGACATCCAAACAGACCCTAAGAGGAATTGGGTTGTAAGTTAAAAGTGTTGTTTATGTGATTGTAATGAAATAATTAAACATCTCTTTTTTGACTATCCATGTGCTAAGACCATATGGAGAGTTGTTCATGTAGCTACTGGGTTAACCCCACCTAGATCAATAACACATATGCTTAGAAATTGGTTAACGGGCATACGAAAGAAGGATAAAAAAATTTATGTGGGCTATTTGGTGCACATGTAACGACTTGATTTTTCAGAAATAAATATTTTAATTCTTTTTATGCAAGTTGTTTTCAGAGAAGCATATTGGCTGCGGTTTCGGTCCCTACTACAGCATGAGGACACAAGGGAGATCATACGTTCGGCAAGCAAAGCACTGGAGGTTGTCACTTTGGATATTTTTACCAATAATAGATGGAGAAGCAATAATAGACTTTGTCTTTGATTTTCCCTATTATGTGTGTGCTCATTTCCCTATTTTATTATTAGCTTTTGTGCTGAGAATAATGTAAAAACTTTGATGTGTGCAGTTGCAGAGGATGGAAACAATTTCCTTTTTCTTAAAAAAGTTAGATACATACAAACATCTATGCACTTAAAAAGTTAAAACGACCTACAATTTAGAACGGAGGAAGTACCTCTCAATCTACTTGCTGATAGGGCAAAGCTATAGAGCAGAGTAGGACACAACATAACCTAACCTCTCCTATCGGTATTCTACGTCTAGCTAGCATCTCCTAACTATGTACCACCATCATATCGTCACGTAGACGAATTGACGATGTCAATGGCGAGCTGACGACGGGATCGGCAACCTCCTTCGCATGAATCGGATCCACCGACGAGCGGCGGCCTCCTCCCACCTTGCGCTCCATGTTGCGATGGTGGGACGTTTCCATCGTCGGACGCCTAGGCCCAAAATTAAAACATCTCCATCTGAATGTTATTTATCCGAGTTCAAACTGCACCATGTTATACCTAAGGCTGTGTTTGGATGTCGATATTGGAGAGCCTGGTATTGAATTGGTTCCAATACCAAATCAGTCATGATTTTGCATTGGGTCATAATTCCAATTCTATTGTTTGGATGACTATGCATTAACTTTTGGAATCTAATGAAGAATGCCAATTCCATTCTTGTTTGGATGTGCGGAACAATGAATTGATAATCAGTCATGTACACCGTGCTCACCGCTCAGGAGAACCACCACCGGCGGAGGGGCGGCGTGTCCCGTCATTGAGGAAGGAGGCGAGGAGGGGCAGCGCGGCCCTCCCGTGGAGGTAGGCGGGGAGGAGCGGCGCCGGCGCATCCCGTCGTTGATGGAGGCGGGGAGGGTAGGGGACGGAGCAAGTCCCGCCAACAGAGGGAGGTGGGGAAGGGCGGGGTGGCTCGCGGTCCTGCCCTTTCGCTCATGTCATGGCGCCGGCCGTGAGGAAGATGAGGAGGTGCGCCGGCCGTGAGGAAGAGGAGGTGGCGGAGGCCACGACGGCAAGAAAGAGGAAGTGGAGGCTGCAATGGTGAAGAAGAGGAGGAGGGTGTGAGCGGCTGCGCTATTTTGATAAAGGGGTCAGTTCCGAGCCGATTCATCTCAATATGGAGGGGGAAGGTTCGATTTTGAGAAAGCATTGTTTTAGTTCCGGTTGAATTTTACAGTATTGGCTCTAATACCAATTCTCAATTTCAGGAACATCAAAATCAATTCTGAGGCGAAGACCGACATCCAAACGGGATGTAAGAGAATTTTCGTCGTTGAAAGTGGACACGTACAGTTCAGTGTACATCCAAACGGCATGAAGAGGCAAAACGAACAGTTTCAACGTCACTGCATGTCTGCAGTCTGCACCTCGGATAGGGAAAATGTCCATTCAGATTCAGAACACTGTAAAAGGACTCCAGGCCCAGCGATCATCTACCAGTGAACTCGTAATACAATCCGGAGACTTCATCGGAGGCCGAGTTGCCAGGCAACAGCGTGGATGCTTCATTGCTGCCGCCGCCACCTACTACAGCGACGTCGACCTCGAAGAAGGGCGGGTCGCCCAGGACGAACTCCGCGCCGCCACGCGCTCCGTCCCTGTCCCTCAGGCAGCTCCACCACTCTCGACATGGCCGGCCACTTGTCGGGGTTCGCCTGTGTGCACAGCAGCCCGACCTGGACGACGCGCGTTGTTTCTTCGAAGGCAGAGGCACCCACCTGCCGCTGCAGTCTCGCGTCAACGATCTTCTCCATAGCGTTAGCCTTGTAACTTTGCCAAACCTGCAACAATCCACAAGAGTAGTATCGTGCTTGCTGATTCAAAACTGATTTCGGTAATGTAAACTTTCATATCAATTCCAGAATGTCAGATAGGTGCGTGTTGTTCTCTCTTCTAGTCATTTGTGCATTTTTCAGTTGTTTAGTGATCATACTATATATAGTAAATAATATCTCAAAAATGTAAAGGTTACTACTTTAGCTGTTCAGCATTTGCTTTGATGCTGGAAAAATCCAGACTTTTGCCAAACACAGATCTGATTAGCCAAATCCATGCTTCCATGTTCAGAGAATCAGAGATGGCTCAAACCTCTGCTAAAAGTGAATGACCAGAGTGAGACCCCGTCAATGCACAGCACCGCTTCCCGGTGACGACCTCGATAACCAGCACGCCGAAGCTGTACACATCCACCTTCTCGGTAAGGTGTCCGTGCACAACATATTCGGGAGCCATGTAACCGCTGCAAATTGGACCATCTCACTTGGTGAGACGTTGTGCAATTGCCTCTCAGAAAGGTTGCTGTATAACTGAGTGAAGAGAACATAACAGAAGATAAGCAGGCTGGTAGTACTTACACTGTCCCAGCGATTCCTGTCGTGAGATGAGTTCTGTCTGTCGGATATATAAGCACTTTTAGTTTTAATTTAATCTAAAAATAAATCATGAATACGATGAACAGATAGCAGATTAAACTAGACATGTCTACGCAAGATCTAGACAAGTCTATCATTGCAAATAGAATCACACATTCTACCATACTATCCAGTGCTATCAGACTGCAACGTATCAAATAGCTAGTATGGAAGATATAATTTGAGATAAGACATCGTACGTTTCTTTCTTGATGAAGACCGGCTCCTGGACGACTACCGGGTACAACAGTCGATGACGATCAGCAACCTGACGTTGTTCGCGACGGCGAATGACGCCCGAGTGACGAAGAGGTAGACGAGCCGTGGTGAAGGAGTCGACGAAGAACTTGATGAAGCGGAGGAAGCGATCGAGCAGTCGCGCAGAGCGCTTCCCAAAAACCTTATTCGCCCTCTCCCGGTGTAGGATCGCTGAAGACAACGGTTCCGGAGACCTGCTCTCCCAATCGCCGGTGCACGTCGACAATCGGGATGGAGTAGACTACGATGGCGGCGCGGCAGCGAGAGGAGGCAAAAACCCTAGCTCGAATAGATCTGTTTTTGGTAGAGGCCGGTAGGTCGCATATATAGGAGAGCCCACGATTCTCACGTCGCGATCGTGATCTAAACCGGTGACCAAGTAACAAAAAATGAAACGGCAAACAAAAGGAAGTCACGCCCCCGCAAGGCGAGGGGCCGGATTTCGGCGGACCATTCATGCAAGTGCCGCGCGCGCCCACACACCCTTCGCCCCACCCCACCCGGCAAGGCATGCGAGTGCAGGCGTGTGGAGCTCTCCTTCTCTCCCCACACACATAGCTTGGAGGAATGGAGACAACTTTCATATTTAACTTGGTCATCCCTCCCCTCCACTAGCAATGTGGGACTAAAGACTTGCATCACTCCACCTCTTGCCCACATGGGCATTTGAGATTTATTTGAAATTCTGAAATTACTATGGGCTAGGCCATTATTTCAACACTGTCACCGCAGAGAACTCGAGCAAGCCCAAAGTCTGTGATTTTTGGCTTGAGCTTTTGGTCCAACAGGATGTTGCTGGCTTTGATGTCCCGGTGAATGATCCGAGTTTCTGACTCTTCGTGGAGGTAGCATAGACCCTCTGCTATGCCACAAATAATATCAAACCTTTGTTTACAATCCAAACGACTGTTCTGGTCATCAGCTGCACATATAGAATAAGAACGGTACTTCAGTTCAATGTGGTGATGATTTATATCACCATATAAATCATATATGAAGCTCCATAAAGGAAACCAGAAGAGCATTGCAAGTCGCAAAACTCGTTTATCCTCATAAAATCCTGTATTAAGCCACTATCAGTATGTAACAATGTGTGTGGGTCAACGCAAAAGGAGACGATTGTGCTGACTGGTATGGTATAAATTCATTATCTTCTTGAATAAATGAAAAGCTTCATTTCGGACCCAGAACAGTTCCTCCATATCATGCTTAAATTATGCTGCGTGGAACTTCTAATTCAACAGGAAATCAAAGTCCATGCAGGAAAAGTATACGTGAGCACGAAACTAGAATAAAATGAGCTTTATATTTACCGAATATGAACAGATCTAAGCTCCTGTGGAAGTGGTATTCATATACCAAGAAGCTTTCTGGGCCATCCACACTGCATCCAAGCAATTTCACCAAATTTTTGTGACGTACTTGGCTTATGACATCAACTTCATTGAAGAACTGATCGATACACTGCTTTGTGTTCAGGAACAATCTCTTTGCAGCAACTTCATTCCCTCCAGGAAGAACAGCCTGTATGCAAATAATTACAACCTCTGAGTGACAGGTCCTTTGCAATATTGCAGATCAACATCTTTGTACCCCCCAAAAAAAGTGTAAGCCTAAAATGCATTGTTTTACTTCCATGTATGCACCTTGTACACAGTACCGTTGCTGCCTTGCCGTATCTTGTTTGCTAAACTGAACGAACATGTTGCTTTCTTTAAATCCTTATAACTGAAATTGAGACTTGATTGAGAAATCCTTGCAGGAAGGTCAGAGCCATAGAAACCTGCAGTTTCTCAAGTATTAAAAGCAATTGGAGCAAATATAAAGCAGATCCAGCCAGGAGTAAACGAAGTTTAGGACGAGCCTGCAATACTAACCTCTCAATGATGTTTCTCTTGCCTGATGAGCTTTCTTCTTCTGCCATGCCAATACTGAGATGATAAGTACAAGAGTGACACCAACGGAGGAACTCAGGACTGTCCAAAGAACAACCCGTTTCTTTGAGCTGAACCTTGACGCAGAATCCTCTGAGTTCCAAAAAGGTGCTGTCGAATATCTTATGAAGCAGCCAGTAAAGAGTCCACGGCCTTCCTCCACCGGTGCACAGTTGGCCACCGATGCTGCAGCGGCACTGAGGCAGGCTGCACAGCTCGAAGTGTTCAGGTTCTCCCAGCACTGAGCAAGTGCATAAGCTGCAACTTTTGGTGATCTAGAGACTGAACTGACTGCAAATCCTTTGTTTCTCTTGACCTGGAAAGCTTGGGCGCCCTTAAAGGTAAAATTTTTCACTTGGCTTGCGGTGCGAAGCAGGATTTGGACAGCAGACCGGCGCGGCGCCATCGCCACGGCCTACAGGGCCCAGCGTCTTGCAAGCTATGTGATCAGGAACTGGAAACTGCCAACCACCTCTTCGTTTCCTGCAGCTACACCAAGCAAATTCGGCACGCCATTGCTGCAGCATTGGGGACGCCCATTCAGTTACCATCGAACATCACGGAGATGCTTGACTGGTGGTTGCGGCTTCGTAGCGGGCTCAACGCGCTCAAGCAGAAAGGGGTCGACTCGGTGGTCATGCTGGTCACCTGGTGTCGGGAAAGAGAGGAACAGTAGGATCTTCGACGGTCATCCGGGCCGTAGTGAAAGCGACTTGCTGCACACCATCTTGCAAGAAGGGCAGCTCTGGATGATGGCAGGAGCTAAGTACATGGCGGCATTGGGGTGGCCTGAGGCGGCGGCACCGGCTACGGGAAGGATCATCGCGAACAACTAGGCTTTGTTAGCACGCCTCAGAGTGCCGGTTGTATCTGTAATCGTATAGTCCTCTTAGGGATTGTAGCCCGTGTGCGTGTGCCCGGTTAGGCCCGCGTTGTAAACAAAACTCAATGTTTTCTTCTTAATACAAATATGCGCAGCTCTCCTGCGTGTTCTCGAAAAATTTGTTGCTCTTGACAGCCAAGTAAGTCGCATTACTTAACACATCATTCACAGATGAACTAAAACCCTGCTGGTCTGAGCTGTGCTTACTGGAGGAGCACACACTTGTATCCAACGAGTCCATGACCTCATCGAAGAAAGAGTAATTTGCATACCTCATGAAGCAGCCATCAAGATATATGCGGCCTCCAATTTCAGGATAGCATTTTGGTAGAAGAGACCTTATTTCTGAGTAGCAGAGCGTGCAGTCGACCTTTTGTTGAGATCTTCAAGACATTGCACGAGCGCATAGAACGTAATAGGATCTTGCCCAACGGAAGTTACCCCCCCATCCCTTTTGCTCAAGATCCGAGTTCAGGTTTTCTAAGGCAACGACAAAGTTGTTGGCCCAAACTGCTTCAGGACCGTCATCTCGGGTTTTGTTACAGAATTCACGAACCACAGTTGCCCGAGGGTCAGCCAGCGTAGTGGATGTTGTCCAGGAGGACAAACAAGCAATCATGACAAGAGCAACAAAAAAAAGAACAGCAACATCTCATTGTGGAGCCACTGAACCACTCTATTTCTTGCTTATCTTAGAATTTCATGGCGAAAATTGGAAACGATAGATGCTTTCAGCAAGCACCACTTTGCACTAAACCAAATCTTCACAATCTGTGGTGCATACAAGTAAGAACTTAAAGCTTTGAGAGCTCATAGAATAAAATCAAGCCTACAAAGAAACAAAGAATGAGGTACTGATACTCTTAGCTGAACATTGAGGGTAGATAGGAAGCTTAAGGGCACAAGAAAGGATACCTTATGCTGCCCGTCCTCCACTGAGTTCCTGCAAATCTTCGTGAGATATTTGGGTTACATTTTCTTTCCCCCCATTTTTTAGAGAGAGATTGTGATACATTGCTGACAAAGAGAGGAAGCAATTTCACATTCGCTTGACTTCAGCACACTTTTAATGAATCGAGAAGAACCCTAATAGCATTTTCAATCTTGCAGACAACTATCTGGAATAACAATCAGCATACATGTTCCAACTAGTCAATGAAACCTTACCGTGAATGAGACTGTCAGCCAATTTGAACGTGACACCTCATTTATTTCAGTTGACATTGTACTCAGTCAAAGGAATGCTTTGAACATCAATTAACTATGTGTAAAATCATTTATCCATTTTGACCAGTACAGTTTTCCAGCCATCAAATTTGAAAACTAGTAGCATGATGATGTTTCATTGAATTTTCTGAACAAGACAAGTTCTAAGTTGTTTGTTACTTCTATTCTTCACATTCCTCAAATCAAACACACCTTAAGATTGTCAAATGAATGTAAACTGCAAAAGTAACATGACCTCACTTGTATTTATGTACATTTGTGGTGGGACAAAATATTATGTACAATTGTGGTGGTGCCATCCATTCTAGCACTCTTTATGATTTATAGGCTGCTGGATTTTTTCAAAAGATCTACCTGCTAATATGATCACTTTACATCACGCAGAACTGTACAAAATCTTAAATATATTCCTCTTAGGAACTAAAGAAACACATTGCTGAGATTATCTGCCACTTAAGTAAGATCGAGACGAGCCTGACAGTGAAGGAGCAGAATTTGTGGACAACAATCGTGAATGCTCCCCTTCTTTGATGTTCTCAACAGCCTCAACATCCAGAAATGGAGGATCACTCAACACAATCTCCAAATCATTCCTGTGGTTTCTCAGCAACTCCACCACCTTCCCCATTGTAGGCCTGTCATCAGGATTTGCTTGGGTGCATAGCAGTCCAATCTGCAGTATATGCATGGCCTCATCCCTGATAGTGTCTTCATAGATGCTTCGATCAACAATCATCTCAACTGTGTTGTCCTTGTAGTGTTTCCACACCTTAAATTTAAAAATTTATTCAAATTAAACATGTTATATGATAGTAGCTTAGTGGCTGACTGGAACTTGGCATGGTCAGGTATAAAACTGTAAAAGGTCTACGGTACCATGTGACATGCTACATTGGCGTGCAGTTTTGTACTTAGAGTACATACACCCATGCAACAAATCATGAATTCATGATCATGTTACCATTGACTAAAATTAAGCACCATATTCTCTGGACAACAGGTTATGTCATCAAGAAATCTTTGCAATTTCTCAGCAACTCTGTGTAATTAATTTTCGTGTCATGCTTCTGGTCACTTACAGATTGCATTGCATCTACTACCATTTCCTAGTTGTATAAGGATTTACTGGGGCTTCAGACAATGTTATTGAGTTGATCACTTTGTCTTGAAGAGTGGTTTGTTTCTAAGGTTAACTACATCTGTATGCCTCTTTCCTTTGACAGAGATGCAAATTTGCATGCTTCGAGCAAAGTGCACTTTAATCTGGAAATTCATGTTTGGAACTTCCTTCTGAAAATGGTTCCTAAGATGCAGAACAATCAAATGATTTAAGCCTAACAACTAGGCCCAATGGTGTTTTTTGTTTTTCTACTGAAAAAACATCAATCAACATTTTTGAATCCAAAGTTTGAAATACTGGGTGCGCATTTCGCGCACCATGCCACCAGCACACAAGCTACATCATCGTGCTCTGAGCAGTGGCGGAGCCAAGGAGGGGCTGGCAGGGGTCATGCCCCCCCCCCCCCCCCCCCCCCCCCCCCCCCCCCCCAGTTACCACCAGCACACAAGCTACATCATCGTGCTCTGAGCAGTGGCGGAGCCAAGGAGGGGCTGGCAGGGGCCATGCCCCCCCCCAGTTACTCTCTGGACCCAACTTCGTGCTAAGCTTCTGAAACACATTAAAAGCCCCTCTTTACTCCCCTTTGACATTCTTGGTGAGATTTGGTGGGGATTTAAGGAGGGATTTAAGGGAGAGCAACAGAGAGTGCTAGTGAGTTGATTTCCCATCCCTTGAGCACCTTGTTCTTTGTCAAGCCGGTGATTTCGCGTTTGTTACTCTTGGAGCTTCAAGCTCCTAGCCAGCTAGACGTTGCTCGTGGAGCATCCAAGCTTGTGGCTACCTACGGAAAGTTTGTATTACCCCGACGATTGAGTAAGTGACTCTAGCTCGATCTTTGTGGTCGCTAGAGTGAGGAAAGTGGCTTAGGTGTGAAAAACCCACCCTTTGTGGGTTCTTCAATGGAGACGTAGGCTTCAAGTGTGGAGCTGAACTCCGGTAAACAAATCCTTGTGTCTCTTGTCCTTGTTGTTCTTCATTTCGTTCATATTCAAGCATAGAACATATTTCTAGGGTTTGTGCTCGATCTACTTTTCTAGAAGGTTGCTAGCTGTTTCATCTTGTCTCCAAGGCTTAGTGACCTTATTGCTTAACCTATTTTCAGCAATTTACTTTTGGTCAAGCATTTCATAGAGGTATAGTGCAATCTCGCTAATCTCCGGAGAATCCGTAGATTTCTCCGGAAATTCCGCAAGTTGAGGAATTTCCGGAACAATCTCCAGAAACTTCGGAAGTTTCTAATAAACTTGTTCGAAGTTGTTGAAAATTTTCAGGTTCAACTATTCACCCCCCTCTAGTCGACATCCTAGATCCTTTCATATATGCCCAGCAGCAGAGCTAGGATTTTATTACACCAAGGGATGGATTCATGTACCTGAGACTAGATTCTACAATTCTTCGAACTTATCTTCAAATTTAATGAAGTTTTATAGGTCTTTTAGAGCTTCACCTAGGGCAATAGCCCTAGTTGCCATAGGTGCAGCTCCGCCACTGTACATGCCACAATGCCATTATCAAGATGCTAAGCTCAACTCTTTTGTCCATATCATTACTATCCTTTTTTCCCCTAATCATTAGATTTTGAAAGAATTTCAACCTATTCTATGAAATTAAACAGACTATTAGATTGATTATTGGCTCTGTTTCGGGAACAAACAGACCCAGTGTCCAGCATATGATTACAGAACTATCAGAACAGAAATCAAGCAATTTCAATAGTGAGGTTAGTAAGATCAGTGTAGTACCTTTGTTAACAAAACCTGTCCTCCATGTGAACCATTTGAACTGCTACATCTTTTCCCTGTTACAATCTCGAGAACAAGGACACCATAGCTGAAGACATCAGCCTTCTCTGTCAGATGACCATGTACTATGTATTCAGGAGCCATGTAGCCTCTGCACGAAACTTATTTTGTGAGTTTAAAATCTCAAAGTGCACTATTGGCATTTGATATTTGAAATGAATAATTCCATGAGATCCGTGGATGTAAATATGGAGAAAGGATCTTACAGAGTCCCAGCAACACCAGTAGTAAGATGAGTAACATCTTCTCCAAAAGCTCTTGCAAGGCCAAAATCTGTTATTTTGGGCTTCAACTTATCGTCCAATAGAATATTACTAGCTTTGATATCTCGGTGGATAATCCGTGTTTCTGACTCCTCATGGAGATAAGAAAGTCCCTCGGCAATGCCTTGAATGATATCGATTCTGAGATCCCAGGTCAAATTTCTTCTGCCACTTGTATCTGAGAGAATGATACAAGATAATTAGTTATTGCCCTTATAAATTTCTATAGAAAACTGCAAAAACTGAAGAGTGCGTTCTAAGAACATAGAACAATCAGATGAAATATTTTATATCAAAACACGAAGTAGAATATCTTAGTCGAATAGCTTCTTCAAATATGAATTATGCATGAAGAAGTATAGCTTCCATGTTAGCTAGCAATAGCTTTTGTAGCTTTTCCTGGACCTGGACCTTGCCATGGAAGTCGCAATTTAAAAGATTGGCAGGAAGAGACTTTGTGGGCAGACAAGTCAATTGTGCGTGAAATCTATTATTACATGGGAGAAAAGAATGACAAGATTCCCCTTTTTAGAACCATCCAACAGGATACTACCAGAAAACATTTTTGACCCACGAACATGAACATACTGATTGAAAAATTCTAAGCCAATGCTAATCATTTTCGATTATTTTTCGGCACTTTTTGAAGAATAGTACCCAAAAATAAATAGAAAAAACAACAATAGCAACAGACAGCACCACATCATGGCCTTACCAAACAAGAAGAGATCAAGGCTCTTGTTGAAGTAGTATTCATAAACAAGCAAACTCTCTGGACCATTCATGCTGCAGCCAAGCAACTTAACTAGATTCTTATGACGAACTTGACTTATTAAGTCGACTTCATTGAAAAACTGATCAACCCACTGCCTCGTATTTAGGAATAGTCTCTTGACAGCTACTTCCTTACCATCAAGAAGAACAGCCTACAGAGTTGGGATCAATGTGTCAAAGTTTCGGATTTCATTTTTAACCCATTGCTGGGGAAAATCATACTAAGATTTCAGTTTAGGTGAACTTTTTATACCTTGTATACAGCTCCATAGCTTCCTTGACCAAGTTTATTTGATGGATCAAAATAATTTGTTGCTTTTCTTAACTCTTCATATTTGAAATTCAAACTAGATTGTGCAATTCTCACGGAGAGTCCATCGCCATACATATCTGTAGTCCGTTGCAAACATATCAGATATGAAGAAGAAAATCCACTGAATACCAAACATTTTTAAATCTGAAACTGACCTATAAATGAGTTCCACTCGTTTTTTCTCCTGAGAATTCTTTTCTTCCATGCCAGAAAAGAAATAATGAGGACAACTGCAAAAGCACCAAGAAATGAACCTACCAATATCCAAACAACACCCTTGTTTCCTGCATATTACAGAGAGGTAATTTTCAGAGGAAAAAAAAAGAGCTAAAGCAAATGAAAGGAGCAGCATGATATTAAGGTTAGGACTTAGGAGGGAAAATGAAAGGAGCAGCATGATATTAATGTCTTTAGTCAAATCAAGAAAATGTAGAAAAAAACTAAGTAGTGACAAAATAAACAAGAAGCATTCATGGGTGAGAAACTGTCCATTTTTTCGTCATGAAAAGAAATGAGGGCTTCACGTTGGACAATGGACAGACAATTCAAGGAAAAGTAACTAGACTATTCAATACATGTGCAGTGACGTTGTGGTAACTTTGTTGGCTTTCTTTCTAGCTCAGTTTATAACCACCTAAACAATTGTTTCAACAGAGACATTGCTTAATGCCTTCAGGATACCGTTGAAAAAACCAGCAAATGCTTTGGTCAAAGCCAATCCAAAACAGGCTTGTTAGTTGCTGGTTTTGATAACATTCCCTAGTACATTCTAGTAGATGCCAATAGTGAAACGTCTTTGGTTTATTCATTCCTAAACATGCAGTCAACAAAGTGAGGTTGACTAACCATGATTTGAACAGGCATTCCTTCAATTTATTTCAACGGGACATAAAGAATAACGTGATCAGCTGCTGAATAAAGTCAAAATTGAGCAGCATCTAATTGAATTAGGCAACTCTCGGGCGTCAAAAGGTGAGGAAAGTATCCCCTAGGCAGGAGCAATTCCAAGCATACCGTAGCAGAGCAGAG
Organism: Setaria viridis; assembly: GCF_005286985.2. Lineage (NCBI taxonomy): Eukaryota > Viridiplantae > Streptophyta > Magnoliopsida > Poales > Poaceae > Setaria > Setaria viridis. The sequence goes on along the minus strand of NC_048267.2, from coordinate 24,865,952 downwards.
CAGAGCAGCCAAACCATTGAATAATGTGTGGTGCATGGATTTGAATCGTCGTACCTGAAGAGCCCGAGCCAGCGCCCGCCGTGGCGTTGGCATTCCAGAACCGCCGCGTGGAGTAGCGGAGGTAACAGCCGGTAAAGAGCGCGCGGCCCTCCGTCGCCGGCGCGCACGCCGCCACGGCACCCGACGCGGCGCGGAGGCACTGGGCGCACGCGGTGGCGTTGAGGCTCTCCCAGCACTGCGCGAGCGCGAACGCCGTGGCGCCGCCGGACGCCGCGGACCCCGCCCCGAACCCCCGGCTCCCCGGCGCCGCCGCGTCCGCGGTGACGTTCTCCAGCGCGGCGCGCACGGCGGCCCCGAACGCCCGCGGGCCGGCGCCGCCCGTGTAGTTGCGGCCCCCCTCCGCGGCGGCGGAGGAGGAGCCGCAGACGGCGACGTCGTCGCCCGCGTCGGCGGCGGCGTCGAGGGCCTCCCCGAAGAAGGAGTAGTTGGCGTACCTCCCGAAGCAGCCGTCGAGGTAGAGCCGCCCCCCGACGCGCGGGTAGCACTTGGGGAGCAGGGAGCGGACCTCGGCGAAGCAGAGCATGCAGTCGACGGGGGAGAGGTCGCGCAGGCACTGGCCGAGGCCGAAGACGGTGTTGGGGCCCCCCGAGCCGACGGCGGAGGTGCCGAAGCCGTGCGCGCTGACGTTGGTGTTGAGGTCGTCCATGGCGGGCACGAAGTTGTCGGCCAGCGTCGAGCCGGAGACAGCCGCGCCCTCCGCGCACCGCTGCCCCGCCACGGACGTGCGCGGGTCCGCCGACGCCAAGGAGCAGAGGAGCGCGAGGAGTAGAGCGAGCAGGAGCGCGGGGCGGGGTTGGGGCGGCGCCGCCATGGCTCGACACGGGACGGAGGCGGTTGGTCGCGGACGCGGCGTGCCGGCCGGGTGTCGGGGAGTTTTTTATGGGAGGAGACGAAGAGTGTTGGATCAAAAGATGGCTGGGCTCGGGCGCGAGCGCGACCTGACCGAGATCGCTGCTGGACCGGACGGGGGCGGGCCGGCGGGGAGCCGGTCAGCCGGGGATGGGCGCGCTTCAGCGCTTGGCTGGTGGGAGTTGGACAGTTGGACACGTCGGGAGCGAGCGCGGGCGAGCTGGTGAGGTTGAGAGGGAATGCGTCCTCGCGAGCGGGGGATGTCGCGTCGCGTCGGCGTCGCGCGCGCTGGCATGGGTGTGGAGACTGGAGCGCAGCGCAAAAAAGTCTCCGGGGCGGCGAGGCGCGGTGGGGTGGATGTGATCGGTCGTATCGGCGGCGGCGCGCCGTTGCCGACCAGCGCGAGCGCGCCGGGCCAATTAATGAGCCACCACGAGTCCACGACTGCGTGCGAGAGGGGCCGAGGGCGCAGGCCCCGCTCCGCCGTGATGGCGTGAGCGCGGGTCCACCCACCGCCTCCAAGCGTGCGAGTGTGCGCCGGGGTACAAGCAGTTGCACAGTTCACGTCGCGAAAGACCAAACTGTATGGCTGGTCTCTGATCTGAATCTGATCAGGCACTTTCCATGCCAAGAATTGGTGATCGGCACAGAGATAAATCCAGTTCAAAAAACACCACCCGGCCCGCGTCGTCCCCGCTCGGGCGACTCGGGCAGCGACGGCGTGGTGTCTGTCGATGGCAGTTAAGCATGTCAGTTTAAACTGCAAGTGTATGGATCAGTTGCAGTTTTTTCCTCAGAGTATGCGTCCAAGTTTTGTCGATCCGTGGGTCGAAAGCAAACTAACTAAGATTTTCTATCTAACTTAACGGATCTAATAGATATAAATGATAGAGCATATGTTGATCACATCCATAAATACATATAAGATAGCATAATCAAGGATAACAAGGGCCTATCATCTTCTAGTTGCAGATCTAGCTAATAAGCAAGCGCATCATGCATCTCATCCAAGGCAATCTTTAAACTACTACCTCCAGTCAACATTCCAAAAACCCCTACCTTACATGGAAGAAGACCCTGTCACGATACCCCCTGTCAGCGCAGGTAGTTTAAGGGCGCAAACATAGATGAAGATGTCTAACTATCATGAAGGATCGACATACTAGTTCTAATCACCACGATTATACCAAGCATGCTAGATAGTCTAATCCAAAACTAGAAGGTCCTTCCTTTTATCCCCTCACGCCCAACTTCGTCGCTAAGTCTTCTTCAATGTTCTGGAACCTTATTTTTTATGCATGTGGGCCTAGCACGTCGATAGCTTCGGGATGAGAATGATCTTGAATAAGTTTCCAAATCTCCACTTGATTTTCTTTGATTACCCCTTGATCCCGAAGTGATCCTCGCCATATCTTCACAAACTTAGCCCTTAAGTCATCTTGAAGGATTGCTTGCAAAAAATGAGTATCGGTGGAGACTAGCTCAGGGCGATCGGCCTGAGGAGCACCAGGCTGCCTGGGCCCTTTTTGTGCCTCCTGGTCTTCATCTTCCTTTGGTCCACTGCTCGTTCAATGCTTTATCCAAAAATGCATATTTAGCCCAATTTCCTGCGAAAATAGAATAACCTCCAAAATATCTTGCATATGCGAAAACAAGGTTATTTCAGATGCCAAGTGGCAGGTTAGTATAAGAATATGCATGAAAACACTAGTTAAATGGTACTAAAAGTGTATCAATAATAAGCATTAACAGTGTCGCGGCTAGGGTGGCATGTGCAAGGTGTGTCGGCAATGCCATGGGGGCGTGGCGGTGACGCCTGTGCAGGGGCATGCTGGAAGCACCGAGGTGGTGGTGCGGGTGTCATCGGGCCATCGTGCGGAGGCGGATATGGAAGAGGGAGGCGGCTAGGCGCTGGAGGAGGCTTGCACGGCGAGGAGGCTGCGCACAAGGCCCATGTGCGGAGGTCCGCATGTGGTGATAGTGCAGCGGCGTGATGGCGTTGCGCGCGAGGACCGGGGTGGTGGTTGGTTGATGGCGGGGGTGTTGGCAAGGTGGTGAGTCTTGTTGATGGTTGCCATGGCGGGCAGAGAGGCTAGTGAGGCTAGTGGTGGCTGCAGGCTGAGGGATGCTAGGTGGAAGCTCTGCTCGGTGCGTCCGGTTGACAACGGCGACGTCTTGGGTGCCGCAATTCTTATTGGGGACGTTATCATGGCGCTCTCCTAGCTTCAGTTACAGGAACTCTAGGTGAAAACCTTGCCTAAGATCTCTTGGTCGGGCGGCGATGGTGCATCTAGCGTCGTTTTCCTTCTTGAAGGTGTCACCTTTGGAGCTCCCGTTCTGCCTCCCCATCCCCCTGACGACCTGGTTGTTGCTTGGTGTTGATGATGGTGGGTGGCACGCCGTATGCTCTCTCTGTTTTGCTTGGTGGTGAGCGGTCACGCATTGTGGCGGCCGTTTCGGTACTTTGCTCTTGCCATGGTGGTTTTGGCCCTTGCGATGGAGTGGTGGAGACCTAGTTGAGGACTTCGGGGGTGGATGGCTGTGGCGGTTGTTGGCAGCCAAGAAGTGGATGTTGGTGCAGCATCTAGAGGGCAAGACTTCTGCTTGGTAGTTGAGGGTGACGCTTTGAGGGGCCGTGCACCAGTGGTGACCATGAAGTTTGCATGACGCTGTCGTGGTTGGTGGTGGTTGGCAGATTTGCTTCGCTTAAAAGACCAGCGTGTTGAGGCATTGGGCGGTCCCGCAGAGCGGTGGCTGCTTCGGTACGAGGTGATCCTCCGATGGCTGCCGGTGGCCCCATGTGGCATCTCGCTTTCTTCGTCGACGCGACTGGGTTGCTTGGTACTGCAGTATACATCCTAAGCTTGGTGCACGCGGTTAGAAGTTGATATCCAGAGGCAGTTGTTCTTGCGTCGGTTCGACGGTTTGCAGCGACTTACAGTGGCTAGCCCTACTTCACGGGTGTTAGTCCGGTGCAGGTCAACTTCGTGAGGAGGCACAAGCGGACCCGATGGCATGACGACTACACGGCTTGCAGCGGATCACGGTGGCTAACCCTACATGGCAGTGGCTGGCTCGGTGTGGGATATCGTCGTTTCGACGGCGCTGGCGGTGATAATAGGTAGGTAACCTCTGAAGGCCTTGTGTCCAGGCGACGATGCTGTTGGTACACGAGCAGCGGGGTTGTGGTGTGTCAGGTGGTGTCGCTATCCCCACCTGACCAACCTAAGTGCCTGAGGCGTGTTGAGCTCGGTATGTGTTGATGTTTCACTCCAACTTGTCGGAGTTTTTCTTAGTTGTTTTTTGTTTAGTTTCTCTTCTTTGCCTAGTTATGACCTTTCAGGCGCGTAATCTTGTATTTTTTCATGCTATATCAGTATAAACGCAGATGTTGTGGGCCGTTCGTTCAAAAAAGAATAGGTGATCCTCGGCACCTGATCCGTACATTCTTATCGTTGAGAACCGCGCCTACGTGGCGCCGGACGGGAACCTCGCCGCCGACCTCACTAACCGCTGCTCGCTGTAGACACTGTCCGCGTGCGCCACCTGTAGCGGTTGGTCACCCAACGTTTACCAACCGAGGAGAAGAGAAAGGGGGGAGCTCGAGACTTTGGTCCGTTTAATTTCGTGCATCCTGCGAGCCACGCTGCTCGAGTAAGCACCTGCCAACCATCAACACGTAACGCTGGCACGGACTACCTGCTAGGTGGCTCTCAGCGCCACGAGAAGGCTCTCGGGCTGCGACGGCGACGGCACCGGCGTGCTGCTGTCGCGCTCTTCCGAGGTTTCTGCGTGCATGTGTGCTCGTCCTGGTCGGGGGCAGTGACTCCTGAATGGGAATCAACAGATGCGGCCTAAGAATAACCTGGCAGGGATTAATTACAGACACTGCAAAATAGGAAAAAAAAGGATTGGTTACAGGGATTAAAGCGGAATGTTCACTGCACTAATCGGTTCCAAGGTTGGTCCAACTCTTTAAATTGATAGGGACGGAGGACATTGGGAAAGTCTCATAAGCACACGGTTGTTGCGGGCCTGATATTAGCCCAATCGGCCACACACGCGCACAACCCCATAAATGTTTTAAGGCCCAACAACATAATAATGACTTCATTGTACTAGGCCCCAGTTTCAGGCTTCTTTTCTTCTCTTTGAGGGCCCACCAAAGGAGGAGCAGAAGAGTTATTGAGATGACCCCGATCATCTCCACTCCTAGCTTCGCGCCTGCACTGGCCTCATTTCACCACAGCAATGCTGAGATTCTGGAATCAAGACCTAACCCATCTGTCTGATCTTATTCTTAGAAAAAAACAAGGCAATGTCTTTTTTTTGTTTGTGCTAAAATCGACCTCAACCGAGATGAATCGGACATACAACTGCCTAAATCTTTCTCACGTGTGAAACTCGACTCGCTTATCCCTGCTACAGTGCTTTTAGGAGAAAAGGGCGACCTCAAGGCGGAAGTTGTTTCTGACGGCGATTTCGACAGACCCTTTCTGTGGCGGAACTGTCCAACTTAAACTGGTTTAAATGCGCCTAATCGCTGCCGATGCAGCAATTATCCGAAACACACTTAAAACAGTAAAAGTCCGGTCGTCCGTCGAGTGTCCCTAGGACTCCTCGAAAGATCCACGTCGTGTCTCATAGCCATATACCAGGATTGTTTCTGTGATGGGAAAGCATCAACAAATATTACATTTTTACATACATACACGAGGTACGAGTTATTACAAAATATATTTTGAAATAAACTTAACAGTGCAGGTTAGACAGAGGTTCTAGGATTTAAACATAAATGGTTCAGGTGGGAGATGAGCATTCAAGATTTTGCTCTAAGGGTATTGTGAGACTCATAACAATACCCTAGTTTTTCGGGGCTTCCTCCTCGGTGGATTCCTGCGGTGCCTCTGAAAACAGCCACAAGGGATAACTCTGAGTACGGGGTACTCGGCAAGGCTTACCCGACTAACCAATATAATAGCTTTTCTTGGAACTTACATGATAGCTTTTTCAGTGTACTGGTTGACACACTTTTTGCTAAAAGAGCTTACTATAAGAGTGTCCTTAGCTTTATCTTTTATTTCAATTAAGTTATTACCTAACCATTCTAGATGATGATAAAAGGTTAATTGCAAACAACAAGGTATTAAGTCATACATCAAAACATTAGTGGAAAGATATAGCATTCATGAATTTATGCTACGATGCTCAACAGTGATCAAGTGCATTCATAACCGAGAATTGCGGCGATCCGGATCAAATTACATCCTGCAGGAGAGTACCCTGATCACCAGTTATATACGACTATCCAGGTCGTACGTAACGACTTTTCGATTAGCAAATCCAATGATTGGGAATAAGACTACCTGGACCCAGGGACGCACCCCCACATGGGACCCCACGTCTGGCCTGATCACCATGTGAGTTTCAGGCTACGCCCCTGCCAATCTCCAGCACGTCAAGCGCGGGTACGAAGTATTCCCGATCAGAGGGTTTACTAACCTACTGGGCTTTACTGATCCCATACCCAGTAAGTGATCAGATGTCCTTCACTTGATCAAAGGTTAAGACAACGAATCGGGCCTTAACCAAATTAGTCTAGCAGACAGAACTACATCCTTAGCTTCTGTCTGTTTCTTAACTTCCAAGTTATCTTTCCATAAATAACATGCATGACTCAATATTTACCTTAAGGTTTGGTAAACCAATTATTTAAGCAACTAAACATTTCTAGACTTGGGTTATTTACTAAATGTTTGAACAAGTGGCAAAGATGTCCTTAAAACAAGGTATGATAATGCACAAGAATGGGTTTCAAGCAACTCCTAGACCTAGTGCATTCATATAGCAATTACCCGATAATTGGACACATGAAATATCGACTCCAAAATAATAGGTATAATGCACCGGGGCTTGCCTTGTTCTATAAAAAAGTTAGCACTGCCTGAAGGATTGGCCTCGTAGGGAATCAACTCAATGATCTCTTCGAACTCCGGAGATCCTTCTGAAAATTCCGAGAAATCCCCTTCCGGTGCTTCGGTGTCTATGACAAAACATATGCAGGGGTTAGGATGGCAACTTTTTAAATACAAAACTATACAACTTCCCTTCATGATAAAGTTGCAAGCCAACAAGGACTATACAATTTATCATGATGAAGTTGCAAGCCAACACACAAAAACCCGAAAAGATTAACCCAACAATTTTTTTTATTTCCTTTACTAACCTTACCTAAGGCTCTTTCTTTTATTTTTAGAAAACGTTATAATTATTTTCTAACCTTAAAACCTAATTTCCTATGAGTTAACAACAATTTGTGATTATGAAATGTTATTCCATATTTTATGCATTTACTAAGATTAAGTATTTATTTAATTACCTTAAAAGAAAGGCATTAAATAAATACCCAAATTTTTATTATTTTTCCTAGGGTATAAAAATTTTAATGCATAAAGGAAAATAAAAAAATCCTAACAAAATTAGTGTCACTAATTTTGGACACCCCTAGAAATTTCTATGATTTAAAAGGTGATAAACGGATTTAATCTATTATTCTATAAAGGAAATCTAAATTTTTCCTGAAAAACTTCTCGGCCTACTTTTCTCACACGCCCTAACTCTACCCCCTCTCTCTTACGCTGGGCCCGCGGCTCGGACCCACCCCTTTCTCCTATTCATCCTACCCGCCGGCCTCTTATACCTCTACTGGGCCTACTGGGCCGTTTTCTTTTTCTTTTTCCTTTCTCAACCCAGCACCGGCCCAACGGCCCACCCTTTTCTTTTTTCTTCTCTCGCGCAGCTGCTGGCCCGCCTTACCGGCCTACCGGCCTTTTTCCTCCAACGGCCCTTTCCCGCACCGGCACTTGGGCCGACTGGACCCTCGGTCCACTTAAGCCATCGCCCGGCCTGCCTTCTTCCCCTCCTCTCCTCTCTAACGCGCGGGCCCGCAGCACCAGAGTCTTCTTCCTCCTCCCGCCAAAAACTGGGCGCGACAGGGGGCGGTGCGGCTCGCCGGCCGGCACCCTACCAGCGACGGGGCTAGGCCGGGGAAGCATCCCCATGCTCTAGCGCACCCGTGCGCGGCGGTAGCTCCCCCGGAGATGGCCGGAGCCATTCCCTCCACGGCGGCGGGCGGCGGCGCTTACGGCCAGTCGCGACTAGGCACAACGACGGTGCAACCTACCTTGACGACTACCCCTACGGCTCCCTAGTACCCCAAGGACTCATCTCCGACTACCCATAAGGACAGAGAACAGCGGCAAGACGGTGCTCACCGTGAGCAGGAGGTGCGGCGGTGGCGGATGGAAATGACGGCGAGTACGGGTACTCCGGCAAGGATGCTGGGCAACGAGTTGCTAGGGTTGCTGGTGGGGTGTGAGTGGAGGTGTGGACGGAGGGAATCGACGAGAGCTGCGGTGTGGTGGGAGTATTTTGCTCGGCGGCGGTGGCGGCTTGACAGAGAGGGCGGCGGCGGTAAAAGAACATGCGGTAAAAGGGCGGCGGCGGGAGCGGTAATTATACAAAGGTTTCACCAGGCGCATGAACGACACCGTGGCCTACTCGTAGGCTTGCGTGGTGAGGAGGTGGCATAGCTGCTGTGCTGGCGGTCGGCCGAAAATGCCGGCGGCGACACGTCGGGCTCGGCTCTGTCACCCCCCCTTCTTTTGCTTCTGACGCCCGAAAGTTCAGATCCAAATCACGGTTGATTTTGAATCCGACGGCTCCCCGGTCCTTTAAGCAATGTTGTAGATAAACTTGAGCTCTACAAGTTTTATTTTTGCTCTGACCCGAGATAAATATCCTAACATAGTCGAATTTTGAATTCTTTCCCCCATCTAACTGAATTGTTCTGAAACTTGAAGTTCAGTTCGTCAGTCATTTGATATGGCCATGTACCCATCTGTTAATTCACTTTCAGTGCACCAATTCCATTCTTCTCAGTCCAACTTCCATCCATTTGTGTTCTACAACTTCCAAAGATTCCATTTTGCCCATAAACACCTATACCCTTTACACTATATTTTCCTGAAATTTATTCCAAACTCAGCCATTTTCTCACTGTTTCAGACTTAGGCAATTTGCTGTTTTAGTGACTTGGCCGAAAATGGCAGAGGGCCAACTTTAGGCCTTAAATTAAATTGGTTCCCTTGGTAGTTCTTGATCAACAACACCCTAATATGCTGGTCCAAAGTCCATACTTCATCACTGTACAGTTGCCTTAGTCCATTTATTTGAAAAATTTGGCAGAAATCAAATTCCAAAATAGACATTTGTGCTGTTTTCCTGAAATCCTGTTGTCGGATGATGAATAGTACATTTCGGTTTTACTTTCTTTCTTTGATTTTCTTGAGATATTTAGGACCAGATCTTGTCCTCAATCTTGATCTCCAAGTTCTAAACACTCTCATCCCTTCATTCCATATTTTTGCCGAATTTTTCTGAATTGCGAATTCAAAATTCAAATTTCGGTCAAATTTGACTCGAATTTGATTCTTAGCCAATTTCTTCTCCTTTTCTTCATGATTTGCTTCCATTTCTTCAGAATTACTTTTGATGACTAAATAGCAGGTGTTACACTTTCCTCTATGACGGCCGGTGCGGCATCGGAGAGGGAGGTGGGCCGCGAAATCGGCGTGCAGATGTATATAGGTTAGATAGGAGTCTGTCTAGGCCTAGGTCTTTGCTCGTCGTCGGATTTTGACGGTGGAGTTAGGGTTTGTTGGGGGTGCGGCGCCTCCGTTTTTGTTCTCTTCTAGGCGGAAAAAAGGTGTTTGCTCCACTGCGGCTGTTGTTCCTCTCATTGGTGGTTAGTGACGGCTATATGGTGAGGTGGATTTTGCTCCTTCGGGATGAATCAGGTAAGACTTCTATCTCGATTTGTCTGGTGAGGTTGTTTTGGGTCCATCCGGTTGCCTACGGATGGGACTCTGTTTTTGGGCTGTTCTTTTCGACGGAAGTGATGGTGCTTGTTCTGGAGAAGCTTGTGCTTCGCTCTGGTTCTTCTGGGTTTGGATGCTTAACATCCATGGAGGATGAAGGCGGTGGTCGACAGCTGATGCTCTTTTACCAAGAATCTCTTGCAGTTTGCCAATGTTTGGAGTCCGCCCTTCGATTTGGACAGGTGAGTTTGGTGGCTTGAAGATCCTGTATGCAGTCTTACAATCTCGAATCTAGCATCGGCGCTCGGTGTTGAGGAGGAAGGTAAACAGTAGGGTTCTTGCTGTAATCTCCATTTTACTCAGGGACTCTACTGTAAAATCGAGATATACTGTGCTATCTCTGTGTTTAATACAAGTTGCATCTCTTTCTCGCAAAAAAAAAACTTTCTCATGTGAAGCAAAATTGAATGCATGTACTACTGCCAATAGTTGAGCTTTAGACCTTCAGTTGTAGGTGCAAGCCGCTCTGTTCAGTTTAAGAGGAAGAGGAAGGAGATGGAAAGGCAAGGAGCCAAACTCAAGGAAGAACACGAACGGGAACAATGGTGGGGTCTAATTTTCTTGGAGACGTTGGATGGAAATTTGGAAGCCATCCGTCTTGTGACTGCAAAGTGGCAGGAGGTGCATGATAAATCTTCCTTGATGAGTACTCCGACTTGATTTATAAGTACCAGTCATTTCCCTGAGGGACTATCGATCTCCTATCTTCGCTGGCAAAGTTCAACAAGCTACGTATCCATATCTATACCTAATATTAAAGTAAGGAACGCTTTTGCCAAATTTTTTTCGTCCGTCGTGGTAATTTTAAAAAAATGTCCCTCAACTTTCCTAGAATCAACCCACGGTCCATATTCTAAAGAGAGGAGGGACTCGGGTGGAAAAAGGAGAGAAGGGAGGGGGTTAAATGGGAAAACGCTTCTCAAAACATAGAGGAATAGAGAGGCGACGGGGGATTGGGCGCGGGCGGTGACCGGAGCGGGGTGCCCCGCCGCTGCCCTCCCTCGTCAGCGAGCACAAGGAGTGGGAATAGGCGGACGAGTTGGAGCACGAAAGGGTGGTCCGTGCGTCGACAGCAGCTGCGAGCCTGCGTTGCGCGAGCCCCTCAAGGCGGCGCTTGATGTTCAGAAGGTCGCGATGGAGGTCGTCGTCAGTGGGGAACCGCGCGTCGATGGTGAGGAATTCGTGCGCGGCTGTGGCGGCAGCGGCGAGATCGTCGGCAGCCAAGGCCCGCCTCGCTGCTTCGAGCGCGCGGGACCGGTCCAGCGTGGCATCCGCCCTGGAATGCGCCGTGTCAAGGTGGCGGACGCGGGAGGAGAGCGCGTCGACGAGCGCCGTTGTGGAGGAGGAGCGCGGCGGCGTCAGAGGCCGTGAGCGAGAGCACCGGCGAGACGGAGTGGAGGAGGGAGGCGGCGGCGCGGTCGATATCGACACGGCGGGTGAGGAGAGAATCGAGGCAGGCGTCGATTGCGCGCTGGTAGGGGACGCATTCATGCAGGAAGCGGGTAGCGGCGCCAGCGTCGTTGCTGCTGCAACGTGGGAGGACGATGAAGATGACAACGGGGCCTCTCGCCGGCGTGCAGCTGCCCCTCATTCCCGCGCAACCAAAGAACGAGAGCTTCACTGGCCACGAGGTGCCAGCAGCTCCACGTGCTCACTGCCGTCCAGCGCGCCGCTTGAAATGCTCTCGCGCTGCTCCTGCTTGACTCCGTGTCCATGGGAAGATTGGGAGGCGCTGGGAGAAGGATAAGGTTCCTTTACGGGTCCACCGCGGGGAGCAACTACGCGTGTAGACGGTGAAAAATAAGAGAGAAGAATGATCGAGGCCTCCAAGCTACCGCACATTCATATTTTTTACTTTTAAATATACAATAGTGAATAGTAGTAGTCCTAATGTTCAAAAAAAATAATAGTAGTCCAAACCAACGAACATCATGAAGCTAAAATCTTACAATTTAATGTCTTCTTCAGCTTTTGCTCCTGCAAAAGTTTGAGGAATGTGTACTTTATAAATTGATTGACCTCGTTCTTTCACTAATAATTTGGAATTGGGAGGCTGGACTATTTGTCATTCAATCCCAGTAACAGGAAGCGCATAAAAGAGTAAAATTAAAAGGCACGTAGTGATAATGGATGTACTCGACGAAACTACACGTAAAACTCTAAAAATGTGTTGTATGGGGTAAAATAAGGAAAAATCATACTCCCTCCATTCCAAATTATAAGTCATTCCAAGAATCTTGGAGAGTCAAAGCATCTCAAGTTTGACCAAAATTATAGAGAAAATTATAAAGGTTTATGACATCAAATAGGTATACTATGAAAATATAATTGACGAAGAATCTAATGATACTTAGTTGACATCATAAATATTATTATATCACCATATAAATTTGATCACACTTGAGATACTTTGACTCTCCAAGATTTTTGAAATAGGAAGTAGCATTCTGCATGGGCAGGATCGCACTCGATGGTGTGCCCCATCTTTTTTTTTTATGAAATGGTACGGTGTGCCTCATCTTGCTGATTTTGACCTCCAGCTGCAGACGACACAATATAATACGGACTATGTATTAACCGTTGCAATGCACAGGCATTGTGCTAGTCTAGAGTAACAAGAGCGAGCTAAAAAAAACAGATCAAACCGAGCCTAACAAACTCAAGCTGAATACTCGACGCCGCTCCCGCTGTCGTACGTGTGCTCCGGCGTCGTGTTCACGTCGCGGTCATCGTGTTCCTCTTGGCGTGCCGTATGTACTGCTTCATGACACGCTCCGACCTTCCGACGAAACCTTTGTCTTCTTCAGCATTCGGCCGTTGGCCATCAACTTCGACAGGTTCAGGTTCAGTGCGCCTCCGTGTTGCCGGTCTTGGTGCTTGGTTCATGGCCTCCGGATTCTTCCGTTTCGTGACAGGCTGGGGAGCGGGCAGTGACGGTGGAGCCGCGGGCTGTGGCTGCCTCTCTGGAGAGGGAGCGGTGGATACAGATACACGCAAATGTTCTCCACGAGCTGCGGCGGCGACGGTGGTGGCTTTGGCTGCGGCGTCGAGTTTGGAGTCGAGGGTGGCCTTGCAGAGAGGGTCTGACAGAAGGCCCACGCGTTGGCGACGAGCCGGGCGGCATCGGCGAAGGCGAAGGTGAGCAGGCAGGGGGCGCGGCTAGGGTGGGAGCGGTCGAGCAGAAGGCTGGAGAGGCCGCGATATTTGGATTCGACAACGGCGAGGTCGCGGGCGGTTGGGACGGCGGAGATAAGGTTAAGGACGTTGTAGGGATTGGCGGGGTCGGACAGGAGGTGCCGGCTCTCGGCAGCGAGGAGGGCGTCGGCGCCCAGGGTGAGACAGGATTGGGCGAGTGCCTCAATGGCGGACTGCTGGCAGACCTTGAGGTCACGTGCTATCAGGCGCTCCTCGACGATCACCGTTGACCTCTGCGCCCTCCTCTGACTGGCTTCACGATTCATGGTTCGCCGCGCTCAAGCGGATATAGATGTCCATGCAGCCTGTGGCCCGCCTGCCCGGTACGGAGCCTGTCAGGGATAGATCCTCGGTACTTGCTTGGTAAATCGACTAGTAACCCTGCCCCGTGAAGTATATAAAGGAGGGTAGGAGTACCTAGATCAGCAGAACCATCATCAATAGCCAACAACTAGGCTACTCAACATCCAAGCACAGGACGCAATACACAACACCCCAAATAAAACGTAGGGTATTACGCTACTCCGGCAGCCCGAACCTGTATAAATCCGTATCTTATGTCCTCACTTTTACCTTCGAGTTACAGGTCCGGCGATCCTCCACCGACAAATTGACTACCTCGGGTACTCCCTCGGTAGGTTGCCGGTATAAAATACTGACATCTAGCATATCAGGTAGGGGTGATCGTTGAGATCATTAGGTGAGCTTGAAGGACCTATCATCAATATCAACTTACCAGACACTCGACGGTTGCACAGCTCAACTTGCCTACGCGTCGAGGTGGGAACCCGAAATTCTGACGGAATCCTTTTCCTCAAATCCCCGATTTGGAGTAGAGCCTGCGCCAGATTGCAATTCGAAAGCTGAGGAATTAATTTTGGTATTTAAGTCCGAAGCAGAGCGCGAGTACTACTCGGTATCGCTGTGTTTCCTGTCTACTTCGCCGCGCCTACTGCATCAGCTGGAGATTTCTCTCGTGTCGCTGCTGATCCAAGAAACAAAAAGAGCAGCAAGCAAACCACGCGAATCGAGAAGAATTAAAGAAGCTATGTCGAATTGTCGAATCCGACGCAAAGTCTGGAGTATCAATCCGACGCAAAGTCTGTTTTGGCACTTTCTGATAGCATATTTTCGTGGTCCTAACCGAAGCAGTCACGGTTCCCGGCGTTTGCTTCCAAATCAAAGTCAAGCGCTGAGCGGTCGGCAACGAACCCATCTGGAAAAGCTGCTGCACCGCACATACATCAGGACGGAGTTGACCGTCGAGCTGCTGCCCCTGCTTGTGCGGCTGAAAATCCGACTAGCCGGCAGTTACTACACGCACGGGGGAGATGCACCAGAAAGCTAGGAATTGCTGCTATGTGCACCCTACGATCATATCACAGGATGTGCGAGAGCATTACTACATCGACATCCGACTGCATCAGTAGTCGACTGCGTCGACTACTAGTCTCGACTAGAAAACTAGTCGGAGCAGACCTCGCGCCGTTGACAACTAGTCGGAATCGACTCCGACTAGTCAGCTTCACCAACAACCGTCACGACTTCATCGACGACAACCTCATCTCGACTAGTTACTAGTCAAGGATGACTACTTCGACTACTCATCTCGACTACTTCGACAGGCGACTCACCGACAACTACTTCGACGGGCGACTCACCGGCGACTACTTTGACTACGTTGTGACACTCGCCGACGACTACTCCAACTTCGCAAGGGCACTCGGTAACTTGCCGACGACTACCCTAACTACTCGTCTCGACTAGAAAACTAGTCGAGGCCGGACTACTCTGATTCCTCGTCTCGACTACAAGGCTAGTCGAGGCCGGACTACTCTGATTCCTCGTCTCGACTACAAGGCTAGTCGAGGCCGGACTACTCCGACTCCTCGTCTCGACTAGAAAATTAGTCGGGACGGGCCTCACGCCATCGACTCCAACTAGTCGGCTTCGTCAACAACCATCGCGGTTTCATTGACGACCACCACGGCTTCGTCGACAATCGTCCATGAATCAAGCTAAGTCACTTTTCTAATTATTTTTGGGCTTGTTCTCCGCTAGGGCAGCACACCGACTACTTATTTGTGTACGTCTCTCAACGGGAATTACCCTCCAGAGCTACACTTCGCCGACCACTCACCGGAGGGCAGCAAAGTCTTTCACGCAATCGTGCTCTCTTTTTGTTGCAATGCCGACTACTTTTGTATTCTCTTAGCCATTGATAACCTCCTTGAGTAGAATACACCTTCATTCGTGAAAGCCTCAGGTGCACCTGTTACGCCTAAGTGCCAGCATACATACATGAGACAAAGATCTTAACTGTGCAAATGGTAGTGTCGTACGCGTATACGAGATAAAGATCTCACACACGTAGTGGCTGCAGCTAAACGGGGACTGAGAGTTTAAACATAAGAGGCTAACTACTTAGGAGAGATATGGCCAAAATAAGGGCATGACACACAATATTTTTATTGATCACTGAATAAATTTCAGTAAGTTCAATATTCTACAAATATGCTACATAATGTACGCATCTTTTCTTTCAGATCAAACTTCGGTGATGACGCTCCAAGATGCTAAGCGTACCTCCAAAGGCACAGACTAGTTCCCAAACTCGGAGGCTAAGCGCCAATCAGTACTCGGACCTACTTCCGGTTGCTCTGCTAGTTCCCAAACTCGGGGGCTAAGCGCCAATTACTACTCAGGATATCTTCAATGGCTTAGCTAGCTTCCAAGCTCGGGGGCTAAGCACCAATAACTACTCGATGTGGCTCCTACGGCTCACCTGGCGCATAAGCTCGGGGGGCTGGACGCTGCAAGACTACTCGGATGATGACTTGAGTGAAGATTCAAGATCCTTCAGTTGATTATTCAATCAATTAAAGGCTCGGGGGTGATAAGCTACACCCAAGATTTTTTCAAGCCAAAAGAAGAAGATTCAAAATTTTGACCCTAAGCCTGATTTTAGGATTCAACCTAAGGCTCGAGGGTTACTCCATATGGAGTGAGACTTTCGCTGCCCTCCATATATGAAGACTACAATATCAACATAATCAAGGCTTTGAGCACACCATAGCCTCATAGCAGTTTTGAGAAACTTTGAAGATTCAGCCAGATAAAGTACTCGAAGAGCACCAAAACTACTCGGCGAGGATCTTAAAAGTACTCGAAGACTGCTGCATTCGGCTATGAAGCGCTTGGGGGCTTGTCGGGGATAGATCCCTAGTACCTGCAAGGAAGGAAGAAGACGGATTCCTGCTAGAATTCCACCGTAATCCTACTATGACTCATAACATGTAATCCTACTAGGACTCCTTGTAAACTGACTAGTAATCCTGCCCGTAGAGTATAGAAAGGAGGGTAGGGGTACCTAGATCGGCAGAACCATCATCAATAGCCAACAACTAGGCTACTCAACATCCAAGTGCAGGGCGCAATACACAGCAACCCAAACAGAACGTAGGGTATTACGCTACTCCGACGGGCCGAACCTGTATAAATCCGTATCTTGTGTCCTCGCTTTTACCTTCGAGTTATAGGTCCGGTGATCCCCCACCGATAAATCGACTACCTCGGGTACTCCCTCGGTAGGTTGCCGGTATAAAACACCGACAGAGCCTAATTTTTTGACCCGACTCTAGCTTGACCTGGCACGGAGGGCATCATGCTCGTGCTGGCCCAACCCAGTAGCTCGTGCTGTGCATGGGCCGCCACCCGGCATGACGGGCGGCCCGGCCCGGCATGGTGTCAAGGAGCAGGCCCGCTAAGGCCCATATAAATACCAACATCAGAACATTTTGGCCAGCCAACCTGTACCATCTCACCTCTACCCTGTCGCCACCCTTCCTTGCCCGATCGCCATCTCCCCGCCGCCTCCCCTCCTCCCCTCCGCCTGCGGCCTGCCCTCCGACCTCCCCTCCGGCGGGTGGCGCTCCCCTCTGACCTCCCTTCCTCCCATCTGGTGGGTGGCGCTCCCTTCCGACCTCCCCTCCTAGCTCCTGGCGCCGCTCCTCCTCTCCTCTCCTTCACAGTAGGCGCTGGCGCACCGATCCCCATCTCCTCCTTCCACCGCCACGAGCGCTGCCTCCCTCCCTCGCGGCCTCCTCCATCACCGCCTCCGTCCCTCACGGCCTCCTCCACTATCGCCTCCCTCCCTCGCGGCCTCGTCCACCGCCGTCAGCACTGCCTCCCTCCGTCGCGGCCTCCTCACCCAACGGTGGTGTTGCTCCACCGTGCCTAGGTTTGCACGTGTCTCGCCGGGCTGCCATGCCAGCTGGGCTGGCCCGGCATGAAATGGGCCCATGGGCCTATGCCTGGGCTGTTGTTGCAGCCCATGGGCAGGCTCGGCCCGGCACGGTAGAGGCATAGTGCTGGGCTTGACCCGGCACGAAGTTGGCTGGGCCTAACCGGGCTCGTGCTAGGCCGGGTTGGACCGCCCGTTTGGACATCTATACAAGCGGAAGGGATGGGGACCCGAGCGTTTTTATAGGTCATCTGATTGGTTGCTGATTTGCGGAACCCATCTGTGATTGATTGAGGCAAACAATCTTAGTGCCGATTATACCTCTGGAGCGGATCGTCATATGAGAAAAATTCGGGGAGGACTAAGGGGGTGTTTGTATAACCCTTGCTAAACTTT
Source organism: Setaria viridis (assembly GCF_005286985.2). NCBI lineage: Eukaryota > Viridiplantae > Streptophyta > Magnoliopsida > Poales > Poaceae > Setaria > Setaria viridis. Next base: position 24,848,270 of record NC_048267.2, on the reverse strand, counting down.
AGCACCTGTCACATGAGATATTTGGATACTAATTAGGAGTATTAAACATGGTCTAATTATAAAACTAATTGTACAGATGGAGTCTAATTTATGAGACGAATCTATTAAGCCTAATTAGTCCATGATTTGACAATGTGGTGCTACAATAACCATTTGGTAATGATGGATTAGTTAGCCTTAATAGATTCGTCTAGCGAATTAGACTTCATCTATGCAATTAGTTTTGTAATTAGCTAATATTTAGTCCTTCTAATTAGCATCTGAACATCTGATGTGACCCTACTAAAGTTTAGCACCTTGTATCCAAACACCCTTATTAGCGCGTGCTACCAGTAGTCCCAGCCATTGCTTTCAGACAGGTGGTACCTTTCCCTTTTTGTATATTATCGTTTCCTCTTTTGGGTGGTCCTTCCGCAGTCCACCCTCCCCACGGCTCCCCTGCGGGCGGACACCTCCCCTATCAATTTCTCTTTCCACGTGGAGCGTGCGTTTTCTTTTTCGCGCTGAGCTCCGTGCCAGCATTGCTCCGGGTGGCCATTTTCTTTTGGAGGCATTTGTAGGATTCTCTTTTGGCACGCATATCATTCGGTACCGTTGGGTGAGGGGGAGTAAAATTGGGTGGGGGCATGTCAAGATAAAAGCTATTTTCAATGATATTTTTCACACATGAAGATATGTTTACTTATATATATAAATAAGTACTCGGAAAAAGCATCGAAACAAACGAAACATGTATATACAAGTTGTCATAAATAACTTTGCCCCATCTTCCTCTTTCGTACAAAACACTGATCCTAATTCGTGATCGACCCTGGGTATAAGCAGCGTCACCTGTCATTTGGAATTTTCCATGTAAATAACATATGAACAAAGTAGTCATAAGTTGTATCCCTAGGTTTTACATACACAATAACTTATGCACACAATATATGTATATAAAAAATTGCTTGCCATTTGAATAAATTTTATCGGCATACCTAACGCAAAAAAATATAAACCAATTCTCTAGGTTTAACTTATTGACATGAATAGAATTTATCTGCATAATTTATGCACAAAAACTATGAAAAATAATCTATTGACCTAACTAATCGATATGACCAAAAGTTATCCACCTATCTTATGAAAAAAACATATGCAAATCATCTTTAAGCCAAACTTTTTGACGTGATAAAAAATATGTAGAGAATGTTGTGAAAACAAACATTCTCCTGTAAACACATTTACATGGCTACTAATTTAAATACATTACTTATACATAAAAATATATAAACCGAACTATTTGCCTAACTTGTTGGCTAATGTCGACACAAGTCCCTCTCAACGTCAAAGTAGCATCGCTTCCACGGAAGTCCCGGTGGGAGGATCTTCACATATGGTTGAGGACAACCAATACCACCCTATGGACGACATCACTGGGAGGGCTCCTTCTGATCTTGTTACTCCCGTGAAAAACAAGCTCATCGTGGTGGCTTATGGTGTGGCTGAACAACCGACCCAAAGCCAAACAATTCATGGTATGGAGATTCCAACTCGTAGTTACGCCAAAGTTGGGGTGGATCGAGTGGCTAACAGTTGGGATGACCTTGAACTGGAGGTACTTGGAGGTGACATGGAAAAGAATCTAGGAGAAACCATCCACGGTTGGTTTCTATGGCCCAAGCGCTACATTAGGATTCTGCAACCAAATCCCGCAACCTTGGGATCATCTCCTTAGGGCTCAAGGGCAAGATCACCTACGCCATCTACTAGGCACCCTCTCCACTACCTGACAGGGATCCTAGCATGAGTCCACTAGCTGATAGGGATCGTAGCATGAGTCCATGCTCTCCACCAGCTGACAGGGGTCCTAGCATAAGTCCACCTCCCCCTGTTATGAGCAAGGCTACACAACAAACGACACCTTCAGTTCCGTCTACTGCGGCTACAAAGAAGAAGCAGAAGAAGTCGAAGGAGAAGCAACCAGAGCCCAAGAAAGCTTACAAGAAGACTGATGCGAAAATCAACGCAGTAGTGGATGCTGAGGTTAAAGCTCACTTTGCACCAAAGCCTCCCGTGAAGAAAGATCCACCACTTGATAAGGTTAAATTTCGAGCTTTCATTAGAAGCATGGAGTTGGAGAAAAAGAAAAAGCTAGAGAAACCACCGCTATCTGAAGAAGAAAATGGGGTCAAGTATACCACAGCTTGGAACCTAATCCAACCAATCGATTGTCCCGCTCCAGGTGCTTTCGGAGTTTGATAAGAACCTGCTTCTATTCGCCAAAAATACAAATCTCACCACAGCTCAACTTCGAGGGGAGGATCACATCCCAAAGCACGCTGGGACTGGTAAATGGAAATTTGAGTTAGCGAAAGAGCTTGTGTGACCGCAGTTGGTGGATCGTCTTGCAATGAAGATGTGCAAATTGCACTAATGGTACATGGAGGCTTCAGCCCACCGGTTAACTCATGCTAGAAGTTCGGATTGGAGATCAACATTATTTCCGTGGTGATGCCATTATAAATGTGCCACTCGAGGAACTTTATTTTCTTTACAATCAAGACGCACTTGGCAAATCACTCATCAATTCCTGGGTTCTGTAAGTGTTTAATTTGCTCTAACTTCAAAATCTTCGCTCTAGTTATTGTGCGACGTCTTATCTCCTATTCTATTTTGTATCATGCAGGATGGAGATTCGAGATTTCTTGAGGAAAGGATTCTATGATGTTGACTTTATGGACCCGGATGTTATAAACGAGGTAACTGTAAGAGATAAACCAAATCGGACCTTGAAGAATATATATAATTTCTTGGACAAGCAACATTACAAGAAGTACATACTTCTGCCGCAACTTCAAGTGAGCGTGTTTCCCATCTCTTTTATTTTTCGACTAGCAGTTAAAAATAAGACTAAATAGCTTTTCACTATGCACATATGTACAACTTTCATTGGATACTCCTTGTTATTGTGGTTGATCGAAGCATAGTCTATATCATGGACTCTTTGAGGAGATCAAGAGATCAATACACCAACCTCATAGTTATGCTTAATAGAGCATGGACTCACTTCTGTCAACATCACTTAGGTGAATTCAAGGAGCAACTTCATATCCACTCTAAATTCCCGATGTGTATTGAATTTGTAGATCTCGTGTCACTTCCTTGAACACAACAAATATTTCATAACCTCTTTTGCCATATATATAGTGTTTGAGATATGATTCGGGGAATAATTTATGCGGATACTACGTATGTGAGTTCATCCATGGCTTTGTAGGTCCGAAGCGTGTGACCGACCACGAATTTAGAGTACGTAGACAAAAGATTCTTAACAATATATTAGTTCTAATAGTGCAGATCCATTGATATAATATAATAACCTTTGCTAATAACATAAATTATGCACATGAAGGAAGAACTCCTCGAGACGAAAAAAATCAGGACAATTCAAGAACAACTCAGTGGATTTCTTCTGGACGAGGTAGTAAATCTAGCGAGAGAGTTCCATAATGATGGATCAAATCTGCATCATCGTCAGGACTCGGGTTCAGCATAGTTGATCCAAAATGTTGAACTTGGAAAGTTGATGCAATGTAATATATTTATATATGTGTATGCACAATATGTCTATGTATAATATTATCTCAAATGTAAGATTATTTATCAAATACAACTTTATATATATTAGCGTATTAGAACTAGTATACGTAAATGAAAAAAATATGAAATACTAATATAGAATAAAGAAATAGGGAAATAAAAAAGAATTTAGTACCGGTTGGTATTACCAATCAGTATTAAATTGGCATCAGCCACGTGCGACGTGGCAGCTAATTTAGTACCGGTTGGTGTATACAACCAGTACTAAAGGCCCCTCTTTAGTACTGGTTATTTGACCCGGAGTTCCCCTTTAGTACTTGTTGGGGGGAAATATTAACGATCTCCCAAATACCGCTTAAAAGAGCAGACGCGAAAGGCCTAGGCCCACCTAGCCTAATCAAAGCTCCGCCTCGCCCGACCGCGGTCCCAGGGTCGGGAGCGCCCGACCTCCCTCCACGAGGCTTCCGCCTCGTCCGACTATGGCCCCGGGGTCGGGGGCGCCCGACCCCTCGCCCCAAGGTTCCGCCTCGTCCGACCCCGAGCCCAGGGGTCGGACTCACTGGGGCCCCCATGGCGGACATCCCCCTCGGATACGGACCAGGTGGACAAGGTAAGCAGTCCCGTGGGTCTCCCCCGTCGGCCTCGTCATAAATGCGCCGCAGGCCTGGCAGGAGGAAGGATGACCACGCTCCTCACGCAACCCGCTGCAAGTACCCATGCACGACCATACTGTACAAGCTACAGTGCTGGCGGCTCCCTCCCGTTCGCCGCAGGGTACTCATGGCCTGCGCCGACCGGAGCGGAGGAGAGACCCGCCTGTCCTCGGGCCCCGTGCACCCTCCGGTCCCGCGCGCCCGGCAGCAAGGATGTGACGCCCTCTCTCCAGGAGCCATCATCAGAACGGTAGCATCCACCGTCCTCCCCAACGGACACTGGGGTAACGACGAAACGCCTTCATCATAACCCGACACCTACGAATGCCGAAGGAGCTATCTGTAGGGCGCGACGACAGTTGGCACACGGCCGCCCCCCCTCCGGCATGCACGCCGGCGCTCGTCAGGGGCCGGCGAAGGCGTCGGGTGTCTAGGAACTTGTTCCTCCCTTCCTGCCGTATTTTTTACCATACTACGTTTACACTTTTACGGTCCTCTTCGCCCGATCCCAGCTGTAACTCCGGGAACCCCCCTTACGATATAAAAGGAGGCACCGAGGGCCGGAGGAGGGGACCGGCTTCTTCTCCCACAAGCCACAGCACACTAGTACGCTCCCTGAGAGCACAAGCACAAAGAGACTTGGGACCAGTCCCTCTCTCGCCGACCTGTAACCCCTACTACAGAACCCCGCGTGGGCAATACGAGCATCCTCGACACTGGACGTAGGGCTTCCCTTGCCCGAACCAGTCTAAACCCGTGTCTCCCACGCCACCACCTGAGGCCTTACGCGCATAAAAGAAATTTACTAGTCTAAGTCTTGATCCGCCAATCTTGACAACGACAGTTGGCGCGCCAGGTAGGGGACCTTTGCGCGTACATTCCCAGCCTCAGATGGCCAATTACGATGGTAGCTTTGCTCCGGGCTTCCTGATCCGATTCAGGAGCCTGGACTTCCTCGCCACCTGGGAAGGGATCGAGCTGATCCCTGTCCTCGTCCTGCCCGCTCGCCCGGCTGCCCCCGGCCCCGCCGCCGGGACAGCGGTGAGCGGCCGCTCGCATACCGGAAGGACCTCACCAGGGGGACGGCCCTTCGGGCTGCGCAACGCCACGGGGGCTTACGGACACTTCCTAGCGCGGTCCATGACCGCGTCGCCCGCGAGCAACGAGCTCGTAGGCGCGACAAGGACAATCTCCGACACCGGCTCCAGCAGCGGGAGCCCCCACCCCTCGCGCGAGTGCCTCGTGGTCGACGCGCACTCCGAGGGATCCAACGGCAACGATGCCGAGGGGAGACAAAGGGCTCCCCCCTCGCGCGCCGCGGCTACGACCGGAGCCTTACCAAGGGCGCCGAGTGCCCTCAACAACCGGAGGCGCGCGCAGGCGCCGCCAAGAAGTCGAGCACCCCCACCACGAGGGTGGAGCACGACAACGGGCGCGTGACGTCCAGCAATGCATCTGCGCGGACGAAGAGCGTCCGCAGCTCTTCACCCGCGCCAGCCAAAACGTCGCAGCTGCGGCGGTGTTGCTCCGACAGCTCCCCGAACCAGCGACGCCCGAGGAGCGACGGGCACGCCAAGAGATGCACAACCTGCTCGAATGCGCCGCCGTCCAGCAGGCAGAAAGTTCCGCGTCCCGGCGACGCGGGCAGAACGCCAGCAGGACGACACCCGACGCGCCCCCGGAAAGGCGGGGGGAATCTGTCCATCAACCCCCTCCTAGGGCAAATCCGGCCGCGTCCACCCGACGGACACCACCACCCGTGGGAGGCGAGGCTCGATCCGTCCACCAGCGCGTCGGCCTCGTCCGCGACGCTCGCGACACCCTAAACGCGCGGAGACGCTCCCGCGCGGACAGGGAGGACGGGGTAGATTGAGGCTACCACGTCCACCGTGGCGGGCGCTACGACAGCGGGGAAGACCGCAGCCCGAGCCCCGGTCCGGCTAGGCCCCGGGCCTTCTTTGCGCGCATCCTGAACGCGCCTTTTCCGCCGTGCTTCAGGCAACCCACAAGTATAGCCAAATACTCAGGAGAGACGAATCCTGGGGTATGGCTCAGCGATTACCAGCTCGCATGTCAAGCCGGCGGGGCGGATGATGACCTGCTTATCATCCGCAACCTACCCCTCTTCCTAGCCGACTCAACGCGAGCTTGGCTAGAACATATCCCTTCAGGATGAGTTCGCAGCTGGAACGACCTAAAGGAGGTTTTCATAGGGAACTTCCAAGGCACGTACACGCGCCCCGGCAATTCCTGGGACCTCCGGAGCTGTCGCCAGGGGGCGGACGAGTCCCTCCGGGATTATATCCAGCGCTTCTCCAGGAAGCGCACTGAGCTCTCCAACGTCGCGGACGCCGACGTCATAGGAGCTTTCCTAGCAGGAACCTCCTGCCGGCCCCTCGTCCACGAGCTGGGGCGCCGAGGCCCGCGAACCACAGAGGAGCTCCTCAATATCGCCACTAGCTACGCCTCGGGCGAAGAGGCTGTTGGAGCGATCTTCGACCGCTCCAAAGGCAAGGCGAAACGGGAGGAGGATGCTGACAAAGGCATCTCCAACCGCCAGCAGAAGAAGAAGGGCAAACAACGGCACGAGGCCCCCCTCGTGGCCGCAGTCGAGCGCAAGCGAGGGCAGCCGCCCCCCGAGGGCGCTCCCGGCTTCTTCGACAAGTTGCTTGAGGGACCGTGCCCGAACCACGAGTTCCCCGTGAAGCATGCCTACAAAGACTGCAACCTCATGAAGAGATACTTCGTGGGCAATCCGGTGAAAGGCGACCGGAAGCGAAAGCCCGATGAGGAAAAGAAGGGCGACGAAGAGAAGGAAGACGGCTTCCCCAAGGTGGACGGCTGCTTCATGATCTTCGACGGCTCCGCGGCATACGACACCAAGCGCCAGCTGAAGCGGGAGCGCCGGGAGGTCTACACGGCCGAGCCAGCGACTCCGGCCTTCCTGGACTGGTCGGGGCCGGCCATCACCTTCGACAGGTCCGACCACCCTGGACGCGTCCGGCATCCGGGGCGTTACCCTCTTGTCGTCGACCCCATCGTCGGCACGACGCGCCTCACCAAGGTGCTCATGGATGGGGGCAGCGGCCTCAACATCCTCTACGCCGAGACCCTCGACGCTTTGGGGATCGACCGTTCCCGCCTCTGTCCCAGCAAGGCGCCTTTCCATGGCATCATGCCAGGGAAGCAGGCGATGCCTCTCGGGCAAATCGACCTGCCCGTTACATTCGGGACCCCTTCCAACTATAGGAAGGAGGTTCTCACCTTCGAGGTGGTGGGGTTCCGCGGAACCTACCATGCCATCTTGGGACGGCCATGCTACGCAAAGTTCATGGCTATCCCCAACTACACCTACCTCAAGCTCAAGCTGCCGGGGCCCAACGGGGTCATCACCGTTGGCACGACCTTTCAGAAGGCATACGAGTGCGACGTAGAGTGCTGCGAGTACGCCGCGGCCATCACCGTCATGAGCGACCTGGCGGTCCAGCTTTCGGAGGCCACCGAGGACCGGCCCGACTCCAAGCAGCCGAACATCTCCTTCGAGCCCGCCGAAGGTATCAAAGAGGTCCCCCTCGATCCCGACTGTTCCAACGGAGGAGTCGTGCGGATCAGCGCGGCCTTATCCCCCAAATAGGAAAGTGCGCTCGTCGACTTCCTCCGCGCGAACAGCGACATCTTCGCGTGGAAGCCCTCGGACATGCCCGAGATTCCGAGAGAAGTCGCCGAGCACTCCTTGAACATCAAGGCCGGCTCCAAGCTCGTGAAGCAAGGATTGCGCCGTTTCGACGAGGAAAGGCGCAAGGCCATCGGCGAAGAGCTCCAGAAGCTTCTGACGGCCGGGTTCATCAAGGAAGTGCACCACCCCGAGTGGCTGGCTAATCCTATCCTTGTACCAAAAAAGAACGGGAAATGGAGGATGTGTGTCGATTATACCGGTCTCAACTAAGCGTGTCCAAAGGACCCGTTTCCTTTGCCACGCATAGATCAAATAGTCGACTCAACCGCCGGGTGCGAGACCCTCAGCTTCCTCGACGCATATTCCGGCTACCATCAGATCGCGATGAAAGAGGCCGACCAGCTCGCTACCTCCTTCATCACCCCCTTTGGCCCCTACTGCTACGTTAAGATGCCATTCGGCCTCAAAAATGCGGGGGCTACATTCCAGCGATGCATGCTGAAGTGCTTCGGAGACCTCATCGGGCGGACCGTTGAGGCCTACGTTGACGACATCGTAGTTAAATCCAGGAGGGGCAACTAGCTCGTTCCCGACCTTGAACTAGCCTTCGAAAGGCTCAGGGATAAGCGTATTAAGCTCAATCCCGAGAAATGTGTGTTCGGAGTCCCAAGGGGCATGCTATTAGGCTTCATCATCTCCGTGCGCGGCATCGAAACAAACCTAGAGAAGATAGCGGCCATCAGCAACATAGGGCAAATCCGAAACATAAAGGGAGTTCAGCGCGTCATGGGATGCTTGGCGGCTCTAAGCCGCTTCATCTCGCGCCTCGGCGAGCGAGGGCTTCCTCTCTATCGGCTCCTGAAGAAGACTGACCGCTTCGAATGGATCGGCGAGGCCCAGGAGGCACTTGACCGACTCAAGGACCTCCTGACGAAGGCCCCGATCCTAGTCCCGCCTACCGACGACGAGCCCCTCCTGCTCTACATCGCGGCGACCACCCAGGTGGTTAGCGCGGCCCTGGTGGTGGAACGAGAAGAGGAGGGACATGCTCTCAAGGTGCAACGCCCGGTGTATTTCATCAGCGAAGTCTTGTCCGAATCCAAGACACGTTACCCGCAGATCCAGAAGCTCGTCTACGCCATCCTTATCACGAAAAGGAAGCTGCGCCACTACTTCACCTCCCACTCGGTAACGGTCGTTTCATCATTCCCGTTAGGCGAAGTAATCTGGAATCCAAACGCTACGGGGAGGATCGCGAAGTGGGCGCTTGAGCTCATGGACCAGGGCATCACCTACACCCCCCGCACCGCCATCAAGTCCCAGGCACTCGCCGACTTCGTGGCAGAGTGGACGGAGATTCAAACGCCATCGGCGCCAGAGAAGCAGGAGTATTGGACAATGTACTTCGACGGGTCACTGATGAGGGCCCGCGCCGGAGCGGGTCTCGTCTTCGTCTCTCCCTTGGGCGTGCGCATCAGGTACATGATCCGCCTCCATTTTCCTGCATCTAATAATGTCGCCGAGTACGAAGCCCTCCTCAACGGACTCCGCATCGCCATCGAGCTGGGTATCCGTCGGCTGGACATCCGGGGCGATTCCCAGTCAGTCGTCGAACAAGTCATGAAGGAGTGGAGCTGCCATGACCCCAAAATGGCAGCCTACTGCAACGAGGTCCGTAAGCTCGAAGACAAGTTCGACGGGCTAGAGCTCAACCACGTCGCAAGGCACTTCAACGAAGCCGCCGCCGAGCTGGCGAAGGCGGCGTCCGGCCGAATGCCCGTCCCCGACGGTGTCTTCGTTAGCGACGAGTTGAAGCCTTCAATCCGTTATCCAGAACTAGCAGGGGTCGGCGAAGCACCCCCGGCCCTGGGATCGGCACCCGAGTCAGGGGAGGTCGGCAGCGCGCCACCTGTCCCAGATCCGAGCACCAGTCCCGAGGGGGTCGACACCGCTTTGCCCGACTCGGCCCCGGGAGCCGATCCGTCCGACCCCGCGGTCATGGAGATCACGGCAAACCCCGCTGTAGGAGCCGACCCCCCGATCGACTGGAGAGCCCCATACCTCGACTACCTAGTCCGCGACACGCTCCCGGCAGACAAAACGGAGGCCCGTAGGATCGCGCGCCGCGCCAAATCCTTCACCATCATCGACCGGGAGCTCTACAAGAAAAGCCACACTGGGATCCTCCAGTGCTGCATCCCGATCGAACAGGGAAAGGCGCTGATCCAGGATATCCACGCCGGAGCCTGTGGTCACCACGCCACGCCGAGGACCCTCGTTGGCAACGCCTTCCGACAAGGTTTTTATTGGCCGACCGCGGTCGCTGATGCTACCCAGGTAGTCCGCACCTGTGAAGGGTGCCAGTTCTTTGCCCGCAAGACTCACCTACCCGCGCAGGCGTTGCAGACCATCCCCATCACGTGGCCGTTCGCGGTCTGGGGGCTGGATCTCGTCGGACCCTTCAAAAAGGCGCCCGGGGGCTTCACCCACCTGCTTGTCGCCGTCGAAAAGTTCTCCAAATGGATCGAGGCAAGACCGGTGGCTCAAATCTGGTCCGAGCAGGCGGTACAGTTCTTCACCGACATCATCCACCGCTTCGGGATCCCAAATTCCGTCATCACCGACAACGGCACGCAGTTCACCGGGAAGAGATTCCTCCAGTTCTGCGACGACCACCACATCCGAGTCAAGCCACGGATCTTCGACCGCCTTAAAAAGTTCGGCGGACGGTGGGTTGCGGAGCTTCCCGCAGTCCTTTGGAGCCTGAGGACGACCCCCAGCCGGGCGATGGGCTTCACCCCATTCTTCATGATCTACAGGTCAGAGGCCATTTTGCCCACCGATCTAGAGTACGGATCGCCGAGGGTCAAGGCATACGACGAACAGGGAAACCAGGCATCACTCGAGGACGCACAAGATCAACTCGATGAGGCATGAGACGTAGCCCTACTACACTCGGCTAAGTACCAGCAGGCCCTACGGCGTTACCACAGCCGCAAGGTACAAGGCCGAGCCTTCAACGTCGGCGACTTGGTGCTCCGCCTCGTCCAGGACAACAGGGGTCGGCACAAGTTGACTCCCCCATGGGAAGGCCCGTTCATCGTCGTACAAGTACTACGGCCAGGCACCTACAAGCTGGCGACTCCCGACGGGCAGGTCTTCAGCAACGCCTGGAACATAGAACAGCTAAGGCGCTTTTACCCATAGCTCTTATTTCCAAGTTCTGCACAAACTTGTCTTCAATTCCGATAATCCCTTTAAGCTCAGGGGTATCCGACCCTGGCCTCGTTCCAGGGCCGCACACCCCTCGGGGGCTACCAGTTTTGCTCTTCTGCGAAAAAAAGAAACCCTGAGCCGTCTCGGTTCAGGCTTTTTCCTTTAAGCTCAGGGGTATCCGACCCTGGCCTCGTTCCAAGGCCGCATACCCCTCGGGGGCTACCAGTTTTGCTCTTCTGCGAAAAAAGAAACCCTGAGCCGTCTCGGTTCAGGCCTTTTCCTTTAAGCTCAGGGGTATCCGACCCTGGCCTCGTTCCAGGACCGCATACCCCTCGGGGGCTACCAGGGGTTCCGACCCCAGCCGCTTGGCACCGCCCAAAAGAAACATTTTTTGTTTTCAAACCGAACACTCCCTTTCTAGACTTTTGGACGCAAAAAGAGAAGAATGCGCGAACGGTGCTCAGGCAAGATTGATCGGACTGCGAAAAAACCTACGCCCTAGCGGCTACGGCACCTTCGCTCATCAAAACTTACTGACGCACCCGACAACGTATTCTAAACTTTCAAGCCCAAAGGAACAGTAAAGGGGATCGGAAGCTTTCGCACGGCAAAGTTATAAACAGGCCCGTATGGCCATCACGAAATAAGTCCGAAACTGACATAATTACAATTTGGGCGCAAGCCCGGTACAGTTAACTTGACGGGGGGTCGGCAGGAGGGACGGCCTCATCTTCTAGGAGCTTCGCGAGGGCCTCCGCTGGTGCGAACACCGCTGCATCGATCTCGTCCAGCTCGGCTTCGGAGTAATCAGTGGCGTACCCCTCGCTCATCCCGACAAAGTTAATACCGGAATAATGGGAGCCGAAGACCCCGAAGGCTCGCCGCACGCCGACGTGAAGCGCGTCCACGACGATCTCACGACGCCGACAGCGTACCCTGAGGACACGAGCCGGCAGAGAGCTCGACCCCTCCTCCAGAATCACGCCGAAGTCGTCGCAGACGACGCGGACCGCATCCTGCAGGGCGCTGAGCTCACCGCGCTCCGCGTCGAGCAAGCCCTGTAGCTTGGCGATTTCGCCTGCAGGAATCATCCGGAAAAGCCCACCGTGTCAAAGAACAAACCGCGACACCACGAGAACGTGGGAACGGAAAAGAGACTCACCGTCGGCCCAGGCCTTCAGCTCGCGCTCCCGGTCAGCTCCTTCTGACACGGCGGTCTGGAGTCCCTGCTCGGCCTCCACTTTCTTGGCCTTCTCGGCGTCCCGGTCTTGCAAAGCCTGGTGCCGCTCGCGACGGATGCGGTCGACGGTCTTCTGGAGGGCTTCATACTCCCCCCTCAGCCGGGCAAGCTCCTCAGCATCGCGGCGGGCCCTCTCAGCGGCTGCCCGGAACTCCTCGTGGTCAAGACGGGCCTTGTCAATAACGGCTTGGAGCTTGTCCTCCGATCGCCGTGCCTCCTCCAGCGCTGCCCCCTCATGCCTTTGCAGGTCACGGATGACCCCCTGGGCGGCAGTGACCTGCAGGGACAGCTCCCTGGTGCACTCCCTCTCCGCGTTGAAGCACTCCCAGAGCCCCCGCTCCAGCCGGAGGAAATCAGATTTGCCTCGACTGCACTCTTGGAGGGCCTGCAAAGCAACGTGCCATCAGGGATAAAGCAAATAGGAGACGCCAATCACCAACAGTAGGGGCAACATACCTGGCTGCCAGGGAGAACGGTGTTGCCCAGAACCCCCAACGCCGAGGACAGAGCCGCCTGAGCGTGGGCAAGGCCGCCCTGCACCGCCTGCCACTTGTGCCACTCCGCGGTGTCGTCCAGCGTGAAGAGATGCCTCGGCGGGTCCTCGTAGGATGACCAGCGGAGGACGGACCCTCTCCACGCCTTGGGAATGGTGGGAGCCGAGGTCGAGGTAGGAACCGATCCTGACGCTGTCGTCGAGGTCGGCACCATTGCACTAGAAGCCGCCGGGTTTACCGACGGCCCTGGTACCTGCACGCTCGTCGCCACCGAGGCCGCCGGCGATACCCCCGCGGCTACCTCGCCCCCCGCTGCAACCACCTGGGGAGGCTCCTCCGTTCCTGCCGGAGTCCCCCCAGCGGGCCCCTCCGCCTCCGCCGCCGGAGCCACTTCCGCGGGGGTAATCGGGGCGGAGGTCCCCGCCTCCGTCGCTATTGCCTCCGCCGCCGCGCTTTCGGGGTCAGGCGTTCCCTCCGCCGCCGATCCCGCCACGGCTGCGGGGGCATCCGCCCCACCTCCAGTCGCCGCCGTCTCCTCCGCCTTGTCGGCGTCAAGGTCGATCACCTCCCCGGCCTGAGAACCTGGGGGGATCGCGCCCTGCGCTGTAGGGGCGACCGGGGGAACCGAAGGCGGAGTGGGGTCCGCTCCCCCTCCCGCGACCGACGCCGCCATCGCTCCGCCAGCCGCCATCACAGGGGTCGCCCCCGCGGAGGGATCCGCGGCCTCACCAGGGACCCCGCCGCTCGCTGCGGGCGGGACCGTGGTCCGCCCCCTGGAGGAGGACGACAACTGCAACGCCTTCTTAGGCGCCAGCTGCAGGGCAAGGCCACGAGGAGCGGCACTGCACATCGACGAACAGACATGAGTAGGAACGAACATGAGAAGGGGAGAGGAACGAGATGCAAGGAAGGCCAACTTACGTTCTTGAAGCACAAGGGCGGCGCGCACGCTTCGCCTCGGAGCCTGACGCCGACCCCGGGACATCCGGCAGCGGCCGCTTGTCGCCGCTTCGCTGCCCTCCAGTCGCGGGCGTGGTGGTGGAGGCGGTCTCCGCGGACCTCCGAGGAACGCCCTGGGCGGACTCCTGGGGGGCGCCCCGCGCCGGCTCCAAAGCGGCGGCGGGGGCAGGCTCCGAGGACCCCCGAGGGGCGCTCCGCGCCGGCTCCGGGAAGGAGCCCCATGTCCACCCCTGGGGAGCGTCCCGCGCCCGCTCCTGGGAGACGCCCCGCGCTGGCCCCTGGGGGGCGTTCCGCGTCGACTCCTAGGGGGCGCCCCGCGCCGGCTCCGAAGCGGCGGCGGGGGCAGGCTCCGAAGACCCCCGAGGGGCGCTCCGCGCCGCTCTGGGAAGGTGCCCCGTGTCGACCCCTGGGGGGCACCCCTTGCCGACCCCTGGGGAGCGTCCCGCGCCCGCTCCTAGGCGACGCCCCGCGCCGGCCCCTGGGGGGTGTCCCCCGTCGACTCCTGGGGGACGCTCTGTACTGGTCCCTGGGCGCAGCCCCAGGTCCTGGTGGAGCTGAAGCCTGGGCGGACGCCTCCTCCGCTTCACCCATCGCGACCGTCCGCGGGGGTGCCTCCCGAGTGGCGAGTGCGCCCGAACGGAAGGAGAAAATCGGTTCCTCCTCTTCATCATCTTCCTCATCTTCATCCTCTTCATCATCATCGTCATCATCGTCGTCGTCGTCTGACACGACCGGCCTCCTCCGCCGCCGTTGGAACTCCTTGGCGGCCTTCTTCCTCTTCTTCACCGTCTCCTTGTCCTTACAGCGCTTCTGCGCCTCGGCAAGGAGACGGTTGCGCGTCCGCCGCTCAGCGTCCTCCGGCACCGGCGGGAGTGAGTCCATGACCCGGGTTAGCGGGCCCTACGAGCGCAAAACAGCTCCACGTCAGAGTGACAATCGCAAGATACAAAAAAAAGGAGGACGACGCCCCAACCCCTTACCAGATCTATGAAGCCCACGTCCGGGCGCATCGACGGGTGCCCGGGAATCGGGTACTCGACGTCCTTGTCCTCCAGCGCTTCCCGAATCCGTTGCCAGATCTCGGAAGCGGCGAGCGCACCCGTCGCCAAGACGGTGCCCTCGGTCGGCGCGTCAGGGGTCATGGCGGCAAGCGGCCGGACCCGGAGGATCAGCGGCGCCACCCGTTGGGCGTGGTACGCTCCGATGACCCCGGCGCCGGTGAGCCCGCTCCTTTTCAGCCGCTCGATGGCTTGCAGCAGGTCGAAGAACCGTTTCTTCTCCTTCTCCACCGGCCTGTACGCCCACACCTCCGGCACCACGTCGATGGTGCAGCCGGTGAAAGCCGGCAGGGGGGAGTCCGGGTAGTTCTTCACATAGAACCACTGGTTGTGCCACCCCTTGTGGGACGCCGAGGTCTTCATCACCATATACTCCTTGGAGCGGGTATGGCGAAGGTGGATCCCGGCGCACCCGATCGGCACCAGAGGCGACCGCTGCTGACTCCCCTTCTTCTCCATCTTCTGGTACAAACTCACTGTGAAAAAGTATTTCCACAGCGAGAAGTTGGGCTCGATGCCGAGGAATCCCTCGCACAGTGCGACGAACACCGCAATGTGCTGGATCCCGTTGGGGTTGAGGTGCTGGAGCTCGAGCCCATAGTAGTGGAGGAGCCCCCGGAAGAAGCGGCTCGGGGGAGAAGCGAACCCCTGCTCATGGAAGTGAGCGAAGGAGACGACGTAGCCGGAGGGAGGCGTTGGCACTTGCTCCGTCCCCGGCAGTTCCCACTCGCCCGCAGCCGTCCTCTCACAGAGGAGGCCCTTCCGCACCAGGCCCACGAGGAGGTGAAATGGGAGATCCCCCAGGAACCCATCGCCGGAGGAGGAGGAAGATCAATAGAGACGGGAGGAAAGGGCGCGGCTTGGAGCGGAGGAAAACGAAGCAGGCGCGGATGAACTAAGCGTGAGGCTGGAGGGCGAAAAGGCTCGAATGCAGAAGGCAGGCGGAACCAGTGCGGCGGGCTCCCATTTTTATAAGAAAGGTACGGGAGAAGCCAAATCAACGCCCCTGCCACCATAAATGCGGCGCCAGGTACGCCCCTGCCACGCCCATTTCCTTTTCGAAAACCGCGCACACGATCGGCCGCGAAAACATCCTATCCTCCTCGATTCGTGGGACGGCGCTCCCCATAACTCCGCCTCCCAGATGGCACGCCCACAACGTCCCCCACGTTCGGCCCAGACGCAACGACCGCTCCGTTCCGGCCCAAGGCCCACCGAGAGGTAAGAAAGGGATACGGGGCTGAAAACGCCCCTACGGCCCATTACGGTCCAGAGGTTCGAAGGCTGGCCCGCCACGGGTTCGACAGCTGCCTCAGGACATCCCCTGAGCAAGGGGTGAGAAGGGACGCGTCCGCTAGCGGCCAACACCCAGGCGAGCGAAAGCCGAGGGCGTCCCGACCTCATGTTCGAGTCCCATCTGGTATAAAGTTCATGGTTTTTCCACGGGGAAAGGCAACGAGCCCCTGAATCCGGCCGAACGGACCTGGGAACTATATGAACTGGCCGGCGGGAGATTGGAGTACGCCACCAGCTTGGCCCGAGCCGGACCCCCCCCCCCCGAACGGGGACCGGGACTCCACTCGAACCTACCCGTTCGCAGCTCAAAACGAGCACCACGGTTCGCCCAACGAGGGTAACATGGCACGGCTCGACCCCTCCGTCCTAGCGAACGGACGCTTGAGGGGCAACGATCAAAAGTCGACCTGGTCTCCCGACCGGTCTCCTGCAACGCGCGGGGGCTCGGGGGCTAGCATCGCAACCAACGGCCACGCGTGTGGTCACGATTCGCAGGTTCCCTGGCCAAACTGGGATAAAGCAAGCACACCATAAACAAAATCTGCGGCGAAACGGCGAAAGAAGCCTCCGGAGGAGCACTTTTGCTCCACCACAGGCTCAGGGGCTACTGTTGGGGGGAAATATTAACGATCTCCCAAATACCGCTTAAAAGAGCAGACGCGAAAGGCCTAGGCCCACCTAGCCTAATCAAAGCTCCGCCTCGCCTGACCGCGGTCCCAGGGTCGGGAGCGCCCGACCTCCCTCCACGAGGCTTCCGCCTCGTCCGACTACGGCCCCGGGGTCAGGGGCGCCCGACCCCTCGCCCCAAGGTTCCGCCTCGTCCGACCCCGAGCCCAGGGGTCGGACTCACTAGGGCCCCCAGGGCGGACATCCCCCTCGGATACGGACCAGGTGGACAAGATAAGCAGTCCCATGGGTCCCTCCCATCGGCCTCGTCATAAATGCGCCGCAGGCCTGGCAGGAGGAAGGATGACCGCGCTGCTCACGCAACCCGCTGCAAGTACCCATGCACGACCATACTGTACAAGCTACAGTTTTGGTGGCTCCCTCCCATTCGCCGCAGGGTACTCATGACCTGCGCCGACCAGAGCGGAGGAGAGACCCGCCTGTCCTCGGGCCCCGCGCACCCTCAGGTCCCGCACGCCCGGTAGCAAGGATGTGACGCCCTCTCTCCAGGAGCCATCATCAGAACGGTAGCATCCACCGTCCTCCCCAACGGACACCGGGGTAACGACGAAACGCCTTCATCATAACCCGACGCCTACGAATGCCGAAGGAGCTATCTGTAGGGCGCGACGACAGTTGGCACACGGCCGCCCCCCCCCCTCCGGCATGCACGCCAGCGCTCGTCAGGGGCCGGCAAAGGCGTCGGGCGTCTAGGAACTTGTTCCTCCCTTCCTGCCGTATTTTTTACCATACTACGTTTACACTTTTACGGTCCTCTTCGCCCGATCCCAGCTGTAACTCCGGCCACCCCCCTTACGATATAAAAGGAGGCACCGAGGGCCGGAGGAGGGGATCGGCTTCTTCTCCCACAAGCCACAGCACACTAGTACGCTCCGTGAGAGCACAAGCACAAAGAGACTTGGGACTAGTCCCTCTCTCGCCGACCTGTAAAATGAGTAGAATAAAATGAGTAGAAAAATGATAATCATGTTATTTAGCCAAATTTGAGACATGACCCATGAAATGAAAAGAAATTTCGAACATTTTATTCAGGAAACACGACCACGAACGTGTGGCCAAATGATTTTTAAATTGTAAAAAAAGCAAGCGAAGTTTGAAAATCATGAGATTTGTCATGATGTGATGATATCATACGTGAAGGTTGTGGAAAAAAATTAAGAAGGTTTCACACATTTCGTCACGTACGATGTTTACAAACCGAAGCATCTCGGAAGAAGAATACTAGCGTTGAGAAGGATTCGATAAGAATTGGATTTAGAGTGACGGTCGAGTTTGGTTTTGACTACAAAACTTTTTTATAGGAAGTACAGAACATATATTGTTTCATGTGAAATTTTTGTAATTTTTTGGAACCGTTAGATAATTTTAATGTATTAAGTGCAATTATAGAATTTTAATTGATATAAATTGAATTCGAACTATAACCGCATAAAATAATGAAATAATATAAGTAGAACAACCAAATACATATTGTTGAGTGAATTTGACCTACAACCGCATAATATAATCATATAATATGAGTACAAACTGTTATGGAGGAGGAGGCAAAATGAAAAAACAATCTTTGCCGAGTGCCTAGATATAGGACACTCGGCAAAGAAAAAATTCCCGTATAACCTTCCTGCCCCCTCCCTCAGCACGCCACCCCCCCGCCTCCCTCAGCGCGCCTCCTCCCCTCCCTCCCGAGCCCCTCCCTCACTGGCGGCGCCCTGCCCCTCCCCTCCCTCTCCATCTCCGGCCGCCTCCCCTCCCCGGATCCGCCCCCTCCCCTCCACGCAGCCGGCCCCTCGTCCCTCTCCGGCCGCCGCCCCGGTCCCTCCTCTCCCTTTCTCCGGCCGCCGCCCCGGTCCCTCCTCTCCCTTTCTCCGGCCACCGCCCCGCCCATCTTCTCCGGATCCGGCCGCCGCATAGGCCCTCCTCCCCGGATCCGGCGGGGACTCGCTGGGTGGGCGCGTACTTCGTGGTGGTGGCGCTGGATCCCTCCCCTCCCTCTCCAGGAAACTCCCTCCACTCCTCCGCTCTTCCCCTCTCTCGCGCGGCGGCCCCTCTCCGGCGGCGTCTCCAGCCGCCGCCCCACCCCTCTCCCCGGATCGGGGGGGGGGGGGGGGCTCCGCCCCTCCGCCCCGGATCCAGCTCCTCGACTCGCGACGATGCCGGTCATGGAGCAAGGAGTGGGGCAAGCTTGCTCGTGCGGCGGTCGACGTCGAGGCCAGGGTGTGGTAGAGGTGGTGGCCAGCGGGTGTGGTGGTGGAGGTGGTGGTGGTGGCCGGCAGGTGGTGGTGGCGGCGGCGGGCATGGCGGCAGGGAGGCAAGGCACGACGGTCGGTGGGAGGCACGGGTGCGAGGCACGGCGACAGCATCGACAGCAGGAGGCAAGGCATGGCGGCATGGGAGGTGGTGCTGTGGTGGTGGTGCTGGCGGCGGCGGAGTAGGCGGTGGTGGTGGCTGGCGGAGCTGGCAGTGGTGGTGGTGGCGGCGGCGGAGCAGGATGTGGTGGCGGCGGAGGATGTTTTTTTTTATTTTTTTCAGAAATTGGTTGCCGAGTGTTTTCTCGGCACTCGGCAACCAGCGTTTGCCGACTGAAAATTTGCCGTGTGCCGTTTGCCGAGTGTTACACTCCGAGTGTTACACTCGGCAAACAATTCGCCGAGTGTTTTTGCCCTTCACCGAGTGCCCCTGGCACTCGGCAATTTCCCAGTCTCCCGTAGTGAGCTATGGGAAGCCATATAAGAGCCCCAACTTGTTCCTTCACGAGTCGTGACTGCAGCTACAGTTCACTCGTGGTTCCAACTCATCCACGATCTCAATCTACCTCTTTGTTTATCGCCACGCCAGACACCGTTACCATCTCTACTCGTGGCCACACACCGGTAGGCAGCGAGCTCCGCCGATGCTGCCGCTTCAGCCGCCTTCCTCCTAGCGACTCTACATCCACACCCGATGCTGTATTCAGCCGCACCGCCGCCCTCTCCGTTCGTCGCTGCGCTTGACACCGTCTCCCTCCACGCTCATCGCTGCTCCCGACGTTGACTCATCTACCTGAAGTTTCGATGTTAGATCCGTATATGCTGAAGGAGAACTGAGTGTTTGACATGAAGGATCCACGCAAACTCCTCCACTCGATGCTTTGATGTTCAATCCGTAGGTCGGTAGCTAGGTGCGTACGGGGAACGGACTGCTTGAGACGAGACCCATATGGCGATGAGGGAAGGGAGGAGGCATACCAACCAAGAAACGCAGAGAGACGTCGAGTGCTTTAACATGAGGTAAGGATGAAGATTTCTCAACCATAACAGCTTCCCAATTGTAATGTCTTGTGCACCGAGGATACCAGTGATTTTATTTCCCCTAGAAAATAATAGTGTCACCATAGATCTGAACGACCACAGCATACTCGATCGGGCTATCAGGGTGCATACAGATCAGTTTTAGAGAAGCTCAGCTGAGAGATGACGGCAAACAAACATGAGCTTATAGCACCTGCAAAAGAAAAAAGCTCATATCACATTCACGGCTCAAAATTTTCATGACAAAACATCAAATTAGACACCCATCAACTCAGATCGAACCATCAATTTGGCTAGCAGTGGAGGCACATATGTCACTTTCGATGGACTCGCCGGTGAAGATCCCGTCTCGGCAGTGTCGAAGATCGATGACGAAAGGGGGCCTGCCGGTGTGGAGGAGCATTGAAGAGAGGATGGTACGGCTCTAGATCTCGATGTCAAATACCACCGCGGATCCATCCCTTGCACATATTGCAATCTGCCAAGGCGTTCGCAGCTCCTTCAAATGTAATCGAAAGAACTTTTGCATGCGTGCACTCCACGAGCGCACGAAGCGCACACTATTTCTTCTCATGCACCACAAGCTTCACATGCACTCTGTTGATCTCTATGTCTTTGGTGGAGATTAGCTCGAGAAGGTATAGAATCATTTGGCACCATCCACCGAAGTACACCCACCTTAGGAGAACATGAAGCTGCTGCACGGTTTTTCAAATTAGACAAGGAGGTCTAGAGGTGGTGGCTCGGGCATTAGCATGATAATTATTTTGAATCGTATTTTCTGATACAATCTTCGTTATACAATTGATTTTTTCTCCAACTTTGACCACATCTGTTTAATTAATTAGTTAAACAAGGTAAAATAAGTACCACTTATATTTATTATCAAAAGTACTTTAAATTGTAGATTCATGTGTTTACGCGAATATTTGGAGAAAATATGAAACCTCAAACAAATGAAAAAAAATCAATGTTATCGTGTATCTAAGAATAGATGTACACAAAACGTCGGTTCATGCAATTTATAAGAGCAATGGTTTATCCAAATAGTCCCAAATTTGATAGCCGTGGGAACATCAGAACATCCTTGCTTGCTGGTTGCTAGCGATTTCGTAAAAATCGTTATACTCAGTCTCAGTGCACAATTTCATTATACAGTTATCATGATTGAGAATTAGATAACTATGCCTGTT
The DNA here is from genome assembly GCF_005286985.2 of Setaria viridis. Taxonomy (NCBI): domain Eukaryota; kingdom Viridiplantae; phylum Streptophyta; class Magnoliopsida; order Poales; family Poaceae; genus Setaria; species Setaria viridis. The sequence continues at coordinate 24,826,928 of NC_048267.2, read as the reverse complement.
GAGTATTACGGGGATGAAACTCCTCTCAAATATGATAAAGCTTCTCCTTATCTCTTCATAAATAGTTTGCTAAATTAGCAAAATTGGTAATATGGTATGGAAATTAATACTCATTAACTCTTCGTGAAATTCCACTCAGACCGGCCTAAAGCAAAAACCTGCACAGCTCGTCAGCCCATTGAAACAGCTGCAGAGACAGAGCAGAAATCTGCGTGCGCAAAGCAACGGCTGGCAAACTGGCAACGAGCATGTTGGCATGCGCCGCACCAAAGTTACCAACGCCCCAGCCTGTGCCTGCCTCTGCCTGCTACCTCTGTGCTTGCAGATTTTACAGGCGTCGGTGGTGGGTCCAGCTGGTCACACCGTGGCCGGCCTAGCTGTCTGCTGCTGCCGATCCGATTCGGGCATTCGGCTGGGCCCGGTGGGCCCCTCCTTCGCCAGCTTCTCGTCAAAACGGTCAAAGCCTCCGCTGCAAAACAAAAACCACATTCCTTCCTTCCCCTGCTCTCCCCCTCTACATGGACTCCAACCAATCCCATCTGGCCATCTCCCACCCTCCTTCCCAATAGGAGGAGACCAAAGAGAGCGGCGGCGGCCGCGGAGGGCCCAATAATCATCTCGCTCTCCCCCACTCGTCAGCATTGCGTCGCGCAGATCTAATCTACTAGCCGGCATTGCGTTGTTCGAGCGGCAGCATGGTGGCTGTGAAGAACGCCGCCGCTGGGATGGATGACGTCGCCGACAAGAAGGCGGCGAGGCCGGAGGAGAAGTACGTAACGTCGGCGGAGATGGCGAAGCACAGCGCCGAGGGCGACGTGTGGGTGGCGGTGCAGGGGAAGGTCTACGACGTCACGTCCTGGCTGCCGCTCCACCCGGGCGGGGACCTCCCGCTGCTGAGCCTGGCCGGGCAGGACGTGACGGACGCCTTCGTCGCCTACCACCCTGCCTCCGCGTGGCGGGTCCTCGACCGCTACCGCGTCGCCACGCTCTCCGACTACACCGTCTCCGAGGTGTCCCGCGACTACCGCCGCCTCGTCGCCGAGTTCGCCCGGGCGGGGCTCTTCGACCGCAAGGGCCACGGCTGCGCCGCCTCGCTCTGCGCCATGGCAGCGCTGCTCGCCGGCGCGCTCTGGCTCGTGCTAGCCACCGCCAGCGTCGCCGCCCACATGGCCGCTGCCGTCATGCTGGGCTTCCTGTGGATGCAGTCGGGTTTCCTCGGCCACGACTCGGGCCACTACGTCGTGATGCGGAGCAAGCTCCTCAACCGCGCCGTGCAGGTGGTGGCGGGCAACTGCGTCGCCGGCATCAGCATCGGGTGGTGGAAGCGCAACCACAACGCGCACCATATCGCCTGCAACAGCCTCGACCACGACCCGGACGTGCAGCACATGCCGCTCTTCGCCGTCTCGCCGCGCCTCTTCGCGTCGCTCACCTCCGCGTTCTACCGCCGGGTGATGCGCTTCGACGCCGCCGCGCGCCTCCTCGTCAGCTACCAGCACTGGACCTTCTACCCGGTGATGTGCGTGGCGCGCGCCAACCTCTTCGCGCAGTCGCTGCTGCTGCTCACCGACACCTGGACGCGCGTGCCGGGTCGCCTCGCGGAGGTCGCCGGCGTGGCCGTGTTCTGGCTCTGGTACCCGTGGCTGGTGTCGCGGCTGCCCGGCGGCGCCGGCGAGCGCGCGGCGTTCGTGCTGGTGAGCTTCGCCGTGACGGGGATCCAGCACGTGCAGTTCTGCCTGAACCACTTCTCGGCGGGCACCTACGTGGGGCGGCCACGGGGGGACGACTGGTTCCAGAAGCAGACACGGGGCACGCTGGACGTGGCGTGCCCTCCGTGGATGGACTGGTTCCACGGCGGCCTCCAGTTCCAGGTGGAGCACCACCTGTTCCCGCGGCTGCCGCGCTGCCACCTCCGGCGAGTGGCGCCGCTGGTGCGCGAGCTCTGCCGAAAGCACGGCCTGCCCTACGAGCGCTGCGGGTTCTGGGAGGCCAACGCGCTCACGCTGAGGACGCTGCGCGACGCCGCCATGCAGGCGCGCGCCGTCGCCGCCGCTGGAGGGCCCGCGCCCAGGAACCTCCTCTGGGAGGCCGTCAACACACATGGCTGAGTTTCTTTTTCTTTTTAGCTGATGATCCCGTGCAGTGTGCAATGCTGGTTGCTTGTAGTCATGTAAAACGCCATTGTTGAGTTGGATTGAGAATGATTCGGTTTTGGTGCCAAGCTCGATCGGGCATTGCTGTTCTTGCTTTTGGTGCTGCACTCCTGAGCTTTGCAAGGTGCAGCCAGCTTCGATCTGTGATTGGTGCAAACTGGAAAGCCCAGCGCAGGCAGGGTACACGCAACGCAAGAAGAAGTGCACAAGCATGTGAGAGCTCGTGTGCCGGCAGCTCATAGGATCTTCTGATTGGGCATCCGCAGATCCGACGGGGCGACTCGGATTGTGAGGCATGGCATTCCATTATTCCGAGGCACGTCCGTATCGCCGCTTCAGATCGCGCCACTCGCCCGAGGCTCTCGCCTCTCAAATCCTTTTTCTATTCTGAGCAAAATCACCGACACCCACCGTCATGTGCATCGACTCAAACGGAGGTCTGCGGCGAACTGGCGAGCACGCTGTCACGCCCCTGCATACTTGTGAAATCCCCTCGCCAACGCGATTGTGCCGCACAGGTCGCCGATCGAAACCGAGGAAGGATGCATGCTTGGGAGGCACACATGCTCACTACGAACTATGAAAATACAGGATTTCCGAAAAAAAGCTAACTAGTTCGGTTTAAGTTTAAAGATCAGTTATACAATTGAGTCGGTGTGAACCGTTCAAACTGGTTGGTTTAGTCGCTAAACAAACCGGTTTGTAGTGGGACAATAATGATAAATAAGATGTTGTGCCACTAGTTTCAAACTTTGGACAATATATTATTTACAATATTACTATGTTATCTCACCTATAATGTCATATATGATGTGTTTGAATAGATATAAACTAATTAGCTTATTCTCTGCATCATATATTTAAAAATAAAGGGATAGGAGAAAATAAATATTATATTAATAAATAAAAACGCTAGTTCGATAAATAAACCATGGGTCGGACACCATGGAAGTGAACTAGAATTCGGAGATTTTCGGTCCGGCTTTCTTTCTATATGAATACTTCCAAAGTCACCATGAACCCTCACTGCTGATAGGGATATCACTTGCCGCTGAAAAAATTAGCCAAAAATACAAGTACTGATAGTGAGTCATATACTTGAACTTGGATGGACGAGGAACTTAACCAAGCTTTCTCGATGATATGCAATGAAGCGGATACCAAACTCTTTTCGGTGGTACACAATCTGAACCAACGGATGGGACAACACCACAAGTATAGCGAAATTGCTACAGTGCCGGCCCACCTATTCAAATACACAATACTTCCTCTGTCAAAGAGAAAAATATTCTTTCTTACTTTTATCTTAAGTCAAACTATCTTAAATTTATTTTAAAAATAGCACTATTATGACACCGGATAATATCTTAGATTCATCATAAAATATACTTTTATAAAACAATTATTTTTTGTCATAAATACTTATACTCTTTTTATAAATTTAATTAAATTTAACATAATTTGATTTAGGACAAAGCATTCTTTTTGCAAGGGGAGGGAGTACTCTACCTGGTGGGTGTGGCTCGTAATTAATTGGTGCACGGAACTATGTAACGGCCTCAATTTAATAAATATTGATCTTCGGTACTCTCTTCATTCTCTTTTATAGTTCTACTAGCAAATATGCTCGTGCGTTGCTACAGGTAAATGCTATATCTATATATTATCACGCTATAATGTAAAACATGATTTGTATCATGGCCAATGTCACCGTCTCTATATTGGAAGGCTAGCGCGCGGCGTGTGTTGGGCACAGAGCAGCTGACGACACGGTCCTAACCTTGTGCGGTCCTAACCTTGTGCTTATCCTCTCAATGCTTGGCACCTCTAACGTGGACGCCCCATGCACGTGCTTAAATGGCAATGGGTATGAGTAGGGAATGGTAGGTATCGCGGCTATGTTGCGGTAGCGGCGACCTTGAAGCTCAGACATAGTATAGACGAAGATACGGTCTTTTCCCTGCTAAAAGGTCAGCCTCTCATCTAACTCTTTTTTGCATCATGTATTGAAATTTTTTATGTTTCTTTTATCCAGCAGCACTTGTTGATTTTTCTTCTCGTTGTTTTTCTCGGATCCCTAAAGTAGCTTGTTTTTTTAAGTATTCTGAAAATAAATGTAGGAAAATCATTTACATGTTGAAAAAGTTTATAAAGTATGGTTAAAGTAGACAATATTAAAAATGATTTTTGATATATCATGTATTTTGGAGATTAGACAGGAAAGGGGTTGTGGAACCATGATGTCATTGGATGACATGCTGGCTCCAAGCAGTCTACACCATCGGCCAATTTAGCTTGGACCAAATGTGCAGGATGCTACCTACCGTCTACCAGAGGCAAATTGGTTGGATTCACGCAGGTCGGCCCAAGCATGCAGGCATGACTGCAGGAGGCAACGCACGCAGCAGTCAGGCCCAGGAGGCCAAGAGCGAAGGAGCAAGCGCTCGCCTCGTGCACGGGAAGCCACCGCAGCCGGAAGAGGCGGAGGATCGAGCACAGGACCATTGGGGGTTCATGCGGAGCTCACCTAGGTCACTGGATTCGACGAAGAGGCTTTGGAAGGGGATTGTCGGTGGTAAGGTCTTGGCGGCGGCAGAAGAGCATGGGTGGCCGCGGGATTCGAAATCCCCGGCGGTGGACTGCCGGAGTTGGAGGAAGGACGGGTTGGGGACGTCGAGCAGGAGGTAGAGGAGCTGTGGGTGGCAGCTATTGGGCGGAGGTGGAGGCAGATGCTGGGATTTTGGCGGCGGACGGGCTTGGCTCCAGGATGGCACTGGCGGATGGGGAATCTCCGATTCCCGATCGTGCGGTGGGTGGCGAGCAGCATTGAGGAGGCGAGGGTGGAGCTAGGGAGGTGGGCTAGGTGTGGGCGTGGCCGATTTGGTGGAGGCGGCCGGAGCTTCGATGAATCGAGCCGTCGGTCGAGGTGCTCGGTGGCTTGGCTATGGAGGCGTGGGGAAGAAGGAGGAGGCTGGGGTAGGGTTTAAATGCCCGAGGACGCTGATCAAAGGGAGGAGGTGGGCCGGGCGTCCCGGCCGGGGGCTGGCCATCGCGGCGGAGGGCCAGACGCCAACGCCGACGGATGAAAAAAAGAGGCTCCATACCGGCTGACGTCGACGGCCCTGCACATCTGGACTTCCACGATGCCGCACCAATCGAGCCCCGTAGCCTTGCTTCGCGCCAGGCGCACCCCGCCGAAGCTCTCCATGTCGGCGCGCCAGCACCACGCAGCGATGGCCACCTCGCCTACGCGGAGCCACGCGTCCCAGCACCGCTCGACGGTGACCTTCCCGACGCGCTCCACCTCTGTATCGCGGCACCGGGTCACGGACACCTCCCGCGCCCCCTCCGCATGCGTCACGCTGCAGCGGTCAAACCACGCCGCCCTGACAGCCTCGGCGGCCGCGTCGACACGCGGTGGTCCTGGTCCCGCCGCCGCGGACGAGAACGCTCCAGAGGCTGACCTCGCCACCGAGGCCACGTGGGGCAGCGGCGGGGTGCCCCGCTCCGGTCGCCGCCCGCACCCAATCCCCCTCCTTCGCCTCTCTATTTTGAAGAAAGGAGAAGCTTTCTCCCCTTTAACCCCCTCCCTTCCCTCCTTTTTCCACCAAGCCCCCATCTCTTCAGAATTTGGACTGCGGGTTGATTCCATTAAAGTTGAGAGACTTTTTTGCAAAATGACCATAATAGTTGAAAAAATGACGGTCGGAAGAAACATCCTCTCTTTAATATTATGTATAGATTTCACTTTAGGCTAATGACCAAGAAAAACAACTCTGCTTATCATCCATTTAATCATACTATTAGCTATTCCTCATAAATAAGTAATTCATTAAGGCTCAGACTTCTTGATGTCCACGTATAGTCAATCCCACGTGCAAAAATGAAGGGTCATGCGTCAGGCTCGAGACATCCATTAAGTGGATGGACAATTGGACTCAAGTAAGACTATAAAAAAGAATTTTTCATATTTCAAAATATGCCTATCAAAAGAGAACGGAGGAAGTATTAATTTGTCATTAATATAGATGATCCAAATCTGGCTCCAATACCTGTCTCAAAATGTTGCAACCTTGGTATCTAGTGTCTACGTTTTATTAGACACGCCTTCTAAATTACTGCGACCGGGAACAAAGCTATGTGGATGGTGAATTCCATAGCACTGATAAGCTTCAGTATTCTGGAGGCTTAGATGGATGCTTAGGACAGCAGACTGGCTAGGGCGAGGCAATACAATGGTAGAGATGAGTGGAGACAAACGAATAGTGATTGGAACCAAATGTCAAAAATGATGTTTGTAACATCCCACTTTTTAGAGCATTTAAAAATATAGGCTTTTTAAATTTTTTCTTTAAATTAAACATACTTCCTCTCTCCCAAACATTCAAACTTTTTTTACAAATAATTCTTGCATGAATATGAGCATATGTGTTACATATGATTGCTCTAGCTTTGTCTTTTTCTAATCCTTAGGAATATTTCCTTCTTATGAATTCTAAAATTAATATTTGAATTTTATTCAAATACTAATCCTATCCAAATCCTACATCAACTCCCTTCGAATATTATCCAAATATAATATTCAAAGTCCTGACCATGTCCTCTGATCCTTAAAGTCCTATAAACCTTTTCAAAATATTTCTTTTCTAGGAACCTAAACTTAATATTCAAATATAATTTGAATATTAAATCTATTCAAAACCTCTATGAGGGATAAGGGTACCCATGGGTCCCCACCGACCAGGATACTAGCCGGCCTGACAAGTGAGCCCCGCCCGACCATGGCGTGCGGGGGAAGGCATAAAGACGTGTGGAGCACAAGCTCGGAGGCCGGGCGAACAGATTCCACCTGGATATTGCGAGATGTAAATTGTAGTCCGACTCAGATTGCTTTTCATGTAACAACCAACTAGGATTAGATCATATCCGACATGTAACCCTAGGTCATTAGCCTATATAAGGCGACCAGGGACATCCCCTGAGTGTAACGTATCCCAACTCAGATCATACCAGTAATACAATCCAGCAGAACACAAGACGTAGGGTGTTGCACCTCCTTGGTGGTCCGAACTTGTCTAAACCTTGCGCCTCTGTGTTACCATTTGAGTTCTTGGTCTTACGATCTCCCTCGCTTACAAATTTACCACCTGAGTACCCCCTTGGTGGACTGCCAGTCACTAAATCCGACAGTTGACGCGTCAGGTAGGGGTGATCGCAAGATCCTCCCCAGTGAGCTCGATGGCATCTCACCCCGGCGTCATCTTCCCTGAGAACATGAAGGACTTCCTCGCCAATCCGATCCAACTTCGCTTTGGAAGCATGCCGATGGATTCCGACTCCACCGCCACCTTCACCAGCTCGGCATGCGTCGAATATGCATCGACGGAGCACGGTCTTCACCCGAGGATCATCATGCCGATCATCCAGCAGTTCGGGGATCTCTCTCTCTCTCTCTCTCTCTCTCTCTCTCTCTCTCTCTCTCTCTCTCGGAGAGAGTTCCGCACACCCTCGTGGAAACTCACCCACCCTCGCCCTTCGTTCTAATCACGGGGCTAGATCTCATCAGCAGCACCATCATTGAGTGCATCAACCTTTTCGAGTCGGCTCTACGCCCCGGAAGGTCGGGCCAGGGACCTTCCTGCGCCCCTTTTTGCCTCAAGAACTCGGCTGACGTGTTTTTCTAGAAACTCACGCCGTTGTTTCAGATCCAATTGGTGACCCACCCGAACCCATCCAGTTTCTTGACTGCCACGAGTTTCAGGTCCCTCACTTTGCCTTAACTCCAAACCCTTATGGCGAGGGTGATGATGGAAGCTTCGTCTCACTAGATCGGGAAGTTTTCTTCTCTAACGATGAACCTCCATGGAGGAAGGCTGCAACGATAGGAACCGTGATCGCGAGGTCCTGCGCTAGCAGGAACGAGCCAACCTGCAGGCTCGTAAAGCGCTCGCTGCTCCCGCAACAGCCAGTGCATCCCTCGACCCGTCGGCTTAGTCGAACAGCAGTGGCAACGGCACCCAAGATGATGTAGGAGGTCGGCGCAGGCGTCCCAACCCCGTGCACACGCGCAACCTCCTGAACGACTTTGAACAAGATGGCCACAACGCCTTCGCTACACCTCAGGCCAATCTGGGGGCTGTTTTTGCCAATCTAGAAAACCTTCCAAACTCAAAGCAACTGCAACGGATTCGGGCACACGTTCGTCTTGCCCACGCCCAGATCGAAGAATAGGTCTGGGACCCCGCATGCTTGAGAAGTCGGTCATCTCACTCCAGATCTACATCCACCCAATACTCCTGAAGTCGATCTACCCAGAGTAGATCCAATCGCAGTCGAGCTGATCAGGGCCACCGCAAGGGAGGTTGGCTGGATCCCACCCAAGAAGAGGTGGAGTAGTCCCAGAGCAATGACCACCACCCCGATGATGAAGATTGCCACCCTGATGACGATCGCCGCGACGCCCACCGCAGTAATGAGACAAGAGACGACAAGCGCCGTGGCCAACTTGGTCAACAGCCCAACCATGAGCTCTGCCACAACCTCCACGACCGGCGCGACCTCCATAGCGAGCTCAACAACTGCCACCTGGATCGGAACAAGGCGGAACCGCCCAAATTAACTCGGCTAAAGCACACTTAAGCCGCTTAACACACGATCATGTACTTTAAACAAATCAACTTAGTCATCCATCAGATTTCGTTCGATAAACCACTTATCTCAAGATCGAGAAAGCAAGACTCGCACGAAGGCGAGTGGTTACAGAGATTATAACAGTCCATCTCAAGTAAACAAGTGCATCAAATTATTACAACCTCAAGTTTGAAATTCAAGCAAGGTTTGCAGAGTTTCCAAATAACAGAAATAAATAAGAGAAGTCTAGAGTTGTTGCAGGATATCATGACGAAGCCGATCATGACATCAATGATCCCAGTCCTCGCCGTCCGAGGAGGGATCCCACTCAACCGTCCAACAAGGAGGAAGTTGGGTCGGCCAAGTGCCACTTGCAGCGAGCTCGGGGGTATCAACATCACCTGAAAAGATGTGCCACAACAAGGCTGAGTGACTACACTCAACAAGACTTAACCGACCGGTGGTACTACTCCACCAACACCTAGACATGCAATCTTTTTGGCTCTGGGGTTTGCTTTTTCCAAAAGTGACTAGTGTAGGTCCTTACTTTCAATATTTTAGCCACAAGTTGTACTGTTGTTTTACCATTCTAAATTAGCAACTATACTAAACCAAGCATAGTTTCCAAGCAATTAATACAGGTAACAATATTAGATCATCATCATCTTTCATTCTTACTCAATGTAGCATAGTGATCAAGCAGTCCCAAAATGTGAGGGGTAGACGAATCGATTTTAATTTCTTAACCATGCATGGCGAACCTAATCCCACGACATCCACGCACCACGAGTGGTCGCTTCATTTGTCAGCCATCCCTATCAATTCCCGAACCCGTGTCGGGCCCACTTCCCTTGGTACAAGTTTCCATAGATCCGGCCTCTGCTGTCACCACATGCAGCCGCAGGGGAACTCCATTCCAGAGACAATGGAACGATCCTCTCACGTTCCGGTTCAATTAGGTACTAGGCTTCCCCATCCCATACTAAGTATGAGATTAGTACTTTCAAATACTTGATCACGAACACTATCCCATCTCGACCTTAGTCCAATTTCATGTAGACAGACGGGGCAAACCAAAGTACCGAACATAAGCTCAGCCCCGTCCATCATCCTTATAGTTGCAACATAAGCATCAACTCCTATAACTCACGAGTGACAGACAATCACTTGACTTTTACTGAGTCCTATTAAGCATTGCAACTACTCGACTTAATATACTAGTGTTCATATCAAGGATACTAAGTTCATGCATCTACGATTTCAATCAACTCTTGGAACATAAATGCGCAATCAAAGCAATCAATTGTATTGCAAGTAATTAAAGATAGGAAATCATGCTCCGAGGCTTGCCTTCCCACTTGGAGTTAGCGAACTGGTCCTTGGCTTGTTCTGGCATGGGCTCGATTCCAGCGTGGTGCAGATCCGCTACAGCTTCTTCTTCTGGCGCCGGGTGCAGCTCGTATGTGCCGTCAACAAGGTTCACTTCTACACGAAATGCAAATGCATCAAGTTCAAACTTCCTTGCTTTCTCAAACAGGATGCAAAACATGAATTATTGCTAAAGTGTAAATTACATTATGACCACATTCACCTAAACAAGGTTCTACACCTTCTTTATCTGCATAAGGTAAGGTGTGTTGTGGTATAAAACATGGGGTTGATTTGATGGTGATTGTGTACACATATAAGGTTTTACAACTTAGACTTCATGAAGAAGGGTGGGGTCATTCTAGGGTTGCTCAAGGTTCATCGGGAAAGTCATCCTGTTTCTGAGTGTTTCTATGTGCTTCTTCCAATATACCCTCATTATCCTTTTTATTATTCTATGTTTTCTCTATCGATTATAAACCGGTTCATCTTCCAAATTTAGTTTGACTAACCAAACAGCAACAAAAGAAGGTGAAACTTTACCAGCAACCTATCCTTATTACTACTAAGCTACTGTAAAAAGTTGGGGTCCATTAGAGGTGCACAAAAAAAAATTGGTATATTACCCTAAGGTAGAATGCAATTAACTATTTTTAATTCATCAAACATAATCAATCTGGATATGAAATTTTAATAGTGAGTCTAACAAAATATTGTGCAAACTTATTTTTATATGAAACTACATAGAATACTGAGTCTAACAAAATTAATTTGAGATTTTTATGAATTTTCTGTGATTTTTGGTGAATTTCTAAATTTAAAAGAATATTTCTACCGATTTAAACATTAAACCGAAAATAGATTCGCATCCGGTCCTCCTAAAGTTTCTGTTTTCACAACCATGCCCTCGCGAGCTTACAATTATGCCCTCGCATGGTTTTTCTTGGGAAACTTACGTTTGGGCCCTTCTAAGTTTTTAGAATCACAACGATACCCTCAGTTTTTACGTTTAGGTCCTAAATTGAGTTCTCCAAATACAAACAGGTCCCTGGGCGCGCGTGCGGCGGCGGCTGGCTGAAATTCCGGTGACTCGCCGGCGGCCTTGGGATGGTAAGGGGTCGGGAGGCTTACGAGCTCACCTTGAGCCTATTTGAAATAGTTGGGGGCGACGGGGAGGCTCGGCCTGGGCCGAACGGGCGACGAACTGCGTGCGGCGACGGTGGTGATGGGCGGCAGCATTCCGACATGGCTAGGTCCGGGCGGAGGTGATGGGCGGGCGTAGCAGCTTTGCGAGGGGGAGGCGAAGCGGCTGGGGGCGTCGGCGAGGTGCGGGGTCGAGCAGAGGTGGGGGCTCCGCGACGGCGGGCTCAGCGGCGCGTGGAACAGAGGTGGGTGGAGCCTAGCGATAGCAAAGGTGTGTGAGGGCGAGGAGGTGGCGTGGACGGGCGCGGGCGAGGCTTTATAGCCCTGAGCAAGCTCCGGCTGGTCGGTGGATCGAGGGAGGGCGGGGCTGCGCTGCTGAGTGGGGCTGGTTCACGAGTGGGGAACTGCGGTGGCCGGGGGCCATTGGCGCAGAGGGGCACGAGCTCCCTAGTGCTTTCTTGCGGCCATTGGGCCAGGGCAACCTCGAGCATGAGAAGCGGCTTTGCTGCGGCGCTAGACTGGCGAGGCCGAGGAAGAGTCGTCGCATCGGGTGCTGGAGTTGGGCGAAGGCGGCGGCGACCTGCACCTGGCGCGTCGCGGGGGCGCACGCGTTGCAACGCTGGGATAGGGCACAGCGGGGCTCGGGAAGGGATGGGGCGGGCAGGCGACGCTATGGGGCGAGGCGGCACTCGTCGGGTCAGCTCACGGCCGCGGGTTGGGTGACGGGCGGCGCCAGTGAGCGGGAGCCACGCACGGGTGGCGAGCGGAGCGTGCGACGCACACGCTCTGGCGCAAGCAGGGGCATGAGGGATTCGCTGGTCAAAGTGAAGGGCCGGTCTTTGGGACCATTTTACTTTGGATTTTTGAATGGCACTTGAGAATTTACCTTTCTACGACTTGTAGAGCTAACCTCCAGGTTCAAAAGTTACAAAGGGTGTTTGGTCAAAAACAATTTGATTTTGAACTTAGAAATCTCCCAACTTTACTAGAACGGGCAAAAAATTCAGACTTAGTGAAAATTTAGATTTGGCAGAGTTGACCGTTTTAGCTCAATTTGATTTCATTTTTGAAAAGCTTTTGTGCAGGTTTTGGCCTAACTCCAATAAGCAAAGTTGTTAAGGGCTTGTAGAAATAAAATTTTTATGTAAGTCTTGACTTGAGTTCATATTAGAAATCGTGAGAAACAGGGCTTCAAAGTTGCGGATTTTCATGCCTTTCAGCACTTAGGATTTTGAGTGATTTGAAAAAGCCACTGATTTTAATCTGAGTTTTTGGATCTCTTCTGCTCAATTTAAAACAAAATACTTATAATAAAAGTTGTTAAAAAAGATGAGTTTAACAACTCTTAGTTGGATAAAATTTCAGATTCTTATATAAAAATTTAAATTATGGCTTAAACACTTTTTAAGCTTTTAGGGGCCAAAGTTGACCTTTGACTCGATTAATTTGCTGCTAAAAGTTTCACCTAGGCTTAAACAAGGTTTAGTTAACCTAGAGTTGTTACAAGAACTATGACGCCAGGCTTAGTACGATCATGATTTCGGTGCCCCAGGGCTCCGTGACCCACTACTCGATTGCAACACTGAGCAGGAGGCCCGGAATCGCCGGGACGACCAAGAGCTGCATTTTCGCAACAAGTACGATCACCGCTACGACACCCCTAGCAATGTGCCCAACCCACTCCAACGTAACAACAACGTACACCCTAGGGCCCTGCCGGTGCAGTACCATCAAATGGAGGACAACGACATGGACATCGACGGGCTCGCAGCGTTCACCCCTCGCCTCAGGGCCGTCCAGTGGCCACCTACCTTCAAGCCAGTCATCAACGAGAAGTACGATGGTCGCTCCAACTCGAAGATCTGGCTGAAGACATACTACACCACGGTCAAGGCTACACACAGCACCTACAACCAGATGGCCGTGTACTTCCCGATGGTGATGGGGAACACAGCTCTCTTGTGCCTAGAAGGCCTCCCCCAAGGCTGCATCGACACATGAGGACAGCTTGCCAGAGCCTTCACCCAGAATTACCAGGCTACGTATGCCTGGCCAGGAAGCATGCAAGACCTCAGCCAAGTTTGCCAGCAGAAGAATGAATATCTTCATGAGTACATCAACCGCTTCTTCGACAACCGCAACAGGCTGGCCGGCGTTAAAGATCGCGACGTAATCTTTTTCTTCCGCACCGGCCTCAAGTATCGGTCGATGTTCCGCACCATGTTCCAGGTCGACCCAAAGACGGTTGGACATATGATGCAGATCGTCAACCTACACGCTGACATAGATGAAGCCAAGCACATCGAGTTTCAAGATGACAAGAACCGCCGCAATGACGACGATGAACAGCTAACCCATCAAGAGAACCAGCGCCAACATCGGCTAGAACCTTACCGACTTCGGAAGAGGGCCCCTGAGGTCCTAGTTGCCGGATTAGATCTAGAAAGGCAGTCAACCTTCCTCAAGGAAGAGTTTGATGACACACTCAACACTCCCTATCCCTTCCACAAGGACGCACGACACAATCTCTGTGATTGCCATATCCTGAAGAAAGAGCTCAGTGCTCCAGTCGAGTACAAGAGGCCTCGACGCAACGACTTTTGCATGGACGGGCGCAACGACGATCGTCGCAGGGACGATCGCCGATGCGACAATGGTCGCCGCGACGACCATCACAGAGAAGAACGCCATGAGCAGCATAACTTCGATGCAAACCAAGGCACGGGAAATGACAACGGTGAGTTCCAGCGTGTTGAGTGGGAGGTCAGCATCATCATTGATGGCCCCAGGCATTTTGCAGTATGCGCAAGCAAAAGCTACAGAAGAGAGAGGTGCACTTCATCTCCATTGCACCAGTCCAGTACCTGTGCCGGTCGGAGATGCACATAACCTTCTCTAGGAAAGATCATTGGGTTCACATCGTGGATCCCGAGTCCTACCCGCTTGTGGTATGCCCCGTGATAGATAGAGTCCTCTCCAAGGAGTTGATCGATGGTGGCAATGGCCTCAACATCATCTTCACCGAGACCCTGAAGCGTATGGACTTCCAACTTTGATCGGCTTCTTCCCTGTGAAGACCCATTCTACGGTATTGTACCCGGCAAAGGATCTTATCCTATCGAAAGAGTTGTCCTGCCCGTCACATTCAGCACGCTAGACAACTACCGCACAGAGCACCTCACCTTTGAGGTCGCCAACTTCAAGACATCCTACAATGCCATCTTCGGTAGGCCCATGCTGGCAAGGTTCATGGTGATACCCAACCACACCTACCTTGTCTTGAGGATGCCAGCTCCCAAAGGCATTCTCTTCATTTTCAGCGACATCGAGACATCCTACAATTGTGGCACAGAAGCCATACAGCTCATCGAGACCCTGGAGTACTCGGCCAATGCCACCATGATGCTCGTCGAGTCCAAGAATGTCGACCAGAACCAGCTTAAGATCCCAGAAACAAAACCGATGCCCCTGGCACTGCAACCCGACCAGCAAGTCAAGAAGATCAGCCTCGGCCTGGAAGACCCCTCTAAGATGGCCCTCATCGGGGCTGACCTCTCCCCTAAATAGGAAGACACGCTCACCAGCTTCCTCGGGGATAACTTGGACATATTCACATGGAAACCATTCGATATGCCCAGTGTCTCGCGGGAGCTGGCTGAGCACTCCTTGGAACTAAGCAAGACTGCAAGGCCGGTGAAGCAGAAGTTTCGCCATTTCGCTCAAGATCGCAAGGAGGCCATTAGGATAGAAATAAATAAGGTTTTAGCCGCCGGTTTCATCTGTGAATGTAAGCACCCCGACTGGTTAGCAAACTCAGTTCTTGTAAAAAAGAAAACCGGTGAATCGAGCATGTGTATCGATTACACCGATCTCAACAGGCACTGCCCTAAGGACTTCTTCCCTCTTCCTCTCATCGACCAGGTCGTGGACTCCACGGCCGGCTGCGTCCTCCTATGCTTCCTCGACTGCTACTCGGGCTATCACCATGTTGCCCTCAACCCCGCCGACTAAGATACGATCACGTTCATAACACCCTACGGCATCTACTTCTACAATACCATGACCTTTGGGTTGAAAAATGCCGGTGCTACGTACTAGAAGGCAATCCAGAGTTGCCTCAAGAAGCATCTCGGCAAGAATGTAGAAGCCTACGTCAACGATGTGGTTGTCAAGACCAAAGATGAAGAACACTTCATCGCTGACCTAGCCCAAACCTTTGACAACCTCTGGAGGTATCAATGGAAACTCAACTCAGGCAAGTGCGCCTTTGGTCTCCCATTCAGAAAGCTCCTGGGCTTTATCATCAGCCAACACAGCATCAAAGCCAGTCCTATCAAAGTCAACGCGATCAGAAACATGGTGCAACCTGGTGAAGAGAGGAACATCATGAAGCTAACAAGCATGATGGCGGTCTTGAGCCGGTTCATTAGCAAACTCAGAGAAAAGGGGCTCCCCTTCTTTAAAATGCTCAAGAAGGCAGACAAGTTTGAGTGGAACGACAAGGCCCGCAAGGCCCTCGAAGAGCTCAAAATATTCCTCTCCACTCCTCCCGTCTTAACACCCCCGACTGACCAAGAAATGTTGCAGCTGTACATCTCTGCGACCACCATGTCGTAAGCACGATACTAGTCATGGCAAGCGAAGAACTCGGCCACACCCACATGGTGCAAAGGCCAATTTACTATGTAAGTGAAGTCCTAAGCAATTCAAAGGTCCGTTACGTGCAGGTCCAGAAGCTCCTCTATGCAGTCTTGATTACCTCTTGTAAACTGCGCCACTACTTCCAAGTGCACAAGATCCGAGTGGTCTCCTCCTATCCACTCAGCGAAATTCTACAAAAGGCAAAATCCTACACAACCGAGACATCCACGGCCGAGTCGTCAAATGGTCTGTGGAGCTTGGGGAGTTCGACATCGAATTTTGCCCATGACATGTGATCAAGTCCCAGATCATGGCTGACTTTATCGTTGAATGTACTAAGATCCAAGAGCCGCCCTCCCTGGAGAGGTCGGAGCACTGGATGATGTACTTTGACGGTGCTCACAACCTTGAAGGAGCCGGCGTAGGGGTCCTCTTTATATCTCCAAAACACGAGCAGCTCAAGTATGTCCTCCAGATCCATTACAAGGCCACCAACAATGGGGCTGAGTACGAAGCTCTCATCCGCGGACTCCACATCGCTGCTTCCCTAGGAATAAAGTGCATCTTGGCCTACGATGATTCCAAGGTCGTAATAGAGCAAGTCAACCATGGATGCCTACTGCGCAAAGGTTCACAAACTTGAGGCTCACTTCTACAGCCTCGAGTTTCACCACGTCCCTATGGAGCACAACATCGCCGCCGATGTCCTGTCTAAGCTCGGCTCCAAGCGAGCACAAGTTCCAGTCGACGTCTTCATTCAGGATCTAAGAAAACCATCCATCAAAATCCTGGACCCGAGCCAGGCTGAAGAGGGTGCGGTCAGCCAAAGCTGATCCAGCAAATACCGATGTCATGATGATTGAGGCGGAGGAAGATTGGCACACACCTTTCATTGCCTTCATCACCGACAACAAGGCGCTGGAGGATAAAGCTAAGCATGAGAAGCGAGCACGGCGTAGTGCCAACTACATCGTCGACGGTAAGGAGCTGTTTAGGAAGGTCGCATCTACCAGCATCTTAATGAAGTGCATCCTCCACAACGCCTCAAGCTCCTCCATGAAATCCACTCAGGTTCGTGCGGAAGCCATGCCACCTCAGCTAACTTTGTCGGGAAAGCATTCCATTCGAGCTTGGCCCTCAACCATCGTCGATGCAAAAGAGCTCATCTAGAAGTGCAAAGGGTGTCAGTTCTTCTCCAAATAACAGCACCTCCCTACGCAAACTCTTCGCACCATACCACCATCTTGGCCTTTCGCATGCTGGGGCCTCGACATGGTCAGCCCGTTCAAAACCGCTTTGGGCAGATACACCCACATCTTTGTGGTCATTGACAGGTTTACCAAGTGGATCAAGGTGAATGCTATAACTAGTGTAGAGTTAGACAAAGCCGCTCAGTTCGTCGAGGAGATCACCCATCCCTTCAAGGTTCCAAACAGGATCATCACCGACCTGGGCAAGAAATTCACAAGGTTTGACTTCTGGGACTTCTGTCAAGACAACCTAATTGATGTATACTACTCTTAAGTAGCACACCCGCGCTGTAATGGGCAAGTCGAACCTGCCAGTGGGATGGTTCTCCAGTCCCTAAAATCACGCATCTTCGACAACGCCTCCAAATACACCACCAAATCGCTTCGTGAGTGTCCCCACATAATATGGAGTCTTTGGATGCAAAAAAGCCGAGCCACCAGCTATACTCCTTTCTTCCTAGTCTATGGCTCAGAGGTCATGCTACCAACTGATGTCACTTTCGGAGCTCCACGAATCCAATACTACGAGGAGGGTGAAGCTGAGAAAATCCGGTAGGTGGACATTGACAGCCTATAGGAACACCGCATGATGGCACTCATCTAGCACGCGAGGCATGAGCAGGAGATTCAATGCTACCATGACAGGAACATCTAGGAGCACTCATTCAACGTCGACAACTTGGTGCTCTGTCGGATCTAGTCCACCAAAGACATGCACAAGCTGTCGACCCCCTAAGAGGGCCCCTTCATCGTCAAAGAAGTCATCCAGCCGGGTACATACCGGCTGCCATGGGCGGACGGCTCAAGCGTACCCAACCCATGGAACATCCAGCACATGTGATGCTTCTACCCTTAGGAAATAAAAGCTATGTACTTTTTAAACTTTATTTCATTGAATCAATAAAGCCCTAGAAGTTTCCTGCGTAGCTACTACCTTCTTGCTTTCTCTTACCCGAGCTCCTCCTCACGCTCGGGGGTTGTCCTACCTGATCGACAGACCATAACCCTCACTCTTATGCTTGGGGGCTTCCCCCACTCAGCGGAAAGTGTGTCTTTAGGAGCGCCAAGACATTCTTGGCGCATTTGATAGCTGCCTCCTTCATCAGGTCCTTCAACCGACCAAGAATGCTCTTTAGATGATCCAGCAACGGCGTTTGCTTGGTCGGGTTGGCATCAGGTTGGATCATGTCCATCACATAGCCGAAGGCTAACCGCAGGTCCTCCAGCTCCACCTCCAACCCTACAATCACCAACTGATCATGCTACAGACTATGCATGGCCACGATCAAGCACCGGTCCATGTCCTTGCTCAAGCTGGCTTCATAGGTGAGTTTCTATGACACAGCATACTCACAGTGCATGGCAACATCATGATCTTGCTGTAGTCGAGCATTGGTAGCCTCGCATTCCTTGAGGTCTTTCTTGAGCTACTCCTTCTTCTGGGCATCTGCAAAGCAACAGGATACAGGAATAAGGGTTCTCCACATGCTTGAGCTAGATCTGCAAGTAGCGAATCTGATACCTTTCAATAAGGCGTCAAGGCTGCCCTGGACCTCTTTAGTGACCTGCTTCTGCTCTACGATTTCCTGATCCTTTTGCCTGAGCTGCTTCGTGGCGTCCTCCTTGGCCTTCTCAGCTTGGCCTCTAGGTGCCCGGCTTTAAGGCGGTACTCCTCGGCATGGTGAATTGCGTCTGCCCTCTTCTGCACATGTGCTACCAAATTCTACATAGACCCACCTCAAAATTTACAAGCCAATATTTAGCAGTAGAGAACAACAACAAAGGAGGTCAGCACACGTACATATAAACATGTCATAATCGTCGACGACGCTTTATTCAGCTTGGCAAACTCCCTTTTGTCTTCCTGGATGCCCTCAGCAAGTCAAGTGCTACCAAAGTCCAGCATAGAAGGATTTCCCTGCCTCGAGCACCTTGATGTCGAAGTCTTCGGCCGCTTGGTCTAGCAACAGGTCATCCACAAGCCCTTCATCCGCCCGAGTGCCAGTCCCGACGCTAGTAGCATCTACCTCCACCACCTTGGCACCAACAATAGCCCTGACACTCTCATCCACGTTTGGCGGTGGAGTTAGATCCCATACGACCTTCTCCCCTAGCCGGCTCACTTGAGCATCTCCTTCAACTAGGGGCGAATTGCATTGGGTTGGAGAGTGAGCATCACCGGACCCACCAACCCAGCTTGGCATGGCAACCCGAGGTGAAGTAGGCTCATCATATTCCATGGCCTTCCTGCTCGGTCGGCATGACAAGAGGAACAAGCAAAGCAGTCTAAGAACAAACTTCCAGCAACAAGCATCATCAAGATTACACTTACATGGTACTCTTCTTAACTTGGAACTTCAGATGAAGTGGTGCCAGCAGCGGCACAGTGGGCTCCTTCTGCTTTCCCCTGCGGATCTCCATCTTCAGTCTCTCTTTGAGGTTTTCCGCATCGGCGGCGATTGCCTCAATAAGGTCATCCTTCTTCTTCTCGGCCAGATTGGGCGACCCAGAGTCGTCGCATAAGACCCTAGACGAGGTCTCTACAGGCGAAGCAGTCATCACAGATGATTCTTTGGGCTTCATGGCCCCCACTTCCTTCTCTTCTTCTTATCTGGCTCAGGTGCCCTGGATTCTGACATTTTGCGCACAGCCTGGCGCGTCTGTCACCCAACAGGAGCATTGCCTTCATTTTTGCCCTTGCCGCCTTGGTCTGGCACATCCTCGTCAGAGACGTCAATGGAAGAGTCTGACTCCCAGTTGAGTGCAATGGGCAGTTGGTCGCCCTCGGTGGTCAGGTGGATCTTGGCCCGTTAATCGTTGTTGCCCCCGGGCCGTGGTGCTGGATATTAGAACTTGAACTCTCGACTTTTATTGAAGAACATAATAGAGTGATAAAACACAATGAACAACAAGATACACAAGTCAATCGATGCAATCAAAGTCTTACCAGGTCGGTTGGCCTCTTGAGGGAGTAGGCCTTGGGACAACGCTTGTCCTTGATGACACCACATAAGAACTCAGACACCCAAACATTAACTTCATCCCAGGTGACCTTACGGTGCTGCTCCCGACTTGGATCTAGTGGCCCGAAGAACTCTTAGCCTGGATGAACCCTATCCTTAATAGGTTGCGTCAACCTCTGGCTGAAACTGATACTCACAGTCGCAACCATGAGGCCACGCTTTTTCAGGTCGGCAATCTCTTTCAGCAATTGATCCACCTAGACTTGCTCCATGGACCTTGGCTGGTTTGACCACTCTGGCTTTGTCACCTCTGCAAATCCGGTAGGCAGCTCGGGCTTCTGATTGGCAACAATGAACCACTCTTTGTGCCATCCTTTATTTGAATCCTTCAGTTTTAGATCCAAATACTCTAGACAATTCTTGGGACATAGCGAAAACCCATAACCGCCAATCACCCTTGTCTTTCCCTTTGTTGTCACCACCTTCAGTTGGTACAAGTACCTCTAGAGGTTGAAGTGTGGAGGAATTCCAAGAAAAGCATCACAAAAATGGATAAACACGGCAATTTCCAAGATTGAGTTAGGATTAAGATGTACCAACTCAATCTTGTGGTAGTTGAGGAGCCCGCGGAAGAAGTCTCCGGTTGGGATTCCAAATCCCTGCTCGAAGGAAGCCACGAAGACGATGGCCTCAGTCCTATACTCAGAGGGGAACTCCTAGCCCGCGGTCGCCTTCCACTCAAGAAGTGCCTTGGGACCAAGAAGGCCGCAGTCGATGAGAGCCTGGATCTTCTCCTCCATCATGATGGATTTGACCTAGTAGGTGGATGAGTCTGGTGCTTGTTCACTGGTCACCTCTTTGGTCTCTAGTCCGAGATGCAGATCGGATGTAGGCGGGCCTCTTGGTGTGCATACGATGCAAAATTGAGGCGTGACGGCGAGGGCTAAGGCTTGCGGGTGAGCAGGCGTGGGATCCGGCTTGTGGATGCGGCGGCGGTGTTTGGGGGACGAGAGGAGTCAAAATGAAAAAGAAACCATGCCCCTTCGGTTTTTGAAGGTGTGGATAGTGAAAACCTAGCGACATCGGTGCATCAACAAGACGGGCGTCAATGGCTGACGGAAACCGCGGGTTTTCTGTCGTACTTGCCCCCTACCACGCTCCTGACAAACCACCAACCGACGGAATTTGTGGCTTTTCTGTCCAGATCCACTTCACGGCGTACCTGTGTGGCTCCACCAGTCCTTGTGCTCAGGGGCTAGGTGCCTAACTCCGGTTGGTGTGCCCAGCTCCTTGGCTCCACTAGTCCTTGTGCTCAAGTGTTGGGCGCTTATTTTAGGTCGGTGTGCTTCTATGGCTCCACCAGTCCTCGTGCTCGGGGGCTCAACACTTATTTCAGGTTGGTGTGCCTCTATCGCTCCACCAGTCCTCGCATTCTGGGCCTGGGCTTATTTGAGGTTGGCGTGCCTCCGTGGATCCACCAGTCCTCGCGCTCGGGGGCTAAGCGTCTATTTCAAGTCGGCGTGCCTCCGTGGCTCCACCAATCCTCGCGCTTGGAGGCTGGGTGCCTATCTCAAGTTGGCGTGCCTCCGTGGCTCCACCAATCCTCGCACTTAGGGGTTGGGTGCCTATTTCAAGTTGGCGTACCTCCGTGGCTCCACCAGTCCTCGCGCTCGGGGGCTGGGAGCCTATTTGTTGTGGGGACTGCCCCTCGGGCGTCCCCACTTAAGCAATACAGTGCCATTTCCTAGACCACAATCCGGCACCAGCGTTAATCGGAATGATTATCAAAGTAAGAAGGGAGAAAATAGAAAGGGTTATGATGGTGTCATCTTAAGGACTAATCAAGCAGCAATCAATGCGTAGTGGAAAAAACGAAAGTTAGCTCCCTAGAAGACCTGACAAAACAAGCAATCATATTATTATTTGGGTAAATTTTAGTATTCAAAATAGAGGATAAAAGCATGATCAAGGGGTTGGTGTTAAGACATGCCTTGCTTGTTGAGCGGAGAACCCGAGTCCTTAAACAGAAGTTTATCTCCGAGGTGGAATATGATCCTTCCGGAGAGAGCTTAAGTTACTATATAAACAAAAGAAATAAACATGCAATCAATCACCAATCAAAGTAATCCAAAGCTCAACATAAGGGATTTAAGAAGGGTTCTGAAGGGGGTTGAGCTATGGGATAGGACTAAGATGGCCTTTCCTCAATTTCTTGTGATTCCCTACTTTTCATGTGATTTCTCCTATATTTCAAGTGATTTTCTAGGTGTAGGTTCATGGGTTAGGGGATGGTTTAGTGGTAGAACCTTGGTTATGGGGCTTGGGAATGTGCTAAGTACTAACTACAATTTACCAACAAATGTGAGCAACTTATCTCAGCAGTTTACAAATCCAGCAAAATCACCATGTGATGCAGAAGGCACCCAGAATCCTAGATTTGCAGATTAATTTTGTAAAGACTGATCTGAGAATCTACCCAAGAAATTGTCATCTTCTATCCTTTCATAACACTAAAGTGGAAATCTGACTGCACCTTAACGTCCAAGTCCCCATACAAATATGATGTCACTTTAAACAACTCACCTGTCTAATTGACATATAGCTCAAGCAAATCAACAGGAAGAGGAACCGAAACAGTAGGAGAATGAAACTCAAAGCATGGATTATTGATCTTGATAGGTTTAAAGTGACAGGTAGATAGACAAAGAAAATAAAACAAGTTTGAAATTGCAGAATAGTTCCTAAAATCAACAGAACACAAACATGATAGTAATTAAGTATTAGGCATAGATAGTCGTCTCATGATCTCAGCCCGCAAGGACATGTAGTATTTCTTTTGTTCATCTAGCATGGCAGTAAGGTCCATGGTCATAATCCTCTCTTCATCCCTCCTTTTTGCAACTGGACCTCCTAGCTCCTCACTTCAAGAAGTAGTTCTTCATTTGCAGCTCGATCCTATTCAAGAGCAACTCGATCCTGTTCAAGAGAAAATGCTTTGTTGAACCTCTCCTCTTTTCTTAGCTCTTTCTCCCCCATCAATTTCTATTTTCTATGCCCACATATTTTCTAAGGTTGCTATCACACTTTTTTCTTCTCTTGCAGCAGTGCTACTTTTGCCTTCTTCTTACCAATTGGCCTTGTCAATGCATTATCCTCTGGGCCTTGAAACTCACCTTGTCCTATTTCACTTGGTAAACTTGCACTCGGGTCAGCAGTTGAGCTTGTCTTCTGCTTCTTGTTAGATGTTTTACCAGCAGCCAATTCATCAATTTTAGAAAGCTAGTTTGGTTGTGTTCTCAGCTTATTCCAGCAATGCATGAACTGGAATGATTTCTGATGTTCATCTTCAGACTTGTACAAAGCACATGCCTCTGCAACCTACACCAACATCCGAAGGATATTCATATATGATATATAAAAATAAGATAGTCCAAACAAATCGTGGTATTGCATAATGAGTAAGTACCTTGCCTTTCATTGTAGTACCATTCTGACATCTTAACTCAATCCGTACTAGACGGCCACAAAACTTGTTCACACATTTTTGTATGGTCTCCCACCGATGCATGAGAGAATTTATGGTACGCTTTGAAGAGCATGTCTTGTGTCCATGGAAGTACTCATAGATACGAGACCAATACTTGCCACCTTTTTGATCTTTGCCTACGACCGGATCCAAGCTTACATTCAGCCACGTTGAAACCAAAACCTCATCTTCGTGGTCACGGAAATCCTTTGATCTCTTATGGTTTGGCCTTGCGGAGGGGGCTGCTGGACCAACTTCAATTGCCTATGACTGTTGGTCATCATATGTGTTGCTATAATTATTAGAATCCCCTAGATTGGTTTCATCCATCATCATGTTCGAAAAATATCCATTTCCTGCAAATATGGAGAACAAAGAAAATAAAACACCAAGCTTTCATGCAAATAAGTTTTCTATCAAAGCTCAATGAACAGATACGGAGAACAAATGAAATAAAACACCAAGCTTTACTGAGAGGTCTCTGCAGAATATTCTCAGTTTACTGGGAAGGCAGAATCTGTAGATTGCTCAAGGCTTACAAGTTCAAGTAATGCCGCCAAAGTTCATGACACTGCTGTTTGTGAAAAATTTTATCTTAATACTCATGACCAGCATACTGAGTTGGAGAGTGAACTGGTGCAATCCAACAAGCAAGCTCTTGGTGCAGATAACAATGAAAGTTCTAGAAATTCTCCATGCATGTCAGCTGTTGACAAAGTTTCTTCAGCTCACAGCAGTGCATATTGTTTGTCACGCAACCCATCTAAAAGGGGACATAACTCTCATATTCTGTGTGCAAGGTCAGAGAGTTCAGGAGTAATGCCAAATAACCCATCAACAGAGAAGAAATATGCCAGACAACAAACAGCTATAAAAGTTGTGAGACATTATCCAACAGAATTGGTAAATAAAACTGGGTACTGAAATTGACAATGTCTATGTTCCCTAGTACTGAAATTGACATTGTTGCACAGCTTGGTTACGCTCTCATCAGATATGTTAACTAGTAATTAGATATCATAATATCACAGAGAATTGAAACGAAGGGCTTATGATTCATACCATTCCTAAATGAGTTGCCGTTGGCCGCTACGAAGGCAGCAGAGGGGTCGACGGAATCCAAATCGTCGCTGGCAAGGGCTGCCATCGGAGGACCACCAGGCAGGTCGAGGTCGTTGACGCTGCACCTCTGCAAATTTGTGCCGCCGCCGGTCCACTGAGGCATGTGGTCGCCGCCGGGCCATTGAGGGTGCTAGCCGCCGACGAGTACCACGCACCGTTGAAGCATTCCTCCACCACGCCTTACTTGGTCCTGCCGGACAGGAGCGGTTGACCGTGGTGCCTGCATCTGCACAGGAAGGAATCACCTTTAGATTATATACGAGAGCTGGCATTTTAAAAGGAAACAAAAGGGATACATCTATCAAGATAAAAAAACAATACACAATGTTACGGCAACAACTTCTAGATCGCGTTTATGGTAAACGTCCTCTGTGACACCTAGTATACCCAGCAAGAACACAGATGCATAAACTAGCATTTGTAAAAACAGCAGACATCTAATTCCACAGAAGCAAAACCTAATGAGCAGTGCATGACAAAAAAAAGGCAGTATGCAAAGATCACCAAGATACTGAAACAAGACAAGCATTACCGCAAAAATAATCTAATTCGCATATGGGTTCATACAGCAACTTTAGATCAATGCAGCATGTGAGGAAAACCTCAGCTATTGAAAATCTGATATACGCTAGATATCTACAGGCACCACCTATGACTTGTTCATAACTGTCAAGCTTAGTGATTATGATATCGTTCACGGCATTGAAAATTCACAGAACACCCATAAGAGACTGGCACATTAAGCCATTGCTGCTATGCAATTGGCCATCAGATGAGCCAAGGAGCTGCAGGCATCAAATACGATTCGTTCTACAGTTACCCACTACTCATCTACCACTTGGTCCTCGGGATCTGGAAGGAGGGGTTTACCCTGAGACGCTCGGAGAGGACGGAGGGGGTGATCTGCTTGTACTTGGGCGGAGGGGGTGATCTGCTTGTACTTGGGCGCCTCGGAGAGCAGCTTGTCATAGGTGGACTGGTCGAACAGCACCGAGTTGTTCACCTTCTCCTTTTGCTTTCCCTTGCTCCACTTCT
This sequence comes from Setaria viridis, assembly GCF_005286985.2. NCBI lineage: Eukaryota > Viridiplantae > Streptophyta > Magnoliopsida > Poales > Poaceae > Setaria > Setaria viridis. Next base: position 24,801,097 of record NC_048267.2, on the reverse strand, counting down.
GCAAAAACAAATAAGCGCATCCACCATGAGAACCCCATAGATGGTAGCAGCCCTGACTATACGCTGACTATACGAAGAGACGAGCGAGTCAGAGAGACAGACGCACCTTCTTCTGCTTGCCACCGCCGCATGGAACCCGGACTCTTGCACAGGGGAGGAGGAGTGTACCGCTGCCCGGCCTCTTGCGCAGGGGAGGAGAGGAGCGTACCGCCGCCTGGCGCTCACCGTCCACCCAGCCGCCGCCCCTCACCTAGCCTAGCGCTCGCCCCTCACCCTGCCGCTCGCCCCGCCGCCGCCGTTGCGTGCGTGGGAAGAGACCACGCGGGGAAGGGATATCTGCTCGCACGCACGGAAAAAGGCGGGCTCACGCGCGGGAATCGTGATCAGGGGAGGAACGGAACGCGAAAATATACGATGTGGGCAGCTGTTTTTTTGTGTCACGAAAAGATTGAGGGAGGTTTGAGGGAATTGTTGGAGTTTTTTTTTCTATTTTCTCGCTAAAGAAGATATTAGAGGTAAGATTAGCCGTCTTTTTGGAGTTGCTCTTGCTATGGAAAAACCAACACCGGCCTCCTCCTGCCCCCTTTTTCCTTTGCCATGGCTGTACCCCTCCACATCCATCCCTCCTCCGACATCTCATCCAAAACGGATCGCCCACCATGCCGTGACTCCGTTTCACCACAGCGCCGCACCGTCTGGAGCACCAGAGTGCCGTCGCCATCGTCTCCAGTTATCTTCCCTGGTGAGCTCGTCCTCCTCTGTCCTTTTCTTTTTGTTGCTGTGGCCGAGCCCGATCCTGCTACGTTGCCGCAGATGAGTCGTGGAGCTCCCACCTCGTATGCACATGAGGATCTCGTCGGCATTATCCTCTTCATACACCCGGCCTCCCCGTCATCGGCGCATCGTCCGTCGTCCACCTCGGTGAGAACCTCCTCGTGCCCCTCCGTTGCTGTTGCCGCACCATGATGGAGCCGCCCAACGCAAGAAGCCGCGCACGTCTCGTCGTCGCCATTCGGCCGCTGCATAAGCCATCGTCGCCGTTGATCCATCTCGTTGAGAACCTGCAGCACCCATCGTCACGTCCGTCGGTGAGGACCCCTGAGCCCTGTCCTCGTTTCCTCTCTCGCTCGCTCTCTGTGCACAGGCACCAAGCTCTCCAACAGCACGACCCCGCGCCTCCTGCCGTGCATGCCCCCATCCTGCCCGCACATCTCCACACCAGCGCCAGGCCCTAACTGCCCTGTCGTGCCGTTCGCACCTCGTCCCTGTGCTTCGTGCCGCCGCCTGCACCGGCGCCCACCCCTAAACCGAGGTGCGAGCGCACCACAATCGCAAGAGCAGAACCTCGCGCCGCCGTCGCCGTTGTGCTGCGCACCCCCGATCCGGCCCCTGCGCTGCGTCCACCCGCAACACCCAGCCGCAACCGCTGCATGCCCGCGCGCCGGGCCGCCGCCTGTCCCTGTGTGCGTGCAGTGCCGTCGCAGCCTGTCGCCCTCGCTTGCATGGCCAAGCTGAGCCACATCCCGACCCACGCGCCGCCTCCCGTCCTCTTCTCACCCATGCACGACAGCGCCGCCGCCAGACGACGTCGTCGCCGCCGTTTCCGATCATGTCCGGTGAGCCCACAAACGGAACGCCCTCGGCCTCCTCTCTCTGTTCCCTGCCTTGCGCATGAGCCCTGCTCGCTAGAGCCCAGGCTGGCCGGCCACCAAAACCACGGCCACCGGCCTGTTCTGGCCGAACAGGAACGAGTCCCATGCATGGCTCTGTTCTTGTTGCTTTGCAGTTTAACCCCTGAAGAACACTCTAAACCCAACCCTGAACCTTGTGTCTTGAACATCTCGCAGAACACCCCCTCTAGAAACCCCTCATCTTGAGACCCAGTCCAGCCGGCTATTTTGCAGGTCTATCCCCCGCCTTTAACCTATTCGCCGTTACTGTTTAAAGTGTCTTGCGGAAACCCCCAGCTAGCCCCTAGCGTCGATAGATAATCTCGTAAACACCCCTACACCTTTAAACCCTCGCCATCTCTTCGTCTTAGCCCCTTTAAGTTCGTTCAAGTTGCATTAGGTTCGTCTCGATGAGTTCTATGTGTTAGCAGCGACATTCATCATGTTACTTATTTCTAAAATTAAACTTAATTTAATTTGATTAATGGGCAATTCAATGTTTATTTGAATAAAATCAAATATAGGTTTAACCTTCATCTTTTCCTTAATAAAAGTTAACTTGATTAATTTGAACATAAATATGTTTTATTTATAATATGTTTAGCTCAACACGATACGTGGTATAATTCGAGTAGCTGCTCTCAAATAGTGTTTCTTTTCTGAAAGTAAATGGTTAAATGGTATAAATTATTTGCAGCCTTTACAAATAAATTATGACTAGGTTTAACTCGTGTTTTTAGATTCAAATTTAAATTTAATTAATTCCAATATAGGGCATTTCTTTGAAATACCCCTTACATTTATCTTTCTTAAATAAAATAAACAAAGCATATAGTTCTTGTCTTTTCCTTGTAATGTAAATCTCCTGATAGTTGTGCCTTTGCGACCGTAGCTCCATTTCAGTCAATCCTTGTGCTCTTGCGTTCGTAGTTAGTTAGTGTTAGATAGTAACACGCTTTTCTAAAACTATTTTACTGCTTGATGTATTGTTCTTAGTTGCCTTAATTGTTGTTTCAGTTGAATTGTTTGCATTGAGGATCGAAGCAAGTGGGAACCTTGAATCTATTTTAAGGCAAGTGCTCCTTGATCATACTTTTACAACCAGTTGATTATTATCACATAATTGTCACATGTTATTTACTTTTGCTTGCATTAGAAGTCTAATTTGATGGGAATTCTATATAGGCTGTTTACAAGATTTGTTTGATCATTCCTTGAAGCCCCTAGAGGCTACCTTTTTGTGGGTAGTTTATGCTTAGCTTGCTCAACATGGGTTGGTTTATAATCTTAATTTGACTAATGATATATGAAACATGTTAATATGGGTTATGGTTAGAAACATGAAACCCTAGGCGACTTAGGCAAGTGGTTTGAATGGTGGCTTGTGATTGTTTGTTGTTGGCCTTGCCTGAGCTAGTTTTACAAGGACCGGTCTATGGAGCGACCACCCGAACTTATAGTACAACCACAAGGATAGGATGGGCAAAGGTCTTGGCCAATGAAGTAGGGTAAATTAGGAAATCCAGCAGCCTGCATTAAGCTGCTGGTTCCAGTGAGGGTGGCTTGACCCCCAATAGTCTGTGGCACGAGGATGGGTACCTAAACCCGGAGTTAGGTTAATGCGCCATTGGTGAACCTATGTAAAGGCCTCGTAGTGAACCCATGCCAACATACCTAGGAAGTGTGTAAGAGGTCTGGCCGCCTCAGCGTGACGGGATTCACGACTCATGGGTAAAGTTGTACAACCTTTGCAGGTGTTAAAAAAACTATTGTAATAGTCGTGCTCACGGTCAAGGGCGGCCTAGACCCTCACATGGTTAGTTGGTGGTTTGGGTGGACCACCGTGGTGGTAACTGTGGTTTGGGAGCTAATTATAGTTGCAAGATGTTTTAACCTTAGGATCAGGATAGGTGGGTGACTTGTGCCTTGAATGGTTTAATTAAAACTTGACCAATTAAAATATGAGCTTCGCAGTCCATCAAATAAAGCCTCTCCTTGTTCAAGCCTTCATGTCATATCTTTTCCTCCCACTTGCTAAGTGGCATAATAAGTCCACTTACGCTTGCTACAGTCTTAAGTAGGGTAGATACAGTGCAAGAAGAAGAAGAAGGATCATGAGGACCTTGAAGATTCTGGTGTCTAGGTTGGCGTGCCCCCGGTCGATGTTCCTGTGGAAGATGGAGCCCTCCGCTGTGATTAGTATAACAATCTGTAATTTTCTATTTAGACCCTCTAGTCATTTTGTAATATTAACACTTTGTAATGATATATGTTGTGATATTCACTGATGATGTCACTTTATGCATGAAAATTGATCCTGAGCATGCATAAAGGGTGTGTTCGGTTTTGTCCTTAAAACCGGGCGAGACACAAATGCACATTCTTGTGATGTTTATGCATAAATATGAATATATATGAAAGAATTTGGAATACTAAGAAGGAAAGAAGGTTAATTCTCAAGTTGTTTCAGAAAAGTTTTAAAAGGTCCTCATTTTTAAATATGTCAAATTTCGGGATGTTACAGATCTAAACCACTTAAGGGAATCTCATCCTCGAGGTTCAAGGGTTAAAAAGGAAGGGTATGGGTGCTATTCATTTCTTCGAATCTTTATGATTTATTTCATAACTTCTAGGTTTTCTTAATTTTTCCTATTTACTTTTCTTTTCTTTGCCCCTATGTGTCTTTGGTTTGATTTATTTTTTATTTCCCTTTTTATTTTAAGGGTTATAGGTGGCTACCTTTGTTAGTGTGTTGAACTTTCCGTCTCTCTTTTTTTTTGTTTCATGTTTTCCTTAGCCTTTATGTATTTTGGGTCTCCTGGGTTTTATCTTGCCCTGGGTCCTTGAGGGTGATACTATGTTGTTTATTTGCTTAGTCTTGAGGGTAGAGTTTGGTCACCTTAGTTCTATATATATTTTTTATCCTTAAGTTCCTCAAGTTTCTTCACTGACTTCTTACCCAGATGGATTATTTTTTAGTTGTTATTGTTAGGTAATCTTTGTTTTTGACCTTATCTTTAAAAGTTCTTCCTTATATTGGGGTTTTCTATTCTTATGACCTTATTGTATTTCTTGGATATTCCTTCCCGGGCTTACTATGTTAATTTATGTTTTTTGTGTTTATTCTTTCCCCCTTTTTTCTATATATGGGGTGCTACCCCACTTAAGGTGTTTTATACCTCTAATTTAGTCTTTTATGGTCTTATTGTACTTTAAGATTTCTTTTGGAGTTTTCTGTTATGAAAGGTTTTCTTTCAACCCGTCTCATTCTTTTTTATCTTTCTTTATGCTTATAAGGAGGTTATTTATTTATAGTCTTTCGCGGATTCTATCCCTTATCTTTAGTATGGGGATGTACCCAAACTTTCCATATTTATTTCTTACTATTTTCAGAGTTAAAGTATATTTTGATGATCCTAGGTGTTTAGTGGGTGAATATCTTTTTCCTATTTTGTTTTAATCCTTAAGTTCTTGGGATCTGGTGTTTCTATTGTATTTGGGTTACTACCCCACTTAAGGATTTCTAACTTACCTTTCATTATTCCCGGTCGGGGTGAAAGGATAAAACCTTAAGGCTTTCTTAGGGCAAATCTCTTAGAATATTTTGGTTATTCGGGGTTTCCTTTATCTAAATTTACCGTTTCTCCTTTGGGTTAGTTTGGAGAGGTAGGCTTATCTATGGTGGTGAACTTGGGTGACTACTTCTTGTTGAGAATTTTGTGTGGTGATTCTTCTTAAGTGTCTAGGGGTGTGATTTCTCTTTTAATATGTAGTGCTAGTTATGTTTCCCTTATTTGGAAGTCTTTTTAATGGCTAAATTGGTCCTTTTCTTGGTGGGTTTAAACTATATTTTTATCAAGAAACTTGCTTGCCTCTCTTTAATCATTAAATTCATTCTTAATTCATGGTATTTTGCTTAATATAGTTCTTGGGGTTCCTTATAATTAAGTTTCTAGTTTCTAATTCTAGGTCCCATTTTCCTTGTTTTACTTGTTAATTTACTTCAAGACTTCTATATAGTTTGGGTATATTTGGTGCATGTAGGTTTTTCCTATTCGTGTTTGGATCCTATTATTTTATAGTTTATTATTATTATTATTATTATTATTATTATTATTATTATTATTATTATATTTTTCTTGATATCCTTATTTTGGGTTGCATTTTCTGTGTTTCTTTTTGTAGGATATTATCTTGCCTAAGGTGTCTTTTATTTTGAGGGGTTGGTATGATGATATGTTTTATCGTTTCTCTTTTAAGGGAAGTTCCCTTCTGATTTATGTTCTTATCCTATGGGATTGAAGTTGTAACTTTGTTCACTAAAGTTTACTTTTAACTTTATTATTTTGTTCCTATTATTTGTAGCTATTAGGGTTATGGAATTTCAAGAGTATATAGTATAGAAAGAAGAGGCTCGTGGAGATTTATTCCTTATATGTGCATTAAATCACACACCTTACATATTGGAAGTATATCTACACTTTAGACAACTTCCAATTTCTAATTTACAAGCAAACTACCATACAAACTATATTACAAGAAACAAAAGAACTTATCCTACACAATAATTCTAGTTATATCGTATACTATTTACACCTGTATACATATGCTTCTAGTATGGAGGGAGAATTTATGTTTCCACTATTGCCTGTACTTCCTCCATCTCGTCCATGTTTTCATCCTCCTCAGGATCTTTGTATATGGTGTGCACAATATGTTCCTTCTCAACAGGGGTTTTGCGCTCGGAGAAGATTCAGATGGCTATGTGAGCTGCGGTTTCTGCTTCATGGGTGAGGGGCGGGGTAGGATGGGTGTCCTTATCGCATGCTCCTAAGTTTAGGGTCAGCTCCAGAATTTAAAGGTTCCTGGTAAAATTTTCCTCCAAAGCTTTGGGGGTAGCCTACTATTGAGTTGCTCTAACTCTTGTATTCTCTTATCATTAGACTCCTACCATCCTCTCTTGATTCGTTCTATTTTATCATAAAGGTAAATTATTTTCTTTGTGAGGGTGATGAGGTGGACCTAGGTGTCAGCCATATGGCCTTGTTGTCTTGCTAGCTTATGCCTTAGGGCTCGGTTTTCTAGTATTGGGTTCTATTACTACTTCCTTCCATTTGGGCATCTAATTGTTCCTGGAGCCCTTCTATTTTCTCATAAAATATGGCTTGCTAGTTTGCACACTCCTTTTGGGCTTCCTAAGTTTCCTTACGAGGGTGTTTCTCTCTTCTAGGTATTTTCGTGCTCTCTTATTCTGTTGTTCTAATATTTTCTCATAAGTGTTGGCTTGTCCCCTTTACACAGTTTGTTTAAGTTCCAATTTTCTTATGTCCTCCCTAAGTTCTTTCAAAATTTTGCTGCTAGTTTCTAGCTCCATGTGATACCCTCCTTTTTCACCCTCTAATTCTAAGATGTATTTATGTTGGGCTAAGACATATTGTCACATAATTCTAAGGTAGGGATCTTTCTCGTTTTCTGAGGCTTCTTCCATCTCCTCTGCTACTTGGTATTTGTCCCTAGGGCCTTGGAAGGAGCTGGGTAGTAGGCGGTATGAGGAGTGGGCGAATCTTTCTAGATTTTCTGCGTGGAGCAAGCATAGCATTTTTCAGGATGCGGATTGAGTGGCTAGGAAAAGTGAGTTTTCAACTACAATTACTTAAGTGGGTCGGTGTTCTGGATTCTTAGGGGCTGCGGGTACGGTTAGGGTAAGCATGGTGGTGCCCTTTTCCTAGTTAAGTCCATACATGCTACCATAATATAGAGTGTGGTGTGGATCAAAACCAAGATCTTCGAGACATTGTTTCAGGATGGTAGGGAATCCTTTATGATGTTTCCCGCATATTTTTACTCATTCTATTTTATTAGAACCGCAACAGAATACCAAATAACTTTTATTCTTCAAAAGTTATTTTACAAAATATATTCCTTCTACAGAATATACTCTGGGCACCTTGCCCTTATTTATCCCTTTTTACATACTCACACGTACTCTATTATTTAGGCTACATTCTCATCCTAGGGGCGACCTTGATGTTACAGCTGGGCTTGGTTCAGCTCTTCCTCCGTGAGTCAATATCGATTAAAGATTTCTAAGAGTCACTCACGGGTTCCAATCACTAGGTAGGATTTCTCAAGGGTTTGTAGTTTAGAGGTTATGTCATCATCAGGTGTCCTATTGATTGGGTTTTCTGTAGTGGATTCTGCGGGCTTTGGGGTATAGGCTGAGGGGATGGGTGTGGTGGAATCCAATCCAGAAACTTCTTCCTCTGTAAATTCTTCTTCTTCTTCTTCCTCTTCTTCTCCCGATTCACTATCAATATATATTTGGAATTCGGGGAGTAGTGGGTTTTCTTGGTGATCTTCTGCCACTATGGCATGTGCTTGGTCAGCATATACTTGGTTGGTGTGTGCTTGTGGTTGTGCTTGTTCTAAAGCTGCAGAAAGGGCTTTATTTTCTTCATATATTTGCTGCAAGGATTGGTTGAGGTCGTTCACGGTGGCATGGAGGTTGTCTATAGTAGTCGTCATTTCTCTCATGGTTGTTTCATCTGCGTGACACTCGGATTGTGCTGCTTGGTCTTTAGTGCGCATCAATCTACACCTAAGGCTTCTCTCTCTATGCTTGGCTTCCTTGGCTTCCTTCGGCTCATCTAGAAATCCATTTCTTTTTGTTTATAGAGGTTATATAGAGTAGTGTTGTATTGGATGATAGCGGCTAAGATGGAGTTTTGGGGATACTCTAGGTACTCCATTCTCTTTAACCAGGTAGGGTGGGTTGGATCCTGGATAAGGAAATATTTGTCTGGGGTCCCTTCTAATTCTTGGATACATTTGGTGCTCATTTTTACTAAAGCTTGTAATGCTACGGCTTGTAGGGAATCGGAGTATTCAGTCCCCTCTACTTGTTCTACCCAAGGGGCCCATTTGGGTTGAGCTTGGGTACCGTGAATTCTTAGCTACATATCACACCTACTTATTCCATTTTTCTGGGATTCCTTTCCATTATACTCAGGATAAGGTGTATACCCTAGGCTTTGTATGGTTTCCCATAAGATTTTTGTAAATCCAATCTTGTAGATATAATGTCTGTGGGTCCATCCTTCTTCATCAACCCAATTGTCCCAGTTATCCCAATCTTCACCTTGTGCCATCTATCATAGAAGGAAAGGAAAATTTAGAGTTTCTTTTCCTTTTTTGGTGAGAGGAAAGAGGTGTGTTGGTCTCAAAGGGATTTGACACCAACAGATGTGTAGGAAAGCAAAAACACTTGTAAGTTCTCAAAAAACAATGAGTCTCCCTTTACAACGGGGTAGGGCTCCCCTTTTATAGTGACCTGTGAGCCACTTTACATCCCAGAAATGTCCTTTCTCACCTACTACATTCCTAGAATATGCCGTACATAAAGGTCATTGGGGTAACGTGTACAAATTGAATTCTCCTACGTAGTCACGCTTCTCACGCCCTCATGTAGTCACGCTTCTCATGCCTTCATGTAGTCACGCTTCTCATGCCTTCATCTTCTTGACCTCAAGACTTCTTCTCTACATCAATCAGCTTCGTATCATCACCCCCGCATTGAACGAAACCTTTAACCTCGTGCCTTTATCCTTGGTCTAAGAGAGATGCTCAACCTCATGGCACCTAGTCTAGTTCCGATCCTGAGTAAAAAGCAGGGTTGAAAGCCTGGTGTTCAAGACTAGCTTCGAACACTCGAGGGTAAGTTCAATTGTAGCTTAGTTATCAGCCAATAGCTGTTAGCATCGAAATCTCAAAGTAGCAAAGAAGATGCGAGGTTAGGTGAGTTTAGTTTGTCAATCCAGAACTAGCAAGGTTAACGAGTTTTGTTTTTGGGCTTGGAACTTATGAGGTTAAGTTGTTTTTACCTACAGAAAGCGCTCGAGGTTGTGTAGTTTTTCGGCGATCCCCAACAGTAGCCCCTTGTGGGCGAGCGTCGACTCCGGCAGGCTGAACCCTCAACAAAGGATCGCTCTACCAAAAAACGTTACCCTTGACCGTTGGAGGAGAGATGAGCCAATGGTTACTTTTTGCGCCTTACATGTTGACTTTTGATTGGTTGATCCTTCAGCTTCGGTTCAAGGTTTGAGACGCCCGTTCACGCCCATTAGCACGCCTATAAAAGGCGGGGGGTGCAAGTTGCTTAGGACTACCCTTGCATTTTGCTGTTACTTTGCGCACTGCCTGCTTAGTGCTTTAAGATTCGTTCTTCCTCTGTTGTTTTCCTTGATCTTCAAAGCTTTGAAGGTATTGATCTTATCTATATTTTTCATTCTTGCTTACCTCTTGTTTTATTTTTTATTTTTATTTTCTACTTTTTTCTTTTTAGCTAGCTCGGATTATGCAAATAGCGAGGTTGATGTCTTCCGAAGAACAAGTGGAACAAACGAGGTTGCGTGACGACGCTGCTGAGGGACAAGAGTCTTGCGAGGCTGGTGAAATTTTGGTTTCTTCCGATACTGAAAGTGGGGAGGATCTTACAAACGTAGAGGCTGACCCATCAGAGCAAATGGCTGGCAAGGATGATTTCCCTCCAACTCTGCGCTTCGGGCGATCCTTGGCTTCGCAGAACACTATTGACTTCTGTGTCAGCAAGGGATACTTTCCCGAGGGTGTTGATAGGTCTCCTAGTGATGAGCTTGTGCCGAAACCAAAAATTGGCAAGGTTGTGGTATTTAGGGACATCTTTACCATTGGCATGCGGTTTCCCTGTGACAAAACATTGCCTCTGATCTTGGAGAGATACAATGCCAAGCTTCACCAGCTTACCCCTAACTTCTTCGTGGCACTTTCCAAATTTTACTGGGTTCACCGTACTTTTGGAGGTATGATCGATGTTGATGGATTTGCGGGTTGTTTGAGCTTCATGTACAGAAGAAAAGGGTCGAGTTTGATGATGAAGAGAGCATTTTTGAAATGCAATTTGGCTGTTGCACGTTCATGACCCGAAGGAAGAATGAAAGCAGGAAAATTTCCAGGGTTGAGTTTCTTCAGCACAAAAGAATAGGTGGGACGACGAGTGGCTTAGCTATCGGTTTTATATTATGATGGATATGTCTGAGACTTCTGGCTATGGCCAGCCGTTTTATCCATTTTTTACCTTGATGTCTCCTTTGAACGTTACAACTGCTCCTTCATTTATAAGGTCAAAAGCTTTTCGAGAATGCGAAGATGCTTTTGTCCTTGCCTCCTCATCAATTGCTGGGCAAGATTTAGTTGAGGAATTTTTGGTGGAAGACATTTGGCCCCTTTCTAGTGGATGGGCACCAAATGAAATCGTGATGAAGTCTATACCGTGGTATCCTAGGCCAGTCCCTTATCCTATATTTGGATTGAGTTTGCCGGAGGGGGTTAACGTAGGCATTTTTGTGGACAAGGTTGAAAGGCGGGCCATGGATATTATTGGACCCTGTCATGAGAGCGAATTCTTGTATGCTCGCAAGTTTGTTATGCACGATCTCCGAGTGAACTGTGTTCTTTCAGAGATGGGTATCGAGGTCGATCCTCATGCTAAGCCTCGCAAGCCCTCCAAGCGGATGTGCAAGGTTGGCATGACTGGCTCCGTTGAGATCGATGGGAATGGTGGTGAAGGGAAAAAGAAGAAAGCTAAGGACTTAGCCTCCATGCCTGTGATCGAGGTCGGCAAGAAGTCCAAGACTCTAACCTTGAAGCTCTTAAAAAGAAAAGTTTGCTCGGTCAAGGCTCCTTTGTTGATCAACAGCTAAGCATTTTTTGCAGAAAGCCCGGGGTTGTCAAGAGTTTTGTTCCTGCAATGCACAATCCCGAGGCTAGGCCAGAATCTACGAAGCCAGAGCTCGGGACTGCCGGAGCTCTTGCTGGGCTGAACTTGAAGAAAGCCAGCAAAAAGACTGGGGCTAGAACTGTCAGTGTTGTAGATGAAGAGGACAATGAAGGATTTTTGGACGAGGACTTATCCTTGGCCTCGTCTCAGCACCCTAAAGCTAAAGCAAAGTGTCCTCTAAAAGAGGTACACCTTGAGGCTACTACTTCTGCCAAGATGGACAAGCCTGATCCGGTGCCTACTGAGCCAGGTAAAAATATTGTCAAATTCTTGCCTAAGTTAGGCCTTGTTGATTCCAGCGGTGCCTCTGTTAAGTTTTTGATGAAATTGCAAAATACTGCTGGCACAGCTGGAGAGGTGTATAGCGAGCCCTCGTTTCTTCTCAGAGTAGACCCTTTACCCGAGGTTTCGACTTTGCCTCCGACTGTTGCTGGCTACAACCAGAATTTTGGCACCGAAATCAAAGAAAAATTGTTGTCTATTCATGTGCCCGGGTCAAGTAAGGATGATGACCCTTACAATCCACCACTATTGTGGGGTTCTAAGGACTCACTCCGTGCTATAGATGAGATAGCAAAGGCAGCTTTGGGGAAGGCTGAGGCCGATAAAGATGAGGTTCTTGAGGAGGGCATAAAAAAAAGAAGAAAAAGATAAAGTTCCTTAGGTCCCTACAACGTCTAAGCTATCTGTTGAAGATGATGCTCGAGGCAGCGCATTTGATCCTGAGAGTTAGTATTTTGATTGTTTCTTGCCTTGTTTGTTCTTTGTTTTCTTGCTTTGCTTATATAATGTTCTTCGTTTTGACAGAGTATGAGAAGTCTTTGCGGTGTTTTGATCCCGATCACTTGGCCAGGATAGCAGCTACCCACGGATATAAGGTATTATTTTTGCAACTAACGAGGTTTTGGTGGTTTTATCAATTTGCACCTTTTTCTCAGTTTTTTATTTACTTTTCGTTGTTTCTCTTTTTTATTTGCTTTTCGTTGTTTCTCCTTTTCAGGCTGTAATTGCTGGCAAGGTAGCTATTGAGAGGCTTCAGGAGAGGGAGAAAGACAAACTTAACCGCAGCAATAAGTTTCTAGAACTCAAGGCTATAGTTGTGAGGCTAAAAATGGAAAATAGTGCTTTAAATGATCTCAAGACTTCGCTTTCCGAAGTCAATGCTGATTTGAAAAAGAATAAGGATTTGCTAGTGGAAACATGCAGCGACCTCGTTCAGAGGGTGGAGACTTAGAGAAAAATTCACAAGATAATCTTGGCATTTTGGAAAAGCTGCGAAGTACCATTGAGAAGGACTCAACAACTATCTCGTCTTTGAAGAAAGCCTGTGCTGAAAAAGAGAAAGCTTGTGACGAAAAAGACACAGTTATTCATGCGCTTGGCAAGAGCCTCAAGAACTAGGAAGTTTTTATTGATGAAGCGGAACAAGTGTTGAAGAGCAGATTTACACAGATTTACATGGATATAAAGCGACTTTAGCAGAGTTTGGCGTTGAGCCTCTTCCTTTCCCCATCGATAAGGGTGCAAAGGAAATGTTCGATTGGATGGACCAGGAGTTCGAGTATTTGCCCGGGGTTATAACTGGAGTTAGCGACTATGCTGCCTCTTTTTGCTTTGAGGGCATGCTCAAGTTGCTGGAGAATGAGGGCTGTTCTAGCTTTCTAAAGTTTGGAGCACATAGTTATTAGTTTCCCTTATCCTCGAAGCTTGACAAGCAAGAAATATCCAAAAATATTAGAATTGTGAAGAAAAATTTCTTAAAACAACTCTGAGCAGCTTCTGGGCGTGATCATGCGAGGCTAGTTGCCCAAGAATGACTTGCAAAGGTTTGAGTTCTTATTTTTCTTGTCTTGATCTTGCATTTTTCCTAGTTGTTTTCTAACTGGTTCTTCTTTGGACAGGCTAAGAGAGAGGGCTTGATGAACGAAGGTGAAGCTGGGGGCTTTGGGCAACACGAGGCATAACGCTCGAGGCTGGAAATGAAACATTTGATTGCTAGAAGTTTAGGATCATGAAACATTTGATGTCTGTAATATTTGTTGGTTGTGAACTTTTGGTGTAAATGATGGCTGTTTAACCTTAGTTGTCTTAATGTTATTAACTATTTGTGCTTGTCATCTTGTTTTTGATTCATACGCTATCCTTTACGAATCCTTTTGCTTCGAGGTTGGTTCTGTGCTTTGTTGCCTGGCTTGTTTTCTGAGGCTTCGAGTTCCTTGGCTCTCAAGACCGTGAGGTTTCATGCTCGAGATTTTTGTTGCGCGATCAAATCTCTTTTCGGATTTGTAACAAAACTCGTAACATAAAGGAATGAGCATTGTTTTTCTTATTTGAAAAAAGTCACCCCCCCCCTATTCCTTTGTGCGAGGGTTTTGCTTAGGTATCTAAATATTGACAATGCTTATTTGTAGTAAAAGTTATTTGTCTTGTTATCTTAGTGTATTTTTCACGCAAAGGGATGAAGAGCTTTTTTGTTAAAAAAACGTCACCCTCCCCCCCTCCTTTATTCCTTTGCGTGAGAGATGTTGGTTGGTGCCTTTCTGATTAGAGGTGAGGTTACAATTTTGAGTTTTCGGATATTTTGGAGATAAGTCGACAAAACCTTGTTCTCGAGTTTTGTTGACTTAAAAATCTAACGTAAAGTTGGGTCGAACTTGCAACTCTTGGTTGCTTCGACCGTAAAGCTTATGAATCATTAAGGTTAGGTAGATTTTTTATAAAAACCCTTGGTCTGCGTCGTTAGATAGAAATTTTTCATCGTGTGAGAGTGTGAGGTTCGAATGTTTCAACTTGTTGTTCTTGATTTATACTTGCGCAGAAACGCAAGTTTTTGTCATATACAAATAAACGAGGCTACACAACTTTTTGTTGCTTTACTGTGGATCTTGCACCGAAATGCAAGCTTTCATCGCACAGAAATGCGAGGTTTTGAAACTTATTGTTGCTTTTACTGTGGATCTTGCGCAGAAACGCAAGTTTTCATCACACAGAAATGCGAGGTTCCGCAACTTGTTGTTACTTTACTATAGATCTTGCGTAGAAACGCAAGTTAATAGCCTCTTTGAGGCTTGACAATCGCAAGACATAGGGGGAATTGTATTTCATTAGAAAGTAAAGGGTTTACATGAATCCAGCTCATTAAAAACGTTGCCTCCAGTGTGGAGCCCCCCTAGCAAGGAAAAGAGTACAATCCGTTTGTGGAAAAGTAAATATAACAAAGTAAATTTGGTGCCCTCGACATTGTTTATAGATTCACAAGTTGAAGGCTTTGATAAGTGTGACGACTAAGGGTAATATTTGCGTAAGTTGTCCACATTCCATGAGTGTGGCAACTCTGCTCCAAGCTGGTATGCGAGGTAAAAGGATCCTGACCTGTTGCTTCGAGTGACAACATATGGCCCTTCCCAACTTTCTTGCAATTTCCCGAGGTTCTCCAAGTTTTTTCTCTTTTTGATAACCAGGTCTCCCACCTTGATTTCTTTTTGGACTACTTTTTTATCCCTCCACTTTCTTGTTTCTTGTTGATACTTATCAAGGTTTTCTGCTGCTTATAGTATGTCAAGCTCTATCATGTCTTTGTTGATTTCTTCAGGCGTCATTGCCTTAGAGCAAGGCGCTCGCCGGTGAAGGAGAGAGTGGCGTCCCGCTCGTAGATGGAGTGGGGTACACAGTCGGTCCACGGACCAAGATGGCAAGGTCGTCGTTAGTGAGTTCCGGCAAAACAACGGGTGAGGGCTACGGTTGCTCGACATTCGAGGACGGGGCGACCGAGGTGGGAGCAAGAGCATCGGAGGGGCTGGACAAGAGGAAGTCGAGTAGCGATGGGTGAGTGGGTTGGGAGGAGAAGGGGAAAACGGACTTGTCGAAGACAACATGGTGATGAGAGATGATGATTCGACAAGTGAACAAGTCAAGGCAGCAGTACCCCTTGTGAGAGGAGGGATAACCGAGGAAGACACAGGCTGTGGAACGAGGAGCAAGCTTGTGGTGTGTCGTGGCTGAGAGGTTAGGGTAACAAAGACAACTGAATACATGTAAGTGAGAGTACTCGGGAGGCTAGAAATAGAGGAGGCAGTAGGGAATGTCATTCTGAACGGCAGAGCAAGGGTGCCGGTTCAGAAGATAGGTGGCAGTGGCGAGCGCCTCGGCCCTGTATGGGGTGGCCATGGAGGCGTGAATGAGCACGGTGCGAGTCAAGTTATTGAGGGTGCGTAGGACATGCTCGACTTTCCCATTTTGGGGAGAAGTATAGGGACACGAGAGGCGCAAGTGGATACCCCAAGAAGTCAAAAAAGATGTGAGAGTCTTATTAACAAACTCGGTCCCATTGTCAACTTGGACGCTTCGAACGGGAAGATTAAACTGCGTATGAGCATAGGCGCAGAAGTTAGTGAGGTGTGAGGCAACTTCAGACTTGTGAACTAGAGGAAACATCCAACAAAAATGCGAGAAGTCGTCCAAAATGACTAGGTAGGAGCGATAACCATAGACACAATGACACAGGATGTATACTGGTTCGGGCAATGTGCCCTACGTCCAATTCGGGTCAGTCGGTCGACTTTATTCCTGAGCCCAGGTGCTCAAAGTTTACAGTGGGGGTACAAATGAGAGGAGTATGAGAGGGGGTGCCTGAGCCCTGGCCTTGTTCTCATCTCAATGGAAGAGAGTGGTAGGAGCTCAGACGTGCGCTAAGTGTGTGAGAATGCGAAAGCGTAAGAAGTGCGTATGTGGGTGTGTCCTAGAGTCTGTGTCTGAGAGTGTTCGAGTGTGTATAAGTGGAGGGTCCATCCCCTTTTATAGTACATGGAAACGGCCTTACAAGTCGGAGGGGATAAGAGAGTGAGTGTACGGGCGCTGCCTAGTCTTGTCGAGGCCCACGTTATCTGGTGCGATATGGCCTCTGTCCTCGGTCCCTGTTCTCCTCGTCAAGCCGCTCCGTCGTAGCGAGTAGGTTTACGGTGGCACTGTGCAAGGCGTGCGCAGGGCATGGCGCGGTACGGCTCTACGTACGAACGGCTAACCCTAGCGCTTCCTCGTTATCCGTCCCACCTGCTCCATGGGCCCACATCGGGCAGGCGTCCCCGGTCAGTCGTCCCAGTTGGCCCTGACCAAGTCGATCGGGGGGAGTGGTAGAGGCGGTACGACACATCCCCAGTCGGGAGGACCCGATCGGGAGAACTCAGTCGGGAGAACTCAATCGAAGAACCCAGTCGGAAGAGCCCAGCCGGGGTCGGACCGTGGCCCCACCCCCGACCAGCTCCTTATGGTCGGGGTGCCGACTAGGCTTCCTGGTCGGAGGAATCGGCCAATGGCCGAATCGAGGCCTCGACCTGGCAACGCGTAGACGGGCCGACCCAGGTGTACATTGTGGTTGTGCTCTTCGTTGGGCTAAGTGTCGTGGGAAGGCAGTCCCGTTGGGGACCCCGGGTCTACGGACCCGTCATCATTCTTGCAAGTATTCATAGATAATAGAATCTACTTTTCAGCATTGAGAGCAAGACAAAACAATTGACAAATATGTCTGTATGATTTGCTAATCAACGAGGTTCGAACTTCAGAATTGAGCCCTCTCATGAACCTACTCATAACATCTTCCACGCGTTCATCTAATCCACCAAACATCATACAAATCTTAAAATCATGGTAGTATTCTTTCACAGTCTTACTATCCCTTTTTAGTTTGTCCAGTTTGCTAAGCAAATGATCAATATAATATGAGGGAATATATTCATCTCGAAAAAGCATTTTAAAATCTTTCCAAGTTGGTGGAACTTTGTTGTGCCTACAAATATGTTTCCATTTACTCAAAGCGTATTTCGTTAAAGCTCTTGCATCAGCTAAAATGATTTGATGTTTAGACAAGTCATAATTATCAAATTCAGCATCTACCTTAAGCTCCCAATTAATGTATGCACGAGGGTCAAAATTTCCCTCAAAAGAAGGTAGAGTATTACTGACCTCAGTTAGAACATCACCATGTACCTCCAGTGGGTATGCTCCCATATATTGTCGAGGTTGTGAACACCCAAGGTGAGGGCTCTCAGCTCCCACGTGTGTTGTCAGGCCTGCCATTGTTAGCGGAAAGCAGAAAAATTCACAAGAAGTTGCCTACCAACTAAAGAAAATAGGTGGTGGAAGATTATTATTTTCATTCAAACTTGTCCATTCAAGTTCTTACATGTTCTTACCAAGCCAAATAGGAGGTGACGGCAACCAACAAGTCTGCAACCGTTGAAGAAAAAGTATATTGGTGCCGAAGCAACAACCCCTATCAAGCTGTAGTCAAATATGTGGAGCTGTACTTGGGCTAAAGCAAGGAAATACTAGAACCACGTTAGTTGCAAGCAAATTGAACAAACACTTAACAACGTTATTGTGCTGGTCCTAGGCTAGTATGTGCTAGAGACGCGAGCCTGGATACAAACTAAGTCACTGAGGTGCAGCAAAGAAGGATCACAAGGAGATGAATAACAACAAAAGAAAAACCCTTCTCTTCTTCTTTCTCTTTCTTTTCTTTCTTCCTTTTTTTCTTTCTTTTCTTTCTTTTCTTTCTTTCTTTTCTTTCTGTCTATCTTTCTTTTCTATTTTTTTTCTTTCAAGTAGCACAAAGCTGAAATTTTGCAACAAGAGATAACAAGCTACTTACAGCAATTAAATGTCTCCTTGGGAAGGGTGATTCAGTAGAAAAGTCAAACAAGTGGCTGTTTTGCAAAACCAGCACATGTGCAAATCTCCAGGGCGATTGCGAAGTGCTCAGAATGAATTTGGGACCAAGGTCGGATCCATTGGATAGAGCACAAGTTAAGGTTTCTAGATTGTATTTAAACTCCCTATTCAGATACCTGACAAAGGAAATATGGTTCTTTTCTTTTCAGGAAAAAAATAGGACTCCGAATCCAATTCTATTTTGAACTTGTTGGATTTCCTTTTTGTAGATGGAAGTATGGATGTGGATGAAACCTCCAAGGATGTGGTTAGGGTAATGGTGGTAAACAAAACAAAGGAATTTAGAAATCCACTCTGATTTGTGGAGAGAAACAAATAAACTCAAATCTACGATAGTGATACAAACGTGACTAGAACTCAAAACTCTAAACGACTAGACGCTAAGACCAGCAACTTGACACGACGATGCAACCGTTAATTCAATAAGTCCAACTAAGCAGTAATAGTATCAAGCTCAAAGGGTTTTTGGGATTAAGAGAAACTAATCTACTATTTTTTTGTCTTTTCTGGACTATAGGAGATTAAAAAAAGCAAAGAACTAGAAGTCTCTCACCGATCAACCCTACTCTGATTACCAACTGATATGAACCCGCTAGGGTTGATTCCCGATCTTTCAATGAGAGAACGGGGATAACTCAATTTGGGGATGGAGATGACATTCACGGCCCGACTACAACCATCCAAGGATGCTGCACCTTAGCAACCGATACACCACCTCCAATGATCGTTGCGATCTTATGGAGCACAATCAACCAAACCACTAGGGTAATTCCTACAAGCAACTGAGGAACATGCAAGAACAAGTAGAAAAAGCAACTCAATTGTAAATATGGAGATAAAAACTAATCTAAAATCACAAAGTTGGGGCTCTGAATTGAGTAGAACGGATGGTCTACTCAACACACGCGTCTACAAGGAAGTAGCAATGGCTAAACTTTCGACAAAACAAAACCCAATCTATTTGCGATGGCTCTAATCCTTATTAATACCTAGGAGGACAACCAGGGGGGTCCTGGTGTCGTGATCCAACCCTAGGACATGTCCTTATTGGACCCGAGTTGATACAAGGCCCATCGAGCCAAAATAAGGTGACGCAGCACCTTTGATGAATAACCTCTCATTAGTAATTTAATCATTGCAGTCACCTCAAGAAATATATCGATATGAGTCTAGATCCATATGAAAATTGACTTTATTAGGATTCCAAAGAGTACTTCAACGCCCAAAATAGAGTCCACATGAGGTCGTTGCGGCCGTTGCAAGTTGGTGCAGTGCTGCAGTCCGAATCCAGCCCCAAAACGTGTTGGATTTAATCTCTTTCTTTCCTTGGGCTAAAAGTGAAGTGGTGGCCTAGTGGAGGACGTTGGGAATACTAGGAATTGGCCCCCAATCAACTTCTTTTGTCTTTCATACCTTCCATGTGTGTTTAACACTCTTTTTATCCACGTATGTATTTCTAAAAATGATAATGAACACACATCATGGTGCAGCATCAATTCATCAAATGTATCAAATATAATCTTGATAAAGTATTTTTTCACCTTTGAATCAAAATTTGCCAATGTGGTTGTATCCGAGCAGGTGATGTTCTCATCACTAGCCCATGAGGCCGTTCCCTCTCACCCACGGTTAACGCCGCCGCCGTCGCCGGCATCCCATCCGTGCCGCCATGCGCCACCTCACCCAGCACTGCTGCACCGATGCGGAGGATCCCCTCTCGCCGCCTTGGCTCCCAAGGAATCCATCCCCCCTTTCCTCCCTATCCTCTCTACCACCTCATTCCCATCCTTATCCTTGCCACCACCACAATTAATGGCGCGGCAGAGCATGCCCCCTCACTACTGCTCCTTCTGCCCCTCCACGAAAACCACCTAGCTCCCCTGCAACCAAACCACCTTACCCCACCCTACTACCCACACCGCCTGCCACCGTTCTCATCACCCCCTCACCGTGCAAAACCAACCATCTCCTCCCCCCCCCCCCTCATCGGTCGTGCTTCCCCCCTCTCCTCCTCCCCTCCTTCTCCGCCAAGCAAGCTCTAGCCCCTCTCCGGACATCTTCCTTTCCTATAAAAGGGAGCCAAGGCCTCCCCGGAGCACTCACAGCTGACCTAGGGTGGAAGAGGTGGGCTGCACCACTGTCTGAGAGACCAAGTTGAGAAGTGCCTTGGTCTATTTGTGATGAGTGATTGACTAGATGATTTGAGGTTTTACCAGTTGAGTCCATATTCCATATATGCACTTGATTATGCTAACGACTAACCAGAGGTGTGAGTTGTGTTGCGATGTTTGTATAAAATGTATCTTGTGTGTTGTGTCTCTTAGCTTGTGATATGCATGTGTAGGATACGACATGGTGGTCGACGGCATGAGGTGAAGCTCAAGCAAAAGGTTCATGCTGATGTATTATGGCTGTGAAGGGTGGACACGAGTAGGCTTGGACCAAGGGACCCGAGGAGTCTGGGCAGAGTCATGGGTGATCCACATGGTGCATAGAAGTGCAAGAGTACACGGACGGGATGCAAACGACATCAGTCAAGTCAAGCGGGACAGAGGCGAGTCCAGTTGGCAGCCCGGGAGCTGGGAGCAAAATACTTGGAGGCGTTGAAGGCTTGGCGGAGGCCGGGCACGCGTCGATATCGGTGAGTCACGCCTTGCGGGGCGTGCAATAGGGTTTGACCAGTTTGATCTCAAAATCGGGGGTGAGTCACGCCAGGAGGGTGTGCAGAGGGTTTGACCGGTTTGACCTCAAAATCGGGGGTGAGTCACACCAGGTGGGTGTGCAGACGGTTTGGTGGTTTGGGCCTTAAAACCACCATGCAGGCAGGTTTCCCGGTTTGGGCCTCAAAACCGGGGGCGAGTTTGGTGCGGCTGGATAGCATCGAGTCGGAGGACGCGTGGCACCATCGCAAAGCTTGCTTCAAGGCGAAGCAAAGTCGTGAAGGTGCCGGGTCCGCCCGATGAACGAAGAAAAAGTTGGATGACTTTACCTCTTGGGGGTATTTGGGTTGTGTGCTTAATGTAAGGGTATTTTGGACATTTCCCAAATGCCTATATATGTGTAGGAGGGGTGTTTGGGGCAGCCATCCCTTTGGTTGATTTGGTGGGGATTTTCTCATTTGTTTTGTGAGAGCCTTTGGTAGATGGAGAGAGGGAGAAAGCAGGAATCTTTGTTTTGATCTTTTTGCCATCCTAACTTGGATTGTGCTTAGGAGTGGCTTGTAACCGGACATGGTGGAGTAATCCAAGAATCAATTTCGTGCTTAATCGCTTCTCCTTCTCAAGATCTGAAATTTATCTTTTTCTCTATTTTCGGAGCATTTTTGGGTGAATTTTTTTATCTCACGATTGCAGCATTTTGGGGTGTTTTTCTTGTGGAAAATTGGTGCTAGGACATGTGCAAGAACATCTAGGATGATCCCCTAGCAACTCCATGCACGAGCACCTTGCATTTTTGAGATTTCCCAAAAATTCCCTTCTTGTGCCCTTCTCCAAATTCATGGAATCTTGTGACCAATTCGTGAGCTTTTCAACTTGAAACTTTGGGAACACCTTTGGAATATTGTTGTGAGGCTATGGTTCAAATTTCGTGATTTTTGGAGGTCATTTGGTCAATTTTTGGATTTTTCTTCTCTCACGAAGGCTGAAATCTGGGATTCCGGAATATTCTGGAAGTAATTCCGGACCTCTGGAAGTTTCCGAAGGTTTCTCCGGAAATCTCCGAAAATCCAAAATTTTACGAAGGTTTGGCCGGATTTTTCCGCACAGAGGTGTTGTTTTTCAAAGTCCTTCTTCTGGTACTCATTTGGACTCTTTCTTGCTTCCGCTATTCTCAAATTGGGTTCGTAGCATCATTCCTAGGTCCATTAGCTCATGCATAGCTAAGTGAACTTGATTTTGCTAGAAGAGAGGATTGGGGGAGTTTAGCCGAAATTCTTGGAGAAAATTTGAATTGGCTCCCATTCACACACACCCCTTTGGTTGCCTTTCCAGTCCTTCACTGTCCCCCAGTGGCCGCGCCTCTCCCCACCCTTCTTCCCCTCCACGACCCCCTAGCCGCACTCCCCGTGCGCTCCTCTCCCTCCCAGTGCCTTTACAGGGGCTGACAGCATTGGGAACGTCGTTCCGGTGTGTCTCCGACGCCCCACACGGTGGTGGGCATGGCCGCACGGCAGCGCCGCCCTGTGCTGGCTTGACCCGGCTGCGCCGTCTGCCGCCATCCCCTCCATCGTCACCCTCCTCTCTACATAAACCTAACGCGTGGGCCTAGCTATCCAACGCCATCAGACCCCTCCGTTAACCACGACCCTCCCCACCCACCCCCTCCCCTCATTCCAAAACCAGGCGCACCAAAACCACTCACCCAAGCCACCCCGGTGCACGGAACAGTACATCGGGCACCTCACCCCCTTCTGTTAGCTAGCTTAAAAATGCTTGGTGCACCCAGTACGTGTACACCATCTTTCACTTAGAGCCCTTCCTATATTCCAAAAAATTCCCAAAAATCTCCAAAAATACTATAAAATATTCTAAGCCCATCCATGTATTCATTTTCCATAGTTCCTCCCATATAGACCCTTTTCCAAATCATCCATTCCACACATAATAGAAAAACCCCATTTAGTGTACACCAAAAATTCCCTTTTCATTTATTTCACTTCCAAAAACCCTAGGAAAATTCCTAAAAATATCTTAGGGCTATCTAAACCTATTTCCATGCCCATCTTTGGTTACCTTGCCCAGGCTCCACCTCAGTGGATGAGGTGAGTCTGTCGAGCAAGCTCAGACCTTCATCCGCTCGATCTTGTCCGAGCTCCACCCTAGTGGTTGAAGTGAGTTCATCGTGCAAGATCTCTGGCTTCCACTTGATCTTGCTCGGCTCCACCAATTGCTGAGTAGCTATCCCCTAGCACCAGGTCAGGTTGAAGTGATGCCCATCACGCAAGCTCTCAAGTCTTTAGATCTAGCATTACCCAAGCCCAAGGGAACATGTCAGAGCTCCACTCATTGAAGGGCAAGGCCTCGGGATAAAGCTGAGCTCACAATGCAAGTTTCTTAGCCTTAAATTCCGTTCACACCACCCAACACCAAAAATCTATTCCAAAACCCAACCGTTATGCTGCCCAACCCAAACCTCATATATCAACCAAACGGAGCCGTTATAATGCCCAACCAAAATCCCAAATATCATCCAAATCCTAGCCGAAATGCTACGCAATCAAAACCCTAGATATCAACAAAACCTAGCCATTATGCTACCCGTCCAGAACCCTAGGAAATCCATTAGTAAATTTCTTAGAAATTCTTTTAAAAATCCATTCCCAATTCTCTTAGAAACTCAACAATTCTATCCATTAATTATTTAGAAACTTATTTCTAAATAATTAAGAAACCATTGATCTTTTATCTAGGGATTCTCCTTTAGAAATTCGATAATTCCCAAAATATCCATTATCCATTCTTTTTCCATTTCCATTAGTCATATATTGATTGCTAGAAATTGATTGTTAAATTACTTGTATGATTGCATACTTGTTGGAGCCGAGGACGTGACCAAGATCCGGCTGGAAGCCAAGGATCCCGAAGAAGTTCCGGTCGTCTAGAAGACGAGTAGACAAGTTAGCCAACTAGGCTCTGACAAGAAGCTAAGAATCCAGAAAGTGAGAAGCCAAGACCCTGGTCAACCTAGGAAACGCGCTAGGGATTTTCAATGAAGGCAAGTCTTAGCACCCACCCTTTTGTTCATATTTTTATCCTATGTTTACATAGATATTAAAATTTACCAAGATAATAATTTGACTTGCATCTCTTTAAAAACATATAGGAACCCACATCTGTTTTCTTTCTTACCTTGACTTGAAGCCATTTCTAGCCAGAAATCCCACTAATAACCCCGGTCACGACAAGATCGATGATCGAGTGTCATTTAGAAATAGAATTCCTTAGGAATATCACAAGCATTATGTTTTTATGGAAACCCCTAGAAGATGTGAGTTTAATAAAATGAACCAACTAAAAAGTTAGAAAACCCCTAAGGACAAGACATGGGAGTAAGGGGGCAGCCTCGTTGGAGGATTCTGTCCCAATGCTTACTTCGGTCATGTAAGAACCGGCTCGCGAGAAAGTCTTTCTAGTGAAACGGGCAACCATATTTGCCAAAAAAAGGTACAGCCTTCGGGAATGGCTATTAATGTGAGGCCTTGATTCACACCCCACCAGCTAAACCTAGTAAACTATCCCAAGGGGCCACGGTGGGCAATAGGTAGACTAGAGCAGGACCTTCAGCATGGGTCATAGGTTGAGGTCCAGAGGACCCTGGTGGCATTGTATGTCACATTATGATGCATCTGTTTCCCGGGATAGTGTCCAAATATGGATGTAGTATGGTCCCTATTTAGACTCTAGCCGTACCTGTGGATGGAGCTAGGGAATGTTGTCTAGAGATAGACGCTGGTGGGTACGGGTCTCGTAGGTTAGTACCGCTTGAAGCTGAGGTATGGGCTGATCGAACGTATGGGTAAAGTGTACACCTCTGTGCAGAGTCAAATCTATCTAGATAGCCGAGGCTCTCGGTCACGAGCCCACATAGTCAAAGCTCCTGTTGATTAGCAATCATAACTTGAGTATGGTAAGATGGGGTCGAGGCCCTAAAAGAGATTAATATGGATTAAGCGGAAGCCGGCAACCTCGATGGTCTCTGGTGCTCTTCAAAACTTAGGAACTGGCAGGGGAAGTAAGATTCGTCCTCCAGGGCCAACAACTTAAAAACAACATACTTTCTTCCTCTTCTTTTTCAAAATTCACCTCACCTTGCATAAAATAGGTTTGTTATTAAAACCAAACCTCATACCTTTCCTTGATCACCCCTGCATATAATATAATTTCAACGCTAGGATTTGTTGAGTACCATTCATAAGTATATAGGCTTGCTTTGATTTGTACAGGGTTAGGACTTACTATAAATTCATTCTACCTGTGGAATGGATAACCGCACCGCTCTCCGCTACGTAAAGGTGAAATCCATTTTCTATAATTTTATGTATCTTTTATTGTTATGATACTAATCTGTGATGAGATCTGTACCTACTGATCCAACGACTAATACACCCCACGATGTTGGCATCAGTCCCAACAATTGACGCATAGGACCAAGCTAGTAAAAATAATTCTATAGCTGTGGCTATAACGATACAGCTGCTACTTTCTAATTGGTCCAATTCGATAAACTATAGGCGTGGCCGCGTGGCAAGGTTTGACTACCGACCAAAACTCCCCAACTATACATGGATGGACGAGATTATTCTTTACTCACTTCTATCAGCGTTCATGAAGTTATATTAATAAGTGTAAGTCACTTTTTAAAATCATTGGGTCTACGTAAAAACCTTAGAATTTAGAAACACACACCCCTTCTCAGACCGTGTGTTCAGAGACGGATCTTCATTGTGGCAATAGTAGGCCATGACCTTCCTGGATTTATGCAATTATATAGAATGTTAAAATTTAGCTAATGGAGCTTCAAAATGGCCACCCCCAAACTTTCTTAACCATGTAAATTCTAGTGTTGGCCTCTCTAATTCTTGTCCCAAACTCTAACACTGCATGTGTTTGCATTTAAGTGAGGGTAAAAAAGGTATCACTCAAATGTTGTGGCAACATTTTTAATTTGTTCGAATTATTTCAAATAGTTTTACGAATATTAAAGCAAATTGCGTCCAACTTTATCCCGCCTTAGAAGTAGACGGTACTCAACTTTGAATCTCACCCGCTTGCACACGCCCTGATTCACTGGCCTATATTTACCGATCCACATGCTCTTAGAAAGAATTCACTGGCCTATGTGACCCCGCGGGACGGTGTGGCTAGATCTTAACGTCAGATTAGTAACCGTAAAGATCTCACTTAGGTGAATGTTAAAATGTTTGAAACAGAGCAAGCTATGTCAAGGGTGAAGGGTTTGCCGACCAAAAAGAAAGGATTTGACAAGGGTTTTTTCTGTCAGGCTGTGGATATACAGCTTAGATACCACAATCACTGATACCCCTGCCAATAGGCAATAGCAAATTAATTTTTTGCTTTATGATTTGCTAACGTTTTCATTCATTAAGAGAACCACCAAAAAAGAGACACCTTGTCCGTTTAATATTTTTCTTTAACAATTTGATGCGAACATTGAGTCGGCTCGTATAGCGTGTACAGTTCTAGGCTCAGATTTTAGTCCCAGACCAGCCGAGCACATGGCTGGATCCGAACTCTGCTAGTTGGGTTAAGGCCGCTGGACAGTCGTCATGTTCTTTTCCTAATTTTTTTCCCCGTTGGGAGATGATGTGCGGCAATTTGCTTTACTATTAGTACTAATAATAAAGAGAGTGAAAAAAAAACGTGTCATCGTCATCTAGCTAGCAGATGCTCACACATGAGACCCATTGCCGATGGACACCGCACGCCGCTAATTCCACAAATGGAAAAGCTGGATGAGAGTATGGCGCCTACCATTTAATTTGCCAAAACCTATCCCACGCGCGCGAACGCAAAAGCAAGCCTCCTCCAGCTTTTTCTCTTCGCCGCGATTTTAATTTGTCCATCAGCCATGCATGCATGCTGCCAAACTCGATCCGGCGGTTACAGTATATGTATCTGCCATACGCTTCGCAACTCAATTTGCTTCAAGCAGCTATAAGCTCGATCAGTACAGTAGTGTGCCGAGATGTGGAGCTCCGTCGTCTCGGTTGCGTTCCTGGCCGCCGCGCTCCTGTGCCTGGCGCTGCCGGCGCCGGCGGTGGCCGCGGCGAGGTCGACGACGCTCAGCGTCCTGTCGTTCGGAGCGGCGGCGGACGGGGTCACCGACGACGCCGAGGTACAAGTATTTTACCAAGTCCGGCAGCTTGTGTTTTGCGTGAAGTTGGGTTATGAAGTTTGCCTTCAATTCCTTGCTGCTCCATTCAGGCGCTTGTAGCAGCTTGGCAAGCGGCATGCCGGGTCCCGCGGGCCACCGTGCTGCTGCCGTCCGGGCACCGGTTCCTCGTCTCGCCGGTCACGCTCCAGGGCCCCTGCAGCGCACGGCTCACGCTCCAGGTGGACGGCACCGTGCTGGCGCCGCCGGACATGGACTCCTGGCCCAAGCCCAGGAGGCCTCTCCAGTGGCTCAACTTCAAGTGGCTCAACGGCTTCACCATCCAGGGAGCTGGCACGGTCGACGGCCAGAGCATCACTTCGCTGCAGAACTCATCACCAGCTAACGCTCCTCAGGTCATAGTTACACCATGAAAATTGAAAAAAAAAACATTACTTTCAGAGTTCAGACTTCAGACCATGCATGATGATCAGCACCAAGATGATGACTAATCGTGTGTATCTTCTATGTCTTGTGATGCAGAGATCTACTGGGCACTGGCATTCATCAGGAGCCAAGCCTACGGTATGATTATGAAAAAAACGAGCCAGCTGCATATAATTAAGCATTTTGCTAACAGCATGATCTGGATCGTAGGATCACACTCAAAATTTGTCCCTTTTTTCCTCCAGCTTGTAAGGTTTTACAGCAGCTTCAATGTCACCGTGCGCAACATCAGGATCAGCAACAGCCCACAGTGCCACCTCAAGTTCGACAGCTCCGGAAGCATCAAGGTGAAGAACGTCACCATCTCTTCCCCCGGGGACAGCCTCAACACCGACGGCATCCATCTTCAGAACACCAGAGACGTCGAGATCAGGAGCTCCAGCATCGGCTGCGGTAAATGCATGACCTGATCTTGCGAACTCCTAGCCCAGATATGGCCCAGAATGAAAGCCTGATCTGCGCAGCATTTTAATTTTGCAGGCGATGACTGCGTGTCGATACAGACCGGGTGCTCAAATGTTCACATGAAGAATGTCGTCTGCAATCCAGGCCACGGAATCAGGTGTGTGAGCAAGCAATAACCAGTGTCAGAGATAATGTTTGGAACTGCAGTACGAATTTCGTGGAAAGCAGTTCAGTTCGTGGAGAATTCAAGAAAACACATTCTGTTCTGAACATGGCCTAACGTTTGTTTTATCATCCCCATCTTTCTTGGAATGCTGTTGCTGTAGTGTGGGAGGACTCGGGAAGGACAACAGTCTGGCATGTGTCTCTGATGTAGTTGCAGAGAACATCAATGTGCAGAACGCTCTGTACGCCGTCAGGATCAAAACATGGCAGGTAAGGGTCGGCATCTACAAAATCGTAGAGGTCTCTTCATGCCACGCCATGGGTCACCAGCAAGCATGAGCAATGACATGGTCGCCTTGTCCTTCCTCAGGGGGGCGTGGGCTCGGTGCGGAACATCACCTTCTCCAACGTCAGGGTGGCGAACGTGGCCACGCCGATCGCCATCGACCAGTTCTACTGCGACCGGGGCGGCGCGCGGTGCGCCAACCGGACCGGCGCCGTGGCCATCGCCGGCGTGGCGTACCGGCGCGTCGTCGGGACCTACTCGTTCCAGCCGGCGCGCCTGGCGTGCAGCGACGCCCGGCCGTGCACCGGCGTCACCATGGTGGACGTGCGCCTGTCGCCGGCGGCGGGCGCGCCCGGCACCGTGGCGCCGCTGTGCTGGAACTCCTACGGCGAGGCGCGGGGGACGATGGAGCCGCTCGGCGTCGGGTGCTTGCAGAGGAGCAACGGATACGCGATGCCACTGACCCAGCCTTTTAACTACACATGCTGAGTCCTGTAACTTGGATGGTTTCTAATTGGGGGAAAAAAACGGAGAGGCATTATACTCTATGCTCTCTGCATATCAAAATGGAAGAACAAGGTTGCTTTGCCCAGTATGGTCTTCAACGACATACTAGCTTTTGAGCATCATGTGAAGTACCTTCAAATATGCATCCACTAATACTAACTTTATGATTCGCAAAAAAAAATGCTAACTTTATATCCCACAAGGTAGACTCTCCACCTAATTACATGTCAAAGAATAGGAAGTATGAAAAAGAAATGGAGTAATAACCAGACAGCTAAGTTCCAAATTATAGACCGTTTTGACTTTTCTAGATGTATAGATATTATTATGCATCTAGACATTTCTAGACATAAGATATATCTAAATGCATAACAACGAATCTAAAAAAGCCAAAACGACGTATAATTTAAGCCGGAGGGAGTACTATTTTTCACATGTACAAGTTACAATGTAATGTACCTACAAACGATTGGTGAGTGAAGAACAAAGGCTTTATCCATCGTAACTCATCAAATAACAAAGATTAGGATCGCCATGGCGAAATGTTAAAACACTATCCATACTAAACAGTAGAAGCCTAATTCTAACTCTATCATGAAACAGCTGCTGTACACTCCGATAAATGTTCCATAATTGTACAACACAGTACATGCTCGCTTTCCATCATCACAGAGACCCTACAAAGATTAGTGACACAAAATTGTACATCCCTACCAAGTACCGAGTGAACGGTAATCGGTAGATATCAGTTGTCCAGAGGCCAGTTCTTCCCATACTGCAGGTCTGGAAAGTAAGCGAGTCATCATCTTCACAAGTCAGGTGAGAAGTTAGAAGAGCAATCATCGCAGGCACAGAAGTGGAGAAAACTGTTCACGATTTCTCTTCCTTCACATCCAATGATCCAAGCTCTTTTAACAACTCCTGATACTTCTTTTTTGCCTCAGCAATTTCAGAGCGGAGCTTTTGTTCCTAAAATCATGAGAATGATATTTTACTCTTTCTGTAAATCAGTCCTCCGAAAGCCAAAGCTCCAGAGGGACAACATTTAAGGAGAAACATACGAGTTCATTAAAATTTCGTGTCAAGCTCTAGAGAGAACATTGAGGAGAAATAACAGTTAAAGTGGACCATGCTTTACAAAGTGCAATATTTTAGTTCGTTTAGCATGTTCTTTGGCGCTACTGAATACACAAGAATTTGCTATGTTGCTACAAACAGTAAGAGATACACATTTTAACAAAACAGTATGGAGAAGGTTCCTTTAGACGCTGATATGATTATGTGAAAAGAGAACTCCACAACCTCAAATGCAGGGTGAGTAAAACTCCCGGCACAAAGCAAAAAAAAAAAACTACTAGTGATACTTTCTTTGCACCACTTCAACTGTCCAACATCACGCAAGGCGAAAAATCCATATTCTTAAGTTGGCAAGAGATGCAAACAAATCCACAATTGGCCAAACTATCATACTTGGGGCCGTGATGGCCACTATGTAATTTCAACTGATTGGAGCAGTTATGTCCCCAACATTGCGTTTTGTGAAGGCAACAGAAAGTTAGATGCATTAGTTTACTTGCAGAAGAGATATACCTTCATTACAAGTTGTTTCTCTGATTCCTCGTATTGTAAGCATCTGAAAAAGAAAAGAAATAAAGGAAGTTGTAACACCAAAACTTCCATCCAGTATTTGCAGTTCTACTAGTTTTTACTAAAACATTTTTTCCTGAAAACCAAGCATTCACACAAATAACAAGTATTTGAAATTGAATAATGCAAACAGAAGTAAAATTGGACAAATGGACACTACCAAGGACAAAGCTAGCACGCATTGCATGATACACAGTTACGCCGATAATTAAAGAGTTATTTTTAGCAGGTAACCAGCTAACAATACCTTAAAGCCCTAAACTAGGCCAAGATAATTATTATTTTGAAGGAGCCTTATCTATTCCTACTTAAGTGGGATTTCCATTTGTTCACGAACTACGCTCACATTACCAAGAGAAGCCCAGCACAACAGCACTTCGGACATAAATGAGCAGTTGAACCCTCTTATCAGCAAAAGCACTAATATTCATCATAAGCTGCATTAGCAAGAGTTGACTTGCACAGAGGAAAAGGCTTGCTTTTAATTGTTCTCAGTAGTTAGTTCCTCAGAAAATAGCATTACAACTGGTAGAAGGAAAGTATCTATGAGAAATGTCCAAGTTGTGTTAATACTTACTCTTTACGTAGCTTGTCATTCTCCAGGGTCAAAGTCCTGTATTCATTAAACCGTTTCCGTTGAGAAACATCCTGATGTTGTCAAACAAGAACAACAAATTAGTCATATATGAAGCCCTCAAGTATGTATATTAGATATTGTCATCTATCATTGAAATAACTTGCTTCTATATTGTTTGGAGATGCTGACATACACATGTCTACAGCTTGAGTGCAAGAAAACAAATTGATTTGGCTTTCCCCTTTTTTGTGGTGTGGGTGGTGGACATGGGTTTGTAGATGCCCAGTTAACTCTTGCTCACTAGTAAACAGAACGAATTTAGGCTGCGCATA
Organism: Setaria viridis; assembly: GCF_005286985.2. Classification (NCBI taxonomy): domain Eukaryota; kingdom Viridiplantae; phylum Streptophyta; class Magnoliopsida; order Poales; family Poaceae; genus Setaria; species Setaria viridis. The sequence goes on along the minus strand of NC_048267.2, from coordinate 24,769,629 downwards.
TCAGCTACTCCCTCTGTTCTTTTTTTGTTTATCGCTTTAGACTAGTGCACAGGAATGACAAACCGCACAGTCCTTTTCGAAAGCTGTAAGCTTATTTGTCACCCCAGCTACCCATGGTGACCACCGAAGGAATGAAGTCTTGGTAATCATAACAAACACTAAATATGCTAAGGACATGTTGTTATGTCTCTCCTCAGATTCATATAGTGACAAAAAAAAACACTCTAGATAAGGTAAAACAATTAAAAAAAGAATGGAGGGATTATTAGTCTTCATCTGCCTCTGTCGTATAAATACTTACAACTCCATTCGTATGATCTAGCCCATCCTGATCAGCACTATCCGTCATGGCGGAATCAAACTTCCTCTTCAATCCCATCTCTGCTAAGAGTCAATACATTAATAAACACAGTGGCATTTTACAAAATGAACCTAAAGATTGTATTACTCACTGCTCTTAGAATGAGACTCAAGACTATTGATCTTTTCCCTTGCTGCAGAGGCTGATAATCTAGGTATACCACAGCTGCTTGTTGGAATATCAGCCGCAAGCAACCGAGGTGGAGCACTTATTGGGGAACTGCGAGCATTCATATGGTTGGCACGATGGAGTGCACGGGTTGCTTTAGGTAAACTTTTGTTGTCATAACCAAGACGATGGCAATGAAGGCCCCTGCATGAATAATTAGTTCAGGCATGAATTAGTGAATGACATTAAGACATCCCTCAAAATAAGAGCATGAGAATGACAAAAAGGAAAAATAACAGATCAATAATTAAGAGTCTCATAGTAACTATATTTGTCACACAATTTAAAAAAAAAAATACAAGGAGAGGTTTAGTATTATTCAGCTTTTTCACAAGTTTTAGAGTCAAGTTTCATATTAAAACAAGTAATGAAATCTAGTGTCTCAGCAGATACATTGATTTGGGCATATAACACCAAACTCTTAGCATCTCCTCTAGCAATTCTACATTGACTATTTACAAAACATGCTTTTGGATTCATAACTGAAAATGTGAATTTTCTGCCAACAATAGCATAAAAGTTGAAGACAATAGTAAATCAAAATTTCATGAAGAGATTCTAGCACAAGTAGTTCTATTGTGAAGCATGCAAAACTCCGTACATCCAGCTTATGATTGATTTTTTTTCATAACCAGCTGCATTAAAATCTGAAGCATGAGTTTATGATTGAAAATTGGCATAATCAGCAGTGTCAAAGGATGGCAGCAATGTCAGGTCTGGCACTGGCTTTGTTCTATGCAGTATTATAAGGGTGTCGCTATCCTTCAGGAGCCTGAAAACATCATCTCCTTCAGTCATCGATCTGAGCCCTTGATTTGCAATCTGGCAGCACAAGTGCATCTTCTTCCTCCCACTCCTCTGTCCCACGCCTACTGCACCGCACTCCAGAGGTCCTGCCACCAGAACAGTGGCTGCTGCCCTCCACTGCCCGTTCCTCCACCCGGCACTGGCCCACTGGCCATCCAATACCAGCCCACGGCCAGTGGAGGCCCTGCCACCTCATTGCTCCACCCCTGCTCCTGCCTCCACCACCGGGCCTTCCCTACTGCATGCAGCTCCCCTATAAGGCTGTAGGGCCCAATTCCCTCGACAGAAACCCAGAAACCTAACCACGCCAAGTTCACACTTGTTCACACAGATTGACTGCAAACCTTCACCATTTTCAGGCGTCCATAGTATAGGATGTGGAATTATAAACTATTCGATCAGATTACTAACCGTAGAGAAAAAAAAAGGTACTTTGTCGGGGGTTTTCTGGAGTTCATAGTATGTGGAGTAAGGTACTTTGTCGGGGGTTTTCTGGAGTTCATAGTATGTGGAGTTCGGTAGTGGGGATAGAAGAGCTGGAGCTGTAAGATCTAGCTAAGAACACGAAGAGGGTTACCCAGGTTCAGGCCTCTTTGCACATAAATAAAAGCCCTAATCCTGCTTGTGTGTTGTGTGTTGCACAAAGAGTCATCCTATGGGCCAGCCCAAGGTTACCCTTATATACCACTCAGGGAGAGCCCTAGGACCCACCATACAAATACATCGCATATCCTCTTCTACATGCCTTCTTCCATACTATTTACAATATGCCATTCTAATCCTGTGTCCCCTACTGACCGTTGCCCCAAGTCCCTGCTCCTCCTAACCACTTTGTACTTGAAGCTTGCACATCCCTGGCCGCACAGGACGGGGGCAGCACTGTTCCACTGTTCGCGCAAGATGGGATGAAGCCTCCATGCCTTACCTGACCGAAGGCAGATGTAGGATGCCTCGTGCCCCACCACCACCACCACCACCCACCTGCTAGCGGCGGATGGCGCGGGCTGGTCATGCTCACAAAGGGACATGTGGTTGCTTGCATGTTTCAAGTGTGCACAGCACTTTTCCTTGTGTTATGGGTACAGCCATGTGTGTGGGAAGATGGGTGCATAGAAGATTGGGAATGTGACAAAGTTGACATAAAAAAAAATCGACCTGCAGGGGGTAAGACCATGGCATTCAAGCTCAATACGCCACGCACTGACATCATCCCAAGCTTGCCGTCCATGTTGAGCACTGAGTTGGCCACGGGCACAAAGCTAATCAGCTCAAGCTTAACGAGAGGAGTTCGTGACCGTGTACTGCATCAGCACCAGCACCTCACAAGCCATGTCCAGAAACGTATTCACGGCCTCCCAGAAGCAGCCGGCGTTGACCATGACGGTCCAGGAGACCGCGTCCGGCTCGGGCATTTCGGCGAATGCAGCGCGGGCGTCAACGAGGCGGCCGGACCTCTGCCGTACATCGACAAAAGCGGGTCCTAGGTAAACATGTTCCGCCGGCCATGGCGCTCACTACATGCGGCGGCACCTACGGCGGGGACCCCACGAAGGCGTCGTTCGCCACTTCGCCTCCGACCTTAGCGCCACGCAAGTCAAGAACAAGATGCCTGCGCCGATCCAGATAGCGACGGCCATGGAACATGAGGTCCCAGAACAGCATCAGCCTGAGATACACCCACCCAAGCAGAGTATCTACTCCCACGACCTCTCTAGCAACGGCCTTGTCCATGGCCGTCGAAGGCCCCTCCGTGCCGCCGCACTCCTGCTCGCTCTTGCAGCACTAGCCGACATCCGCATCACCCCCTGCGCCCCACGGTGTTCGCCGTGCCGGATGAGATGATGAGGAGCAGGGGCTCGGAGGCCGACATGTTGGAGAAGATGTCCGGTACGTGGAGCTTGGCTCCATTGAGGGCAGCAATGTCTTCCCTAGAGCAATTGTGCAAGAGTGGGGAAGAAGAGAGAGAAAGAGGACACTTACCTGCCTACTTACAAATGGGGCCTACTTGTCAGTCGGTCCACATCAGCGTCTTGGTCCAACTCAGCGCACCAATGTGGCAAAACCACTATAGAAAACCACCTTAGGGTGTTATTTAAATGGTTTTACAAAGATGAGAGGGTTAAACATCCGGTTTTATAGTTGAGGTGATGTAGTCGATACTCCATACATTAGGGGGTTATGTAGACTTTTTCCGGGATTTTTTTTAACCCCAGCCTGAAATTCGCTCACACAGGGAGTCAAACCCAGGACCTGAGGAGTGCTACTAAAGCCACCTAACCAACTCAGCTAGAGGCCCGTTGGCTGACAAAGTTGACATCAACATTGCAAATGTTTAAAAAACAAATCAACTAAAAGCTTTACCAGTATTCATAGGTCATTTCTTTCAAGCGAATCTCAAGCCTTTGATAAAGGACAGACTTCTCAAAATCCTGCTTATCATGGGTAGGTTTAATGAAGTTGGCCTCCAGAATGCCTGAAAAGGCCGACAAAACAAAATACACATCATTTTTCATCCGAGATCTTGCTTTGGATAACTCAGTGGAATATTTCTTACCAACAACTCCTCGCCCTTTCCCGTACGAGTTGTTTGCAACTTTCCAGAAGGGCTGCAAAAAGAACAATCAGACATTGACTTATCCACTAAGCAGAAGCAACATAAAATTTACCAAGTATATGTCATTCTGGAAAATGGTATATCAGACATTACCTAAATTAGGTTATCAAGTTAATCACATCCTAAGGAAATTTCTTATAGAATTTGATAGCATACCTAACCTGATGGGGAAACACAAAGTACAAGTGGATACAATGAAGAAGAAATGTTCTATCTGTGCTACTCTCTGCTATATAACATGCTACTTCTCAAAATAACTATTTGGAAGAACCATTCTACTCTCTTACAAGATTAAAATAACATTTTACACACACGCTAAGGCTTCAAAACTAAGCAAGATTTGACTAACACACAAATGTTTCTGCTTCAATCTTCAAATGAATATGACACGGTTCATGACAAACATATAAAGCAAGCAACAGGAAAGGAAAGGGAATTGAAACATCATGCGTATCATACAAAGTAGAGAGCTCTCACCGATATTAAACGATTTTTGTGATATACATTAAATCCTTGTACATCAATGTCTGGAGCACCTTTAACAAATCCAATGGTCGTGATTACAGAAGACTGCAAAACTCAAAACATGAGGCTAATCAGAGATTTTCCATGGAACTAAAATTATAGTAAAAATAAAATGTAAGCTACACTTGCACACAAGACCAAAGGATTCAGAGCATATTCATTGGAAGTATAAATCAAGGAACCGCTAAAGTGCTGCTTGATCCATCAACTAGGACAGATTCAGTTCCACTTTCTAGGATATAGCCTCACCCAGAGAATATATTAAAATCCTTTTTTCCTAAAAACTAAAATGAGTTAGAGAAAACTAGCAATCACAGAGGGGGGCAGTTGTGACAGCACCTGAAAATCCATTTGGCAGTTCTTGAATACATAATGGTCATGGATGCGAAGTTACAAAAATAAACACTAAGCCTGACTTGACTATACTTCACCCAAAAAAAAGTACCTTGGACTCCATCAGTGAGATTGAAGACAAAGAACTAGATAAGCAACATTTCTATCAGATGAAACATTGTTTTATATAGATTTTCCCCTTTATCTTGTTTAACAAAGAATTTCATGTGGAGGTCACACTTTCTACAAGTGGCCACCAACATGAGGAATTTATAAAAAGTAAATGCACAACCTATTGGTACTAGTAAGCCACATGCTATAAAGTAGTTCATGATTCTTACAATACCAACCGGTCATAAAGCACAGATGAAAATCAGAAAATTATAGGTCATTCTAAACGGTTGACTACCCAGAGATTTCAATTTCATCAGATGAAAAGCTTCGAAAATAGCTAGACATAATAAAAGGGTTTATTCCGTCGATCAAAATGGTAAGAAATGCACAACATGATTTGCTATCGCGATTTAAATGTACCTCTGTAAGTCCAGCAATTTGCGGTTTATACAACACGCACTCACGATACATCAAATCGTTAACTATATTATGTGGCTCCACATCACATCCACGAAGGATAATTCTGAAATTATCAGGTACATGAAGATACAGGATAGATGCATACGCCTGTTTGAATCCAAAAGAAACAATAATGTGAGCATGAGAAAGAAATAAACAGTATCAAACCAGTAAATGGGAATCAGTACTTAACTCTAAGAGAATAGCGAAGCCGAGATGAAACATAGTTCTGTTTGGCGATCTTCTCTGCTTTATTTGTTTTCAACTTCTTGTGTGCCCCAGTAATGAGGATATCCTAAGATAGTAGGTATAGACCAACTGTTCAATGATAAATGTACAGGGAATGGTTGATCTGGTCATACACCCCAAAAACGAAATGCAAGGGAAGACCAATAAAAGAATAAAACAAAACATGTTGCTTGCAGGATTAACAAACACTTTCATTAGGTAGCATGTAGTGAGAGTTGTGCTGCCACAATAATTTCTTAAGCATGCATCTCCTCAGTCACCATTTCATGTCTAAAAGTAATTTTCCCATTGGCAGCACCCTTCGCTTGTATTTCTGTTGTGCTACTCAATAGCTGTCTTACTGTATATCTTTGTGAAACTAAAAAGTCAACTGTATTGTGTCCTTCAATTTGTAAGTGTATAAGTGGATCCAAAACATGTATTAAAGATGTGCTATCAAGGCTGTAGTTAGACAAACATGTATGATCTTTATTTTAAAAATTATAGATGTGTCCCATGTAGGTATGACTGAGATAATAAAGCGCATATCACTCTTCACACAGAAATAAAAGTAAAACAAGGAAAAAAAGCCTGGTGTATCTATTCCTTGTATACTAAAGAAAGGAGATAACGGCATCGTCACCTAGAGAGAAGTCAACATTGATAACAATAGAAGAGAAGACCTCTACTCCGATAGCTAACATCAAAACAGATCAACAGGATTTCTACATTTTTGTCCAATTGCATCAGCAAACCGATGAGCAGCCCATCAAGGGTGGGGACCACCAAATCAGGCACCAATGAAGGAGAAGCACCATCATTTTTGCTAAGTTTGATTGTGGTTGGTTTTCTAATTCAAGTCAGTTTTACTTTCCTTCCAAAATAATGTATTCTTTGAGCAAATGAAAGTCAATTGCAACATTACTAACCTTTTCATCAGAGTTGAAATCAAGCTCCATATCCCCATCATCGTTGAACCAGAGGTTGAATACAATTATCTTTGTTCCATGCTCTCCCATGTCATCAAACTGTGTCAAACGTGAATCTTAGTTATACTAGGTAAACTGGCCCTAACCAATAGATATCCAACAAAGTATAGGTAATACATACTCTACGAGGGAATCATCCCTTAAAGAATTTATGTGAACTAGGAAAACAACTTGGCGAAATTAGAAAGAAAGAACCTACAAATACATCCATTAAACTTTTGCCAAGAGTGCATACTGCCGTAATTGTCGCAAACTTAAATTCAGATATAGTTTCAGATTTTCAATTAGCAAGTATATGTACTATTAAGCATTATGTGACTAGCCTTAACATATTCCTAGAATGCTAAAAAAGATCATGTAAAACTTAAAGAATTAACAAAATCATTTGGGCATCATCACATTTTTAAACCATCTCCTTCCTTAGGGCTACTAGTTAATTTGTCACAGCTCCCAATTCTCCATAACTTTTATCAAGCTCATCCCTTTTTACAAGATTATCAGAATCATTCAACAGTTTGCTAAATATCTCAAAGATAAAGACATTCATTTCATACTTGTTTAAGCAACTCAGCTTCACTAGCAAAAGGGGACCATTTAAGAAGGATTCCCAGGTTAGAAGAGAAGAGCTTCTGATCATGACGCAACATCTGAATATATGAAGCGGTTGTTAGATCGTACTGATAGTCCACCTGCAAGACAGCAAGGCAAACGCAAGGTCACGAGGTGGTAGATGAAACTAGAAAAATAGCTCAGCTTGACAGAACTTGCAATCAAACGAAAAGGAATGTGCCCAACTCACCGTTGGCACCAACACATCGTCGCAACCTGTTTCCATCAAAAATGTATAAGAAAGAAGGCCGATACTTCTAGTCGGCGTCCTACAGAAACAGAAGCATTTAACTCAGTAGATGCATGAGCTAGGTCCCCAACTTGCTTGGGACTGAAAGGCTATGTTGTTGTTGTTGTTGTTGTTGTTGTAGATGCATGAGCTAGGTGGAGAGACATATTAGTAGAGCAAGAGAGGAATCTAAATAGGTGTCATCCAATTTTAAATGACATAAAGGGCTTGTTTGGCACAGCTCCAACTTTGATTTTAGTGCAAGATTTGGAGTTTATAGAACAAAATAAAGCAGTTTAAACATGTGTTTAACCTAAAATTATATCAAATTGCTCAAACAACACCTTTGATGTGCCCAGAGCTCCAGCTCCAAAAAAAAAAAATCAGCTACAGGTGACCAGCTCCAAAATTCTTGGAACTGAAGCTGTGCCAAACAGGCCCAAAAGACCAACACATAAAGTAGTGGGATCAGTGGAACTTAGCATGGGTAGTTGTCTGACCAGCAGCATGCAGTGAATAATGTATTAAACACATCGTTATCATACCAGCTTTTAGTGATACTTATTTCCAAGTACACGAAAACTGAAAAAAAAAGATACATGCCATCATTTCCTTCTATAAATCATAGTTACAATTACAACAGCAACATATCTACTCAAAATGGGAGGAGAGGAAGGAAATATTGCAACTGCTATTGATCAACATTTCTCCTTAGAACTTAATAGTATGTCCCCTTGAAAGATAAAATGTTAGTCAAGTTTCACGAGTCCCTTATGTTACCAAAGATAAAGGTAGCACCATGAATGCTTCTTTCTAATGTAATGTATTAATGTCAAAAGGAAACCTCCAGGATGAATGCAAAGGAAAAATACCAGTTATTTTGGTTTTGTGTAAAAACAATCACATCTGCTCCAAGCCTCATCGTACTAGTCTTGAAACCATTTCCATCTGATACAAGAAGCAATTTAAATTCAATGGTTGGGGATTCAAGACGTGTTTCACAAGGAAAGAGAAGAAATGACACCAAGACATACATTGCCCAATGAAAGCATCAGACTGCTTATCCGAAAATCCAAAGCTCATGCAACGTCTCAGTGCCTCAGGATCCATCCCCCCTCCATCATCTTATCAATGAAAAACACCACAAGGTTACAATTGAGATAACATGTATACAAATAAAGAGATTAACTTATAGATATGGCAACCTTGAACCAACAATGAGGGATTCCCATCCCGTGGGTTTGTAAATTTATTAATACGGACATATGTCGCCCCATTGTTCACCTGAGAGAAAAGATGCCACAAATAACAATACTTAGCACTCATGTTATATCTTAGTTTCTCCCTGTATATGTGAAAAGAGATCCTTAATGATTACCTCATCGATTGCATTGTCAAGAAGCTCAGCAATGGCTGCAGGAAAATGGGGGAGAACATTATTGAATGGATCATGTACTGATAGTGCCATATAATGCAAAGCAAAATAAGTAGAATATTAAAGCATGCAGGAGGTGTTGAAAGACAATGCTATATGTCCAAAAAAGAATGATACAGTTGAAAATGCACTGAGAACTCTACACTTTTGCATAAAATTGTAGAAACCATAATGTGCCAGATAGTAAAAAATGCTATTTTTTTTCATAGGCGTACAATGGTTTAGATCTTTACACCTATATCTCAAGTATGATCATTGTGAGAACAAGTGGGATTGGCTGCCTTTTTTATGGCAAAGATAAATTCCCATTTTAGTCATCTACAACTATCAAAGCACATCTAATATCCTCTTTTTTGTATTACTGAGGTGAGTACTTCATTTAGAAGCGAGAGTTTAATTTTCTTGAGTGAAGATACAATAATCCAAACTAAGTTCCCAGCAATAGATAGATGCTGTCAACACAAAAAAAAAAAGAGAGAATAGATCCATGATAATAAGCATATATATATCGGGATTTTCTTAAAAAAAGAGACAGTCAGACAGATAGCAGAACAGGGGTACAATTATGTTAGTTTACTTATTCGTGCTCATGAAGCCAGTAGCATTCCTAAATTCCAGTAACAAGACACCATGAGGGGGGATCGCCTCATACCTCCGAAAGCCCACTTGTGGGAAGTCGCATTCGAGTGCAGGAACTTGGGGTTTATCCGGAGCCGGTTTCGCCCACCTGCACGCAAATCGCAAATCTCTCACCTGCAGCCTGCCCCCACCAAAAAAAATCCAAAGGAATGCGAAGAGACGGCAGAAATCGGGGGGCGAGATTTCCCCGGCCAGTAGCCTACCAGGGGCGTTCGCGTCGGGGTTGCGGCACGCGACGACGTAATCGCCGGACTTCCAGAACTGGCGGCAGAGGCGCGGCGGCGGGAGCGCCCTGGGCGGCGGCGAGGCGGTGGCCACGGGCACGGGCACGGGGTCCTCGGTCTTCACGGGCACGAGCGCGCCGTAGCCCGGGGGGTGGAGCGGCAGCGGGAGCAGCAGCGGCTTCACATCGGCGTCGGCGGGCAGGTGCGGCTTGACGTCGGGCGGGGAGGACGGGGCGCAGCGGGCGAGGGCGGTGGTGCCGGGCGCGGGCCCCTCGTCGTCGTCGCTGGAGAGCTCGATCACCTCGGCGCCGGAGCTCATCGCCGTCGCCGGCGCCGGGAGGGATCGACGCTTGCCAAAGCACGCGCCCCCCTTCTTCTCTGGGGGCTGGGCAGGGAGGAGGGAGCTCGATTTGGGTTTTCGCTGGGGAGCTCGTGGCCTGCGCTGAAAGCGCTGCGCCTGCGGGTTTATTTCCTTCCCTGTGGGGGCGCACACGCTTCTTCGCGCTAGACTGAAAAGAGGCCATTTCCGGCCATGGCGAAATCGAAATGGCGATGCAACTGCTTCTGGAATCTGGATCGTACGGGCTCCGAGGAAGATGAGGATCCACTTGTCTGAGACTTTGCGTGCGGCCACGGGATCTCGCCCAAATTTGTTCGAGGGAACAGAATTCAGAGCAACTGTGCCAAAACGTAAATTCTCCGTCTATAGATACAATTATTATACCACTATATATTAAATTATGCAGATATTTATACATGTCACTTTGGACTTCTTATAGAATCATGGCTTCACAGTTATCGTGCTATATATCTTTTTTTATTTATTTAGTCACACTTACAATAATTTATACGTGTGTCTTATGTTTTGGACAGATGGCAAGCATGCATCTAAGAGGTTACCACGTAATGAGGATGTCCTAGAAAAATGAGAAAAAGGTACAAAAGAAATACTAGTACTAATAAATGCACGTGTAGGACTGCCAAATCGTAAGCATGCAAAAGAACAATATGATGGTAAGCATGCAAAAGAACAATATTGATATATGGCGTGCCATATGTCACGTGTAAGTATAAATAAATAAATAAATAAATAAATATAGATTTGACTAGCATGTGGTAGGTATGTAAAAATTATTTACATATGCAAGCTTGTATAGATTTGAATCACCATGTAAAAAAACATATGACACTATAAATATTGGACTGACTGACGCATGTTAAGTATGTCAAGACTATATAAAATGGATTGTTCAGGGCAAAATTTAAGAGCAAACCGCAACCCAGTCATAATTTTTCATGTACAAATCAACGTAGAGATGGTTAAAGTTATAGAAAGGAGAGTTACCATATAAGAAAAAATAGCATAAGATTCATTTATGATAAATTAGGGTCTCATGAAAGATTGTAATGTATCATTTTATCATCACGTGCTACTCTTGAGAGACAAAAGATACAATGTTTTTACATATTTTAGATGAACGTTCAATTTAATCTTGTTAGATAGAAAAGACCTATCATCAATCATCATAACTCATAGTCATGTACACTAATATTTTTTTTCAAATTAGATTTCTGGTGTGTTAATAATTTTATAGTTTGTTGGCAAGAAAGGAAGAAGAACAAAGCATTAATTTTAAGGCAACGAAGCAAACTCCAACGGTCCTACCTACTTCTAGACATTAAAGTTGTATGAAGTGCATTGAATTATAAGTGGACACCACCCACTACAATAACCATCATAAGTCATTATGGTCAAAGCACACCAACTTTATGAATAGGCACCATCCACCATTTTTTTCTGGGATCTATCTTGAGAATTGATTTTCTATCTATCACCATCTACAATCATTGGATCTAAATCTAATGGTCCATATCATCCTCAACCTTCCTTTTATCTCTTTCCTTCTTCCTCCTTCCGTCTTTCTCTTGACGCCCCGATGTCGCTCCACCCGCACCCGCGACACCGCTTGTTGTGAAGTCCCTGCCGCCACCGCTTCTCGCCTGGCTCCGGCAGCCCTCGACACCTTTGCCGCCGCCCTCCTCCACCGCCCAACGCTAACCCGTTTGATCCAGAAGCTGCCGCCGCCTCCACCGCCCACCGGGGATCCTCCATCGAACGACTCGCGCGGCGCTTCGCCACCTCCGCTCCACCGCCGGCAGGCAAGCCTCCCCGGATCTCCTTCTAGACCTGAAGGCCACAGGTAACCCCCACCCCAAATCCCTAAGTCCAAATCCCAATCCCCAATTCAATTTCCAGTATCTATACTATAAAGATCCTACATAATTGAAAACGTTTCCCACCCAAAACAATTTTCTCGTATCCCTCATAGAGGCCCCACATGGCAGGTCGAGGGGCGTTGGAAAGTGTTGGAAAGGGGTAAAAACCACAAGTTAGAAAATGATTGTCGTTTTGCCTCTACTTTTTTCACCATGAAAATTTTCTACCCGCCCCCGTACCCACGTCCAACTCCGCCCGCGATGAACGCGCCTCTCCGCTAATCAAGCATCGCTTCCTTCCTTCTCAGCACCCTATCCTTTTTTTACCACACCGCCCCTTGTGCCTCGACCCATGAGTCCACCGCCCTCCCAATCCATGCATTCGGAGTTTGGCCGGGCCTCGGCAATGGCAGTCTTGCTGATGGCGCTTGACGCTCCTTCCCTGCAAAGCCACCGGTGGCCTTCGGTGTGCCTTTCATTTTGCGATGGAGACGGTGATAGAGGAAGATGGCAAGGTCGAGCCTGACCGTCGATCGCCGGCCACCGTCATTGACCTGTCACCACTAGCAAGGTCAAGCCGGCCATGGCAGCCTCTGCCTGCAGGCAAGCAGCCCGGAGGGCCACAACAGCGACGGCGGCCTACCCAACGGAACAAGACATGGCGCACGCAGTAATAGAGCGACGGGGGTAGAATCCTAAAGACGCAGAGCCACCGGGCAAGGACGGACACCCGACTTTTTTATTTATAGCCCTTTTTTGAAAGATTCTCACAAATAGGCCCCTGGCGGAAACATTTCAAAATCTAGACCCTTAACTTGGCGCCATCCACCAAGCTTACACGTCTCGGCGCTAGAGGGTTTGGTGCCAAGGTCGTTGCGCCGTCGGTGATGTGGGTGCTGATATGGCGGGGGGGCTTGGTGCTGTAGATCTTGGCGCCGAGCTGTTACCACATAGCTCTCCTGGCATTTCGAATGAAACATGTATAATTATTCCGAGGAGCATGCAACAAACCACACTATGGTTCAGCTGGTTAAAACGTGTGCATCTTATCCCAAAGGTCTAGGCTTGAACCCCAGCATTGAATCTTTTTTGCTACATTTTATTCTTTTTTTTCTCCCTCCCTCCGTGAGCGTGACAACGAAGGGTCGACTGAAAAATACTGGAGCTCGATCCAAAAGAGGAACAAAGTTATAAAATTACAGGATGTCACAAAGTATAGGCGAGGAAATCAACATGATATACTTATAAAAAAACTTATTCATCCATTATAGAATTTTGTTTATTATATCAAAATGTAGCACGTGTGTGTCGCACGTGCACGGTTACTAGTAAGTTTAGGTGACTGAGAGGTAGCTAAAAATCAAGCATTTGAGAATGAGTAAATCTGTTTTTTCTTTACCTTTGTGTACTTTGATTCATGATTAAACTACAAGTGGCAAGCATACTTTGATTCATGATTAAACTACAAGTGGCAAGCATGCACAAATACTTTTGGCATATTAAGACTCTATTCCTCTTGTATTACAAATAAGTAAATGAACCTTGCAGTGCTAAAAGAAAATAAATCACCATCAATCATGCTATACATCACACACCCAAAACATACCATCATTATTCCTTTCATCTTTACTGAGAGAACATGCTTTTTCACTATATTTTTTATTGCGGTATTGCAAAGTGATTCTTTTACAAGGCATAATCATAAGATGCTAAGGGCAAAATATATAGTAGGTAAATTTTAATTTTTTTTGCCACTTATTATAGGGTGACCACACTTCAAATGTCAACCTCCTTTCTGATCTTATACTTTTGCATGAGAGAAAGAGAGAGAGAGAGAGAGAGAGAGAGAGAGTTTTCTATGTGCAAGAATTTTAATAGTGTGAATGAAAGCATGCAATTGGAGATAAAAGACATCAATAGGACTACTTTGGCCCTCAGCTAGTCTACGACTCCAACTCACCACTTCCATGGCCAAGCACCAATGGCTACTACTCGCCGATGAACTCATCCTTATTTCCACTCACCTCTCTTCTCTGCAAGGTTGCATAGCATGAAACTACATCTTCGGCATGACCTTGTGACAATACAAATGAAAGCAAAATCAAACCTCCACCATAATGCAAAAATGAGACTCACTTGAAGCAACATCAATGGGACCTCATATTCGCATGTGGGTGGACGACATCAACAAATACGGTGGTGCAAGTGAGTGCATTGAGAGCGGTGAAAAAACATGTCTATGGGATAGTTTCTAGATGGACGAGCACGCCAATGGTAGTGAGCAAGCATAGCAACAGAAGTGCGTCCAAGAGAAATCACACAGTAGAGTGGAACCATTCTCAATCCAAAGCTCCCTTCTCTGCTTTTTTTCTTTTCTTTTGAGATGCTTCATTCAAGATTCAATTGGAAAGAGGAATTTAGGAGCATATGTCAAAAGAATGAGATGAGAGAGCAAGGGAATCTGTATATAGGGGAAAGTTATGGCAATGAAGGGCAACACGGATCTTAGTGGAGATAGGTGGTAGAGGAGGGAGAAATAGGACCGAAGAATATAGGATCAAATGTGAGGTAAGTTAATTTTTCCAATAAAGGGTGATGGGCACATCATCAAAAAAGTTGTAGCCATCAGATTGTATTTTAGCGGGCACGGTTGAAACCCTAATTCCTCTGCGCATCTACCTTGAGTCTCACATCACCCTCATCTTCCTTCCTCGTCACCACTGCCTCCATCTCTCCACATAATGTTGTTTCCTCTCACCTCTTCCTCCCTCGTAGCACCATCTCTCCACACCCTCCTTGCAATTGTCCTCCTCCTCCTTGTTCCTTGTGTGCTGCAAGCACCTCCTCATGTCAAGGTTGTTCTACCACCCTCCTGGCATCATCTAAATATGGTATGCCATCCTACATATACTCTCTATATTTGCATCATCCGCATCTATCTTTTGTCACTATAGGTATGCTTTTGATAGTTTCTTGTTCTAATGAAGGGTATATCATAGGCACTATGATAATAGTGCCACAGTATAGAGTAGCAATGAATTTAGGCCTTAGGTTTGACCATGATATAGCAATGGAAGCCTTGGGGTATCTACATTACTCTCATCCATGTGGTATCCTCTCCTCCTATTGTCGTTCTTTACTCACATCTCGTTTCCCATGCTAGCTTATCTCTCTATTCTCCTGAATGGCTGGAGCAAAGATGGAGATGATCATAGCATCACACTCCAACAAAGGTGTGGATGAATTCGATCATGAGATCTAATCAGGAAGGTTTGAAGGAAAAACTTAGCATGTGTGCTCTTCTCTTCGATTGGAATATTTTATAATGATTTAGTTTGATCTGTCACATGAAAATTAGGAGCAAAGGCAATGGATTTGGAAGGAGGATAACATTAGGACAAAAAAGGGTCAAGTTAAGGGAATGTGATGAAATTTGAAAGAAGAACCAACATAAATTATTTCATGATGTTTCATATATGTTTCTTTACCTATGATTGTTGAGTACAAAGAATGGTGGAGAAACAAGGTGGATGGTTGTAGTAAATGGGGGGAATCAAAGAAAGAGGAAGAAAATTCTAAAGATTCAAGTTTAACAAAAGGTTAAGACTTGTCCTGATAATAAGAATATAATATTTTACTTTTAAGTTTATTGGAAAGATAAATTGATGAGGGTAAGAAAATTTGTATAAATACATAACATTTTATTCGAAATGATTTTATGATATGCTCGGGTCAATTTTAATACGTAATAATTGTTTTCTAGTCACAAACTCACAACTACTTATCATTTTGGACGGCACCATAATATTCAAGACTCAAGAGGCTACTTGGACCACATTTTAATATGTGATCATATTTTTAAAACCTAATAAAAACTTATAGTTTTTATATCCCCGCATATATACGAAATTTGTTAATAGCCAAACCCTGAGTACATGGATATCAAAACTTGACAAGATATCATAACCAATGGAGTATTTCTAATGTATACATTACAATATTGAAATCTTATTGAGAATTGTAGCCTTATACACCATGGTATCCTTGCTTGTAATTATCAGTTTTGGTGATATTATTTCAAAATTGGTCTATAGTTTACCTTTTATGCGTGTTACCGATTTTGCTAGGTCATTACCCCTCAAAATACTTTATTTATGGTCTACACCTTTGATGCTAGTGTTGACGTTGGGTACCCTTACCCGTTCCCCAAATCCACACCCGATGGAATAGGTTGGGGATGGGTGGAAAATTCTTTACCTGTTTGTAGGATGGTAGGTTATGGATATACCCGTCAGATAACAGGTATGGGGAGGGTATCCTGATCTCTTTCTGTTGCTCTATTCCCTTCAATTCAAGTCTATTTATCACTTCTAGCAAAATCCTACTTCTTGGGCGGCTGGGCGAGCTCTTGCCGTCTCCGTCACCTCTTACGTGCTCCCATAATCTCCATCGCGTCGCCCTACATGCACGCTCTGTGCAAGCATGCAAGACCTCACAACAACGCAGCTAAGATGGATCTCCAGATGTGATTCTACGGCAAGGAGCCCCATATTTCAGGGATGGGAGGAGGATGAGAAGCAATCGCTAACAAAAGGGCAACACAGGAAGCAACGGTGAGCAACCAGCCAACCACCGATGAGCTCACAGAGCAGCCATGGATTTCGATTAGGTACTGTACTGTACTGTCAGACGTAAGGTTTCTTCGAGTTTTTTTTGGCCATGGATGTCCGTTCCTACCTGTTTTCCAGTTCGATTGTGCCAGATGGTGACCGCTCTTCTAATTCCTCTTTGCGCTATGTATATTTGTCTATTAATTGATCTTAATCCCGATTTTTTCCAGCTAATTTGGCATTGCGTGCAGAACACAGAAGTGCTAAGATGTGTTCCTGCACATATTTTAATTTACCCAATTACCGATCAGTTATCCATGAGTATGGGTAAATGGGTATGGATAAATTTGGGGAGGGTAAAAAATAGGCAATTGAATTTTGGATATGGGTGCGGGTAAGTGCAGGCGTCCCCATACCCTCCCCAGCAGCAACGATACTTGACACTTACCTCTATCCGCAAATATGTGATGTTTTGTCTTGGGTGCAATCGAATAGTCCAATTTATAGTCATAGTTATCTCTATTAAGATTGAATATTTGAAATTGACACAAAAACTTATCCAGAAAACTGTTCATAATGTCACATTCTTTTGTGTACTATTAAGTATTTATATTGATGCATTTTAAATTGTTGAAAGTGTTGTTTTGGGATATTGATTTCATGTCTAAAACATCACCTATATATTTTTGGGATAATATTTTCTTTCCTTTGCTCCCGGATTTTGCGTGGTTTTGTTTGAGCTTGTGCACTTTTTCTTAAAATGGATTGCCATTTTATTTTTCCCTTTGTTTTGATCTATGGTACGGCAACATGGCTTAGAGGATGGACCTTAATTACCAATTCAAGTGAGCAAGGATCATCAAGGAATATATATTTATCTCCTTCAAATTTGAATTCAATATATTATTTCTAAGATGTCTTGTATGATAGATGCTTTGCATAGTGTGTCCGTCATTGTTAGCTGTTAAGGTTATTGAAACTAATTAACTTCAACACGAACATAATTTTTTATCTAAAATTTGAGTGAGCTTGAATATAACAAACGATAGCATATTGAGTTTTTATATTTAACGTGGCCCTTGTAGTCATGGAAAATGATTCATGTTGTTTGATATTATCTGTCTTTAGGCAAATGTCAACAATAGTCTTGCTTATATGTTGTTTGATGGAATGTATAGATTTAAGATATAGGTGCAATGATTTTAAGGTGTTCACCTAATTGATCCAAAGGTGATAAGTTGTACATATTGTTGTCCTCCAGAGTCGATAAACATGCAATTATACAATACACCAATAGACTTAATAGGATTGCGCTCATGCACAAATTCTTTTCACATTAGTGCTATGTTGCGCATGGACATGTATGGGACCATGCTTGCTCAGGCCTCTGTCATTATGTTTGGCATCAAATGGCTCCACTACAATTATATCTTCTATTTTTTCTTATTTTTAGACAAATTAATTTACAAGTACACAAATATATTTGCATTTTATATGCTACTGTTTGCTTATGGTGAACCTCATGTATGTTGCTGTTCAATAGATTAAATGTGACGGATGTACTTATGGAATTTTGTCACTTGCTTATATTCTTATTGTTATAAAGAAGTCATTAATATTCTCTATGTTTTCTAATTTTGATATATTTGATGGTTTGTATATTGGGTATGATAGCATCATAATATGATATTATTCAAAATCTGTAATGAAGTACAATTGACTAATTGGCGGTACTTGTTACTTTGGGGTTAGTAGATCAAGATGCTTTTATACAGGCATATTATTCATTCGATTTGATCGCTCGTTTCTTGATGTCATGTATGAATTGTTCATGGGCCAAACATGTTTCCCCCTTCTTACTTTACGCCATCCAATTTTTTTAAGCAAAACATCAACTTAGTCCTTAGTCCTTTTAGAGATACAGCTAAATACATAAAGATGAGCACCATACTTTTGCGAGCCACTCTCTACAACTAAAAGGTTAAAACTAATCTTGATTACATTTTTACCATTTTCTTTCCTATATAATAATTTATTATATTAACCATTACACTCGGTACAATGTTGACGAGATTTATTGTAGCTTGATATTGCAAAATCTCACATATAGGATCACACCCCAAGCATGACCGACACGAGACGGTGACAAGTAAGTAATATATGGTTAAAACCTTCGAGGGTCATGGTTTCAGGCGACCATTATTGTCTGTTACTCATTACACTATTTAACACCTGCATCAACAAATAAAGCATCATGAAATCGAGACTAATTACAATTGTTTTTTCATTTTCAGACAAGGATTCCAACCATTGTTCTGGCACAGTTAGACGCAGCGATGCTATTGCTACTCCGTGTCACTCTATTGACTTGGTTCGACCTGCAGCATCGCGCACGGAATCAAATCAATAGTTTGCCATGGCCCTATGGCCGGAAATATTATTCACTGTCGTTTTGGTATTGACGCGTTCGGAAGAGAGCAAGGTGCGGCAGTCCGATAGAGAAAATAGAGCAACCTGTGGGCCACCTTTGGGCCTGAGCCTGAATTGGAAGACGGTTCGAAGTCGACCACGAGCACCCAAAAATCGCAATAAAACGAGAGATACACAGTGAAATTAGGGCTAAAAAAACACAAGCCGAAACCCTCGCTTCGCCCTGCCCCTCGCCGCCGCCGCCGCCGCAGCCACACCCCTCATCCCGGCTGTCCTCCGCGGCCTCCGCCCCCAGGCGTCGCCGGAGGCCACAGATCCGGCCAGATCCGATGTCGGGCTCATCAGGGCGCGCGGCCCCGCGGTACGCGCCGGACGACCCGTCGCTGCCCAAGCCGTGGCGCGGCCTCGTCGACGGCACCACCGGCTACCTCTACTACTGGAACCCGGAGACCAACGTCACGCAGTACGAGAAGCCCATGCCCCCCGAGGACCAGCTCCCGCCGCCTCCGCCCCCGCTGCCTCCCCCGCCTCCCCGGAGCCGCGACCGCCGCGACAGGTCCAGATCCCGCTCCCGCACCCCGCCCCGGCGCGACCACAGGGACCGCGACCGCGACCGTGATCGTGACAGGCGCCACGACGAGCACGCGTCCTCCAAGTCGGCGTCTTCCCACCACCATCCTGCTCCGGCCGCCGTCGCCGATGATCCGTCCACCGAGGCGTACCGCCGCCGCCACGAGATCACTGTTACGGTATGAATTCTGCACGTCCACGTCTCCGGATAGAATGTTAGATGCAGCTCGAGCTCGAAACATGTTTTCTTACCTACTCCCTTGTTGATTGGCCTCTGCTTATTGCAGGGGGATAACGTGCCGGCTCCAATGACTTCATTTGAGGCTGGTGGCTTTCCGCCAGAAATTCTGAAGGAGGTACGAAATTCCGCTGGTGAACCCCCTGACTCATGATCTAACTCTAACCCTAACAGAGTCGCATGCGAAGGATCAAGATCTTCCAGTGAGCAAAGCGCGCGATGGACTGTGGGCGTGTGCTCCAGCTGTTGCTTGTTTCTCTTTATTTACTTGATTGTGCTAAATCAGGGCTGCCTATGAGACCGACTGCTTATCTCCATCTCTGTGGCAGATGCGATATCTGCTCCGAGGTGGAGCTAATGTCGTATGCTGCCTCACGCGCCCTCGGCCAATAGTGCGACGGGCTGAGGGCCGGTCTCGTTGATGGAGCTGCCAAGGGTGGGTGGACGCCCGAGGCTGCTCGTTCCCTCCCCGGGGGGCTGCCCATGGCGCGAAGGGGCACCCACTCGTGGCACCCACGGTGGCCGATTCGTTGCTCTGCGTGCAGTTCTTGGAAAAGGCTCCTCGCATGGATGATGGGCCTCTTCTGGGGCTCGACCCATGGAGGTCTGGCCCAGGCTGTCAACATCCATCCATACATAGGATTGGGTGGCAGCTGCTGGAAGGGGCCTTGTGGATGAACGATCCATGGCTGAGCGAGCCTCCAGGGACTCTGTTAGAGCCTTTTCTACTTCGCCTTGTGTCCGCAAGTCTACGCGTTGCGGGCACACTTTATTTGTATGCTCTTAAATCGTCCTCATGCACTGTCTTTATTTGCGCAACGAAGAGTTAAAAAGGGACCTTTTTATTCAGATTTGGGCAGTATATAGTAATTCTGCTGTTGTCCTTACTTGCCTGCATTTGTTGCTATTTTCCACTGTTTTTAGATACAGCGTGCTGGATTTGCAAGCCCAACACCTATCCAAGCCCAGTCATGGCCAATCGCCATGCAGAGCCAAGATGTAGTAGCTATTGCGAAGACTGGATCTGGCAAAACTCTTGGGTATCTACTTCCTGGATTCATGCATATCAAGCGCCTGCAGAACAGCACAAGGAATGGTCCAACAGTGCTAGTTTTGGCACCAACAAGGGAACTTGCAACACAGATTCTGGATGAAGCTGTGAAGTTTGGGAGATCAGCGAGAATTTCTTGCACGGTTTGTTCCTTCTATCTCTATTTTGTTCAATATACAAAATGGTCTTGGACTTCATGTTCTGTAACCTTGATAAACCTTTTTAATTCAGAAGAATCTTTTATGGGAATTTTAACTGTTGACTTGTTAAGTATTGATGTTATATACTGTTGATCTTATAATGTTTCAGGCTCAGTGTATGAATCTCTTGTTTATATTTTTATCTTCTGACCAATTGTTTTTTTTTATGTTGTTTATAGTGCCTATATGGTGGTGCTCCTAAAGGTCCACAGTTGAGAGATTTAGATAGAGGAGTTGATGTTGTTGTTGCAACACCTGGAAGGTTAAATGACATTCTAGAGATGAGAAGGGTAAGCCTTAAGCAAGTGTCGTATCTTGTTCTGGATGAGGCTGACCGTATGTTGGACATGGGCTTTGAGCCACAAATACGGAAGATAGTGAAAGAGATACCTCACCGTCGTCAAACACTTATGTACACTGCTACTTGGCCAAAGGAAGTCCGGAGGATTGCAGACGATCTTCTTGTTCATCCTGTCCAGGTGACAATTGGAAGTGTTGATGAACTTGTTGCTAATAGCGCTATTACTCAGGTATATGGACTGGCCCTATAGACCTGTTGATCAATCATGACATATTCTTTTTCCTTTTTGTGGTGCATTCATAGTTCTGTTCTTATTTATCTATTACCCGATGTATAGTCATACATTAACTGTTCCTGTTATTATCTCTTTTTCTGTGCAGCATGTGGAGGTGATAACACCCTCAGAAAAGCTTCGACGTCTGGAACAAATATTGCGATCCCAGGATTCAGGTTCAAAAGTATTAATATTTTGTACCACCAAGAAGATGTGTGACCAACTTGCAAGGACACTCACCAGGCAGTTTGGAGCTTCGGCCATTCATGGCGATAAGTCTCAAAGTGAAAGAGAGAAGGTTCTGAATCATTTTCGATCTGGGAGGTCTCCTATTTTGGTTGCAACAGATGTTGCTGCGCGTGGTTTGGACATCAAAGATATCAGGTTAGACTGTCATTCCATGATCTGCTATGCATGTTTGTATGTCTTGATTTATAATGTCGTGCAATTTAGGAATAACGGAAAAGCAAATTTGCTTGGGCATTCATCATAACTCAAGTGGTTAATTGTGCATGGATTAGTCAAAATGTCAATGTGTCTATTTGTCACTCATCTACATGAGAGACTGCTGATTTTTTATTGCCATTGATTATATTTTCCAGTTCAAATCATTTTGCATCCATTGCATCAATATTTATTGCATATGTACACATAACCTTATGAAAAACTTGCCATTTGTTCATAATAGTATAATGCCTTATGCATTACTACCTGGGGTCAAAAAAGCTTGACATTCAGACAAGGAGAAGCAACACTAAAAACTTTTCTGGTTGTCTAAAACATCTTTAATGACCAGCGGTAGTATTTTTGTGTATTATTATTGATTTCCATTATTAGAGGAGCAAGGAAGGTTTGAACCATCACGGGGGTATTACTTACAAACTGCCGGAAGTGGTTGCGAGTACATTGCCAGTTGTGTTATTTATGTATTGAAAGCTGAGATCAGTTTGTTCACTTTGTGCCTTTGTGGATCTTTTTTTTTGTCGGGACTTGCATCAAACTATTCACCTCTTGGTTTCTTACACAGGGTTGTGATCAACTATGACTTCCCCACTGGTGTTGAAGACTATGTTCACAGGATTGGCAGGACAGGAAGGGCTGGAGCCACTGGTGTCGCATATACATTTTTCTGTGATCAGGATTCAAAATATGCTGCTGACCTCATCAAAATCCTGGAAGGGGCAAACCAAAAGGTACCCCGTGATTTAGAGGACATGGCTTCTCGTGGTGGTGGGCGAGGTAGGAAGAGGAACCGTTGGGCATCCCGCCCAGACAGGGGTGGTTCACGCTCTGAACTGGATTCTAGGTACAGTGGCAGAGATGCCTCTGGGAGATCACCACGTGGCGGTCGTGGAAGGGATGATTATGGTGGTCGTGGCAGGTACACTCGCTACCAACTTTCAAATCTGAATTAGTAATTTTCCTGTTAGGTGCTATGCCTGTATTATGAGGGTTTGAAAATGTTATTAATCTTTAAAATGCACTGAAAGCAAAGGTAGGGTATAACTTGGATGGGGGGTTCAAGTCCCTCTCTCACTCAACCACCCTACTGTGCCATAGCTTATGGGACCCCTCAGTTAGTTCAGTGTTTAGTTTTTTTTTTGAATAATCTGATTTGATATTATGATTTCAAATTAGTATCAAGGGTAGAGCATCTTAAACATGTTTTATGGTTTTAGTGACAGTTCCTTCAGTTCAAATGCTGACCCTTACTGATTTTGTGTAATGCTGACAGGCATGACTATGGTGAAACTGATGGGCGATCTCGCAGATCTGCTAGGGGTCGCAGTAGAAGCCGTAGCAGAAGTGACAGTAGAAGCCGTAGCCCAAGTCCTAAGAGGGCACGGCGTCATGAGGCTACACGTAGCAGGACCAAGAGTCGCAGTCGAAGCAGGACTAAGAGTCGGAGCAGGAGCAGGAGCAGGAGCTATACTAGAAACCGCCGTGCTAGCCGCAGCAGGAGCCGTAGTCCTGTTGGTAGTCGTAGGTATGAAACAGCTGCTGCTGTCTCTGGGTCTGCTCGGCCTAACTCAGGGCACTCAGAGCACAAAAGCCCTCCAAGGTCCCAGTCTGGGAATGACCACCATGTGAACCACTCTGAGGACGACCATCACATGGAAGATGGGAAGATGGAAAAGGTTGATCTTGATCGCTCGCCCAGCCCGCAAGATGACAAATCTGCTCCTTATAGTCCTGTGTACAATGGCAAAGCCAGTGGTTCAAAGAGCCCCAACGGTCAGCCAGATGGTAATGCCAAATCTGTCGAAGCTTCTGAAAAACCTAACCCTGCATCTCCTGTACGCCACAGCAAGAGCAGAGAGGATGAGGAGGAAGGTGTTATAGATGAGGATGGGGAGATAGCTGAGGATGATCCTCGATCAAGTGCTGCAGCTACGCAGAATGGTGATAACTGATTCTGTGAATGTAGAATGGCGGCGTGGCTCCTGCATCAGCTTGTGACAAGAAGACAATTTATGCAAGCTAACTATTCGCTAAGTTGAGAATGTGGAAATGCATTTGTATCTCGTTAAATTACTGTACCAGTTTTTATGGTTGCGGAGCATGTTATGGTGATACCTGTGCCGTTTGTGAACCAAAACCAGCGATATTTATGCCATGTTATGTTGTGTTTATTGTCATCATAGATCGTTTGTTGCTGGAAGTGGCTGATATCATTAGTGATGTGGAAAGTTATTTTTGTGCTGTCCCGGTTTTCCGTCTGGACGAAATTGTCCACGAATAGTGGCTGCTTACATGCGGGCGCTTGAATCATGGTCTCTTGCCTTCCCCTCTTTCCCCTGCCAACCAATTCTCCGGTCCGCACCTAAAAAAGATTCTCCATGCTCCAGCTTCGGTGTTCCAGTCTACATTGGCGTACATGTGATTTTCTGGTCACCAACTCAACCTGCTCATATAATTTTCCCTTGTTTGATCAGTGTTTATGTATAACTATGGGACCTTGTACCACCTTCATAGTATTAATCCAAGGTTTACGCTGCATTACATTACATTCAGAACAATTGGGGAGAACCTCCTCTAATGCACGGTATGAATGTATTTGGGGGCAAAATCACGATAATCAATGGAACATAAACACATACAACTGAGCTCATATAGACGTATCTGGCAGCGAACCCATAAGGATTACAGGACTGCTATTTTTTGGTCTCCAAAGTTTATCTGGCCTTGCTTTCGAGAGAATATCGGAGAAAAACCCAGAGGATGAAGAGAATGGTGGAGGTTGGACAGACTCTGTTGATGGCATGCCCGTGCCACCAGCTTGCTCAAGTGCCACCACCTTCCTGCCAGCGTTGGATGCCTTACCACAAGGGCACACACTAATCTTCCTAAAGCATTGCTTGTGGAAGATTGACCCACACAAACCACACTTTGTAGCTTCATCCTCCTACAGCAATTGTAACAGATTTCCTCAGCAATAAATATAAAGCTGAAAGGGATTAGAAGGCAAAGACTTGGCAGAGTACCTGAAATGGGAATATAAGGGAAAGGGGGTCATCACAAGCTTGTCGAGCAGCACAAGGTACACCCGCGTCATAGCACACAAGACATTGCTCAGTGATGTGCACAAGTATCCTGTTCGATATGGTCTGCACCTTAACTGGAAGTGCTGTTTCAAGCAAACAGAATTTGTATCAGTCAGTGCAACCAACTCACCGAGAATATTACTGTGACTATCATCTAAAGGTTCATGATTTTCCTTCCAATCTTTGAATTATCAAGAGTCAAGTCTTCAGCAATAGCCAGAGAGGCAGCATAAGAAACAATACCTAAAAATTGTTTAAAACTCACGGTTCCCACTTTTTTGGGGGTATAAAAGTCAGGCATCCACTATGGGGAGGTAATTTGCTGGGTATAAAACTCTGATAGACCAAAAGCATGAAGAAACACAATTCTTCAATTGTGATTTGTGATGTACATAATTGGAAAGAAATATAAGCCTAGTGCAGATTTCTATGATGCTTAATAATGGAGCAGCATACATAGATGCAGCTATAATACAAACCCTATTTTATTGACATACTTATCAGAATTTAACATTAAAACCAACAAGTTGCAGAAAAGTCTACACCCAGTTTGGACTATTCACTTCAAAAAAATCTTCCAGAAAATGAATACCTGCAAAAGCCCCTTTTGAGAGATCAACAAGGTCACGAAGTGCAAAGAAGTCATTCCCATCAAGAAGGTATCTTCGAACTCCTAGTCCTTTAAGTATGGAGTTCCGGAAAGGACATTGGACGCAAGGAAGCATAGCTGCTATTTTCTTCCGGACACTCATGATATTGAGCAGAGCTGGCACTTTAGAGAACAGGAAAGGATTGACAGCACTTACACAGAGCATAGGCTGAAAATGCAAATCACCCTTTCTTAAGGTCGAGGGAAGTATGAAAGTTGCTTCATATTTTATAGTGCATTTCAGAAGTAATAAATAAATAACACAGTTTAAGTTATCAACTTATCATTACCTGGTCATAGATGGAGTCTAAATATGCTTTTGCTAACTGTGAAATTGGATATAGTGAAAAATCCCAGTGGTGCAAAACTCTTGCTGGCAGAACTGCAGTGTCATTTGTGTGACAAGAAGCACAAAACAATTGGCCAGTGTAAGAACAAAATCGAGGTTTGTTCCATCCAATAGTTTGCGCCAGTTCTTGCAGCAATGTGCGTCCAGCATCCAAATGCCTATGGCATCCTGCACAGTTGTAGTGCTGTAACTCTAACAACTGTCTGGTCGACTTCCGTGGCCTATCCTCCACAATAAGTGATATGGTCTTGCCCATTGAGGTAGAATCATCATGGGCACCTTCATTGCATTCTGAATCTTTGGAATTTAAATCACTGCTTCGCTTTTGCAAAGATCGTGGAATGAGAGTTTTCAAAAAACTATATTCATAACCAGGCCTCCCTGGTGACAAAAAATTAACCAGAGGGGTCGGAATTCCAAACGGATAACTCGAAACTAGCAAAGAACGCAAGCAGTCTTGAATTAGACCACTTCTCTCCCCGACGACATCCGGGGATGCATTCCCAAATATTTTACTTGACTCTTTTTCAACACTTTCCCATGTAGGGGGAAGACTCAAACCTCTCTCATAAAAGAAGTCCTTAAGTTGTCGATAAAGTGCATAAAATTCACGGTACCTTCGCTCAATTTCCCATTCATCTTCACCACTCCTCACTTTTAACAAATAAACAGTGTATTCTTTGACACCAACCATCCGCTCACCGAAAGAAACATCACCAGTTCTTTGCTTTGCTCCCACAACCTCCACCCAATCAATTCTTGAAGGATACTGAGGAAGAGGGTATACATAGGCATCATCTGTACCAGAAGTAGAGGCAGTAGTGCTGCCATCTCTGAAATGGTGAGCCTGGCGAGCATTGCTCCTGCGATTATCTGTAAAGGATCCATTTTCATGTGGCTCCCCTGAATTGAGCAGAATCTGTTCCATCTCTTGGACCATATCATCGAATAAATCATTGTCATCAAATATGCCCACCTATAGTTAGAATGTGAGTGTGTCAATCCAATAATATGGTTGCATACACACAATCATGATTCATTTAACACTGCAATTTGATCAAGCAGAGCTACAAGACATTTTTACTTTCTTTTGGGCGCATGAGACTGCTAATTTAAGAGTGAGGTTGAGCACATGTATGTTGGCAGAATACTGTGATACACATAAAGGAGCACCAAACCAAAACCGATTTTACTTTTCATAAAAACTACATACGCATGAATCAAGATTTCATACAGACCAATCAGTGCAATTGTGTTTAGCTATCTGGATAGTAGCATTGATGACCTCTCTTCCATTAAGTTAAGACTAGATAAAGTGAGATGAGGTCCGAAATGAATGAGTATCAAACAATTGTTGATGTAAATTTGCATTAAAAATTTCAGGAACGAAGATCAGAATAGTTGCTAAGCCCAGAAGCTACTATCAAGCTATGCATGAATTTAGAGGACATATTTTTGTTCCCCTGCAAAAAAGCCTTCACCCCAGCTGTCTAGGAGCCCAGGACAATATAATCCAAATTTGTGAGCCGACAGATTCTAACACCTAAACTCGTACTGTACCTATAGGAGGAACCACATCAGCAAATGCTGCTAGACACCAATCCTAACCAAGCTGACGATGCCGGGGCATGAAAAATTGACAGCTATCCGCTCAAATTCACAGCTTTAATCAGGTAACTGAAGTACCAGAGAACCCACCTGGTTGTGATCCGGGCGCGGAGGAGCAGCCGGCGAACCAGGACTGGACCCCTGCTGCGCGAGGGCGCCGCCTCCGGCGGCCGCCGGAGGAGGAGGACCGATTTCCGGCCGCGACTGCGCCGGCGCCAGCGCCTGGAGGCGGCTGAGCTGGTGATTCTTGGGGAATCCGGAGACAGCGGGATGGTCATCGAGGAGGAGGTCCATCTGGTGCTCCCAGAAGTCGGAGGAGGGGAGAATGGTGGCATAGGAGCTGGGCGTGCCGAGGGCGGAGTTGGCGCTGCAGTACCTGTCGTCCTCGGCGTCCGATCCGGCCGCCGAGGAGGCCTCGGACGCGGCGCCGCCGGCGGATCGCCGGGGTGGCTTCATGCCGGACTGGATCCCGGTCCGCCCGCCGTAGCTGTGTTTCCGCTAGGGATTCGCGATGTCGTTTCGCTACCTGGTGGAAGAAGAGTAGGACTTGCACTAAAGTCCTTGTACTTTTGTCTATTTCAAATCGTAATCACATGCCAGCCCAGGTACACGTCGTAACTCACTGGATCTGCCGCAGTAGCGCAGTACTGTACATGCCCATTCACGTGAGGGCGCGTTTGGCGCGGCTCCTGCCGGCAAGCTGCGGGAGCTATTCCAAAGGCTCCACCGGCTCCTCCTGTCCCTTGTGAGGGGAAAAATAAGGGGTATTTGGATTTTGATTCGGATTAAAATTCATATCACATTAAATATTTGGAGGCTATTAATAGGACTAAATATGAGCTAATTATAAAACTAATTACACAGATGGAGGCTAATTCCCGAGACAAATCTATTAAGCCTAATTAATCCATCATTAGCACATGTTTACTGTAGCACCACATTATCAAATCATAGATTAATTAGGCTTAATAGATTCGTCTTGCAAATTAGCCTCCATCTACGCAATTGGTTTTGTAATTAGTCTATGTTTAATACTCCTAATTAGTATCTAAACATGCGATGTGACAGGAATTTTAGGAGCTCCTAAAGAAACAAACGGGATCTAAATGGAGTTGAAGCTCTTTTTTCATTGCCGGAGCACTGCAGCAGGAGCTGGAGCTATTCCATGGAGCTGCGCCAAACGCGCACGAAAACAAGACATGACGCATTCGATGAGGGTTATGTTTTTTTACACACCCAAATCTATCAGAAAAATTCTAAAAATGCTTATATTTATAGATGTTGTGCTGGCTAACTTCATCAGAAATCCCTAATGTTTTCCCTTCAATGTATATCTAACATAATCTCCCTTCCTATGTCTATATAATGTGCATTTTACCATCCTTGTTTTCTTTGTCACGGTGTAGCTTGTCACATTTGCGACCTGTAGTAGGGTATTTGAACCGCAACACGTCTCGCTAGAGCTGTGTGTACAAATATAAAGGTGAACATGACAAGATCACATAACTTCATTATAACTTGATGACTCAACGATTCAATCTAGAGATGGTACCATTATGTATGCGGTGTATGGATATTACCGCTATCTGCATAAGTGCATATTTCTATGTAAAAAATGTACCATCAAGAAGAAAAATAGCAGCCCAATAAAAAGACACCGTAGTTGCTAGTTTCGCCATGTGAAGTTTGAATTAATGCAATTTAGACTCTGTTTGGTTTTTTGTTTTTCTTTTGCGAGGAGGCTCTATTTGGTTCCCAATAATGCTTGCCGCACCGAAGCTTGGGCTCGCCAATCAAGTGTCAAACTTTTAGTGAGAAAGTTCAATTCAGCGGCTGGAATAGTTTGCTTAAAAAATGAGGGTGGGCAACGGGGGATAAACCCCATCTGAAAATGGTGCCAGCCAAACCAGGGTTCGATCTCTGGTCTGCTTAAGACTTAGGGGGTGTTTGGCAACACCGTCCTGAACTTCAGTACCCGTCACATCGGATGTTTGGATACTAATTAGAAGTATTAAATATAGTCTAATTATAAAATCAATTGCACAGATGAAGTCTGATTCATGAGACGAATCTATTAAGCCTAATTAGTCTATGATTTGACAATGTTGTGCTACAGTAACCATTTGCTAATGATGGATTAATTAGGCTTAATAGATTCGTCTCGCGAATTAGTATAGGGGTTCTGCAATTAGTTGTATAATTAGCTCATGTTTAGTCCTTCTAATTAGCATCCGAACATCCGATGTGACACTCCTAAAGTTTAGTAGCTCGTATCCAAACACCCCCTTAGGTGCTTCCAAACTACTGATGGTAAACGTCAAAATTTTTTAAGACTCGGTTTCGGAGGGAATAGTTTCCGTGTATTCTAATTTGCATGTGTTCGTTTTCTTGACGAAGAAGTGCGCATTCTTAAATGATTTAGTCCATGTTTGGTACGGCTCTGGTTCCTGCGAAAATGGTTTTACAGCTCTGGTTCCTGCGAAAATAGTTTTGCCTTTGGCTTCTCTGGTAAAGCAACTTTTTCTAACTTTAGTTTGTGTTATTAGAAAAATATTTAGCAGAACAGTTTCTCCTAGAGCCTCATCTTTCTTTTTTCTTCTTTCAATTTTTTTCTTTTTTCTTCCTCTTTATTTTTATTTTCTTTTTCTTCCCTTTCTTATTTCTCTTTCCTTCTCCCCCTTCTATTTCTCTTTCCCCTCCTCTCTTTTTTATCCGGTCAACCTCTCCTCCTCATCCCCACACCTGTTCTCTCTCTCTCTCTCTCCCTCCCCTCACACCCGTTCTCTCTCTCTATGTGTGCTGGCACCCGCACCAGATGGTCAAGACCTGGCTGGCGCCCATGCCCCCACGCATGCACCGCCTCGTCCCGGTCATGTCCTCGCGTGAGCATGCCATCCCAAGCCACGGATGCAGGCACGTTGCTCGGCCGTGTCTGCCCGCCCCGTCTTCCCTACCGCGGCACCACACGGCCCACCTCATCTCGATCCCTGCCTCACGCGGCTACGCCATCCCCCGACATGGCCTCGCGCGGCCGCGCCGCCCTGGCCTCGCCTGCCCCACACCCGCCGCCATTCAGTCGCCGTCCGCCCTCCACTAGCGTCGGGGACAAGGATGGAAATGGAGTCGTGGGGACGAGGAGGAGCCGGAATAAGCCACAATTTTTGGCTTCTTGCGGGTGGAGGAATGCAGAGACCGCATTTTGCGGGGCTTCTGGCATTCGGTCGCAAGCCGTTTTAGCTTCGAGCGTTTGGTATGGCTTCATCAAAAACTACTCTAGAAGCAGCTCGATGAGCCGTGCCAAAGAGGGATTATTAGTGCGAGTGTTGGCTTCGTTTGGCGCATAAGAGTTTCGCAGGTCTACCGTGAATCTTGAATCGTTTGCTATGGAACCTCTGCAGTCGCTGCCAATAATTTATTCAGAGAAGGCAAAATGCCATGACACATGCATCAAGCAAGCCTACCAAGGCCGGAATGAATTAGCAACACGTTCCCGGCCGAGACCTTACTGCCGCCTCGCCGTCACGGCCGTGAAGCACTGGCCGCCAGCGCCGCACGGAGCGCCTCACCGAACTCGACGAGCCTGCCGGCGTCGGGCATCACGTCCCCGACGGCCTCGTGCGCGCAGAACCGAGCGACCCACGCCGCCAGCCGTGGCGTCCTGGTCTCATCGAGGACTGGCTGCCCGGTGATCTTCTCAGCCGCCCGGAACCACCCGACGTATGACCCGAGGACGATGTCCAAGAACCCGACGTCATCGCCGGCGAAGAAGTGTCGCCCCTCGCTGCACCCCGCGAAGGCCTCCTGGAGCTGCCCGAGCGCCGCGGCCACCTGCTCCGCCGCCGCACCGCGGCGGCCTGCTCCGCCGCCTCGGCCTTGTCGCCGTCGATCATGCCCCGCAATCTGTCTTCTTTTTGTTTTTCCCTTTTTTTTTTAAGATTCTTGCAAATACGTTCCCGACGGAACCATTTCAAAATCTGAAAGCTTGGCACCATCCACGCTAGCGTCAAGCTTACACGTCTCGACGCCAGCCATCCTGACGTTAAGATCCATGCGCAGCTGCTGACGCGGATGCCGACGTGGCAGGAGCTTGGCACCATCTATCATGGTGCCATCAATCATGGCGCCAAGCCTTAGCACCGTAGATATTGGCGCCGAGCTTGGCGCCGTAAGTCTTGGTGCCGAGCAATTTACCCCATACCACTTGGCGTTTCGAATGAAACAAGTATAATTATTCCGAGAAATGTGCAACAAACTATGTTACGGTTCAATTAGTTAGGACATGAGCTTCTAACATGATGTATGTGAAATTTATACTTTTCATTGTTGCTGATCTGGGAGGAGAAAAAATAAAATGTAGAAAAAAAGATTCAACACAAGGGTTTGAACTCAGATCTCTAGGATAAAAAGTCCATATCCTAACCAGTTGAACTGCAACATAGTTTATTGCATAATTCTCGGAATAATTATACTTGTTTCGTTCAAAACGCTAAGAGGGGTAAATTGCTCGGCGCCAAGATCTACGACGCCAAGATTCACGGCGCAGCTGCGCATGGACCTTGGCGCTAGCGTGGATGACGCCAAGCTAAGGGTTCAGATTTTGAAATGATTCTGCCAGGAGCGTATTTATGTGAATTTTTCAAAAAAAGGCTTAAAAAAAGTCGCCATGCAACGTCTGGAGCGCCGTCGGGAGCTGCAAGCGCAAGTTCAATTCCGAATCACAGCACGGGGATATCAGTAGTCACGAGATCGAGCACTCGATTTCCATCCGAAATGGCTGCGGATCTGTGCCATGGTACCTCACCTTGGCGTCGGTGTACTCGGCCCAGAAGCGGTACGGTGGACGGCGCGGTCGTACCATCGTAGGGGTCGGCGGCCCGGCGCCGGCGAAGGCCTTGTCGACGTACTGCAGGATGACGAGGGACTCGCAGACGGGGCGGCCGCCGTGGAGGAGAACGGGCATCTTCTTGTGCACGGGGTTGGACGCTAGGAGCAGGTCGATCTTCTTGACTAGCTCCTCCTGCAGGAACTCATAGGCGACGCCCTTGAGCCGGAGCGCGACGCACACGCGCATCACGAACGGGCTCGCCCACCCGCCGACCACGCGCACGTCGGGAGCAGCGGCGTCCGACGCCATGGCTGGGGGAGCTGGTCCGGCGCCGGCGCACCTAGCTAGCAGACGGGTCTCGTTGTTGGATCACGGCGCGAGGTGCCGCGCGCGGTAAGTACGGTGGTTGGTGCGCGTGTCGTGAGCTCGTGGCTGGGTCAAATGTCAATGGATGTCGCACGAAATATGGGAATTCGTCCTCGGCCTCAGTACGAATGGTTTTTGACCGATACAAATACTCACATTAGTACCGTGTGTAACACGGAGGCCCCGTGATTCCTTTAGTACCGGGTGGAACTCCCACCCAGTACTACTAAAGGGTGGTCTTTAGTACCAGGTGAACTTCCCACCCGATACTAAGAGCGCCCCCTTGTCTATCCGTCCGCCCACCTGAGAAAAGCCCGCCCCCATCCTTAAGGCAGCATCTAAATCCCCCTCCTCTAGCTCTCTCTCTCAGCAGGCTCTCATCCTTTCCTCCTCTGCCTCCCCTCCCCTTCCCCCTCCGCTCGCCAGTGAAGAGCAGCGGCGGGGCGAGGTGAGGCGGCGGCGGGCGGGAGCGGCGGCTGGGGGCCAGCGGGTGGATTTCAATTTTTTTTATTTTTTAATACCCCTTTAGTATCGGTTATTTCAACCGGTACTAAAAAGTCCTCCTTTAGTACCGAACTAACAATATCGGTTGTAAAACCGGTACTAAAGGGGGTTCCCAATCGTTACAGAAGGTCATTTGTCTAGTAATGGCGGTGGAACACCGAGAAGTCAAGAACTCGAGAGGCACGAGGGTTGTTGCACGACTTGGGTCGCGGGTGGCCTGGCTTGGCAGAATGTTAGCTACCACTGCCCACCTTCGCTTTAATTAGGTATGCAAGTTATTATTGGGTCGATCCAAAAAGTTGATAAAACGAACTAGAACGATATCCTACCTAAATAATTTAGGAGGAAATATCCCTAGCTGTAATGCAGTGAGCATGTGCCTCTGACTCTGGCAGCAGTGAGTGGATCAGGATCCTCTAGTGAAGGAGAAGGCGCAAACCATTGGATTCGACTGTTTTTTTTTAAAGGGTTGGATTCGACTAGATACAAGTTTGACAAGGATTCGAACCGAGCTTAAAGAAAAACTTAGATGTGCAGTTAGAAATACGTCGAGAGCATTAAGATAAATCATTTTGTTTATAATTTATATTAAATAAAAATATTTAGATTAAATACAAATTTGAATCTCTAGAGCTGTGACAACTAAGCCCACAGATTACCATCTCTCTTTTTTGGATATCCAGTTTTGATAAGACGTCTTCATCAAATGTATTTACAAATCTAATGTACAACTTCAAAATAATTTTACATAAGTTTTTAAATATTTTAAAAGCTATTAATAGCTAAAGTTTATTTTAAAAACTAACCATGTCTTGTAAAAAATTAATTATTTTGTGGACGTGCTACCTTTTTAAAGGATCACCTCTTAATAGGGTGGTGGAAAGGCGCGGTTATGGTGTCCACTAGATAAGTTCTACTCGCTCCGTTCCAAATTATAGGTCTTTTTGATTTTTTTAGATTTATAGGCTTTGTTATGCATTTAGATATACCATATGTCTAGATGCATAATAATATCTATGCACCTAGAAAAGTCAAAACGATCTATAATTTGAGACGGAGAGAGTAGTATCCATATTAGACACATATATTATTATGTATCTAGACATACATTATATCTAGATGCATAGTAAAAATTATGCACCTAAAAAAGTCAAAGCAATCTACATTTTGGAACGAAGGGAGTACAATAGTTGTACAGGACGGAGGGAAAATATGACATTTTATCACTAAATGGCTAATTTTTGTAGAGTGATGCATATTGCCAAACACCCAAACATAAAAACAAATGGTCAAAATCCTTTCTCGAGTCCAACAATAATTGTGCTTTTGTTAATTTCTTTCTACTCTTATCTGCGCTCTATGAATGTGAACATAATAGTCTATTCACGCAGGACCACCCATTCCAATTTTGTCCGTGTGTCGGCTTATCCGACAATATCATCATGGAGGCACCACACACGATTCTTTTACAGATCTAACAGGTTTCTCTCTAAGTTTCCCATGAAAATATTAACCGCCATCCACACCATACGGAGTATGTCCCATCTGTGTCAACGAAAGTCACCACCCAGCATATCCATTAATTTTTATTTTCCTTTGTTTTTTTCCAGCAATATCATGCTACCATACTGGCCTTATCACCTCAACCTGGGACAAATCCTATAATCTGCATAGGGGGACTCAATAATACATGGCAACTCAAGTTGCACAAATCATGAGCAACACCGTGCAAATACTTCCTCTGTCTCTTTTCCTATGACGTTTTAGGATTCTAAAAGTTAAACCCTGTAAATCTTGATTGACAATTAGTCAAATTACATACATGTTCAATGTATAAAAGTTACATGTAGATTCATATTCATAGATCTTTTAATACATTGATTGATTCTTTATAGCAATAATAAGCTCTGAGATATCGCAAGAAACTGATACTAAAATGTTATTTAAACAAAGTTTTTTCCCAAATTCTTGACGATAGTTTTTGGAAAAAAAAGGGAACGAGGCGAGCACACGAACATATTACTCGATCTTTGATATGTGGTGCAGCTGCAACCGCGTTCACTTGCGAGCTCAGTTGCTCGCAGCTGCAGCGGCCCGTGCCTGCAGCACCTTGGCGAACTCGGCGATGTGCTCCGGTTCCGGGATGACCCCCTTGGCGGCGTCGAGCGCGGCGAAGCGCTCCGCCCACGCGGCGAGCAGCGGGATCCGGCCGGCGTCCAGGAGCGTGACGCCCGTGATCCTGTCCCACGCGCGCAGCCACCCGATGAAGGCCCCGAACGCGACGTCCAGGTACCCGGGCGCGTCGCCGGCGAAGAATCCTTTCCCGCCGGAGCACTCCGCGAACGCGCCCTCCAGCGTCTCCAGCGCCGCGAACGTGTCCGCCGTCGCCGCCGCCCTCTCCTCCTCCGTTGCCCCAGTCAACGCCGCAACCATCACGCCGTGCAACTGCACGTGCCGCACCGTGTACACAGAATCATGTCACTATTGCCGGCCTATCCGTAAAAGGAAATGTGTTGCGTACCTTGCCGTCGACGTAGGCGGCCCAGAAGCGGGCGACGGCGCGGTGGTAGGGGTCGGCGGGGAGGAGGGTAGGACCGGCGGCGGGGAAGGCGTCGTCGAGGTACTCCAGGATGAGGAGGGACTCCGGCACGGGCCGGCCGCCGTGGAGGAGGACGGGGACCTTCTTGTGGACGGGGTTGGAGGCGAGGAGCAGCTCGCTCTTGTTGGTCAGGTCCTCCTCCACGTTCTCATACTCGAGGCCCTTGAGGTGCAGCGCCACGCGCACGCGGTTCGCGAACGGGCTCGGCCACGCGCCCAGCACCTTCAGCTGCCCGTCCGCTCCGCCCCCGGCTGCGGCGGCCATTGTTCTTGCCGTGCTCGCGGCGGCGGCCACTCGATCGTGTGACCTGCGTCTGCTGTGCGCGCGAGTGGTGGCTTGGCCTCGCGGTTTTAGCTCTGGGCTTGCGCAGGAACCGAGAGGAGCAGGCGCCGCATGTGTCGTGGAAAAATCTCCGATCCCGTGGCATGTGAATATGGATATGTTTTTGGAAAAAAAAATCCATTTTACTCTTTTTTATGAAAACGTTTTACTCCCCTTACCTACACATTTTGTCCATTTAAACCCCAAATAAAATATAGTCTCACCTTATTTTTATTCTGATCCCCTAAACTATTTCATTTAGTTCAATTTACCACCTAATTAGATTTCTCTTTTTTTCTTAATGTACGTTGAATTTTGAGTTTAAATTTTGTAAGTCTTATGTAAAAAAATTATACTAAGAATTTTTCATGGTTATTTTCATAGGTTAGGAATATTTAATACGAAATCGATCTTAGATATACAAAACTATACGAAAATAATCATGATAAATTTTTAAAATATTATTTTAACATATAGCATCAAGTTAGAAGTCAAGTGACAAAATTTGAAATTAAAACGCACTTGAAGATAAAAAAAAGAGAAATTCCATTAGAGATAGACTAGATCAAATGAAACAGTTCAGATGATGTGACGCGTATCAATCCATGTCGGTTGTCCTGAAGCTCATGGGCGGTTGGGCTGTACATGTCGTACTTTGAGCTAGAGGACCACACCTACAATGTGACCCCGTCGGTCGGAGGGATAGATGGTGGTGTAGAGGTTTAAAACGTTTTCGTGAATGTCGCAGTAGTTCTACTAGGTGATGTATAGCTGTTGGGTTCCTCGTAGTAATGCTGCAAGGTTTTAGTTTGGACATGGAGTATATGCATGGCCGCCAAAAAAAAGTCCACGTCGTGTTCACAGCACACGCCACATAAAATTGAAGTTTGTTAGGAAAACATCTTCATGGTGGTGGTGAAAATGTGGAAGGATGTTATCATATCCCCGCGTACGAAATCTTGACTTCCATATATAATTTATGCACACCATGATATTAGCGGTCCTATCTACAAGTGTACGATAAGAAGCGCGCCTCTTTCTGAACGTTTAAAAAATATCTATTGTTAGTACAATTCGCACAGATCCCTCCAATTGAGATAAGAACAAAACCTAAATGATCCTTTAAAATAATTAAATAACTTATTTTGTTATTTTGGATCACTAAACAAGAGGATTTTGAGTTTGGCACCTTGTATTTGTCATTCTGTCTCTTAAGGTTGCAAGCGGCCTTCATGAACTGAACCTATTTGGAGCAGTGGCAAACAGGAGTTTTTTTTAAGAGATTAGCATCGTGCGATTGCTACGAGCAAAATAAAAAATTCACATAATTCAAATAGATGCTGCAGTTAGTATATGTTCTGAAGGTCAAAGTACCTAAACTACTAAGAGTTCTATTATTGGTTCCACCCAATTTAAATAGATTGATGCACCCAATTTGAGATAATCTCAAAAATGCATTCTCCATCAGCTTCAAGGCACTTTCAACATTGAAAAGAGTAAGCATGAGCATGAATGAACAGTTCACCTAGAGAAACTAAGCTAAAATTTGTGGCTTTCCATCTTACAAGGGGCACTTCAAGTGTGCTTTGTTCAAGTGCAAGTAGCTGGAATGGAAAAGGAATTTCAGTTGTGGAGAACAATTTTATGCACATCAGTATACACCAAAAAAAACATATAACAGGTACTTATATATTCTCACCTCCGTGCGTAAGGAGAGATGCGCTTGAAAACGACAACGACATAAAAACGATTAATCAACATTTCAATTATCTTGGCATTCACTTAAGGAAAAAAGCACTACCTAATGGAATATGTTTCAAATCAGATCAGAAGGAGATTTCATTGAACTTTAGCTAATAATTGCCAAACATTTTTACGTAATAGAACCATATCTTGTATGTCATGTCAACAGATACAATAAAAGGTAAAATAACTAAACATGCAGATGGAACTGATAATTTTGTTGCAATATGCCCGATCAAAACAGAGCTCGTAACCAACTGTCTTGCTCCAAGGTCCCTTTTGATCCAACTTCACGAGGGCCCAGGGGACGACAAGAAGATTGTAGTCCTCCCTAATTTCTTCTTCTTCTTCTTCTTTTTTTTTTTGCGAGAAGTCCTCCCTAATAAAATGTGAGGGTACCTCGAAGAAGACAAGCTTGTCGCTACCGGCTCAAGGTTCAGCATCTGTTGCGGCTGCTTTTGCAACTAAAAAAAGATTGTGCAGAGGATCCCTATTTCTTATACCATTAGGAACAGAATCAAATCGAATCCAATCGAAAAGCTAGAGGAGGATGATCAAAAAATTGGAGGAGGCTGGGGCTAGAGGTTGCTGCTGCCGGAGCCTGTGCCGGAGCTGCGGGCGGTGCCCTTCTCATGGTTCCTACTTTCGCATACTTGCTAGTGAACTTGTACAGTTGTACACTCAACAATTCAAGGAACCCAGCTCCATTGGCGTAAGCTACATATATCACCATTCAGATCCTGCAGTTCAATGAACATCTTGACCAATGCCCTCCTGGCATCTTTACCAGCAAACAACGTATATGCTCCTCCAGGTCCATAGAACATCCTGCACAGAGAAAATCGATTAACTACATGTTAATTAGCTACATGTTAGGTCTGAAGCTGACAGCATGTAACTGCAAGACGGCATGTATGATGTATTTATTGATACGAGATGTATGCCTGTCATGGTACGAGAACAACCGATGTTGCTACATGGAAATCATACATTGCAAATAGTTAAACCAAAATTTGAAGTTGTGGCTCTGTTTCTGTAGGGAAGAAACATACACAACTAAAAAAAATTGGTAGGGGCGGTTGAAAAGGGGTTTTCAGGAGTGGGGTGTTACTCGCTCCTGATTTTCGCAGCTACAAATAGCTATTTGCAGAAGTGGGTAACGTATCCGCTCCAGTAAAGCCATTTCCAGGACTGGTGAGGGGTTAACCCGCCCCTTCAAATGGCATGTATAGGGGTGTGTCACCCTCTCACCCACCCCTAGTCATCGATTAAAAAAATATAAAAAAATGAAAAATTATCGGCGGGTGTGCCGCTGGACTTCGCCCCCGTGCACTGCCGCACCGACCGTCGAGGCCCCGTGGGCGCTCCCGTGTGGAGCTATGGTTCCGCGTGCCCAAGCCAGCCGCTGCACCCCTGGTAGGGAGCCATTGAAGCCTGCGCCATCAGCGGCGCCTCCACAGGGAGTCGCGCTCCATGGGCCGACACGCCCCCATCAGCGGTCGCACCCCCACTGGGAGCCGCGCCCCATCGTGAGAGAGAATGCAAGAGAGAAACTTGGCCAATGAGAGGGCTCAATTTTGGAGGTGTGGATCGGTGATGTGGCAGGATGCGTTTATTTCGTGAGATTATAACCATTTCTATCAAACAATCTTAAATAAAAAATTCTCAACTACAAAGCTTTAGATCTCGTCCAGCTCTACAACTTTTATATAAAGTTTATCTTCATCCGAGATCATCATGTGAAAAAGTTAAGATTTTTTTTCGCGTGGAACCATTTCTAGGGTGGGTCATGCCATCACCCGCGCCACGAAATGATTTCCAGGAGCAGCCCCTAGAAATTATTTCCAGAAGTGGGAGGCACCATCACTCGCCTCTAGAATTATTTCTCCATTTTTATTTTTCTTTTAAAATGAACTTTTAAGCTATTAAATGATCTCAAATGAACTTTTGAGCTACTAAATGATCTCAAATGCAAAAGTTACAAACTATAAAGTTTTAGGCTTTGTCGAGCTCTACAATTTTAATATAAAGTTTGTATTCATCCGAGATGACATGATTTTTTTTCAAAAAATACATCCATTAAACTCATTCACATGTACTCATACATATACTCACGCATATACTCATTTATTTATATATACTTATATACATTTAGACCTCGTTGAGCGTTACAACTTTCATACATAGCTTCTCTAACTGAATGTTGGTGTTTAGACCCGGCAACCTACCCAGGGGGTGCCCAAGGTAGTGTTTTGATTGGTGGGGTTCGTCGAGATTAGGAACTCGAAGGTGAGGGTGGGGAACGGGCGGCCGGAACAGCCCGCCTCCGCATCAGCACAGACAAGTTCAATTTTGCTTCATTTAAATGGGATAAATAAAGATAAAAGAAGTCTTCAATCTTGACGTCGACGTAGTAGATTGCCTCTTGACCGTCGTCGGATGTCTATTTGAGACGCGGCGATATAGTTCACGTCTACGTGCGTGTAGCT
Source organism: Setaria viridis (assembly GCF_005286985.2). Classification (NCBI taxonomy): domain Eukaryota; kingdom Viridiplantae; phylum Streptophyta; class Magnoliopsida; order Poales; family Poaceae; genus Setaria; species Setaria viridis. The sequence continues at coordinate 24,729,006 of NC_048267.2, read as the reverse complement.
TGATGAGCTGCTAATATGAGTAGTACGCATGTACATCGAGGATTAAGAAATGTTTGTTTGTTTATCACTTATTTTCACTACCAGAGAGGATCACGCAATGCATCTCTGGAGAGATCTATCCATTTACTATTTTACTACCAGCGCTGTGACGAATGCGCACGTAGTGTATTTTGGAGGGGGTACTTTGTTTACATACCCTTTTTGTTCATTTTGGTTAATTGCAGCATGCATATGGCTCAGTTGATGTCGTATTTATTTTCCTAGAAGGATTATCCCAGTCGTGCATGGAGACTATCCGATCCATAATGTTTCAGACTGGTCGATGCTTGACCCATATTTCTTTGATTTTTATATGACCGAAATTGTGCCTGTCTGTTGAGCGACACATGAGGCTTGGCAACCCTAAACGAGATTACCCCTTTGATGTTTAATTTCACCGTTGGCACTTTAGTATGTGTGCGTGCGGTGTATCTGTTCCTTTGAAATTGTGGGGCATGCACGGTTTCTTTCTAATATCCTTTTATTTATCTTTGAAAGAAGATCAAAGCCATATGCGTTTCCAGCTGATTTTGTAACATGGTACGTCGCACGGCCTCAGTTTGTATCCATCGTAGGGACCGAACCATCATTCGTGGCTCGTATCCGCTAATTAGACCAAACTGTAGAGCTCATGCCAAATTGCTTATGCAAATGCGATGAGTATGACACAATTTTACTAAACTCAATTTGCAAGGGAGAGAACCGATCTTAGATGATAAAATAAACGCGTCCGGCCTCAATTTGTATCCATAGTAGGGATCGAGCCAATATTCGTGGCTTGTATCCACTGGCTAGATCAAATCGTAGAGCTCATGCACGGCATAAGGGCAAGAACATGGATAAGATATGAGATGGAGCAAGATTGCACTTTTGATTTGTATCGCGATGACCAAACCGATGGCACGGGGAGACCGATGGAGTTTCTCACCTTCAAGCAGCGATTTCTTCCGGCGAGTATAGCCTGACAGCCGTAGCCTGACAGTGCCTTCTTAGCCGATGTTGATGGAGAGCGCAGCAGCTTTTAGGGCCTTCTCTCCTCTTGATCAATGGTTGTCGATGCCTTGGTGTCGATGCCCGATGGTGCAGTATTTCTGCAGCCTGACGAGTGCTTATCGATCGGCGTGGAAGCGCAGGAGCTTGGCGATGATTGGTGCCGACGCGTCGCCCTTGCAGCTTGACGGAGCTTTTGTTGATTGACCGGTGGATGCTCTTGCCAGCAGCCTTTTCTGGATGATCAGCCGGGCCAGCCTGGCGGCGATTTTTGGACGATGAGGCGGGGGAGCTTGTGTGTTGTGCCCGTCGGTGCAGTATTTCTGCAGCCTGGCGGTGCTTTTGGCGTTGATCGATCGGGGCCTTTTCCTCTGCCGGTGACCCTGTACTTATAGAGCCGAGAGGAGGCGATTTACTTGAGGAGGTTTCGAGCGGCAGCAGCGCTGGCGCTGCGGACGAGCGCGCACAACAAGCGACGTGCGGCTCGTGGAGTATCCCGTGGACCTAGTCAGGTCGTTAAGATTTTTGACCGGAGTTTACAAGCTTCATTGACTGATTTGTGGGCCAAAACAAATGATAGCCTAGTCGGTTGATCCGTTAGGGGCAAGTATTCAATTTGTCCGTTCCACCTCCTAACTAAAATATTAGCTTAATTTATTCCAGCCTGCTATTAATACCGGTTTAATTTACCCCTAAACTGGATTTCCACCCGGTTTTTCCCACATGTACATTGTTTTGATCCATCTCAGCTGACGTGGATTGCATGCGCCGAGCCACCAAGTCTAGCCGAGCCACCTGTGCCCGGTCAGCTACACTCGACTCAAGCTGAGCTACAGTGCACTCGACGAGCTCCTCGCTACCCCAGTTCCCCGATCGACTTGTGTTTCCTTTCCTCCGACGGTTTTCCCTTCACCCCACCATTCTATGCCACCGCAATCTAGATGATTGGAACAACGCTTTGCTAGGCATCCCATTAATCGGTTGTTGAAGGTGTGAGATTAGGGATTAAATTGAAATGCAATAGACGGAAATTGTGAATTGTGATATGCAGCTATATCATTTTTATTATGCCTTCCGTGATTGTTTTTTTCTCAACACACAGGAAGTCTGAACAGGCGTTTTACATTCATGGTCTCTGCGAAATTGATGACTACCAGCATCCTTCAGGAGAATTTGTTGTCACTTTAGGGAAAAAACTCACATCAGTAGCATTAACTGATTGATCGAAAGCTCTGGCAATCTAACATACTAGTGTGTGCTGTATTACTTGAAGTGGCAGAATTACTTAAACTTTCTCCTTATTTGTCTGTCTTTAAACTGACTAAAAGTGATAGCGTTTTGGGAGTAGAAAGCTGCAATCCTTTTTATTGTTATTTTCCATTTTTGTACAGTTTTAGTCCTTATGTTACTCTAAATGGATGTTTAATGTTACTATGCACATAATGTACATTGATAGTCCTTATTTTTCACTTCTAATGTTCCCTCTTCAAAATATTCAGAACAAACAATACCATGTAGAAAAAAGGTGGCTGAGATTTTTCCAGAGCATGTTCCTGTGTGTTCCTATTGGGACTCATTTTTGTTAAATTTTTTGTTCGATTATTCAGCATGAATAGAATGCTAAATGATGTACTCTATGGATCAGATCGTTGGGTGTCAATTGTGTTGCCGCAATTGGAAAAAGTTTTATCCTGTATTATTTGTGTTCCTGTGAAATTGACAAGGGCGCATGCATTTTCGTGCGAAGCTGCTCAAACTTATCATGATAGCAGACAAGCCTGCATTTTCCTGAAGGCTTGCAAGTAGAGCGGTGTTGCTGTGCCTTTTTATTTTGATTCAAATTGACAACACAGGTAGAAGCGATTGACTAGACAAGTTGCACGTACATGCGTGCGCCGAGCAAGAAACCAGGTGCGGGGCTTGGGTGGTTGGCGTGCAAGGTTCGCCCCTGCAGCTTGGCTAGCGCGAGGGTGGCCGCATGCAAGGTGCGTCACTACAACTCGGCTTGCGCGAGGGAAGGGCGCAAGCTAGTGCGACGCTCGGAACGGCTCGGTTGGGTGACATGCAGTTCACATCAAATATGCAAATCCGCTGAAACCGGTCAAAACCATGCCGTGTAGGCAAAACCATGTAGAAATTCGGATTAGGTGTAAATTAGGCTAGTATCAATAGGAGGAGGGAGTAAATTAAGCCTATATTTCGGTTAGAGGGTGGGATGGACAAATTGAATAGGTGAAATGAATTTTTTTTTCTAGTTTGTACGTGTCGCTGACCATAAAATTGTACATGTATGTAACAGGCGTCATCAACGTACCCACATACTTGCGTGCGTTGGCTAGCAGCCGGGGGTACACGCTCATTTTGGTCATGTCACATAATGGCTTCAGGACATGTTTTAGTATTTGCACATATGCTAGCTTGTGCCGTTTAATTAGCTCGGCAATATATATATATATATATATATATATATATATATATATATATATATATAGATAGATAGATAGATAGATAGATAGATAGATAGATAGATAGATAGATAGATAGATAGATAGATAGATAGATAGATAGATAGATATAGATATAGATATAGATATAGATAGATAGATAGATAGATAGATAGATAGATAGGTAGATAGACACTGGGCCAGGCCAAGCTGCCCGAGCCACCCAATTAACCAGCGAACCGTTTCCGCTTCTGCAGGCGCTCAAGTTGTAACCACTCCCGCTCGCGCGCGCTCCCGGACCAGTTGCACCTGACATTTAACTCGCACGCCCTAAGGGCCCCACCAATTTCCCAGCAGTTGCTCCTTTTCCGCTGCTTCTCCTCGCTTCTTCCCTTCTTCGTCTCCTCCTCACCATTTTTCTCCGTCGCACTTGCTGCACGCGCTCGTCGGGATTCCGCCACGCATTGCTCCTCATTGTCGGGGAAACTTGTCGTCGGGGCTGTAGGAAGCTCCACCCGAAGGAGGCGTGGGGGGTCTCGCGATCGCGGTTCCTCTCCCTTTGACCCCACACTCCAAGTAACGGCGCCATTGTCGGCACCCAAGTAACACCCCGAACAAGTATCGCCAACGTCGGGGGGCGCCACCGCGAGTTTCGCCGTAGTCGATGTTTCGATCATCTTCCTGAAGGTATTCCCCTTATCCCCCTCCTCGTGTGCGCACCATTCTCCCCAATCATGACCTAGGGTTTTGTATGATTGCCAATCTGTTGTTCCTTTTTATGTGGATGTTCCTAAATTAATCTCTAGTTTTATTCTAATGGTCCTGGACCCCTGATTACTTGCAAACTTAATACCCTGCATGTTGCAATTTGTATGATGGCACTGTATGCCCTAGGGTTTTGTATGATTTTTTTTCCAATGTGTTGTTCCTAAATTGATTTTTAGTTTTATTCTCATGGTACTGGACGGCCTGGTTAGTTGCAAATATAATATCCTATATTTTGCAATTTGTGTTGCAATTCTCTGTATGTTGCAATTCTATCATCATTAGTTGCAAATGCAATACCCTGTATGTTGCAAATGTAATACCCTGTATGTTGCAATTCTCATGGTACTGGAGCCCCTGATTACTTGCAAACTTAATACCCTGTATGTTGCAATTTGTATGATGACACTGTATGATTGCAATTTGTATGATGACACTGTATGCCTTATGATTTTGTATGATTTTTTTCAATGTGTTGTTCCTAAATTGATTTCTAGTTTTATTCTTATGGTATTGGACTGCCTGTTTAGTTGCAAATATAATACCCCGTATGTTGCAATTTGTGTTGCAATTCTCTGTATGTTGCAATTCTATCATCATTAGTTGCAATTGTAATATCCTGTATGTTGCAAATGTAATACCCTGTATGTTGCAATTCTAATGGTACTGAACTCCCTGATTACTTGCAAACTTAATGCCCTGTATGTTGCAATTTGTATGATGGCACTATATGATTGCATTTTGTATGATGGCACTGTATGCCCTAAGGTTTGTATGATTTTTTTTTCCAATGTGTTGTTCCTAAATTGATTTCTTATTTTATTCTCATGGTACCGGACTGCCTGGTTAGTTGCAAATTTAATACTCTGTATTTTGCAATTTGTAGTTTCCAGTCACTGTATGATGGTATTGTATGATTGTTGCAATTCTAATATTTTATTGTGGCATTTGAATTTTGTGTGATGCGATTGGAGTTTTTTTTTATTTATGTGTATGTTACTTTAATGAATCTCTAATTTTATGCCCTGTATCTAGTTTTGTTGTTTGCAAACTGTATACCCAATTGTTATTACATAGCACTCCCTATCATCATTTTTTGCAAAGCACACACTAACCTTTTTTTATACATAATAGCGCTTAGGATGGAGCTTGTGCGTTCATCCCCTCGTCTCAAGATGCAACATTGGAGGAAAAATTTTAGGCTTCCTGATCCTACACAGCCCCTGCCAAGTGATGATGAGCTTCCCTATCCTACACAGCCCCTGCCAAGTGGCGACGACAATGATGATGATTTTGTCTCAAATCTAATTGAAACAATCCCATTGTTCGATGCCCACACCACTAGAAAGAGGTGGCGTGGGGAGGCCAGTTCCAGCATATATCACCCAGTAGATACTGCTGAGGTAAAAAGTTTTTGATGTACTTTTTTTGTTTATTTTCTATGTGAATATTTTATATATATTCAATATTTGAATGATATTTCTTTTTTTTTGCACAACCCACATATTAAGAAGACTAGGCGAGTCTCACTTTGATGCTCTCCTTCTAAATTTACAGATCTTGTCAAAGCAACTGATAATGAAATTAAGGACAGATTACGCGGCATGGGCTTTGGCGGGTTGCTGGAGTTCAAGCCAACTTTATTGGATAGGTCGTTTCTTATATGGCTCATGGACAAATTCAATCCAGATTCTATGAAGCTAGAGCTCGGTAGTGGCAAAGAGATTGAAATCAATGAGCATAGCGTCTGGTGTGTCTTCCTGCCGAATAAAGTTGGAAATGACCCCCATTCAAGGGTCAGAAGGAAGCACGACAGATGTGCAACAATGTGAGGCTTGAGCTATATGGCCAACCGAGGACTAAAATCGTAACGTTTGAGCTCTCTAATGAACATCTTTAAGATCAGCAAGATCATTAGAGTCTTTTTGAGCTAATGATTAGCAGCTTTCACAGCAAAAAGACCACAATGACCTTAAGGAGTTTAACTGCTGTTTACATCCTAAACCACATGTTTGCACAACAACTTTAAGTTTCACCGACAAGAAAGTTGTCCAACTGGTTAAATACCAGCAACCTTGGTTCTCGACTTTTATTTTTCCTTAGCCAGCCAGAGCTCTAAATCTGTGAGACAAGTTCAACCTTGGAGCCTTTTTACTCCAATCCGTTGCGATCTTGATCTAACTTCTTTTGGCAAAGTTGTGCACGGGTTCAAGGGCAGAAACTTGTTAAAGAGTTCAATTGGCGCACGGTTCAAATTTTTGGGAGAAGAGTTGCAAAGCATGTGACTGCTCTGTCTCTTCTCGCCCCGAACTAGAGCCCCTGTGCGACGTCGCCGCGTGGCACGCCACCACCGGCAGCTCGCCGGCAACCTTGGGAGAAGAGGATGAGAGAAGGAAGGTCCCGAGATTGATTGGGAGCCAGGCGGCAGCAAAGGACAAGCGGTGCCATGGTGGCGGCGCAAGGGGGAGGGTGCCGAGGCACGACACACAGGAGGTCTTTGTCCTCATTGTTCTTTCTTCTTTTAATCTTCTCTGTTCTTGCTTTTCTCGAACTCGTTCAGATTGAACTCTTCTCTATTCTCGTTATTCTCAAACTCGTTTGAACCAAACTTTGGAAAAAAAAACATGCGTGGTCCAACAATGGAGAACTTGAGAATGAGCTGTTTTATTGCATTGCTCTAGCCTAGTGGTGGTATCCTTGGAGTAAAAATTAACGGTAATGCTTCAAGCCTTTCATGGGATCGTACAAATTGGATGATGCCGGGCAGACCCACCACGTGAGGAAATTCAGCCTGACCTTCCCTATACGTGGACAGTTACCATCCATGGAAAAAAATGCCTCTTTGCCTGTGAGTTATCCAGTCGTCTCCTACCTCTTGTCGCTCACTCGTCACTCTGCCTTCTCCCCTCCCATCACTCAGCCCTGGTTGATCTAGATCCCATCAAAGAGGAGATTATTTTGTGCAGAGAGGCTCACAATCGAGTAGAGGATGCCGATTCCTGTAGCGAGAAGCTCGATGCCAACAACAAGGTGTTGATTCTGGCGCGTGATAAGCATGATCTCCAAGGTAGTGCGATGAAGACCTCGATCCTAGCAGGAGAGTGAGGAAGAGATCAATCATAGCGAGCATGTGGTTAATTCGGGCTGCTAGGAGCTCCATCCCACCGGAAAGGGCATCGAATAGCTTCATTCCGGTGGCCAATTTTAGGGGAAGTTGGCTATCCTACGTGTTGAGATCCATGTTTCTAATATAACAATTTTACGACGTTGCGGTTGGTGATTTTGGATGTTCAAACATGTGATTAGGCACTACTAGAAAAGTGGATCTACTATTTCGGATGTTCAAACATGTTAATTAGGAGGATTAAATATGAGCTAATTATAAAATTAATTACACAAATGGAGGCTAATTCACGAGATGAATCTATTAAGCTTAATTAATTCATCATTAGCACATGTTTACTGTAGCATCATATTGTCAAATCATGGACTAATTAGGTTTAATAGGTTCGTCTTGCAAATTCATCTGTGCGATTGGTTTTATAATTAATTTATATTTAATACTTATAATTAGTATTTAAACATTCGTTGTGAAGAGAATTTTAGGAGGTCTTTAAGCTCTCCCGAAATTCCAAGTTTCTTATGCTTACCTCCCATGGGACATGGACGGTGGATGCCCGCACGTCTCCGTCGCATCCACGGCATCGGGTTCCTCTCGCCTCTCAAAATCCTCGCGGTCCGTGTCACCTGCGTCGTGTCGTCTCTCGCTTCGCACGCCCGACGCAAATCGCCCCGCGTCGTGTCGTGTCCTCTTCCTCTGCCTTCTTCGGCTCGCGCTCGAATCCGCAACCCAAGGTTCCAAACCCTAGTTTCCTCTCGTCGACTCGTCCTCCACGAACCCTAGATCTCAAATCCACCGCCCGTCATCCCCCTAATCTCCGTGCCTCACGCTTCTCTTTGCAGCCGATTCCACCGCGACCCGCCGGTTCTCTTCTCCTCCGTCCCCGAGATCTCGAGGTGAGTTGTTTTGGTGCTGCTGCGACTTCCTCATCAGGTCCGCGTGCTCCGTACTTCGTGATGCTCACACGCGTGCGTTCGTGGTTTTGCCGCCGCAGGCATGATGGTGGAGGCGAAGGACAACGAGGTGTACGAGGAGGACCTCGTCGACTACGAGGAGGAGGTAGAGAATGTCGCCGACGGCGTCCCCACCAACGGCTCCGCCGATGTCGTCAAGAAGTACGTGCTACAGGGCGGTTTCTGGTTGCTAGGGTTCGTGGTTTGGAATTCTGATCTGACGGATTGGGATTTTGTTGTGTGTGAACAGGGGGTACGTGGGGATCCACAGCTCGGGGTTCAGAGACTTCCTGCTCAAGCCGGAGCTTCTCCGTGCCATCCAGGACTGCGGATTTGAGCATCCTTCCGAAGGCAAGCTTTACCTCACTGTTGCTGCTGCTTATGATGGCCTTCTCAGTCATATTAGCCTTGGATGCCCCAGAATTGAATATATGTAGACCATGTGCATAGCATCTTGAATTGAATTATCTGACTCCAACCCATGCTATGGCATCTTAAACTGTTGTGGTTATTTGGGGTTATGTTAACATGGTCTTGGGCTCGAAATCTAGCTATTTCACCCCTCTAGTATGTGTTGAAGTGCATCTGAATATCTGATTGTGAGTTTTGTTCAGGCCGCCAGGCTATGGTTACACATCTTATTGCTTTAGGCTTTGGGGTTTGGGAACCTTTATTTGAATTTCATAGAGTTGATAGCTGGAGTTGTAACTGGATATGGTACGGCAATCTAATTGTGTTATGTTGGGTTCAGTTCGGTGGTCACTTTCAGAAGTTGCCAGTCCAGAAAAATTGATGTGTTTCAGTATTGCTGTTGCCTATTCGTCTACACTTTCCAGTAGCATATCCCTTCGCATTCTTATTCATGTTTGTAACACCTAAATTGTACGTATCTATCATCAGATTTTAGCTACTTAGCTTTTGGAGCTTTAACCCTTTCCGCATGGAGTTGAGCCCGAATGGTGAATAAAGAGGGTTTCTCATGAGAGTTTCCATTGTTTTGGTGAAGTAGTACAAGAATTCCTTGATATGTTTCACATCAGTGAGCAACTAAGGCTAGTACCTGTTGTTTTATAGGTTTATGAACCCCTTTGAAATGCTGCTGCTATGTCAGTCTATTATGTGATATGGGCTTATGTTTTCGAGTGCTTCTTGGCATCTATAATCTTGCACAAAGTCTCTCTCTCTCTCTCTCTCTCTCTCTCTCTCTACAATATACAAATTACCAAATCATGCTGGTGTGAAGAAGGTGAAATGAAAATTCGACCAAAACTAATTGTGCACGTACAAAATTGTTGCATTTTCTTTTTATCTAAAGTTGAATTAGGTCGAATACTAGTCAAGTATCTATCCTTGCATATAAATTGTCTGTTGATCTGCTCCTGTAATAGTATGGTAGTTAAATTTCCACTTCTTGGTGTGCAGGTACAAATTCTTTTGACATTTTCTTCTGGAGGAGAATGGTATAGCTTTACATTAATGGGCATAGAAGGTTGATTTTTTTCTTACTGGGGTGCTGCTCCAACTTTGTTTGGTTCCACATCAGTGCAACATGAATGCATCCCTCAAGCCATTCTTGGAATGGATGTCATCTGTCAAGCAAAATCTGGGATGGGTAAGACTGCGGTTTTCGTTCTCTCAACTCTTCAGCAGATTGATCCTGTTGCTGGCCAAGTAGCTGCGCTTGTGTTATGCCACACAAGAGAGTTAGCTTACCAGGTTTGTATTTTCTCGGTTCGCTACTTTTACTCTGATTGATATGGCCGCAGATGCTGATTGTCTCTGCTTAACATCCTGTAGATTTGCCATGAATTTGAGAGGTTTAGCAAATACCTGCCTGAATTAAGAGTCGCTGTCTTCTATGGTGGAGTTAACATAAAGAATCACAAGGATCTATTGAAGAATGAATGCCCGCATATTGTGGTTGGCACACCTGGAAGGATACTTGCTCTAGCTAGAGATAAGGACCTTCCGTTGAAGAACGTGAGGCATTTCATTCTTGATGAATGCGACAAGATGCTTGAATCACTTGGTAAACTGCCCTTTCCTGGCATATTTGTATGTTTAATATATTTCATCTTGACCTTGTAAGGTATCCAATTCTTTCATTTGCACTGTGTCATAGTCTTTAGTTCCCTAACTAATTTTATATGTATTCTCCAGACATGCGTAGAGATGTCCAGGAGATCTTCAAAATGACTCCCCATGATAAGCAAGTGATGATGTTTTCAGCAACCCTCAGCAAGGAAATTCGTCCAGTTTGCAAGAAATTCATGCAAGATGTAATGTCCTGTGGCCCAACTCATTTCAATTGCACTTCCTCCTGTCTGTCCTCTGTCCCTCCTTGCTTCTGGTGGTTATGCACATACATCGATATGGGAGATGGTGTTTCAGTTGTCAGTAGGTTGAAGGGATTGCTGGTTGCTTTGCTGACCACCTGTCAATACCTTTAAGCAACGACTTTGGTGGATAGCAAAGTTATTTGGTGACTTCTTTGGTGTTGGTTATCAGTTGGTACATGTGCACATTCTTATTGTCTATGATGAAGTGGAATCTTCTGTTGTCGGTATAAACTGCTTGGGGAGAATGTGGGGTTTAGGTTTGGGAGGGTGATTATATGGTAGATCATGCAAGGCCAGTTTTGATTTTATCAGTAGTCTACCCACATTTTTACTTGTACTGGGATTCCACTGCATCGGTGCAAACTGCCTCTGGTGCTACCATGTCATGGTCAATTCAGACATATCTGCTTTTCTTTTGGCTGGAATTCTTATACCAAGCACAAGAAATGTTGTTGGCATGGTCAAATCCCAGTACACAGTGCATAACTGAAGCTACAGGAGGAGGCAGAAAATTCTGACACGAGCAGAATCTACTGATATACCTTTTGGGATGGCTCGAGTTGCATTGGTCCGAGTATTCTAATATCTTTATCTATCATTTGTTGCCTTACAGCCTATGGAAATTTATGTTGATGACGAGGCTAAACTGACCCTTCATGGTCTAGTTCAGGTAATGTGAACTATCCATTAGAAAGTTGCTCTTTGAACTTTGTGTTTGTCTCACGCTAACCTTTTCGGTTCTGATTTCAGCACTACATCAAATTAAGTGAGGCAGAGAAGAATCGAAAGTTGAATGATCTCTTAGATGCGCTCGATTTCAATCAAGTTGTGATATTTGTCAAAAGTGTTAGTAGAGCTGCAGAGCTGAACAAGTTGCTCTGTGAGTGCAATTTCCCCTCAATCTGCATACATTCTGGAATGACACAGGAAGAGAGGTTTGTGCTCCTTTGCTGTCTGATCATCAATTTGTGCCATTGTTATGTTGGTTTGATTATGCTAGGCTTTACATGCTTTTGTGTGATTGATGCTTTGTGATTTATAAGCTTGTGCTGTAGATGACTCTAATCAATCAGCTTGATTTAAGGTCTTACATATCATTGAACTTCCACATGTTGTAGGTGATTTACTTTTTTTTTCTTGTGCATGGCAGTGGGTCCATCCCCATTAATTTTGTAAAAGAATATAATGATAGTGGTGACAAACAATGCTAAGGATTTGGATGTAAGTTGGTGTGGATGGCACCAGAGTTAATTATTCATATACTACCTCCGTATCAAAATATTTGTCGCTGTTGACTTTTAGTTATGAAATTTGACCATTCTTCTTATTCAAAAAAATTAGGTAAGTATCATTTATTTTATTTGTGGCTTACTTTACCATCATAGTTTATTAAGCATGACCTATCCTTTATGTACATTTGCAATAAATTTTGATACAAAGGGAGTATTTGTTATAATGTACAATGGTCAAACGTTGCAAGAAAAAGTCAACAGCGACAAATATTTTGATACAAAGGGAGTATTTGTTATAATGTTTAGAGTTAGGTGTAGACTGATGCCAGTGCTGACCAGTACAACACACAAATATTGTTTAAAACGCAAAACTGAATTACATCATCATTTTTGTCTTCATTTCATCGCAAGCCCTAAGCATTACCATGTGTTGGTATTTCCAATGTAACCATTGGTTGTAGTTGATATTTTCATCAGATTGATGATGATACATCTGCGTGTGAAGTTCTATAGACATTTGCACTTTGTGCTCCCTTTTCAGCTGGTCTTCCAATCTAACAGCGTGGCTTTGATAGGTTGACCCGATACAAGAACTTCAAGGAAGGACACAAGAGGATTCTTGTGGCTACCGATTTGGTTGGTAGGGGAATTGATATTGAGCGTGTCAACATTGTCGTAAACTATGATATGCCAGATTCTGCTGATACCTACTTGCATAGGGTAATTGTCGCACCCCCTCTGTTGCAAGCCGTGGGTTCCTTTTATCTTTTTTACTATCTCTTGTTGATGCATTCACCATTGCAGGTTGGTCGGGCTGGCCGTTTTGGCACTAAGGGACTTGCAATAACCTTTGTTTCTTCTGCATCTGATTCTGATGTTCTCAATCAAGTTTGTATCATTGCTCACTCTCCATTCTTTTTACTTATCCGGTGTCGTAGTAAAGCCTAACAGTTCATATATCCGATGCTTGAAGGTGCAAGAAAGGTTTGAGGTTGACATAAAGGAGCTGCCTGAGCAGATAGACACTTCAACATACAGTAAGTATTGTATTTTATAGTCGTTAACTGCCATGCATGGTACAAAGGGTGCTCAAGCGCTGATGTGTTATTATGTTGTTAATCTGCAGTGCCATCTTGAGGATCCAAGCGAACTACTGTGTAGTTACAGCTGGAAACGATGGTTTGCTTCAACGCATCATCATGTTGGGATGACCATTAGATAACCTTGTATTTCTTGAAAGATGTTCCATCTGTGCTTAATCGGCAGTTAAGGTGCACATGCTATGCAACTATTGAGATCATGCTCTTAGGTTTTATTTGCATCTTTGTAACATTTGCTACGTAGCAAACCTTTCGATGTCCCCTTTATGACCATGTCACGCGCTGGTTTCCTCTGGGACTGCCCTCTCGCCTACTTTGATTTTTGTGGTATCCAGCCTGTAATATTCCTCTGTATGGTATCATTTGACATGCGGCGGAGGCCGCTAAGGTAAGGATGCAGGCAGGCGCGCCTGCAGGCAGCCTGCAGGACACCTGCATAGTTAGCTTATCCTGCAGGAACCTGCAAGCATATGCTCTGCAGCCCTCTTCCGTCCGCTGGGCGTTGCCGCAACAAGCTAGCAGGCCAGGCGGGCACCTGCAGACGCCCGCTAGCATATGCTCTGCTGATGCTTGTGCAAGGTTTGGAGCCGCAGGTTCGGTATCAAGTTCAGATAAGTTGGTGTATCAGGCAGCTCGTGGTCATTCTACGTAGAAACCTCTGAACAAATTCCTGCTATTTACGAACGAACACTAAACGGACTAAAGAGTTGTTCCTCAAAAAACCGTCTGAAGCATTGAGAAGCAATTCAGTAACCAATTAGGTGTTAGATTGCTGCCTTGTTTACCAATTGAATCCGACGAAGCAGCAGAAAAGGGGGCCTGCTAGCCAACTCTGCCGGCATTCAACTTGTTCAATCCCCCGGAGCTGTCGTAGGAGCAGACTCGCGCGTAGAGCACATGAGCGCATAGCCGGCGCGGCGGCAGCAGCGTCCAAGCGGAGGAGCAAGCTCGCACGGGGGCGTGGTCGGCGGGGCGGCACAGGGTTGGGCATCACGAGTCCGATGCGATCTTTTTTTTCGAGATCCGGATTGAGGGTTAATACGCACAAAGCTTTAGACGTGCTAGGCGGAAATGTTGAACTCGATCGGTCTTTAGACAGGTTGATGCTGCACGTATTCGTAATACTTTACGTCCTGTGCTATTATTTTTTTTTCTTTGGATCTCCACCCTATACCTGGCAAGTGCCTCTCTTTGCTAAAACGACTTTTATATTTCCAAATTAATATCTTAAAAACTATTGAAGATCAAATTTTACTATAATATTTTAACACGATAAATATTCAGAAACGAAGAAATATACAAGAAAATATTCGGGTGCCGGCCTGCCGGGCGTGCCACCGAGCCCGATCGCCGCCCCACAGCTCCACTGAAGTCGTTCTCTCACATCCCTGACCTTTTGGTGTCTCCTGTCTGCTTTTGCTCATCCTATCTCCTCACCGCGCGCTCTCTGCCCCTTCTTCCTCTCCCGCGGGTAACAGCGAGGTGACCCGTGAGCGAGAGAGCTCTGCGCTGCTCCGGTGGAGGTCCGGGCCTGGTTTCTCCCCGGCTGCCACCTTTCGTTCACGGTGCGCTCGGTGACGCGGTGAGCACCAGCCCGTGGTCGGCGGCAGCGCACCGCCTGCTCCTAAGCAACCGTTTCTCTCCGCCGGCCCGCACCCCTCCCCTTCTCCCCTGTTCTAGCTTCTTCTCCAACTCCAGAAGGCCGCCGTCACTTGTTCTCTCCTTCCGGGCCTGGGGATGCAGGGGTGTGGAGCGACGTGGGGAGGTGGGGTGGGGGTGCCGTCGCCCGCCCGCCCCACCCTGCCACAAGTGAAGTGCCGCACTCACTGGCTCTGGATGCCTACCACTGCCAGCTATGGTACGCTACGATGGCCCGAAAATTTTACATGTACCACCATGCACACCCTTAGAGCTAAGGTCGTTTTTGGCTTTTCTATGTGCATATTTACTATGCACTGTATATCTAGATGCGTATAAATATTTATGAACCTAGAAAAGTCAAAACGACTACAATTTGAAACAGAGGGAATATTTTGGATTCAAATTATAATAAAGGTGTAGAATCATATTAGCAACAAATCTTAACTTGATATAAAATTGCAATATGCTGATTAATGTGTTTATATGGATTATTGTATAAGTAGCACACACTCTAATGTACACATAATATTCCTAAAATAAACCCATATTGTGACATTTAGTAGTATGAAATTTAATTCAAGCATGACATAAATGTACTGAAAATTTGAAATGGGATAGCCTAGGTATAACTATTTGGATGAAATTGATTGCATAGGACCATGGGACATGCAATTGGAAAGTTTTCTGTAGTGAAACCTTCTTCCTTTTTGACATTTACTCTAACAAAACTAGTATACCAATCAGAGGTTCAGATAAAAAGTTCCTCTTGCCCCTAGAGGGGTAATAGGAGCACTATAAAAGAACTCAACCAGAAAACAATCGCCACTTAGTTCAAATTCCAGTTCACGAATCACAAGTACAGTAGCTACATTTTCCATAAGATTGTGCAAGAATATGGGGCAATCATTTGATGGCTGCATTGTGCAGTTAAGAATTTTGCCATCTCTTACGTGTTTAGTGTGATTGAGCAGCCTTAATTATTCTTCCATAAATATTAGTTTCTGTTGACCCCTGAACAGTTCACAAGTTGAAATGAAATGCTGAAACAGCTCATTACTAGATTTCCACTCAAGGCTTCTTCATTCTAAATCTAACAATTTTGGTATTATGCAGGAACACAACATGAGATGAAATATTGCACGTTACCACAGAACAAGTGTATTTTACTAGGAGGAAGATTTGGTCGACATGTTACTAGGAGCACACTTTTCCAGTTTCAAAATTATTCCAGGAACACTGCAATGGCAACACTAGAAATGTCTGGACAGTTTCAACAGCCCATGTTGGAGTCTTCAAGAGACTACTTGACTCGGGCATTCCACGGTGCAAGCATGAAGAGGAGAGTTGTGTCAAGGGTTGAGTGTTTTCTGTCTTCAGATCCAATAAACAGTGGCTGGTTGAAACCCAGGAGGTGGGAAAATTTTAATAGTTTGGAGAGTGCTTGTGTCCAGCCAGAGTACAAACTACCAATAAGAACACGTGCTGACTGTAAAGCCGAGCAATATGAAATAACGGGATCACCCTTGAGCCCTTCTGATGTTCCTGCTGAGGCTGTGAGGATTGGAGATACGAATGAGGTTTCTCCATGGTGGCAGGAGTTTCCAAAGCGCTGGACGATTGTCCTCCTCTGCTTCTTTGCATTCCTTCTTTGCAATATGGACCGTGTAAGTTGGACAGTGATGCTTTATCTAATTTGTCTTATAAGAACGATTGTGTTACACAGTTCTCCTTTTCTTTTGCTTCCTGAAAAGTTGCTGATTTATGCCAGGTCAATATGAGCATTGCAATCCTTCCAATGTCTTCAGAGTTCAACTGGAATCCAGCAACTGTTGGTCTAATCCAATCATCTTTCTTTTGGGGTTACCTTCTTACACAGGTTCTTTGCTATTGCTTACTGTACGCTGAGAGTCACATGAGCATCTTGGTATATAGTTTCTGATATTTCACATTGAAACTTGCTGCTGCAGATTCTTGGAGGTATTTGGGCCGATAGGTTTGGTGGTAAGGTTGTGCTAGGATTTGGGGTTGTATGGTGGTCACTTGCAACGATTCTTACACCCATTGCTGCCAAGATTGGACTTCCGTGCTTACTCACCGTGCGTGCCTTCATGGGGATAGGCGAGGTTTGTGCTATATTGTCTCTACATTTTGTACTGTATAACTTGGGCTATTTATCTGAGGTAGGATGTGTAAACGACATGTCTCCAAGTTACACAGGTAGAGTAGCATCCATGAAAGGCAGATGCAATGATGAAAACTTTGTATTATGTAAGATATTTGCTGGTTGAAATCATCAGATATATTATTTCAGGTAAAACACGTGATGTATCTGGCATGATAGCAGTTTTGGTAAAACTTGACTACTTCATACTTGGCATCTAACTTAATTTGTTAATACCATTAGTGGCGTGTCTTTGTTAAGGAACCAAATTTCTAGTTGCAACAGTACAATGCAACAGCTCTCCTTTTGCGTTTATATAATTTTTTCTTGTATATTTGGTTTTACAGGGTGTTGCCATGCCTTCTATGAACAACATCCTTTCCAAATGGATCCCAGTTTCAGAGAGAAGCAGATCTCTTGCCTTAGTGTACAGCGGAATGTACCTTGGGTCAGTCACCGGCCTTGCTTTCTCACCTATGTTGATCAGCAAATTTGGCTGGCCTTCTGTTTTTTATGCATTCGGATCCCTTGGAAGTGTGTGGTTTGCACTGTGGCAAAGCAAAGTAAGAAAGCCTAAGTGTTGCTCTAATTCCTTACATTCTGTCATATAGTTCTTGTTTTATAGGGGCTACTCAGTAAACACGTTTTCATCATAAAAGGTTGGTTTAGCTACCATTTTGTTTTATCTGTTAACCACATCATCCACTTTGGAAGTAGTTAGCACAGTTCAATGATTTTTGTGGGCACTTATTTTCATTAGTGACAGCCATTATCTACTCTTAATTAGGCACACAGCTCTCCAGATGATGATCCTAACCTAAGTAATGCTGAAAAGAGGCACATACTGGGTGGTGGTACCTTCAAGCAGCCTGTCACTTCCATACCATGGAGGCTGATTCTATCAAAGGCTCCAGTGTGGGCTCTCATAATATCACACTTTTGCCACAACTGGGGAACATTCATTCTTCTAACATGGATGCCCACTTACTACAATCAGGTTGCTACAAAGTTATCCTGTGCAATGTTTGGCAATCCTCATTCTAATACCCTACAATGACATCATCATTCTGTTTGTTGTGCTCCCCAATTCTTTTACCTAGGTTCTGAAGTTCAATCTAACCGAGTCCGGGCTTCTCTGCGTCTTGCCATGGCTGACAATGGCAGTTTTTGCGAATATTGGTGGATGGATTGCTGATACTCTTGTTCAGAGAGGGGTCTCTATAACAAACGTCCGTAAGGTATGTTCTCCTTCGGTAATTTTTGTTTCATGTGTGAATTTGAGAGTGGATGATTAAGGTACTGATCATGAAATACTTCTGAAATGTGCTGAAGCAGATTATGCAATCGATTGGTTTTCTTGGGCCAGCCTTGTTCTTGACACTGCTGAGCAAAGTCCGAACTCCAGCCATGGCCGTATTATGTATGGCCTGCAGTCAGGTTTGATGTGCTTCAGAAAGACCATTCATGTGGATCTATGTCTTATCTAAAAAAAATATGGATCTCAATGTAGCTTCTTATACTTTAACAATTGGTGATGATTCCGCCAAAAGTGCTTGCTGTGGTATAAGCGCGTGTAACTGTCCATTTTCTTTGGCAGGGAAGTGATGCATTTTCACAGTCTGGGCTGTATTCAAACCACCAAGACATAGGCCCACGTTATGCGGTAATGTACTCATGTAGTCTGTTACTGGTCTAATGTTCTCTAGTTCACAACAGAGGCTTAGTGTTAATTCTGGCAGTACTGGTGTTCCTTGCGTTCTTTGGCCCTATCTTCGTAGAAAACTGCATCTAACTAGATAATGTTCCCGCCAAAACTGCAGGGGGTACTTCTTGGACTGTCGAACACTGCTGGCGTGCTTGCAGGAGTTTTTGGTACTGCTGCCACTGGCTACATTCTTCAGAAAGGTAAGAAACTAAAAAAAAAAAATCAGTGGTTCGAAACAAGATACGTATTATTTAAAAGTGACGATTAGGTTGACAAAGTCACCTCAGTAAAGCAAATTATAAAGAACCTTATGTGTTCTTACTTCCTTTTACGTTTTATTAATTTTCTTTTTAACTTCCAGGTTCTTGGGACAGCGTGTTTAAGGTGGCTGTTGTACTGTACATAATAGGAACAGTGGTGTGGAATGTCTTTTCAACTGGAGAGAAAATTCTCGAATAATCTGTGGACAGTCCTATATGCCACTATATGGAAATTGACTGATTTTGCCAATATCACTTTGGCGTACAACAGGGAAAGCTTGTCTGCTGGAAAAAACACACACACCTGCTAATAGACAAAGTCATGTGTGTTGGATGTGCTATTTACCTATCTATGTACCTATGTGCATTTTATCTATTTAGATGCTCTTTAGATGCTCTATAGATGCTTGGCTTAGCTTCTGAGTTACCTACCCATGATTATCCTATACACAATACTACCTTATACTACTGTTCGAAAAGTTATACTACTGTTCGAAAGAACTCGTATGTAAGCTTCCGACGGTTAAGATTAATTGTATACTATAGGTAGTATGCATGAGTAATATGAGGTAGTATAGGGATATGATTGGAAATATGTAAAATGGTATTGTTGAAATATATCAAATCTTTCTTAATTATTCTATCTTCTTTCTTTTTATTTCTCATCTATTCATTTCCATGTCTCTCCTCGTTTCCTAATCTCGCACGTTTTTACTTCTCATCTATTCATTTCCACGTCTCTCCTCGTCTGATCCATGGCCTTCGACGGCTCCGCGGCCGCCACCCGCGACGCGTTGCCGGCAGACCGGTGAGACCAGGACCGCAGGGTGTGCCACGAGGTGCTGCCGACCTCGTCCCTCATGTCCTGAATCAGGCTCCTGAAAGACATCCTCCTCCTCCTACGACCTCCCTCACCAAATCAGCATTCTGTCTGTGGGCACACCAAGAATCTCCACCCAGCTGACGCCACCAAATCTCACATCTATGAGCAGCAATAATGGCTCTAGTCACATACAGTACATTTCATCAGCATTCCGAATAAAAAATCTCCAAAAAGAAAAGTGGGGGTGAATCATGTGACAAGATTCACCACAGACATAGTAGGAACCAACCTCAGTTTATGGTGCCTGCAGTGTGCTGACCCCCATGGTGTCACCCATCAAGGAATCCTTCTGTTTAACCTAACGAGACACCGATTTGAGATGATGCCCATCAAGGAATCCTTCTGTTTAACCCAGTGAGGCACCGATTTGAGATGATGCCAGGCTCAATTCCTCGCGGTAGCCTGCAACAAGCAAGAATCATCGGATACCAGAATCCAGCTCAATAAAGTTCTAGCGCTGGAGATCAACGGGCGACACGGCGTGCGGGCAGTGGCGGCAGCCTAGCGCTGTGAGATCGTGCGGGAAACGGGGTGCGGAAAAAAATTCCTGAATAATATATATTGTGCAGATTACAATTTTACCCATACCAAAAAACAGCATATACTCTATACTACTACCTAGTAGTATTGTGCACCGTAAAAGAGCTCACCCCAAAAAACAGCATATGCTCTATACATCTTTGTGGGATGTGTGGAATAAGAAAGTGATCTATTGGGCCAACAATTGATATTCAGAGCCTAACTTTCCCATCTACCCTCTCTCTGCTATCACCCGAGTTCCTCTATTCCTACCTGTGCCCGAGCTCTCCTCTCTCTCCCTCTCACGGGCCCACCCCGGTGGTGACGCACCTCCCATAGCAGATTCGGCAGCCGGAGCACCTCCTCCACCCTTCCACAGCTCAGATCCGCCGGCGGCTCGCGTGGATCAGGGTGGAGGCGTGGCAGCGGCAGGCTTGGGCGGCGAGCGGGCGCAAGCGGACGTGGGCGGCGACGCGGAGCGGCGGTTGCAGCTCGGCGCGGCACGTAGGCGGGCGGCGATCGGCGCACACCGGCTACAGTGCGCGGCAGCAGTGGGCGGCGGCGGCGCGGCGCACCCGCGTGGCAGCAGGGCAGCAGAGCAGCACCCTCTTCCCCGAGCTTCCCCAACCATAGCAGGCTCTCGACAGGTAGCAGTGATGGGCAGTGCGGGTGGCGCTGGCTCGGCGCCCGCGGACAATGCGAAGCGCGCGGCTAGCGTGCCACCAGTGCGCCCGGCTCACTCCCCGGCCTGCTTGAAAGCCTCATGGGCCTCCACCTCCCACCACTCGACCACGACCAGTAGGCGGCGCTGTAGGGTGGCGGCCGAGGAGGAGGCGGTGGTGGAGGAGCAGTGTGTGGCAGCACGTGAGGAGGTCGCGGCGGTGGCGCGGCTACGTGATGCAGAGGCACGAGAGGCGGCTGCAGCTTGGGCAGCGCGCACAACGGTTGTAGAGGCCATGACGGCGTGTGCAGCTGAGGCAGCCCGCCTAGCCATGGAGAAGGCACACGTGGCAGCGGCGGCAGCCACCCAGTGGCGTCTGGAGGCAGACTGGCTATGCGAGGAGGTGGACCGGCTACGCGAGGAGGCGGAGGCAACACGCAAGATGGCGTGGCGCGATGAGATGGAGCTGAGGCGCGCGGTGCAAGACACCAGTGCCGAGGTGTAGGCGACCGCCCCAAGCTGGAGGAGGCGGACCTGCGATGGAATGCGGGATGGACCGGTGGGTACAGGACCTGTGTCAATCTGGGGACGGCGGGCGTTCTCGGAGCAGGAGGATTTCCATCCACGAGTTCGGCCTCGACTCCAACTACAACTCTGACCTCGACTCCAGGCACTGACCCCTGAGGGTCGTGAAGACCATCATCCGGGAGTCCGTCGGTAGCACACAGTGGCCGATGTTGACGAAGACCAACCATATGGAGTGGTCCTCGGTGATGAAGGTGAAGCTCCAGGTGCGGGAGACGTGGGACGTTGTCCAGTACGGCGATGTCGACAGCCACAAGGACCAACGAGCGCTCGAGGCGTTGCTCGCCGCGGCCCTGATGGAGATGGCAGCAAATCTCTCGAGGAAGAGGACTACTAAGGCCGCCTAGGACGCTATCGCTGCGGCCCAAGTTGGCAGCAACCACACCCGCAAGTCCACTCTGTAGAAGCTTCAGCAAGAGTGGAATCGTCTGGCTTTCAAGCCGAGCAAGGACGTCAACGACTTTGCCCTCCGTCTCTCCAGCCTGATGCAGCGGCTGGAGCGTACGGTAACGACAAGATCAATGAGGAGAAAGCCGTTGCAAAATTCCTGCACGTCATTCCGAAGAAGTACTTGTAGCTCGCTATCTCAATCGAGGAGCTGACGGGGCGATTCAAGGCATTCGACGACCGCAAGGAGATGGCGTCTAGTGGGCCCGTCACCATCGGTGGCAAGCTCCACCTCACTGAGAAGAAGTGGCTCGCCCATCAGAGGGAGCGGAAGAAGGGGGAGCCTTCTTTCTCGACAGGCAGCTGCAAGCGCAGCAAGCCGCGCAAGGCGCCCAAGGCGTGAGGAGGCGCCGAGAGCGGCGTGCGAGAAGGTGCCCAGGGCGGTGCCGCTGGCGAGTGCAAGCCGTCACGGGATGACAAGTGCCACAACTATGGCAGTTCTGGTCACTAGGCCAGGGAGTGTTGGCAGCCGAGGCGCAGCCAGACCCACGTCGCGCAGGGTGTGGAGGAGGAGGAGCTGGCTCTGTTCCTGGCTCGCGGGAGCATCGAGCTACTTCCAGCAGCATCAGTCTCGACGGCTCTCCTCCACCTCGACGAGCTGCATGCACACGTCTTCCTCAGCGACGGTACTAGCGACGACAAGATCGATGGCTAGTTCCTCGATAGTGGTGCCACGCACCACATGACCGGGCGCAGGGAGTACTTCTCCAACCTGAACGTCGATGTATGCAGCTCTATCAAGTTCGGCAACTCTTCAACCATGGACATCAAGGGCATCGGCTCCGTCGTTCTCGTCGCCAAGATTGGCGAGCACCAACTCCTCATTGGAGTCTTCTACATCCTCGCGCTAAGAAACTCAATCATCAGCCTTGGGCAGCTGGATGAGAGTGGCTCGCGCGTGGAGATCGATGGCGGAGTGCTCCGGATCTGGGATCGACGACAGTGCTTACTCACCAAGGTGGAAAGACAGAGCAACCGCCTCTACATCCTCTACACGGAGGTGGTGCACCCCTCTGCCTTGCTGCTCACCGCGACGACGAGGCTTGGCGGTGGCACGAGCGCTTTTGGCACCTCCACTTCGAGGCCCTAAAGTGGCTCAGCACCAAGGAGATGGTGCAGGGCATGCCGTGCGTCGACCACTGTCGGTGTTTAGACCCAGCAACCTACTGAGGGGTACCCGAGGTAGTGTTTTATGCGTGGGGCTCGTCGAGATCAGGATCCGATGTGTTGGTTGGATTGTATTGATTGAACTTGTTTGGAGTGGGTCCTTGCCTTGCCTTATATTGCTAGGGGCAGGGTTACAGATCGGTTGTTTACAAGAATACTAGTCGGATTTGACTAGAGAGTCCTACTCTAATTGCTATGAGTAGTTTCCTAATCCTTGACAAGTTCTTATCCTCCACGTAGACCACGCCGTCCTGCACCGTAGTCTCCATGTCTGACACGTCTCGGTGTACAACCCCGTATCTAGGACTGTCCAAACCTTCTGGTGAACCCATAGATATATGAACCACATGGAGCAGCTCTACGACAACTACGTTGTGACGAAGTAGAGGCGACACCCTTTCCCTCGCCAGGCGAGCTTCCGAGCCAAGGAGCGGCTCGAGCTCGTGCACGGCGACCTCTGCGGGCCGTTGACGCCGGCTATACCTGGAGGGCGGCGCTACTTCCTACTACTCGTCAACGATGTCTCCTAATACATGTAGGTGGTCCTCCTGGACACCAAGAGAGCAGTTGCGGATGCCATCAAGCACGTTGAAGCTGCTGCGGAGAATGAGTGTGGGCGCAAGCTGCACGTGCTATGCACCGACAACGGTGGTGAGTTCACAGCGGATGAGTTCGCGTCGTACTACGCCGACGATGGGATCCAACGCCACTACTCCGTGCCACACACCCCGTAGCAGAACGGCGTCGTTGAGCAGCACAACCAGATGGTGGTGGCCATGGCCCAGGCCCTCCTCAAGCAGAGGAGGATGTTGGCCATCTTCTAGGGAGAGGCGGTTCTGACGGCCATCCACATCCTCAACCGCTCGCCCACCAAGGCCCTCGACAGTATGACACCATACGAGGCTTGGCATGGGCGCAAGCTAGTGGTCGCCCACCTCCGCGTCTTCAGCTCCCTCGTGTATGTCAAGGAGCTAAGCCACGTCGGCAAGCTCGACGATAGGAGCACCCTAGGGGTTTTCATTGGTTACGCTGAGGGGGTGAATACCTACTGCATCCTCGACCTGGAGACACAGCGTGTGCGCACGGCGCGCGACGTTGTGTTTGATGAAGGGCGAGGTTGGGTGTGGGGTAAGTTGGTGGATTACGGCTCGACTCTGATGTACGACGACTTCACCGTCAACTACGTCCACTTCGAGGGAGCTAGAGGAGTGGGCAGCTCTTCTTCGCCGAGCGTGCCTACCCTAGTTCCCGGGTCTCCACCAACTTCGGCAAGTACTACTCCGACCGCGATGAGCTCTCCACAGCCACCACCACAGCCGGCCATGCTACACGCCCCTGCACCGGCAACTACTTCTCCGGGCACGTCTGCACCAGCACCGGCTCACGACGAGCACAGCTCGGTGGAGTTCGCCACTCCGCTCTCTCATGATGAGGACCGCGTCGACGCGTACCACAACGGTGAGCCTCTGAGGTATCTCACCGTGGAGGACATCCTCAGCGACCAGCCGGTGCCGGGACTGGTGCCTCATGACTTGGAGGCAGAGCTGCACCTCGCGTACGATGACGGCGAGCCTCACTCATTCGCTGAGGCTGAGGGACACGCGGCATGGCACGCCATGATGAAGCTGGAGATGGAAGTTGTTGAGAAGAACCATACTTGAGCTAGCTGATCTTCCTCCCGATCATTGCGTGATCACCCTTAAGTGGGTGTACAAGTTGAAGAAGGATGAAGCTAGTGTCAAGCACAAGGATCGCTTGGTGGCACGCGGGTTCGTGCAGTAGGAGGGGGTCGACTTCGACGATGCCGTCGCTCCTGTTGCACGGATGGAGTTTGTGCATCTACTCCTCGCGCTGGTAGCCCAGGAGGGCTGGCGCGTCCACCACATGGATGTCAAGTCGGCGTTCCTCAACGGCGACTTGAAGGAGGAGGTCTACGTACACCAGCCGCCGAGATTTATCATTCCCAACAAGGACGACAAGGTGTTGCGCAAGGCCCTCTACGGCTTGCAGCAGGCACCACGAGCTTGGAATGCCAAACTGGATTACACCCTGAAGACTATGGGCTTTGAGCAAAGCCCGCATGAGGTGGCCATCTACCGGCGGAGCAATGGAGGCAATGCCCTGCTGGTTAGCATCTATGTCGACGATCTAGTGATCATGGGCACCAAGGATGAGGAGGTGGAAGCGTTCAAGGAGGAGATGAAGACCGCCTTCCAGACGAGTGACTTGGGGCCTCTCTCCTTCTAGCTGGGGATCGAGGTGCACCAGGACGACTCCGGCATCACACTTTGACAGACCACCTACGCCAACGAAGCGTCCTCACGTCACCGGAGACTAAATGTAATACAAATATCAGTCCTAGGAGGCTGATAACACATTTATTCGATAAATGGTTCATAAACCGTACAACTCCCTAGGGAGTGGGCGCGAAAGTCACGCAGAAATAATAAGTAAATAAACAACAACAGCGAGCCAAGCTACTATCAAGAGACAATACTCGGGACTACACGACAGCGGAAGCATTTTGCAAAGGCCAACACCACAGGCAGCGTTGGGTGCGGAAGCGACCTCCTACTCGAAATCCTCGGCGTTGAAGTCTAGGTCTTCCTCTGAAGCAACAAAATAAGGGTGAGTACAAAAGTACTGAACAAGTCCAACCCCATCCACGGAGGGGGATACAATCAAGAATATGCACAGGATATATCAAGGATAAGGCTAAGGTTTATTTGCAACAAAGCTAGATTTTTCAACACATGCAAGGGTTCATTTTCAAAAGGATTTTCACAAAGCATTTTCTTTAGTAACTGAATCATTAAGTGGGGTTGATCCTACACAAAGGATCCAAGTTTTAATACTACCGGACTCCCTATCCACGGTAGCTCACGGCACAACTGCTAGAAACTTCCAAAATCCAACTCACACCATGAAAACCATCCACCACACAAACACTAGTTATGTGTCCAAGACATAACTCGTCCAATACCATGGACACGGCTACCCAGATAGGTTTTAACTCTGCAGAGGTTATACACTTTACCTACAAGTAGGGTACCGCAACACGATCACCTTAGTATCGGTGCAGATCCTATCAAAGCCATTACCCACCTTAGCTAAGACTGACTAGCCAACACGGAAGCAACCAAGGGGTTAACAACCTACCAACGAGGTCTTAACCAAGACATAAGTCACACAGATCGAATTCCTTCTCCATGGTCTCCTGTTGCTCACCAGCTCTCCTGATGGCTAACAAACCAGCTAGTGGGATTTATGCTAAGCCACCACCACATACAACGGTCGAGTGGTTGCACGATAGTTGGGTTAGGCAATATGGCACATCAACTCTATCCTTAACTGTGACAAGATGGATATCTCCCAACCTTGCTCAATCACAAAGGTACGAGCCCAACTTATTAGTATTTCACACAAGAAACACACATCCATCTCATCTAAGCATTTCTTTCCTTTATTTTCAAAAACCCATTTTTCTCATTTGAAAACACTCACACATTTATTCTTTAACAAAGCATACTATAGTCATGATTCAATTGAGTAACAAGGTCATAAGCATTCTAGCAGTAATTATCATCCAAACGGAACAAATCATATTTAGAGATAATTATAGGACAATCAAGGAATGTTCATAGCAATCAAGAGGTGGCTATCCAACCTCATTTTCAGTACTAAATCAATATGCAATTTTGTAAAATAGGCTAATAGGTTGTGTTTGAAAAACTGGGATAAATATGCATCAAAGGGTGCGATTGGACTTGCCGTCCTTAAAGTTGGTCGGAAGTTCTTGCTCGCGGTGCTGGTCCTCGGGCTCTGGCTCATGGTACTAATTATCAAGCTCCTCTTTGGGCTCCTCTTTGGGCACTCCGTGATCTACAGCACACACAATCGGGCACACAATAAATAAAAGAAAAAAATATTTTACCCGTTGAGCTCGAACAGAGAAAGCGAACGAAAAATAGGAGGAATGAGTATTTTCATGGAATTTGTAGATGACTCAGCGGGAATATAGTAGAGGATGACGTGGCCGAATTTGGGATTGATTGGAGAAAGTTTGGCGCATGAAATGACGAGGCAAAGGCGTGTTTAGGGGTTAAAACAAGGCTTAGGGGCTTAACTGCGAGGAACCAGGGACTTGTTTGTAAATATTTTTGGAAGGTGGAAGGGCTGTTCTGTGAAAAGAGTATGAGAGATGTGGGAGGGCTATTTTGTGAATAGGAGAAAGTAGGGGGTTAGATCGAAATTGGGGGGATTTTCCTTTCTTTTTCCCTGGACTGTGACATAGAGATGGGGGGTTTCCCCGGTGGCGGCCGGCCAGCCAACCTCGCCGGCGGTGAGGCCCACGGTGGGGGAAGGTGGAGGAGGGCGTGGAGGTTCCATTTCGCCTTTACCTTGGGTGAATCGGCAGTGGGTAGGGGCTTCGGCGGGCGGGCTTCAGCGGCGACGTTCCTGGTGGCGGTGATTTGGCACGAGGGAGGCGAGGAGCTTGGGCGGGGTTGGAGTGGCGTGGTCCACGGCGTCGTGCCCCCTTTTTATAGGTGGCGGGAGGGAGCGGGACGACGGCCGGCTGCGTGGGGGCCGGGGCCGGCGCAACGGCGGTGTGAGGCACGCCGGGCGGCACGGTAGGCGGCGGTAGGGGCCGGGAGCCTGGGCGCGGTTTTGGGTGGCATGGAGCGGGGCCTGGGTAGCACGGTGGCGCGGCAGACAGCACCGGCGTGCGGGTGGGGGTCAGGCGCAGCTAGCGCGTCTCGCTGGCGCACGCAGGGAGCCGGGGTAGGGGGCGAGGCGTGTGGGGCCGGGGGCCGGGAGCGCACAGGAGAGGGAGGCCGGCGCTAGCAGGCGTGGCCAGGGGGCCGGGGCAATGCGGTGCGCAGGGAGCCAGGAACCTGCGCTAGGAAGAAGAAAGAAGAAAGGAGGAAGGAAGAAGAAGAAAGGAAGAAAGAGAAGGAAGAAAAAGAAAAGAGAAAAAGGAATAGGGAAAAAAGAGAAAAAGAAAGGGAGAGTCAGCGGTAATTGTGGAAAATGGTCGGAGCACGCACGGCGGTTTGTCGACCAGCACGCGGCGGAATTTGTGGAGAGGATAAAAATGATGGTTGTCGGCTTTGGGTGCCAAGATGGCGAAATCGCCAGGAAGACGGGATTTTCAAGAGCTCAACGGTAAAAAGATTTTGAAAATAACTTTTTAGCGGGTGGTTTAAGTTGGTGATTTTTACGGATGTTACAGCCAAGCACGTCGTTGAGCTTGGTGGGCTCACTGACCGCAACCTAGCTCTCACTCTGATGGAGGAGAGGCTGAAGCTGAGCCGCGACAGCATGGCTAACGAGGTGGATGGTACACAATACCGCGCCTTGTGGGGAACCTTCGCTACCTTGCCCACACGCGGCTGAACTTGGCGTTCTCCGACGGCTACGTCAGTCAGCTCATGCAGCGACCAACGACGGAGCACCAGCAGGCCGTCAAGAGGATCTTTCGCTACATAGCAGGGACTCTCGACTACGGCCTCCACTACCCGAGGTGTCCCGAGGCGGCACACTTCATCGGCTGTAGTGACAGCGACCACGCCGGCGACATCAACACCAGTAAGAGCACGAGTGAGATGTTCTTCTTCCTTGGCAAGTGCCTCGTCAGCTGGCAGTCGGTCAAGCAGCAGATGGTGGCCCTGTCCAGCTGTGAGGCCGAGTACATTGCTGCTTCTTCTGCTTCGACTCAAGCTCTCTGGCTCGCTCGGCTGCTCGGTGATCTTCTTGGCAAGGACGTTGAAGCGGTGGAGCTCAGGGTGGACAGCAAGCTCGCTCTGGCTCTGGCAAAGAATCCTATCTTCCACGAGCGAAGCAAGCACATCAGAGTGAAGTACCACTTCATCCAAGATTGCTTGGAGGAAGGGAGTGTCAGGACGAACTACATCAACATCAAGGATCAACTCGCCGACCTTCTTACCAAGTCCCTTGGAAGGATCGAGTTCCAAGAACTCTGCTCTAGGATTGGGATGGTCCTCAAGACACGCAAGACTTAGGAGGAGATTGATAGACTAAGTCATGTGTGTGTGGGTGTGCTATTTACCTATCTATGTGCCTGTATGCACTTTATCTACTTAGATGCTCTATAGATGCTTTGCTTAGCTTCTAAGCCACCTAACCATGGTTGGCCTATATGTACTCAAAATCCTCCTTTGTGGGATGTGTGGACTGAGAAAGTGATCTATTGGGCTAACACCTACATCTAATATTTGGGCTATCGAAAGAATAAAGCCAAACTAGAGTACTGCAATGGCCAGGGGAAATTGAGTTTGTGAGCACAAGAAGGTACACCTGGAAGTTGGAACCAAACAAATTTTCTGTGCAGAAAGCAGCTGCACCAAGGGCTCTTAAAGATTTTGCAGCTGCTTCTTGAGAAGCAGAAACTTCTGCTTGAATACCTTGTTCCCATATTTTGTTTTAAATACCGGGCAATTAACCCTGTTTCGGCTTGCCACGAAGGAGTAACAACTACTGCCGAACTCACGAGTCAGGAAGTATTTTACTAGCCTTTTTGATCCAAAATCCTGCGTCTGTGTTTTTTGCGATGATATTATTGTTTTATTGTATGATGGCGGGTCCCATTTTTTTGGCTGCTTACAGTGCCTGTAAAATACAGTCGGATCACTCAATCATCCCTCCATTCCTATTTATAAGGCATGTTTATAAGCGTGACATGACATGACATGACACGGAGCGTGATTGGTTGCTTGTCAAAACTTGTGCATGCCAAAACTTTGGGAAAAAACTTGCCAATGTTTTGGTAAGATAAATGGGAGAAGTTACCAAATTTTGGTAACAAACCAAACGGTGGTCAAAAAATTAGTTTGCCAAAATTTGGGCAACAAACCAATCAGGCTCACGGTTTTCCAAATTAGACTTTGACCATTCATTTATTTTATATTATATTGTTTATTTTTATAAACTTATAATCATTGGAGAGTACATCTAATTGCAAATCCAACTATGTCAAGTTTATATTATAAAAATAAAAATTTGTTGGCTAAATTATTGGTCAAAGATTGTAAAGTTTGAATCTTGATATACGTGTGCGCCTTATAAACAGAAGGGGTATCCCTTTGGTTAAAAACTAAGTTGTTACCCACTAGTATGTCCACAAATATAAGGCATATTTTGACTAGAAAAAAGTCAAAACTTTACAAATTTTGAGCAACAATTAGTTAATTTATATACATGTTCAGTGTACAAAAGCTGCATCAACATATTTGTATTGAAAGTAGCTTTAAGATTATATTGATTTTGTAGATATTATTAATAATATGTTGTAAGAAAATTAAGAATCAAAATTAACTTCGGAAGATTCCCCCCTACCAAATTACGTTTTGTTTTAATGGATGAAGAGAGTACTTTTGATGGATTTGTTTTCTAACGAGGTGATTTTTTATGACGGAGCTAACGAGGTGATTATTAGAATAGTTTCGTAATACAACTAAGCTAAACTGCCTTAACCGAGATTACACTCCGCCTTAGTTCATCTTCGGAGCCATCGAGATTACCCTAGTTTTTCTTGCTTGATCGGCGGGATCAATTACGTGCAGGTCTACACGTATTTGAGCAAGCGCACATCAACGTATATTTTTGGGGTTCGTTTTTTACCTTAGCTAATTGACTCATTAACTAAAGATGTGCAAAACCTTCACACTGTAGAAAAGTTTCTAAATAAAAAAGTTTTCCTTAGGTGCAACTGACGGACAATCAAATCTTCAGCCCAACTATGATTTTAGCCCAACTGATGGACAATCAAATCTTAAATATGATTTGTCCTTATATTTTGAAATTTTTAGCCGCAAGATAGTAGGTCGAGTGCTATGCCTTTACTATCTGAATCTGAAAATTAATTTGTAGGTAGAACATTTGGTCATCATTGACTACATTATGAGGAGCAAATTGCAGAAGGATACTTGCATTGGTTGATTGCTCATGTTTCTTGGAGCAACTAGGCCATGATGTCAGGCTGTCAGGGTGTATACACTCATGCATGAATTGTTGAGCATATTATAATCAAGGACTGACCATTTATTTTAACTTTACAATTTTTTTCTTTTCATAGGCTGAAAGTTTTGTGGACAATCTCTTATATTCATAATAACTTACATATTTATAAAAGCTAAGATAGGAGTTGCATTAGTAGTGAATCTTACCAGAAGTTTTAATGCATGTTTAAACCAGATGTAGAACACATTACATATATATATAAATTGAGATTTCATCGTTCAAATAGGCCATGTAGAATTCAAAGGAGTTGTCCGCTTATTATTATCAGAGATGTATACAAATATTATGAAACATACTAAACTAAATTAGGAGCTAGGAGCTAGCGGATGATAATTTGAGAATAGATAAGAAATCGTAGCAACGCACGGATATTTATACTTAGTAATCTATAAAAGGGCCAGGAGGGAAGTGGCCAGTGACCACCAACTCAGATTATCCGCATTAGGAAAAGACCACGAATCTCGTGCAGATAAATCCATACCCGATACGTGACGGTGCGACGATGAATGGCACCATAGGATCTAAAGCACGGTGCTTAACAAAAAAGATACGTACACATGCTAAAAAACCAAAGTGATGAAGACAACCGCAGAATCGGATGAACAACACACACCAGGAGAAGAAGCGAAAAGCAGCAAGAGACGCATGTGCGAGGTGCGTATAACCTGACGAGCCCATATTTTCGCCGGGCACAGGCTACGTATACCTCGGATCGGATCGATCTGGGAGCGTCGGGGCACGGGAGCCGCAGCTATCGAAGCTGGATGCCACGGCTCGTGTACGTGGCCGAACTCCCTTTCAGAAAATCATCCAGAAAAAAGGGAGCCAAACGATCGAGAAAACACAGGAAGACCTGCAGCGAAAAAAAAAACAAGCAAATGATCGAACAAAATTGCAGATCTATTTCAGGAACGGAATTAGGCGAGGGATCGAGAGGGATCCGCTGCAAGAGGATCTTCGAATTGGTGCCGATTAGAGGAGGCAACAGGAATCGTATGCGGATTTAGGTGGTCTCTGATGGGTCCTGCCAGCATGTGTTATATAGCCGACCACCTGGTATGTGGATCTAGGTGGTTTCTAATGGGTCCTGCCTGCCTGTGTTATATAGCCATCCACCTGGTAGCGCGAGGGCAAGGGGAACCGTGTATACATGGCCAAATGGACCGGGCTAAACGGGCGGCACGAGGCCCAGCCTGTATTGGCCCGGCACCAGCACGGCTTGGCCCGCCGTTACGCGGGTCCGTGCCGGCATGGCCCGAGGTAGCAGGCCAGATTTGGGTCGAAGAGGCGGCACGTCGGGCGGCCCGTGGAACGGGTGGCACGACAGAGGCCCGTGTAACGGGCGTATAACCCCGACGGCTCCCCTCCACGCGTCAGTGGCATTGGCATCACACCCCCACCGTGCGGAACGCCTCGCCCACCCGCGGAATCCTCACCTGAATATTCCAATCGCTCCTCTTCCTCCACGCCTCAGGTGCTCTTCGGTCACCCACCCCAGATCAGAGCGTCGCTACCATGGGGAGCTCACCGGTGGCGGCAGCGGGACCGGGCACAGCGCCAGAGGACCTGCCGGAGGACGCGCTCCCCTACATCGTCGCCCTCCTCGCGCCGCCCGGCACCGCCGCCGCCGCTTTCTCCCCGGCGCTCCGCCTCGGCCTCCTCTACCCCATCCCCTCCCCGCCCTGCCCCGCCGCAGCCCACAGGCTCCTCCGCTCCCTCCACCGCCTCCGGCGCCTCCGCGACCTCTAGCGCCGCCTCCCCTCCTCCTCCACCAACTCCCACTCCCAACCCCTGTCCCTCACCACGTTTGAGTAGGCGGCGACCCCGCACGCGACGCTCGTGGCATCCCTCCTCGCCCCATCCGCGCGTGGCGGCAGCGTCTACAAGTCCCCCTTCATTACGCCTTCCATCATTGACTCCGGGGACACGGTCGCCGTCGCGGCGGCTGCTGCCGTGGACGTGCCAATGGGCGGCCCGGCCTGTTGGGCTATCATGCCAGCCCAGCCCGCATAAGGTTTAAAGAGGTTGGGCCTAGGCCTGTAAGATGGCATGGCGGGTGGCCCAACCCGGCACGACACTATAGCCGGGCCGATACAGGCCGAGCTG
Source organism: Setaria viridis (assembly GCF_005286985.2). Taxonomy (NCBI): domain Eukaryota; kingdom Viridiplantae; phylum Streptophyta; class Magnoliopsida; order Poales; family Poaceae; genus Setaria; species Setaria viridis. Next base: position 24,695,848 of record NC_048267.2, on the reverse strand, counting down.
ATACGGGCCCGTGCCAGGCTGAGCCGGGCCGCCCGTTTGGCCATGTATAGAACCATGTGACGTGATGACATCATGCCATCTCCCGTGATCAGGTTTCAGATTATTTCTAATGCAGTAAAGACGATGGGCTTCAAGCGACCCGCTTGACAATTCGGCCCAACTGGACTGACTGATCTAGGCCCTTTATTTGATCATTTTTGGGCATATCATACCCCAATCGCAAAAGAAAAAAGTCCAAATTACTCCCCTTAAGTATAACCAAAGTTTGAATTACCGCTAAAGTATTTTTTAAGTTTGAATTACTACTAAAGTATTTTTTAGTTCAGTTTACCCCTAAACTATATCATTTGGTTCAATTTACCCTTAACGCAATTTGTTTTTTTCTCTATGCATAAGTAAGTCTTAAGTTCAAATTTTGCAAGAAGATATCAAACATCATAAGACATGTTAGGAATATATATATCATGAATTTTTTTATCATTATTTTGATAGGATAGGATATTTAATAATAAAATGTATCCTTAGATACAAAATAATATAAAAAATAATGATGAAAAATTCATAAAATATTTTTTAATATAGATTATGATGGCCACTACCACCCTGCAAAGTCTCAAATTAAAATTCAACTTGTGTACGGAGAAACAAAAATAACGAATTGCATTATGAGGTAAGTTGAACTAAATAACATAGTTTAAGGGGTAAATTGAACCAAGATATGGTTTAAAAGATTATTTAGACTTTCGCTATACTTGAGGGGAGTAATTTGAACTTTTTCATTTGCAAAACAAGCTTTGACGAACAAATGATAAAATTCCTCTCAAAAAATCAAACAAATAATATAAGGAAATCATGAAAAAATATATACGAGATATGATTACACTAGTTAGATAAAAAATGGCTAGGAAAGCGTTAGCGATGGAAGTTTGATTTTCAACCTACAACTACAAAACCAGATATGAAGGACCATCCAACTGTTAAAACCTCAAACAAATTCAGCCCTTTGGATGGTTTCAAGGGCGGTTTTGCATTTTCTAGAAATTAAAAAAGTTTAGATTTAATTAAAAAATTCATAACTAATTCATTACAAATCAAAAAATATCAAGTTGGTGCCAAAATATTTTTGAAAATGTAACATATCCTTTGGTGTTCTATTTGGCATCATTTGAATCTTATTTATTTATGTTCCTTGAATTTTATTACGAGCAATAAAACACTAGAAATAGTAACAAATAAGATGTAAACAAATCCAAATAGAGTGCTGACAAATAGCCTACATTTTTATAAAAGTTTTGGTACCAAATTCATAATTTTTTAATTTGAAATGAATTAGTTATAAATTTTGGGATGAAATTAAAATTTTTAAAATTTATAGAAAATGCAAAACCACCCAAAGGGCCAACATTGACCGGTTTTGACAATTGGATGGCCCTAGTTGTCCAGTTTTATTGTTATGGGTTGAAAATTAGACTTTTTGTGCTAGTTGAAGAGTGTTCCCTTTTAGTTGTAGGGTCAGAGCACAGCGGAAGAATTCTGATGAAGCAATTAAAACATCTTGTACATTGTGCTACGATCAGCCGATCTTCTCACTGCTACTTGCTAGCTGTCCCTGAACTCCAGTCCAGTGTGGGCAGGACAGCCATGGCTTCCCCGTCAATGGCGACAGAGCCCTCGTCTTCGTCCGTGAAGCACTTAGTTGCGAACTTTACGCTGCAAAGGAACCAAGCGGGGCATGAGATGATATACCAGCTACGTTAGGATGGATTCTTGGAGAGGATGCCAGGATGGCTGCGCTGTACATACATGTATCGGCTTGTCATGCTGCCGTTCGCCGCCATGGCCCTGATGTGGAGTGCCTGGACTTGAGCAACCACCTCGTCTCCGACGTACACCGGCGCCGCGAACCTCAGCGTCTGGCTCGCGTACACCGCGCCTGGCTGCAGCACCAACTGTTAGTCCACATACTCATGTGCTGTTCGACGGAATGCCAGAGGGAGCGAAGGGGGTGGGGGAGCGTACGAAGTGGGCGGCGATGAGGGAAGGGAAGACGGAGGCCACGAGCATGCCGTGCACCACGCGGCCGCGCTGGAACCCGCCAACGTTCCGGGCGACGGCGTCGTCGAGGTGCACCAGGTTGCGGTCCCCGCTCACCGCCGCGTACGCCGCCACGTCCGCCTCCGTGAAGCGCCGCCGCTCGCGCACGGCGTCGCCGACCCTCAGCACCGCAGCTGGAGATGACGCGGCCGCCGTGGTGGTTGTGCGACCGAGAGGGAGGATCGCGCGGACGAGGCGCATCGAGGTATCCCGGAGTTGGGGATCCGATCCAATCTTTGTTCGGATGAGAGGCAAGAGCAGCAGCCTCCCCTTCTTCAAGCGTGGATTTTAACCAGAAAGTTAGTCTTAATCAAGTTACTTTAGCCTAACAAAAGAATTGGGTTGTTGTGCTCAAGCCCCTCATAATGCTCATAACTATTTTGAAATTATTTCTTAAAGAAATTATTGACCATCCATTATGAGGATTTTTAGCAACACAAAACTAATCTAACTAAATTTATTGTGAAAAATACTCTGCCTAATATTAAAGCAAGTATTCTACCTAATATTAAAACAAGTAAGGGTTCTGCATAGTTTTTTCCGTATGTCGTGGTTATTTTACAAAAAAATCCCTCAACTTTCAAGGAATCAACCCGCAGTCCAAATTCTGAAGAGAGGGGGCTCGGATGGAAAAAGGAGGGAAGGGAGGGGGTTAAGGGGGAAAAGGCTTCTCCCCGGCCTCGGCCCCAGCCGCCCGCCTGCCCGCCACGGCCGGGGTCGGGGTAGCGCAGGCGCAGCCAAATCAAACCCACCGCCACCGAATCGGAGCTCGCGTTGGCCGAATCGAGCCTCGCCGCCGCCGAATCGGGCCCTGCCACCGCCGAATCGGAGATCCCCGCAACCGAATCGAGCGTTGCCGCCGCTGAATCATGCCTCGCAACAAAAGAATCGTTCACCTCCTCCCGTCGCCTCCTCCCACCGTGGCACGCCGCCCCTGCCTTCCACGGTCGGGTCGCCTCACTGGGGTCAGGGCCGGAGCAGGGGCCGCGCTGCTGCTGCTCGGCTCGTCGGGACCGAGGCCACCGCCGTTCACTGGGACCGCACTGCACGTGATGCTGCTCAGCTCGTCGGGACGGAGGTCAGGGCCGGGGCTGGGCTGCTGCTTCGCTCGCGCCAGGCTCTTCGCTCGTCGATGCGCTGCTGTTCGGATTTAAGAGAGGAGCAAGCTGCTTGCTTGACCAGCGAAGAATTGAGCAAGAGAGAGAAAGGGGCAGGCTGTTGTTTGCATATTGCGTGAAGAAATCAGAGGGGGGAAATAGAAGGGCCGGCGGCGGTGGATAAAATGAAGAGAGGATAGAAGGGGGAAGAAATCAGAGGGGGGAAATAGAAGGGCCAGCGGCGGTGGATAAAATTAAGAGAGGATAGAAGGGGGAGACCGATACGGATCCCAATCACAAGGGTATAATAGACTTTTCACAATAAGATCACCTGTTTCTAGAGTTGGATCCATGCTTCTTGCCAAACATGTAGACGGCTTCATTATTTTTCTAAAGTTGGTAGAGTGAAGTTGAAGTGGAGTGGAGCTAAAAAAATTGAAGTCGAGTGCTGCCAAACACTCCTAATAACCATTTAAAAGGTAGTTATAGTCCATCCAAATAAGGTTTAACCTATGCCACCGTACCTACAACAGGATGTGCATGATGGAAAAGTTTGAGCGCGCCATCTCCTGTTTGATGAAATACGGTGCATGTGAAAAGATATTACATGGTCAGAAGAACTAAAGAGCCCCCGTCGAAAGCCATCAGAGGCTGATTTAACTCTCTTGCTTGAATAAAAAAATATTTTAATTTAATAGGTATTCGAGTGAATAAAAAAATATTTTAATTTAATAGGTATTCGAGTGGGAGGAAATAATTAAGTTAAAATTCTTTTAGTTTTCTATTAAATGTGTAGATATCCAACAAGTGGAATAAAAATTTAGTGTTGAAAATAAAAAATGTCATTAGTTTGAAAAAACACAATTGATCTTTTACCGTAGCAACTTTGCTAGTAATATATAAAATTATAAATATATAGGTTTGTCAATCTCTGTAAAATTTAATACATTAATTATTAAAGTGAAAAGAATTTGACTTAGGAAACTTGATGGCTTCGTATCTCTAATTGGAGTAAGTACGTGTAGATGTGTTTTTTTTCCTTGCAAACACTCAAATTTATCCTTCTTCTCCACGGCTCCAACCATGATTCTTTTTCCCACAATATGCAGAGCGACTTCTCTTCTCTATCTCCAGCCAACTCCGGCAATAGCAATGTGTGTATTATTTAGAATACAACCGACTAGCCGAGGGTTTTTTTTGCTCCTTAAAGCTCTGGCGGTCTCCCTTGGATCATCGAGCATAGAGGGAAGGAAACCCGATTGGTGAAAGCGAGCTGACTTTAATGGAGTGGTGGCAGAGGTTAGCGTTGACATGATCCTTCAACGTCACCGACTACATCACCCTCTCAAGTATAAAATCGGATATCTTTACAAAACTATTTAAATAATCTCTTATAGTGGTTTTGTAGAGTGATTTTGCTACACTAGAGTGCAGAGGTGGATCGAAATAGTAACGTGAATATACTGACAAGCGAGTCCTGACTGCAAGTGGGTAGCCCCTCAAGTGAGCACAAATAAGCACAGATTTTCAGCGGAATCGAAATAGTAAAGATAAGACTAGATGGCCGGAGTTGAGGAAGAAGAAGGGTTACGAAGGAGGTGGACCACAGGAGGTGCTCTCGTAGCAAGTGCAGGAGGTCACGGACTTGGAGGCTCCTTGAGCAACTGCGCCATGCTGTAGAATCCCAAGAGCTGGTCGACGCAGTTGCTTGTGGACTTGTAGTTGTCGGCATGGTGCCAGTCTTGTTGACCTTGCCGGTCGAGCTCTTGTCCTCCGCTAAGCTAGTTGGCAAGAAGACGAGAGGGACTTGACGCCTGACCTGCCCACTTACTAGCATCCCGCACTTGTCGGTCAGTCCACGTCAGCTTCTCGGTCCACCTCAGCTCTCCAACTTAGCAAAACCACTATGCTAAACCATGACAGAGATTATTTAAATGGTTTTGCAAAGAGCACTCCAGTGTGGCAAAATCACTATGCTAAATCATGACAGGGGTTATTTAAATGGTTTTGCAAAGTTTAGGGAATTAATAACTTAGTTTTATACGTGAAGGGTGATCAGGAGTCGATAGGGGGGTTGTTATGTAGGAGCCGTTTGCTTTTTGCCTAGCGCTGCCCTGCTAACAGTGGGCGCGCCAGCGCACGCGTAGCCAATTCCTCCGCCCAGGTTTCACCGAGGAGCGGACGAAAAAATCTACCGTGGCTGTGATGTTGCAGGTGTGGGCGCATCGACGCGCCACGTGGAGGCACTGAACCGAGCGGCAGCCAATTTCTCGCGGGCGCGTGGGTTTGGTGGTAAACCAAGCGTGCCCGTAGACCTTTTTCCTTTCTTTTGTTGTTCCTTGGAGCTCTAGTGAGGCGCCGTTTGGAGGGGGTGCTAAACTTTAGCACCTCACTTTTTAGCATATTTTACTACTTGGACTCCCAAACAGAGGTGCTAAAAGGGGTGTGCTAAAGTTTAGCACCCTCATTTTCTTTAGCACACCCAAGGAGTGCTAAAAGGTGCTAATGGGTGCTAAAAGTGGTCCCAAGCTCATTTTTTCCCCTGCTGCTCCCCTCTCTCTCCTCTCCACTTTTCCCCAAGCCAGTCATAAATGAGGGCAATATAGTCATTTCTCACCCAATGTGCTAAACTTTAGCACTGTATCCAAATAACCCCAAATGCTAAACTTTAGCACTCCATTTGAGAGTGCTAAAGTTTAGCACTGTGTATGGGAAGGAAACCCGACTGGGTGTAGACGAACGGACTTTAATGGAGCGGTGGCAGAGGGTAGCGTTGACATGATCCTTCAACACCGAACTTTTTTTTGGTGTTTATTTTAGCTTGCAAAAAGAAAAGCACAAAGCAACGCAAAATGAAGGATGACACTGTCATCCTTGAATCGGAAGAAGACAAGCGTCCAGAGCACTGGTGAGTAGGGAGGCAAACTGATCGGATACGAACGGATACATGCAGATACGAATACAGATTGAATTTGGATACAAATAGTGTCACGATGCGTTGAATATTGATATTCATCCTATTGGATCTTAAAAATCCAAATCCAACTTTGAGTATCCTCTTAAAAATCCAACTTTGATCCTATTGGATCTTAAAAATCAAAGTTAATCCAACTTTGAGTATCCGGATACGATACATTATCCGGTACAGTACTTAATGTTCGAATTCAAATACGAACCATATTCAAATACGAACCATAGATAATATCCGTACCGTACCACTTTCATCCCTACTGAGACCGCAGCCAGAGCTGGCCGGACCCCGGAAGTGGAGACACATGGATCCAGCGTTTACGCAGACTGGAAACACTCCTGTGATGCAAAACGGATGAACCACAGATCTTTGGTGCAAATGGATCTGACCCACTTAACGTAAAACTTTCCACTGAATCCTTTTGGTCTATACGTTGAAAAAGTAACGCAAAATGTACCCGTCTTTGACTTTCTAAAAATACATATCCAGGTGAACGCAGGCCAGAGGCATTGAAGATAATTCGACAGTAGCCACTTATCCAACTGGAAAAAATAATTAGCCCAATCACTCATGCAGCACAAAAACAAGGTGAGTCACTCGTGGCATGAGAAATGTAGAACCGGTATAGGCGTATAGCCAAGAGACCTCTTAACTCTTTGATTCGGCCACACGAGCTTTGTACAGGCAGATATAAGCCATGTGCCAGTCTCCTGTATAGGCAAACAATAGTCTTGAGTTAAAAAATTGTTCATAGTCTGCATTAAAATGGTCCTATTTCACTTGATGTATAAGGCTGTGGCTCACCTCCACCAGATAGTTTCAAAATGTCTTCCTCCTTGCGAATGTTTGGGTTGTCATCATCAAACTCGATCCATTTTCCTGAAGGCCAAAATGAAATTTCAGTAACCCTAAAAGAAAGGTTAAACAGTTTATTCTAGTAACCGAGCTGTAAGACTAGCTGGCCTGACCATTATCTTGCTTAACCCAGCCAACGTAGTGGCCAGAGTCTGCACTTCTTCCCTTGTGTGTCAAGACAGCAACCAAATCGTAGACACCAGTCAATTGTTTCTTTGGTACAGAAGGATCAGCTGCATTTAACACACAAGCAAGAAAAATAAGTTTAAATATAATTTGGTAACCCTAGCAGTTACCTCGATCAATAAAGGTAGAGGGTGAAACTTTTTGTAGCTTATAAACATGCAATCCCAAGAAAACAAGTTTGATATCAAACAGACTGTTATCATTACAAGATGAAGGCATAAACAAACAACTTGCCTTTGTCAATGTCCATGCTGGATGAGTCCCCAGCACTACTTGATGACCCCTGAAATGAAATGCAATAATTGCATCAGCACAGATTGAAGATCCAGAAACATGTGAGAGCATAATGTGACCGTTGATCCATTTATTTCTTCACAGCTCTTACTGATGATTCAAGGTACCCTAGGTAGCAGAAAACCATTACCTCATTTTCTTTTGAGCTGCTAGCTTTCCCCTGTGTTTTCAATCCAAACTTTGCATTTTCTGCATCTCTCAGCATCTTCACAAGCAAATTGAGCATCCAATTCAACACTGTAGCAATAATGATGGAAACACAAAGCTGAACAGCAAAAGGAGAAAGCTACCTGTCGAGGAGCTTGGAGTTTCTGTTTCAGTTCATCTGAGCAAAATTCATAAACATCCAGTTCCAGAGGGTAATCAACTTTCTGGCAATAAAAGAATCACAAAAGAGATTGTTTTAGCAAACATGGTAAACATTTTTAACACATAGTATTAGAGAGAAAAATGACGAAAGATTCCATACAGAACCCAATCATCAAAACATTGGTCAAGTGCAAGGGAGTAAAAGGCTAACATACTCGTAAAATCTTTGCCTTTTGGTTCGATTCCCTTTTCCAAAAGAAACGAACGAACTGCACAGTCAAGTACCTGAAAAGGAAAGAGTCTATATGTAAAATGTTTCTGGATAAGCGAGGACAAGTAAAAATGTGAAGGTTTTATGTACTTGCCTGGGCAGCTCATTTATTCTTGACTCTCTAGTATAAATCGCAGTTCGACCCAGTGCAGGTGAAACTTTCTCAAGTTCTGTTTTCAAGCCCTGTACACAAAGAATATGAATGATTGACACTGATCGTCTTATGATAATTCTGAGCATGATATGACAAACAATACTCCATTTAATTTTTACCTTCCCCTCAAAACCCACATAGAAGAGACAAGAAAAGCACAAAATGCAACAGCACACAACTATGGAGGTATTTGAATGGGTATCATCTTTCATGAACTTTTAGGAATGAACAGGAGGAAAGCAGGTGCTAGTTCCAGGTTCTTTCTCTGCAGCCAGTGGCGGAACCAGGAATTTTGAGTGGGGGGGGGGGGGGGGGGGGGGGGGGTTCGTCAAAAACTATCGACAACTTGTACATGTGACAAAAATATATATATCAAGATCTATTATATGTACGTGATAAAAAAAAATTTAATTCTTATAGTTATTATTTATAACCCATAAAAATCACAATTTCGATACAGGGAAAAGGTTAATGGAAATGAAGCATTTAATCATATTTTACTTTTCCCATTACACTATGTGCATTTAAGACAAAGGAAAATAGATATAGACATTTGAGAATAACAATCGCTTAATATGCCTAATGGCCTATATATGCGTGAAGCATATGTGCATCATGCATGTGCATTACCTGCTTCCCGAGGGTTGAAGTGCTCAAGTGTGTGACTATTGACTGCATGGCATACTGCTCGGTGCTGGGCTGCTCGCTGCATTCTACAGGCAGCCAAGGCAGAAAGCTGTCATGCGCGTAGTAACGTGGAGTTTTCTGGTTGGGTGTTGATTAGGAGTAGCTTAGCTAGTAGCTGCCTAGCTAGATGAGGATCGCATGCGCCGTATATGTTGTTGGGTGTGTCAGTCTGTGAAGTGTGAAGGATGATAGTGATAGCTGAAGACTGAAGTGCAAAGCAGGCCTGCCTGTTGGGCTTTAGAATCGATTGGGGGTTAAAAATTTTCACCGGTGTTAGGGGAAGGGGGGAGGGGGGGGGGGTGGCCCCTGCTGGCCCCCCCGGTTCCGCCGTTGTCTGCGGCAACTAAATTATCTTTGCTTTTACAAATTTGAATTTGCAATATATAGCGGGAAAAACTTGTTATAAAACTTTGGATTCCAAATGGGTTGGGGGGTTAACAGGGTGAACATGTAGGGGGAAGGAAAACGAATCAAATCTGGCAATAGGTTTCTTGGAGACTGGTCGAACTAATATACGAGCACTCTCAAATATAGATGGAACATTTATCTACTTGTAATTTTTCATCTCTGCTATCTTCAGATTTGACCCTGTGTTAATTGTTCTATCTCCTTACTCTGCCAGTTCACTGGCTCATCATAGGCATCTGCTATGAACAAACTCAAAGGCTTTTCGGGGCATAAGCAATACAGTGGAATTGAAAGATGTGTTCTAACTACTAGTAAAGTTAATAAACATCAGTAGCTTGAGTTGAAACTCAGTAGCATTGCCCAAGAACCTAGTAAAGCTGAAATCTACTACAAGGCATGCAGATAGGCAAAGAGATTTCAATCCATGTAACAAGAATTATCCTATCAGCACTAGCGATGAGCAATTTGTTGTCAAAAGCAAACAAAGAACTAAACAGAATATTACTTACATGCTTAAGTCCCTCATGAAGGTGGTTAACATCTTGAGATATATGACACTTCATGGAATAAACTGACTCTGTCTCCATGCTCTCTTCACCACTTTCTGCACAGTGGACCCTGGAAGTAAAAGAAATCATCAACAAATACCACAGCTGCGCTAGGGCATGTTCATCTATGTTGATATGCACAACTACTCATTAAGCAAATAACAAATTATTTTCCTTAAAAACAGAAAATAAAACACCCAAACAACATTTAGCCAATACAGCACTAAAACGATCATAAATAGGCTTCACAGTCACCTGTGTGTTTGCTATATAGAGATACAAAGTATAGGACTACAGTTTTATATCATTTACTGCTCTCGAAATCCATAAAATGTTTAAAGGACAACAAAACATAGATGTAAGGTGGAATCATCTGTTTTTCTGTATATAAGGTGTATAAAAAAGGATCATACCAAACTACCAACTGTATAACGAAAAATAACATACATATATAGGGCATATAATACAAACAGAAATTAGATATAAAGAGAGGGGAAGAGAGAACCTGCTCACAAGGTCTATCCCAAACAGTTGCTTCATCGAAAGAGCTGCAGATTCACTACAGGGGGTGAAAAGTAAGCAAATGGTTTTAGAAAGAGTAGCCAAACGTTGCCATAAAAAATTACAGGGGACTCCATTATACTTTGTAGTACTAAAAAGGGACAGATAAATATGATAAACATAATGGTTACAAGGGAGAAGTGCTACAAGTTGACACTGGACAGGTTACCTTGCATCTGATGTAAGAGTTTGAGAAAGTGTATACACAAGCTGTGTCCAGCATTCTTCTGCATCCTGTAATTTATTTAAATGAAGATGTACATTCATTACACAAATACACAGTAGATACCCTAACTCTTAATCATGGGTGATTAGAAGGAACCTGTTGCATGTAGACATTATTGTGCTGCTGGGCAAATTGTGGGTATTTTTTACGCAGTGTCTGCTCAGAATCAGATTTTTAAAAAGATCTGTTAGTATAATGTACATTTGACTCCACATGAGACCTCAAAATCGTCCACTTTACTAAACTAGATCGCATATAATTCAATAAGGTATAAATTAATAAAGCATAAAATTCCATACTGAAACCACTCAAATCAGAATATATACTGGAACCTAAACCTAAAGCAAATTCTTTATCAAAACAGGAACAAACTACAGGAAAAACATACAAGGCCTTTTCATTTGATACGCTAAATATGACAGATTTTTTTTTAAGAAATACTGAAACAGTAAGCTATGATTCACTCTGTTTTCAAATATTAGTGGTCGTTAGAATATTTATAATCTTCAATGAGTAACTGTAATAATTTTCATGGTCCTCAATGATAGGGTCTGACATATTCTATTAGTAGTAAAATACAACTATCATATTGGAATCTATTTAGTCACAAATCTAGTGATGTGTCACTAGTCTAGAAACTTTTGCATAAACTAACATCCAGATGTTTGACCAAACAAATACCGTGACCACCTACATTTTCAAAAGAGTTCCCTTCATCTGGCTCGTAGAATTTCAAGGAAAACAGTGGCAGAATGAGATCTATTAATCCACAACAGGAGAAAAAAATATATTCACTAGCCTAGCTATCTAGGATGAAATATCTTAATGATGGTGCTAACCTGCAAGAATTGTAGAGGTGCAACAGGACGGACACTTTGATCAAGCTCACCAAAGGTGTTACGAGTTGCAAGAGTCAAATTATGAGAGGCTTGGTCAACACCATTACCTCTTGCAGTATCTGAATAGCTGGACAAGTAAAAGAGAATTATATCAAACACCAAATACAAAGCCTCTTCAAAATTAATATTTAGAGAATTCTTTGGTTGAACCTTAGTAGCGCTGACTTCAGCTCTGGAACAGAATGCAGACATTGCAACGTGGAATTCATGTAGCATGTATTCCCAAGGTTATAAAGACCAGCACTGTGCCCCTAAATATCAGTAGGGAAAACTCATTACAGCAAAGAGAATATTAACCAAGAAAGAAAGAGGTCACACCACTAATACCAACCTTAGCAATAATAAGATATGATTTCAGTATCCCAGCTAATCATGGAAGAATTATCTATCACAATTTTATACAAAATTATATTGAAATAAGGACCTTAACTGTGCCTGTAGTTCCTACTCTCAGATGTCAATTTATACTGTATTATGATAAAATACATTAAAAATCCCAAGTGGCTAGTTAAAGAACGTGTATCCAAGCTCCTATTGTCCTCCAATGCCACTGAAAAGCCCAAAGCATATGCTCCCCTTTCATGTATGTCTCCAAAGGTTATAGAATTCGGGCACCCCATCTATTGAACCGAAGTTGTAATGACAGATGTGCACATGAAGCATATCATCATGATTCATGACAAACATACCAGCATCAGTTCCAATTGAATGATTAACATATTAATCATTCCAGATCCATTTTTTAATGGATAATAAAGCAATCATGAATTCAAAAGGTCAAGATTAAGAAGTAATAACTAATAAACTTGGATATGCACAGAACAAGATTTGGGTATGTACCAGTGCGACCACTTGCTCTTCTTCTGGTAGATCCTCAACAAACACTGGACCTTTCTCTGGAGCTTTCACAATTTCATCAGCTGTACCTATCATCATCAACTTTTGACCCTACAGAGCGCATTTCAAATTCAATTGTAATTTGGACGGAAACATAAATAGCATTTGAGCACTTGATGCAATAAAATACGAGCACATCAAATAAGCCAAGCATCTCACCTCTTTCACACCCAAAGTAGACCAATCTGCATCATCCTGTATTACACATAGCAAACATGTTATCCAGTTGTTACAGTGCATGAATGCACCATGGAAATAGCTGAATCTTTAAGCATTTAACAAAATAGTTTACCTTCAATATTCCACCCTTCACCATGATTTTTTGGCGTTCAGGTGGTACACCAGTTAGTGTGTACAGCTGACTCTTGAAAACAATAGGCGGCTGGGTAGTGTCGATCTCTATGCCTGGAAAGACCTCCTTCTGCCATTTTACGCTTACTGGAAATTATTACAAAAGCATTAGTTATATAGTGTGAAAGCAAATACGTTTGAGCTAATATTATATTGTAGGTGATAACACCAAAGTCTGGTGTTAAAAGGAAAGCTTATTTCTAGTAGTTACATAGAGATGGAAAACTACGTTCCTTAATTGATCTGTACAATATATTAAGACAACTTGTAAGGAAATTCAACAGGAAGTTTCATGCAAAATTATTTATTGAGCTCTGTAACAAAACAAGGAGCTAATAGAGAATGCCAGGTATACCAAAAGAGTTATTCATATAAATGATCCAGATAACAATATATCAAAGGATGCCAAGAGAAAAAGTGCAAGGAACTCTGAAGGATAGATACAATACTACCATAACAAAAAAAAAATTGCAAAAGTGGGTGCAATTAACTTACTGGTTTTAAAGCTTCCCATCTTTAATTAACAATATAATACATAATTGTTTTCAGTAAACCCACAAAACATAAACAATTTAAACCACAAAACAAAGACATCAGGCTCATGACACAGCTTTTGTTCACTATAGCCTCCTCATATCTTGCAGAATTTACCACATTCAATAAGCCCTAGCAATTTGCGGGGAAAAAAATCTAGTACCAACCCTAAGCACATGTAGCATTGTGCCACTGATGGACAGCGTACAAGGTCCAGCACTCCAGTTGTTTATTGGGCAGTGAAAAATTCATGGCATCAAAGAGAATACATTCACAATGCCTAAAAGTGGAATGACACCATTTTACCCGTCTCTCTTTCTAAAATAGAAAGCCACAGAATTAATCTTTCACTACAAAGCCTATGTTTGTCGACTTTTTGGTGTTCTACAATGTTACATCAAGTCAGCCAGTCGAACTTAGTGTGCTTTCCATTATCTCCTTTAAGGATGTGGATCAGAAACTGTTTTCATAAGAGGTGGCACGTTTAAAGCAACAAACATCAGTGGCTATGGGCCATTAGGCACACAAATTTGCACGGCTCTAGACGACATTCGGCCCTCTACATGCTTCGTGGCTCAAACAACGCTGTGCTTACTGGAGCACGCATCGGCAAGCAGCAAAGGCAAATGCGGCAAAAGAGAGCCTATTGCGCCGTGCAGTTCCGCGAGCCAGCACTCAGGTTCCAGAAACAAACCCTATGTTCCCAAGCGAAATCTCCCCGGAACACAAAGAAAAAGAGGGGAAATCACAGCAACCCACGAACGTTCCGGTGCCACGGCGGCGATCCGATCCCCGAACTTCAGGCAGATCGAATAGAGCAGCGGCAGGCCGGGACCATAAACGGGAGAAACACTTAGATAAACAAAAATCAAACTAAAAACCCGCTGCCGATTCGAGCCTGAACTGGAGGAGACCGGGGCGACGAGATCGATACCGTGGCGCTAGAAATCGAGAGGCTGGGGCGGGAAGGAGGAGGGGTCGAGAGGAGCTCACCGGTCGGCATGGCGGCGGTGCGGTGGAGACGGGGTTTACTTGCTGGAGGAGAAAGGAACGGGGCAGCACAGGCGAGGGGAAGTGCTCGGGGGCGACGGATGTTTATGGCGTACGTCTCTCTCTCGACCACGCCGAACTCCCGTCGGGCGCCTCTGCTGCTGCCGCTGGCTGAGGCCCAATTGATTCGCATGTGCTATTGAGGCCCATTGAGGCCGCACAATAAGAGCAGCCCATTGAATATCTCCCACCATCAATAACACTGCTGACTGCTGCTTAGCTCAACTCCAAAAAGTAATTCAAAAAATTCTTCCCTAAAACTATGTATCGGGGGTTCTTCAAAAAAAATTTCCCCCAAAATCATATCAATTCACAGCAGATCGCTAATAAATAGCCCCCAATATTTTAAAACAGGTCACGTCATCATATTGGGCCCATCGGAAGGGACACGCGAGCGTGCGGGAATCAGGATTGGGGAGGAATGCCAACGCTAAAATATACACGGTGGTAGGCTGTTTTCTAGCATTACTAAAAAATTGGGAAATGTTTGGGTGGACTGTTGGAGTTCGTTTTTTCTCTTTTTTCCAAAAAAAAAGTATTGAGGTAAGATTAGCGGTCTCTTGGAGTTGCTCTTATGGATTTCCTTCCTCTCAAAAATAGCTTGATTCTGTTTAATTTTCTTCAATTCGAATTGTACATTAATTCACATGTTCCAAGAGGTGGCGAATGCAGATTTTTTTCTGAAACAGAAAATTATACTGATAACATATACTTATTGACAAATGTTCATCTTAAGTAGGATTGCATCGCCATGCCACATCATCACCAATGCAAAGCAAACAAGTAAATTGTGAAGATCCACCCGCGCGCACAGGAGCCTATGAGCCATTTAGCCCCTGACCATTCTATATTTTCAATTTTTTTTAGTTGTCTACTCTATGCAATGGGCAATGGGTAGTGTCCAACACCTTGGAGCAACTCTAAGAGTCTACTAATCTTACCCCAATACTCTTTTTAGGGAAAAAAAGAGAAAAAACGAACTCCAACAGTACACCCAAATCTTCCCCAATTTTTTAGCAACGCTAAAAAAACAACCTACCACCGCGTATATTTTAGCGTTGGCATTCCTCCCCCAATCCTGATTCCCGCACGCTCGCGCATCCCTTTCGATGGGCCCAATACGATGACGTGGCCTGTTTTAAAATATTGGGGGCTATTTATTAGCGATCTGCTGTGGATTGATATGTTTTTGGGGAAAAAAATTTGGAAGAACCCCCAATATATAGTTTTGGGGAAGAAGTTTTTGGAGTACTCTCTTGGAGTTGCTCTTAGACAAGCATATATATATATAGCTTAGCTTTTGGTGTAGGTGTAGTAAGCGGAGTAGCATTGCCACGGTACATAGGAATGTTTAATTATTTGCCTTGAGAAGCTAGTTTTAAAATGGAACCTAGCCACATAAGTCAAGTTTAATCAACAAATTTATCATTTTTCCTATGTGTCAAGCCACCTCGTCGTGTCGGCATGGATTGGTCAGGTAAAATGACCCTTCTTCCCTTGCATCTCTTCCTCAAGCCTGTGCATTTGCTCTCTTCCTCTCTCCTATCTCTATGATTGGTGGGACCCACCCTTCTTCTTCCACCTCCAGCCAACCATGGATGAGCAAGGATGGAGGTGACCAAGGGCGAGCAAAGGAGAGGTTGGCTGCCGCGCGTCTACCACCCCTGTCGCCATCCGTCACCGCCGCCCTCCAGTCCGACCCCGTGTGTCGTTCGCCACCGCCGCGCTTTGGCCAGGCCCCACGCATCTAGCCCCGTGCGGGCGCCGTCTGATCTATCCCGCTTCGGCCGTCCCCCGTGTACGGCCCCCAACGCAATCCGGGGATGGGGAGCTCCCCTACACAGCCGTTGGCGAGCATGACGGGGGATGTCGATTGCTGGAGTGAACGTAGGATCCAGAGCAGTGGAACACGTGCAGCGACAGGGAGGCTGAGCACATGGTCGCAACGCAGTCCGACATGAGCAGCATTTGGAGGTCCTCGAGGGATGAGGAGGGGAAAGAGTGGCATAGGGACGCCTCGGAGGCGACGAGTGAGCAGGAGGTGGAGCCTGCAGTGGAGTTGGAATTGGAGCTGCGCATCTTGACCCACGATGATGACCCCAAGCTGCCTGAGAAGAATTCTTGAATGAGATTGCATGTATACCTCGAATTCTTGCCCGTATGAATCAAATCACCGAGCTTGTGCATCTAGTAATCACCATTCCATCAGCCATAAAGGCATCATGCATAAGAGGCATAATTGTTTGCATCTAGATTGAAAGTTGAAATGAAGTGAAAGCAATGGAATGAGCCAGGTGGGAAGGGAAAAGAGCGGGACCTTTGGTCTTGACGATGAGCTTGCCGGCCTTGAGCCGCGGCATCCGAAACTCATCGAGCGTGAGCGGGCGTCCTAGGCACAGAAGGAGCACTGGAGGTGGAAGAAGAAGGGTGGGTCCCACCCATCATAGAGATGAGAGGGGGAAGAAAGCAAACTCACAGGCGCTACAGGGAGAGATGCAGGGGCAGCAGGGTCATTGCACGTGGCCAATCCACGCTGGCACGAGGAGGTGGCTTGCCACATCAGCAAAAATGGTAAATGTGTTGACATAATTCTCTTTCCGGTGGTAAATATGTAGGTTACATTCTAATAATGGCTTCTCAAGGAGTGGCCTTTTTAGATGGCAAATACTTATTATATCCCCAGTACATATGGGTTCAACATACGTTAAGAAATCACTTCACATAGCCCCCCAGATTCTGGCTCCATCTCTATCCGGCTTCGTGGTTATATCCTAATTATATTATTACTGTTGCTATCGTGGATAGTCCATTTCTCGCGTGTGCTAGGAAGACATGTCATTAGCATAGCTAGAAATGCCTAAAATAGCTAAGCAAGCTCACAAACTCATCAAATACAGACCATCATTGCACTTAGAGGTTAGCATGCTATTTGTGGGCCTCTTACGATACCATCCAGAAAAAGGTGCATTACAATATGGTCGTACCATGTGTAGTTTAATGTGACATCATCATTTAAACAAAAATGGTTTGTAAAAGGAAAAAAACTATGAAACAATAGCTTATTTTTCTTTTCCTTTTTATCTAGATATATCTACATTACTAAACCACTATCCGATATATCTCGTACCATCTTTCATCTCTAACTCACTATATCTCTTATTTGTGGTTTTGCTATTTTCAACTATAACTTCCCTAGCTCTGCCTCTTCTTTACAGTATCCTGTGACATCTATCCTTTTATCCTTACACTCATCGATGTTGGTCAATATACCTCCTGTGGTGCTTCTTTAAGCGTATCATCAATGGAGTTAGGGGAGTCGATTTTAAATATATGTGAAAATATATCCACCATTAAAATATAGTAAAAAAATGTCTATAGGAGAGTCTATTTTAAAATCATAAAAATAATATCTCAGAAACTTATCTCGTAGTCTCCGATTACTATCTCTCTTATTTGTGATGCTACAGGTGGTATTTCCACCATATTGTTTTTTCATTATCACTGCTCTTGATCGACATATATCACACAAAGCTTCTCTAAGGGCCTGTTTGTTTCCACCCTCCTAAAACTTTAGCTCCTAAAAAGTGACTAAAATATGACTAAAGTGCCAAACACTTCTCCTAAAAAGTGACTAAAATCTTTTAGGAGGTCCAAATCTTTTAGGCCCTCACCCCCCTCCTAAAACCGACTAAAATCGGTTCTGGACCGCTCCTACCCCCGCACCCACCCCCACCGCACGCCAGACCCCGCCTCCCCCGTGCGCCAGACCCGCCTTCCCTCAACCCCGCCACCTCCCAAACCTGCCTTCCCTGTCCCCGCCGTCGCTAGATCCGCCTACCTCGCCGACGCCCGTGGTCAAGAAACTCTGTCCGCGCCCTCCCCCTCCGGTCCGCCGCCCCTAGTCCAACCTCCCCAGGCTGCAGACCCCCCAATCCTTGTCGCCGTTCCCTGCGCTCCCCCAACTCGCCTGCCGCTAGATCCGCCATCGACGCCGCCGGACGCCGCCACAAATCGCCGTCCGGGCGCTCCCTCGACGGATCTCCGCCGGCACCCGCCGGATCCCCGCCGCCGCCACCCACCGTATCCTCGCAGCTCGTCCTTGTCCTCCTACTCGCGGCGTCCGCCGTCATCCAGTCCCTGACGAACTCCTAGGACTGCGGGGTGAGTTTCTTCCCTCTCCTATTCTCGATCTACGATTCTTCCTTCCTATTGTTGATTTAATTTCGTGTGCAGGTGGATTGCGCTGTCCCCTCCCCCAATTCGGCCGCGCCTGATGGACAAGTATAATTACAGGGACTTTCTATCTCAAGGCTCTTCCTCCGGTGCCACCAGCTTCCGCAGATCCCCGCCTGATGCGGACGAAGACGACCTCACCTCGTTATTTCCGCTGGCGGCCCCCTCTCTGTCCGCTCCCCGGCAGCACATGGAGCGTTTGGATCTCAAATCACAAGCGGACTTCTACTCCGATATTCAGTCCTACCAAGAGTTTCTTCAGAGTGATGAGCCCGGTTTTGAGCAGGCAGTCCCTCGTCGGGCCCCTAGAGTGAGTGTGCAAGCAGCCGTCGGCAGAGGGCGTGGTCACGGCAAAGGTTTGCTCGGGGGTAAAGTTGGTTTTGGACGAGACCGAGGCAAACTTTCGGTTGGAGGGAGAGGTGGTAGCCGTGGTGGTCGAAGTTTGAGAGGAGGACGTGGTGAAGCTTTCTCTGCAGGCCACGGCTATCAAAATCTAGTGAATATTGATGCCGGCAAAGAAGAACAGGTCATGCCTTCTGAATCTCTCTCTTAGGTAAATTGCTTCCCCTCTCTGAAACACTCTCCCTGATATGCATGGTTTCCATTTCTCTTGTATTAAATGTTGCCTCTGATACGGTAGTAACATGTGTTGTTGCTATTTTATTTTTGAATTGTGTGTCATTGCAATGCTTAGTGTGACAATTTCTTTTCTGCTATAGAATCTTCATGACAGGGCTGAATGGTCTGAGGAAAACACACATTCTTATTGTGAACTTGCTGTTGAGGAAATTCGGGCAGGGAATTGTTTTAAAGGGGCAATGACACGTAGAGGTTATTGTAACATGAAAAAAAGAATGCTATTAAAGACTGGACTCAACCTTTCTATCAAGCAACTCAAAAACAGGTGGCCACAGTGTAGGACTTTGTACACATTTTGGAACATGATGCAAACTAATATAGGTCTAGGGAGAAGATCTGATGGCAGTATAGTAGCATCAGCTGATTGGTGGGATAAGGCATTAAAGGTAACCTATTTGTAATGTTGTCTAGCATGTACTGTCTTTGCATATGTAGCACTAGGTCTGTTTTTATTGTACTGATAAGATGCTTAACTGTTATACAAGGAAAAAGTGAATGTAGAAGGTTCATGTTTGGTGTGCCAACATATATTGGATATCTTGAGGAGATGTTTAAAGGACATTTAGTGGATGGAGCACCTTCTGTCATACCAGGTTTATCAACTCAAGAGAAGGGAGATGAGGAGGTAGACTTGGGTGATGATGAAGGTGAAGAACAAGAGGAAGAGGAGTTCCTGGCAAGTCCTTTGAGCAGTGGCAGCCGCAAGAGAACAAATAGCTTATCTAGCACAGCCACAAGCCCAAACAAGAAGAGTAAGAGCCCAATGGTCAAGATGTTCTAGGGGCTTCTTGTTGAGTTACAAGTTTCTAGGAGTAAGGAAGAAGCAACAATACAAGAAATGGTAAAACAAAGACAAGATGAGTTGGAAATAAAGCACCAGTACAAGCAGCTTGAGTTGGAAAAGAGGCACTATCTGAGGGAGATGGAGAAACAGAAGGAGTTGGAAAACAAGCAGAAGGAAAAGGATGACATAAAGAGGTGTCTTTTGTTGGTAAAGCAGGATGGAGCTGGTCCCACATCAACTGAATTTGGCATAGCAACAAGATTGTTTCAGCAGGAGTACTACAAAGATGTGTTTGACATGATCGACGATGATGAGGAGAAATTGATTTGGTTGAGGAAGACGTGGAATGACATGGAATGACTGCTATGTCTATCTGAATTGTGTTGTTTCTTTTGTTAGGAACTAGAATTGTCTTTTAATGGCAGAACCGTTTGTTATGTCTCAACTGTGTTGTTTAATTCTAATGGACATGTATTGAGGTGTTGAATGAATGTGTGCATTCAATGCTGTGAATTGTGTTATTTCATTAGTGTTTATTGCTTTGTATATTGCTGTTTATATGCTTTGTATATTGCTGTGTATATGTCTTAATTATATCATTGGTAGCTGCATAATATGGCTGTTTATTCTAACAAACAGTACTGATTTGCTTATTTTTGTTGTTGCAGGAAGAAGAAGAATGGGATGACCAATGGGATGAAGAGGATGATGACAGGGAGGACTTTGATCAAAGAATACAATCCTATATCTTGCATTGTAGGAAGAAGAGGAGAAAAATCTTGACTATTGTTGCTGCCATGTTGGGTATGTATCACTTCGACACTTATATGAACAAAGCAGCTCACAGAATAGCAACAGAAATTGGATTTGAATGGGTCATGAGGACACTAGGAAATAGCACATCTTGTTATAATATGTTTAGAATGAGTCAAGATTTGTTTCTGAGGCTGCATAGTTTGCTAGTTGAATCTTATAGATTGAAATCAACTAAGAGGATGTCATCAATTGAAGCTTTAGGGCTGTTTCTAGGATATGTGGTGCACCTCAATCTCTTAGACAAGCTGAAGACCGTTTCACAAGATCACTAGAAACAATTTGTAGAAAGTTTGATAAAGTGCTAGAGAGTGTGAATAAGCTAGCAGTTGACATCATTAAGCCAAAGGACCCTGAGTTTAATTTTGTGCATCCTAGGTTGCAAAGCCCTAGGTTCACACCATTCTTTGACAATTGCATTGGAGAAATAGACGGTACTCATATTCCTGTAATAGTGCGAAGTACCCAAGTAGTACAACATATGGGAAGACATGGGTATACGAGTCAGAATATCATGGCCATATGTGATTTCGACATGAGGTTTACCTTTGTGGTGGCTGGTTGGCCTGGGTCAGTCCATGACATGCGGGTTTTCAAAAATGCAATTGACAAGTTTGGAGACAAGTTTCCGCACCCACCTGAAGGTAATGACCTAGATTGCATGCATTTTATTATTATTACAACACTAGGTCTGTGACTTACATAATTCATGTATTATGAATGCGCAGGCAAGTTCTACCTTGTTGACTCGAGTTACCCAAATCGACCGGGATATCTTGCACCCTACAAAGGAACCAACTACCATTTACCGGAGTTTAGACAAGGGCCAATGCCAAGAGGTAAAAAATAACTCTTTTAACTACTCACATTTTTCACTTCGTAATGTCATTGAACGGTCGTTTAGAGTTCTAAAGATAAAGTGGAGGATATTGCTTGACCTTCCTAGCTATCCAATGCAAAAGCAAAGCCGTATAATTATTGCGTGCATGGCACTACATAATTTTATTAGAGAGTTTTTCGAGAGATGTGGACTTTGATTTGGTTGATCGTGATGAGAACTATGTTCCATTCGCCGAAGAATCCTCTTCTCAGGGTAATGTGTCAAATGTACGTCATGGAGACGAAGATCGAAACATTAACGAGTTTCGTGATTGGATAGCCGATGGTTTGTTTAGTAGAGCATAGATGTCAACTTGTAATGATGATTTTATTGATGTGTTGAATTTTTGTATGGACGAGTGTGTATACATTTGTGTGCATTTTTTTACGTAATGGAATAAACATGTGGCTAAAAAAACCCCGCATGGAGCTACCTCACTGTCACAAGACAGTAACAAGGAAAAATTTGGCGCCACCAGGTTACCAGCACAAATGGCGCCAACAGGCCAACTAATTTTGGCGCCAGAACTCACAGGGGCAATTTTGGCGCCAGAACTCACAGGGGCATGGAGTGAGGGTACTAGGGTCATTTTGCCATGACATTTATTGCTTTTAGTCACTTTTAGAAGGTGGAACCAAACATACTTTTAGGAGGTGCCTAAAAATTGTCTAAAAGATTTTAGGAGCTAAAATTTTAGGAGGGTGGAAACAAACAGGCCCTAATTCAAGTATAGATAGAGTTGATAAGCATGTGTTACATAATTACGTAGCTACTGATCGAAAATTAGAAGATGGGATAATAAATGGAATATGCGAAAGTCAATTTTCAAGTATCAATGCACGTTTGTGATTCGAGGACTACTTCAGTCGACATCTGACCTGTCACCGTCGATGTAAACGCCGAACGCGACGATTTCCCAAAAAACCAAACGCGACCGCGTTATCCAGCCCGATCCGCAGAGCCCGACCCAACCCCTGTTCATAGTGGCATCGCGTCCGCCGGAACTGCCCAACGCATCCATTTTCTGTTCGTCTTCCTCGATCCGAAACGGAAACCCCCTGCGTGCCCCGCTCCCCCGGCTCATTCATTCCCCATCTCGTCTTCTCCCCAGTCCCCAACCCAGACGACAAAACCCTAGCCTCCTCTTCCGTGGGATGGGATGCCGTCCAAACCCTACCCCGACCCCCTGACCGCCGCCGCCCCCGCGACCTGGATGTCCGCATGGACGGTGTCCGGGCGCTGATCGCCGCCGGGGCCACCGCCGTCTGCTGCCTCGTCGGCGCCTTCTGGGCCTTCCGCTCCTCCTCCCCCTCATCCTCCTCCAAGACGCAGCAATCCCCTTCCCTGAACTGCTGCGGCTGCGCCTCCTGCGGCTGCCGCGCCGCCAGGTCCGCCAACGGCGAGATGGCCGTGGGCGGTGAGAACAAGAAGAAGGCGCAGGAGCCGGCCCCGCCTGAGGGAGGCGGCGGCGGTGCCTCCATGATGGAGCAGCTCGTCCCCGAGATCACCACCCACGCGCTCAGCTATCTCGACTACACCAGCCTCTGCCGCCTCTCCATGACCAACTCCGCCATGCGCCGCGCCGCCAACGACGACGGCGCCTGGAAGGCGCTCTACCACAAGGTGCGCTGCTGGGCCTGATGCGCCCACAAGCATCCCTTGACTTGTCCTTGACTTCTCTACTGTCCGATTGGCAATGTAGTTATCCGTCACTGCTTGGTTCCACTCTTACTAGGACTGTCTGTCTTGGATTAGGCTTATTACATTTCTGCTGGTGCATGCCATTATCCTTAGGATGTTTATTGAGGGATAAAGGTGCTAGGATACGGATTGGCCCAATACGGAACGATTCGATTCTAAGCATTAATTGGATATGATGGAGGGCTAAGATTTTGATTTTACCGGGTTATACGTTATACCTATCACACTCTAATCCAGAATCTCTCAGTAGCTGAAATTTATGGTAAAGCGTTGTGATTCATCCATGAGTCTCATCAGACACGTGGAATGAACCAAACATCCATCATCCATGGCTTTCATATCGCATCAGACATGTGGAATGACCTGAACCTTGCTACTGCATGCATTGCCATTTCTGAACTGAAGGGAAATTAATTATACCCGTATACAACAACAAAAACGTCACCTTGCTTCAGTTTCTGGATTTCTCATAGCCGTTTCAGAATCTAATCCTGCTGATTGACATTTGACAAATAAGAAAGTTTCCGTTATGCACGTGTACTAGTGTTTGCCCAACTTGGTCACAAATCATAATAATGCTTGTTTATATACCATTATCCCTTCTAATTGTCCATGCATCTTTGGCAAATTCATATAACTTTTATTTTTGGTAAGTGAGTCACGCAGCTTTAAATTCAGAATTTCACTTGTTTCCTTGATGTTATTATGTATAGTTGTGTAGTTTGACTGTTTAGTAACAATCCTTGTGACTATGTTGAAATAAACTTTCTACAATTTCTGGACTTCGTTTGCACTCTTGTAATGTAAATCAACTCTTGTAGGATTTTACGGTGGAGCAGGGTACTATAAATCCACCTAATGGATGGAAGGCATACTATGCTGCTACAAAAGCCATCATGAATCTTAATGCAGAGTTCTATAATATCATCAGGGAAGGTTCTTTGCCAGCAATGAGCCGATTTTGGCTTAATGCAGATTATGTTAAGTGTATTCATGCGAATGGGGAGTTCTTTACTGGGTATGTCCCTATGACTTCACTTTGATCTATCCAAATTTCTAATTTATTCTCTGATTTCCACTCTCCATTTCGCAACATATGTCCATGTCCTCAGGCGCATGTGTTTCACAATGTATGCCTGAATGACCATTGTTATGTTGTTATCAAGAGGTTTTAAATGCAACCTATGTGCAGCACTTTGCATGTTCGAGGGGTGGACACCTAGCTGTCGTTGATTTATTGCTGCTTTTGCATCGATGTTGGTCTCATTGGTCTTTGTAAAATTGTTGGCATGGTTATAGTGACATACATTGTGAAACATAGCCACATAAGAAGTGCCTTATAGGGTGGTTTATCTGATTGAGAATATATTTCGAATCATTGTATATATATATATATATTGAATCA
Source organism: Setaria viridis (assembly GCF_005286985.2). Lineage (NCBI taxonomy): Eukaryota > Viridiplantae > Streptophyta > Magnoliopsida > Poales > Poaceae > Setaria > Setaria viridis. Next base: position 24,671,001 of record NC_048267.2, on the reverse strand, counting down.
GTGTGAAGAAAATCTGTTTGATATAATACGTTGCCAGTTAGAGAGGTGATATAGGCTTCCGCCTTTTGCATATGTGGAGAATTGAAGGAATTTTGAGCAATCACATGAATGGTGCAGAGGCACATATCAACGTGTTACTGGTAGTTATTTTTGTTTCTTTTTACAAACTTCAAACTTGGCTGATAGTTCTTCAGATTATAAAAATAGAAACACTCTGACCATGCCATACAGTTGTGTCCATGCCCATGAGAAATAGGTTTAAACTTGTGAAGTCTAGTTATTTATATAAATCAATACTATTAGAAGTCCACAGCTAAGCATATGTATGCCAATTTCTGCAATTCTGTTAGTACTACGTTTATCCTGAGGTCTTTTCATAACGACTTTTTTGTTTGTTTACTTTGTCTCTGTCCTTTGAGTAGCTCTTAACTGTTGTGATCTTGCAAAACTATTTATGTATTAAGGTCAGTTGTTTTTTCAAAGAGATGGTAGTTTTTATGTACACTATGTTGGCAGCTGAAGGGTATCTAGTGTATCACCGCAGTTAGGTGAGCCAGGCGATCGGCTTTTAAAACAGTGCGCGTGCATATGCTTTTTCATCTTATTTTGTGGGCAAAATTGTTTAAACTTCACATATCTGTGGATAATAGTAAAGATGGACTCTTGAAAATTTCCTCTTTTGTTGTGTGCTTGCATAATTGCTTTCTTGCATCCATGCATATTGGTTGAAATTCTGCAAGAAGTGAAGTCTGTATGCTTTGGCAGATCCATTGGTTGCATTCTTGCAGTAGGCTGTACTTGACCATCTGTCGCTGAATCACAGTTACTAACTATACCGTACAAGTAAAGAATGAAACTCGTTGAGTAGAGGCTCTGGTTCTTATGAAATTTTCTGAATGTGGATTTAGTGGTCTTACAAGTATAGAAAGCCTCTGGTGTGTTCTGTTCCATCTGGGATGAAAGTTACGTTTGTATGAACTATGAAGAAGCCTTTTATTCCCTGTATCAAATTGATTTTCTAAAGCATTATGTAACATGTCTTCCTGTGGCAATGCTCATTTCGGTGTTTAACAGATACAATGCGGTGATGGGGGGCTGGAGCTTGCTGTTCAACTGGGGCCAAGATGGAGGGCAGGGCGTTGGTTTCCAGATACGGGATGTCCGGGTTCGTGTCCTTGGTGAGGTGGCGTGGGTCAACTTGAAGGCGAACATCGACCTCGACCCTGTGCTGTGCCATGTGACGAATGTGTTTGAGTTCCGCAACGGCAGGTGGTATATGGTTCACCATCACAGCTCGCTGATGGCTGAACCTGCTCCGCACAATATGTTTGGTTGAAGCTGGAGAAGGAAAACAAGAAATCTTCCTGAGGTAGCATGATGGCGTGTCTTCATGACATGTGTTAGATTGTCGGATGTATTTGAGGAGAGATTTCCTTCCCCCCATCGTTTCTCTCGGTTCTGGATCTCCTGTTTGTTGATATTGCGGGTCTGGATCTCCGTGCTGCAGTTCTGTATAAATGTGTCTTAGGTGTTAACTTAATTGGTGAATGAAAGGTTATGGCGCCCTGTGGGCTGCGGCTGACTCATCTGGTGCCTGCTTAATGCGTGCTATCTTGTTGTTTGACATGCCTGCCCCCTTGCTGTGCGGCTACCATCTGCTTTCAGATGTTTATGGCCTCGAAGGGAAGCTGCTAGGTGATGCATTTTCGTTTTTGTTCTACTTAAAACCATAGTGGCCGGACTGGGCCATGGCCGGCCGCTTGCAATTAGCTGATGCTCCGGGATCGCGGGTCCATTTAGGCATGGTTTTATCGCCAGAGGACGAGTTCGCATCCCAGAGAAACACATCCAGTGAACAGAGCAAGACCGTTCATTTTGTTGAGGGGGTGCAACACAGGAACATATCTGAAAGTGATTTTTGTACATGGCAGCTGAATCCGAATATACGTCTTACATATTCTTACAGTACCAGATGAGAAACGAGGGCTATTCCTCTGCAATCATCGCGCTAGTGTCTCATAAAACAAAACAATGGGACGCATGCCTCATAGCCCTTATCAAACAAAGGTAATAAATGCTATACTGGTGGTATGCACTCTCGGTCTTGCCCTCCTGTTGCTCGACGGCGGCCTGACGACGACCGATCGCCGGATCAGGCGTCGTCCTTGTCTGCGAAGATGTCGAGGAGCGCGAGGGCCTCGGTGACGGAGAGCTCGAGCCGGAACTTGGGCCCGTCGTAGTGGTGGAGGATGGGGCGGAAGGCGTCCTCCTCCAGCGGGTCGTAGATCTTCCGCGTCGCCACCCGAACCTGCGCAGCGCAAGCATCGCATCTGCCATCAGCATACACCCAATCAAGTGGAAACGTCCCAAGTGCTGTTTGAATCATCTGCGTGTCGGACTCCGGCCGGGACGCGAATCCTCTGCTGACTGACCAAGCCAAACAGACCTGACCTGGCTTTTTCAGACAGGTGTACTAGGTTAGGCGGTCACTGCACACCTCTGCCAACTAATCCACTATCTAGAAACCGCGCCGATCGGTCCACTTTTTAATCAAATTGAGATTCCACGCGACGTTTCTCGAAAAACACAAATTAGAAAACGAATCGCTGCTGTGAGTGCACGATAGACCGACAAAGACCCTTTTGCACGTCCCGACACGCGATACACTGTTTGGCGTTGAACAGTTGAAACGCTAGTAGTTGGGCCGATCGATCGTCCGCCATGACTAGAGTGGCTCGAGCTTAAGCTTAGTCATCGGAGCAGGTAGGAAAACTGTGAGGGGGGTACCGTACCTGTGCGGGGAAGCGCGACTCGCCGGGGCACTTCTTGTCCTCCCACGCCGTCGGGTCGATGTTCGTGCCGCCGAAGCTCGCGGCCTGATATGAACACGACCGATTGAGGTGAGATCGATGAGCCCGAATTACGTAATAACAGACTAAGTTTGTCGGATTATTTGCAGATCGAATTGCATGGTTTGGTTACCTCGAAGATGCCGTGGAGCTGGTGGGTGGAGTAGTTGTAGAGGAAGAGCGGCAGCCCTGGCCGGATCGCCCGCACCGAGTCCCTGTACCGAGACGGCAGCCCTGCACCCCGCAAGGCGTTGCTCAGCACACGAATCGCCATGGTTTCGAGATCAAACAGTAAAAACTGGTGATCAAGATGTATAATATGCATATTAGTTATTACCGAAGAGCTCCCTCCGGAGGTTCTCGTCCATGGTGTCGTTGTTGCAGACGAAGATGTACCCGCCGACGGTCTCGCCCCGCGGCAGCGCCTCCGACGCCGGCAGCGTCTTGAACCGCTTGTCCGCGGCCGACGCCGCGTTGCCGCCCTCGTTCTTGGCGTGCTTCTTCTTGCCGTACTCGGAGCCCTGCTTCTTGCCGTGGCTATTGCTGTTGTTGCTCGCCGGCCTCCCGGCGGACTTGTTGAAGTAGCTCTTCACCACCTCGCCGCTGTTGCTGTTGCTGTTGCTGTTGTAGCCGCCGTAGCTCCCCATCTTGTTGAAGGTGTTGTTCTTGGCACCATAGCCGCCGTTGATGCTGCTGCTGCTGTTGTTGTAGGCGGCGGCCTTCTCGGCCGGGAGATTGGGGAGGTTGTTGTACCGGTCGGCCTTGCTGGTGGTGGTGGCGCCGAAGGCCAGCTTGCCGGAGCCGATGAGCCCGGGCCCGCCGTCGTTGAGGTGGCTGCTGATGTTGTTGTTCTTGGCTGCTAATAAGGTGCCGTCGGCGGGCGACGGCGTGGCGAAGAGGCCCGCGTCGGCCTGGGAGTTGCGGCGGTCGGCCGCGGCGCCGGCCGGGGACCAGATGGAGTCCCCGAGGGAGAGGCCGGAGAAAGCGGCCGCCTGCAGGCGCAGCTGGTCGCTGAACTGCCAGAACTCGCGGTCGTAGCCCTCCATGCCCGGCCGGCCCTCCTCGTTCGCTCGCCCCTGTTTCTTTCTTCTGGGTTGCTGCGAACTCAGTTCGCCGGAAAAAGAGAGATAGGGAAACGCGGAGCAGAGGAATGGAACGGAAAAAAAAAGAGATGGAGTGGAGTCTGGAGTGCAGGTGCCGCCGCGTGTGCCGAGGGCTTTTATCGCCGGCTCGGTGGGTGTGGCTGATTACCAGTCAATTGGCGATCGAGGCCGGACGTGGCCGTGTCCCCCCGCGGCCGGGAGGGGAAGCTTCGGGGAAGGTGGCCAAACCGCGTCGCGCCGTGGCGAGGGGACGACGAGACGTGGATGTCTCGGCACGCGGCGCTCCTTCGTCGCTACAATGAGGCTGTACACTTGTACTCGACCATTTTCAGCGCTCTTTGTCGGATCATAAGATCATATTCCGAAACTTTTGCGAGGAAAAAAAAACGGTATATACGGATCGCAGGGATCTCTACTGAACCTATGCGTTTGCACGAGCAACTGATCTTTGTCTCCTATCTTGTTTTCCCAATCGTGTCTGCTTGGTGGACGGGAGTGAGCCGTGTTGAATCGTCGATCCTTGCGAATCGTTCGGGTTCGCAAGCACTTCCAGTCTTGTCCGTTCTGTTGCCACGTCGCAACACAAGCACGGCTCCAGTTGGTAAGCGGTCAGCACGTCTGCTGTAGACGAACAGTGAGATGAGCCGCTCACGGTTACACACTCATCACTTTCGGGGGCGTCTTCCTGACAGCAAGAAGCACAGAGCAAGTTTGCAAACACTCCCTTCAAAAATTCATTAGCTGACGCGCGTGAATGCTCTGTGGTTACTACTAGCCTAATACTTGGACATCAACGCTTAACGAGAGACAGCTGTTATGCACCTGCTATACTTTTACTCGGAGGAGTGTCGCAACACAAGCACGGCTCCGCGTTCACACAAGCTTAACCGAATCTCCTGGATCGCCGATCGCGTTCATACCGCAAGGAAAAAGAAAGGGCGACGGATCCGCGACCGAGACCAACGCAGGCGACCCCGAGAGCGTGGCCATGTCGCATGGGACCGGACCGCCGGCCTCTCGGATGACCTCCTCCCCCCAGCGCGCCGCGCGAGAACGTGCGCGCACTCTTGTCCTCTCCTCTCGACGTGACCCCGCCTCGCGGTCGTGGGGCCGCCGGACGCCACCGGCAGCGCCGCGCGATTACAACATAATATTCATGTGCTAGTTTAATATTTATGTGTGTCCTCACGTGAACTCCGATTAGGGACAACTTTAAAATAACCATACAAGTAAAGAGTTTCACATACAATTCACATAATTGCAAATCAATTCAAGTAGCCTTTAATGGATATTCAATGAACACAATATACAAATCATGGATACAAATGGAATATCATCATCTCTATGATTGCCTCTAGGGCATACCTCCAACAGTCTTGATCTCAATGTAGTCGTTGGAGTCTAGTAGGTTCAAATCCTGATGGCTGGCAACTCGAAAAAATAGTGGCGGGGTGTTAGCCTGTGGCACTTGTAGTTGTTTGGACCCTCCTCCTAACAGGTGGTCGCCAACTCGTGATCGGTTTAGGTTCTGGTGCAGCTGAGATTTCTTTTTTAATGCAATGTCAGCCGGTCGAGGTATTAATTGTCTAACTATATGGCATCTAATTTTCTGTAAACTTGTGCTACTTTCATAAACTGAAATACGTTAATTTACCAATGCACTAGTAGCAATTTGCTATCAAATCCTAAAATTATAATCTCATACCATATCGAGGTCGGCTATTTATAGCAACTCGACAAGTTTATCTGTCAAATGTCAGGACATCCGACAAGCGTGGGGAACCCAGATAATAACTAAGCAAAAAGCAATGGACATTATCAGCTCCAAAGCAAGAGGCGAACCGCCATTTGCGAAGAACGAAGGGGCCTGCTATAAGAACCCATCCCACCTCGCCTGTTTCACCACCCTCTCCAGCGCTGCTCCACGAATAGATACCCGTCGCCACCGAGCAATTATTTAACAGAATAAACCATGGGGCCAGCCCACCCACGGCTCGTCCTCCTTGCTGCGGTCGCCTTGCTGTTCGCCGGCCTCCTCCCCCAGGCATTGGGGAGGGGGAAGGGACATGGAGCCGGTGCCGTCAACCCGCAGGTCGCCGGCATCTGCTCTCGCACCCCGTTCCCGGAGGTGTGCACGTCTACAGCCGGGCGGCACGCGTCTAAGTACCCGGTCATCGACAACCTGGCCGTGCTCAACATGCAGGTCGAAGCGTTCTCCAAGCGCGTGGCGCAGGCGCGGAAGCACGTCGCGAAGTCGGCCCGCACCATCCCACCGGCGCAGTCGCAGGCCCTTACGTTCTGCGACACCATGTACATGAACACCCAGGACACCATCGGCGCGGCGCAGCGGGCCATCACGTTCAAGGACACGGGCACCGCCAAGATCATGCTGCAGCTCGCCGTCCAGGATTTCGAGTCGTGCGACCGGCCGTTCACTCAGGCTAATGCCGCCAACCCCATGGGGAAGTTCGATAAGGAGCTCAACCAGATGGCCAACAACTGCATGACGCTTGCAAACATGATCTGATCCATGCGGAGGCAGTTAGGCATGCTTGCACCCCCAGCGTGAGGTGCAGAGACAAGCATGCATGGACGTGGAGGACTTGAGATTTTCAGATTATTTTCGAATTCATTTAATTAATCCATTATGCGTTTTATTGACTAAATCTACGTATTTGTCGATTATATTACCATGTTCCGACCTGCATTTCATGGGTAGGTCATGAAATGAGGAAGAGGGCCCCTTTCCATTTGCTTGTCATCGAGCTTTTGCTTCCTTTCGTTGCTTACTAATTTCTAAGTTACATGAATTCCTATAATTATATAATATGCGCATCAACGTCTAAGCCATAAATAAAATGGTTGTTGCCTTCTCGAACCGAGCTATCTATCCAGATCTAGGTTGAACGAAGCACGGGATGTGCAAGGTTGGAGTAGGGCTACCGGTTAGGCAAAATTAGCCGGTGGACACTTGAAAAAGTTAGCTTTTGCTGGAAACCACTAAAAAAGATGTCTTTGCTAAAACACACTAAAATTCTGTGGTAATTTGGTGCTGGACACCGCACTCATTATTATACTCGTTTTAAATACAAAGCTACGCGAAATGACAAGTATACCCCTGCCTCTTCTTTGCCTGCACCCGAATCGAGTCGTCACCGCCTCCTGCTCCCTCCCGGCGACTTCACCCTTTCTTGACGGCCCCCTCCCCGCGACCATCCCGGCGCACTTCCCCTTCGGGCGGAGAGGTGTCAAGCAGTTTGGGGAGCCGGATGGATGACCATGGATCCTGGAGCTCGATCTGCTTTGCCGGTGGATACGAGATGAAGCTGCTCCTGGTGCTGGCTTCTGCGAAGGATTTGGTTTGGCGTTGATTTGGAAGGTGGCGCTGCAGGAAGTGAAGGAGCTGGAGGTGGCTTTGCAGCTCCCTGGTTGGTGCTTGAGTGCTTGGTGTGCTTGCTCTGCTCTGATTGGAATCAGGGGAGGCTCCAGCTGCAGCTTCGAGCTTCTGGTTTGCCTGGATTGGCCGCCGCTGGAAGGGGCTGCTTGCCTGCTCCAGCTGTCGGGATGGGTCGACGCAGGCATGAGCTACCGCAGCCGCCGGGAGAGGCCGGAGGAGCGCGCGGCGCCCGCTTCCTATGGCGGGGCTCGCTCTAGGTGGCCGCAGCTCCAGCTCCTGGGCACGCGCGCACGGTGCCGGCTCGAGGTGGCCACGGCGGTTGATCCGGGCGGCTGGCGTCGCTCACTCCAGGAGATGACGAAGACGACAGGGGTACGCAAGTCTTTTAAGAATGTTTTGTGAGCTGTTTGAGTAGAAAATATTATTAAATGAACCATGTCCAGTAGCATATTTACGTAGAATAGAATTCTAGGTCCTGTTTGGTTACTCTTGCTTAAAGCTTAGCAGCTAAAATTTGCGAAACTTTAGTTGCTAAACTTTAGCAAAAGCTGTTTGGATACTCTTGATAAAAGGTATTTAATGAGCTGTAAAAAGACCTATCTACCCTTATTAAAGGTGCCCAGGAGCGGGGAGATAAGCAATAAATGAGGGGTATAGGTTGTCCAGCCCACCTTTTAGCAAGTTTTAGCAACAAAAAATTTGCTAAAGTGCTAAACTTTAGCAACTCAACTTTAGCAAGTTTTAGCAAGGGTGTTTGGCAGTTTAGCAGCTAAAGTTTAGCAAGGTGGAACCAAACACCCCCTAGTGTCTTTTCGCAAAGCCACATTTATTTATGGTATGGCTTTTAACGGTGTCCGCCAGCCAATTTTACCTACCGGTTATGGACGACACGATGTAAGAATCCAACATAAGTGACACATAATTTAGTGACGGAAAATAAAAACACGTGACTAGTGTGGTTTTAGTGACATAGATTTTCAACCGCGTCACTAATGTCTTTGCCTGAGCAAGTGCTGTGAAGCATTAGTGATGGTCCTCGTTGAGTTAAGTGACTGGTTGTAAAAAGTCCGTCTTTGGTAAGTCACACTAATGATGCGGTTTATAGGAAACGTTTCACTGCTATAGACATTAGTAACGTGAATATTCATAAAATGCGTCACTATCGATACATATTAGTGATGCAGGTCGTAAAAATACCATCACGGTAGCCTAAATTAGCGACGCGTGGTTTATAGAAAACGCGTCACTGCTATAGATATTAGTGACGTGAATATTCATAAAACTCATCAGCTACATATTAGTGACTCAGGTAGTAAAAAAAAACCATCGCAGGTAATAAGAATTTATTAGTGAAACTAGTGACGGTTTTATTTTCGTCACTAATGTGAATCACTAATGGATGGTAAGACATTTCAGTGACGCGAGAAATATCCATCACTAATATGGATTTTAGTCGTCACTAATATATTGTTTCTTACATAGTGCGAGTCTCCCTTAATGTAAGATGAATTTGTAGGTGGAGGTCTTTGAAAGCAGATTTTGAACTTTAATTTCGTTACTCCACGTACGAAGTCTCCCTACATTTCTGAAAGAGTAAATTGCACCCACCATACAACAACTTATCAGGTGGGTACAGATTGGTTCAATAACTTGTAAAATGCTCACTTTAGTACAATAACTTGACAAGTATATGCAAATTAGTCCTACAACTTGTAAAATACTCAATCTAGTACAATAACTTGATAGGTGGGTGCAGATATGTCCAAGAACTTGTAAAATGCTCAATTTAGTGGAATAACCTGATAAATTGGTGGATCTGCAGTCCAAATATTATAACGAGCAACAGATTTGCTAATGTCGGGTTACGATATATTTGCATTGGAACAAATTATCGAGCATTATTTGACCATTGATATTTACATCATAATGGCAACACCTTTGCCAAGACTAGAACCTTTAGTGTTTAGAAAATTAATGTCATGTCTTCATAATTTTTTATACTATAATTTAATTGAGCATTTTATAAATTGTTGAACCAATTTGCACCCACCCACTAAGTTCTTTTATGATGGGTGCAAAACTGAACCGGGAGCATACTTCATCGAGTGGTGGGCATCACTCCTGTCCCGGCTCCCAAACCGGAAGTGAAAGTATTCTACACAACTTGAGTGGAGGAATTCACTAGGTTGATTGTACCACATTTGGCAAGGATGCTTTGAGCCATGAAGTGACTTTCTAAGCATTACACAATATATGTTGCAAGTTGTGTTTGGGGATTAAGTATTTGGATTCCTTCAGGACTCCATAAATAATGCACAAAAATCCAATGACTACAGAGGTGTATGTTGTCACTACATCTATCAACTGCATAGATAGATGATTTTACTGCCATAAGTATAATATCAAAAATTTATGACTCGTAGTATTGGAGAATAAATAGCATTGAAATAATGCTAGAGCTTGCGTAAAACCCTTGTTGCTACTAACCTTGCTTGTGACCACCATATTGTTCCCAAATCCATTTCTCGTTGAAAACAAATTTTTATCACAATAAACATACAATGAAGCGTTGGAAATATTCCAAACACTTCTTCAGGTGAGCGAGGCTATCTTTGCTTTATTGCATCACTCTACAAGGTCTAGTTTGAACACAAAGGTGCTCTGCCATGGCCATGGTCTATTGGATCATTTGAAATGCATATATGCTGAGAAGTAAGTGTCGACACATGTAACCTTTAAATAGCATAATTCTCCAATTGACATGATGTCTACATCTTATGCACCCTTATTATTCATCATGACTTCTTGAAACGAGAATCAAGGGCTTCCGATAACCCAGTCTTAGTATTGTGCACCACTGTGCTAGGTTGTGAATGCCTTTCATTCATAGGATAATCATAATCCTTTAGGTGTCTACCAATAGTAGGTTGGTTGCCAACAAAATGTTGGTCTACATTTACTATCTTAGAAGGTCTATCCTTCAGTTGCTTGCAAGCAGCCTAATCCCATTTTGTGACCATATTTCTCCCCCTCTTATTTACAACAGTGGTTGCAACAGGGAGTTGAGTGGTTTTACATGGCACCACCACTCTTTCATGCACATTTTATAGGATCTGTAATATTTTATGACACCTCATAGTAAATGCATATGGAAGTTGATTTGCAATATATTGCAAATCATATGAATCGAAGAGTTCGGCTTTAGTACGGGATCCTGAGCTTGAAATGCTTAATGCATTCCAATAAATTTCCTAGCATTATTCCTGGTACCTGAAATCTCCCCTAATGCCTGGAAATGCTCATGATTGAAATGTAACTAGCATACGGGCCGTAGATAGATCCTCACAAATAGGTTCTAAATGATCAACGGAGAGTGAAATCTCACATAGATCCCCAGTTTTCTGTGTGCCCATAGATTTACACTGTGGTGGTGAGATTGGGATGTTTTAGAAGAAAACACACCCAATGTACGCAAATGGGAAATACTTCATGGATTCCCACATACTAAAAGTATACAGGGGGAACTAATTAAATGCAGTTAATCACCAGTCAAGGGCATGTAAAACTACCTAACTCCAACAAACAGGTTTGAACAGACAGGTTGGAAATGGCAATTCACTAGTAACGGTCGTGTGATGATCTTAACTGTTTGAATCATAGATTTGTCATATCCATTGTGGATATAATTCTGAATACCTAGGAAATACAATCATCATTGTAAGCAAATTAGGTAAATTCAGTAGTGTGCAGGCTAATGTGCTCAGAATTGGAGCCATGATTAGTTCATGGCTTTGTGTTGTCAGTAGGACACACTAGAAGTCATCATATAGATGCATCATATAACCATGTAATGCCTGAAATATCCATACAATCTTTGTACTAGACCACACTTGTTCTCTTGATGGAGTTCAAGGAACTTAAGACGTTTAGATCTGATTTTAAGATAAGGGGGACTCAAAATCTAGTTCCCTGTGGTACTTGTAGAGTATCCATGCTACGGGGAAAATCATGACCAATAGAATTGCCTATAATTTTTCACTTCAACCCAATGATAGAATGGCTGAGTTGATCCTACCCAGTGTGGTATGCATCAAAGGCATGAAAAATTATATCAAATGCAACATGTTGTACGGGGAGATGTATGTAGAATACAATCCAAGAGAAATGTTTCTCAGAAATACGTATGCCATATCCATTACTATCATCTTGTGTTTCCATATGATAGAAACTTTTATGGATATCTCTATAATTTGTAAAGATATGAGTCAAATCAGGATATAATAAAACATCCTAGATGACTCCAATATCATAGGGAGCATGATAGTGGACTATCATTATATTGCATGGAGCTATTGTCAAAACATTCCCTCCTTTTTTTCAAAGGATTGTGAGAATATTTTATTCCCCTAGTATAGAGTTTGTGGTTCAATTGGCCACAAGGCACATTTCTTCCTCAATCGGAAAAGTTCCCATACTATATAGGACAAGAATTTAATTAAATTCTTATTAATTATACAGAAATATAGTATTGAATATTCAATACGAAGGTATAACATTCCAATATATACGAGTTTGTACAACTCAAAAATCATGAGTTTGTACTCCCCTAATCACAACTTGAGTTTGTAAAACTCAAGTTATGAATAAGTTTGTTCAACTCAAATATCATGAGTTTGAACATATCACAACACAACAACTGGGACATCAATGATAGTGAGATTATGCCAAATCTCAAAGTGGATCATTTGTATAGTACTCCATGAGCATGTCATCCAGCAAAGTGGGGTCCTCTTGGGAAAGAGAAGTGTTGTTACATGATTCAATAGGAGCCACAAGTAAACAACCAACCACCGGTGTTCGGTGTTGTGTTAGATTGAAGATTGAAGGGTGCTTCATATCTTGGCTCTGATGAGTACTTTGTATCTATTAGGGACTTATGGTACAGGATTAGGTGCTTTGTCATTGACACTATATCAAAATGTACAATGTAACCACATTTATGACAAATGAGTTGTCATTCAAATTGCCCTTCTTATTATGATTTTCATTAGACATTTGCCTCTTGTTGTCTTTGCATTTATCAGTCAGGTTCATAGATTAGCAGGAGTGTCAATCCATTGAACCTCGTGTTATTCTCAATTTTATTCTATACACTATGAACCTCAGGAGAGAGGCGCCACACAAATTGGGCATTGATGATGATTCTTCAAAAGAAGTTCATCATACTATTCATCATGTGTTTGGAATGAATGGAGAATAATGTTTGTAGTTTGCAAATTTCAACTTTCGCGCAAAATGTTATGAACAGCAAGGTTGTAGTCTAAAAAAAATATTGGAGACATACATGGTTCCACTCATAATGTAGTAGGTCTTATGAGTTCCTTTGCTATTCATTGTGCACTTGTAGAGGAAGTCGCAAAGCACATAGGTTCTTTTCCAATAGGTACTCATGAGTGAGATTTGTATGGATGTTGAACCTTAAATAGAAAGAGAGCATCATACTTCTTCTAGGTGTGAAGAGGTGGATCCCATTTTTTGGGTTTCAGTAATCACCTTTAGTAGTCCATGGAATGTAAAATTGATCTTGATATCTAATGCACATGTATAGGATAATCAAGCCGATCAGGCGAGTCCATCGAACTCTATTAAATTAATTATCCCTAATATTATATATCCACTGGTTTTAATTAATTCACAGTAGGTAAATTAAGAACCACATTGGTGATGTTGTAAAATTGATGCAAAATATGAAAAACACCATAACATCCTATATTGGAGAATTGGAGGTAGCACAGATGGTGTACCTCGTAATTGAGTCATTTTTGAAAAATTTGTGGACACACCATAGATAATCTCCATGTAGTTAAACAATGGAGTGGATCACCTAGTAGTGGGTAAGAATCTTGTTGCCTAAAAGCATGGTCTCTGGGTTGATATATTCAAACGGAACATACCGCAGCTAACGCTTAGGTCTCCACTACCCTGTGCTTGACCAAATTTCAAAAATAAAATGGTAATGACCATAAAGGTGTAGACCAAAATTAAATATCCAAAAATATTTACTTCGGAGAACACATGTAGGTAATTATCATAAAATGTAGGCTTCTCATTGATGGGCAAGTAACTTGCTGTCTAAAGACTTGGTCTCAGTGCAAATAAATTCTTATGAAGAACTTATTGCAGCTAATGCCTAGATCTCCATCATGTGTTTTTCAATCCCAAGTTGAAGACATGTAGTATATTCTGCAACAAATTCATCATTAATTAAGGAGAGCTTACTTCAGACAATTCTATTTTGTTAAAATGCAATTTAGAAAGTAAATTGTCAAATTAACAATATTGACAAACATGTGGTACGAGAGTTAATACTCTGAAGGAGTAAACACTCTACCGTACAATATTGGCAAAATTATATGAGATCCTGCAGGGTTCTCGGTAAAAGAGCCAATTTATGTATGTTTAGAAACATGCTCATTATAGGAGAAACATACATAACATTCTAATCTGAAATGTGGACTATGGAAGTAAAAACTCAACCATAAAAATTATGTTAAAGTAAGAGACTAAACAGAATTATGTAGACCATGAACATTTAATTAAATTTCAGTAGTAAATTATGTAAACTGGATGCTGAAAAAAAATGAACATAGGAAAAATATTGGGCCGAGCCAACTTCGAGTGCACCTTGGAAAGCGCAGAGTTTCCGGTGGAAACTACCGACGTCGGTGCTTGACTCGGGCGTGGCCTCTTCGCATGCCCTATGCAGCCGCTGCCGCATGGCGTGGGCACATGCCCAGTCGCGCCGACGTGTGCCGAGCGCAGCCACCGTGGGTGTTGCAGTGCCCAAGCGGGCGCGCACCCTGGAGGACCAGGACGGGGGGCTGAGTTTTGCTGCTGCATGCCACAGGCGTTGCCACAGCCGAGGCTTGAAGGGGCCAGCATCGCGGCATGGGGACGAACAGCAACGGCAAGCCCCGCTGCCACAACCGCAGATGGCATTGACAGGCGGATGCTGCAGCCGTTTGTCGTATGAGGCTGAACAGAAGGGCCGGGTGCTGCCGGCACCGCCCAACAGCCTCAGATAGGCAACTGATGCATAATCGGTACCAGATGTAGCCATGCCACTCGCCTACGGTAGGAGTGCCAGCGAGAGTGGTGCTGTAGCCATAGGGGCGCGATGCAGGCGAAGGGGTCTGTGGCGGCATGGCGCCACCACCACCCATGTCGCCTCTATCTTAAGCGCATGGAAATGGAAGGCCTGGACCGCTTCAGGGCTGCATCTGCTAAAGGCCATGCGGGCCATGAAGATTGGCGTCATTTCCCAAGTAAAAACATATTGAATTGAAGAAATCTGCATCGGTGTTTACCTTCACTGGTGGAAAGTACAGATTCAGTCCTGGTTGGATAGAGCCATAGATCCCGAAAATCCAACCGGAACTAAATTTTTGAGACAAAAGGGGTTCTTTAGTCCCAGATCATTCACCAACTGGGACTAAAGGGGTACGTGCCCACAAAACGACGGCCGCGAGATAGCGCTGGTGAAGGCGATGTCAACGCTGTGGAGGGCAGTGCGCCGCGGCATCTCCTTTTTCTCTTGCGCTTAGGAAAAGAGCGTGCTGTTAACGTGTTAAAAAGTGGAGAGCGAGAGCGCGGGAGAGATAAATGACAAGAGTGAATGTCTGTTAGGACTTGTAACTGCTTGCACCCCTTGAAATTAGATTACATAGAAAATGTTCTCTAGCAAAAACATAGATAGCCCTGCCACTTGGCTTCTATAGTGCATTCTCATAATACATCTAAAAATAGCAGTTCAACTGGTTCATGGATTGATCTAGGAATGTTTCGAATCTATTTTTTGCAAAGTAATTACCAAAAACAACCTACAAGGTATGACCAAAATATTATAAAAACAATAAACTATATACCATATCTAAACAGTAAACGATATACAAATGTAGATCAAAAAGATATATTGTAGATGCCTTGGATACGAGAAGCTTTGTATAATTTCACATATTGTCGAACTTTCATCAAAATAATTGTATAATTTTTTTAGGTCAATGCGCTTATCTTCTTGTTTTGTTGTCTAAAATGTTTTGATTATGATAAATAATTTCAATGGTACACACCTTCTGATTATTCAAAAATATTCATGACAGTTTTGATGGCACACCATTTGATTTTTCTGAAATGTCTAGACTATTTTTTGGTACAATATCATCTATTTTTTCTAACAAATTAACCGCATAGTGTTGGTGGACAAACCATTTCTTTACTTAGACTTCTCGGGTAGCCTTGCTATATATAGACGAGGAAAAAGTCCAAATTACTCCCCTCAAATATAACCAAAGTCTGGATAACCGGTTAAAATATTTCTTGGTTCAGTTTACCTTCTAAGCTATGCAATTGGATTCAATTTACCTCTTAACACAATTTATCTTGTTTGCCCTCCATCCACAAGTAGAGTCTTAAGTTCAAATTTTGCATGATGATAGCAGATATCATAAGACATGTTAAAAAACATAGTAAGAATTTATTATTATTATTTTTATAGGGTAGTATATTCAATAATAAAATTATACTTGAGATAAAAATTATATAAAAACTAATGATAAAAAATTCACCAAATATTTTTTAATATAGATTATGATGTCCACTAGCTCCTTGCAAAGTCTCAAATTAAAATTCAAGTTGTGTATGGAGAAAAAATAACAAATTGCATTATGGGTAAGTTGAAGCAAATGGCATAGTTTAGGGGGTAAATTGAAAAAAAAACTTTATTTAGAGAGTTATCTGAACTTTTCGTTATATTTGA
The DNA here is from genome assembly GCF_005286985.2 of Setaria viridis. Lineage (NCBI taxonomy): Eukaryota > Viridiplantae > Streptophyta > Magnoliopsida > Poales > Poaceae > Setaria > Setaria viridis. The sequence goes on along the minus strand of NC_048267.2, from coordinate 24,654,837 downwards.
AGGGAGTAATTTGGACTTTTGCCTTTTAGACCAAGGCCCCTTCTGGATGAGCTAAAATAGCATGCTAAATTTTAAGTTTTTAATCTACCTGTGCTATTAGCTAAACATGGGCTAATAATTAGCCATGATCTGTGTAGCTCATATTTAGTTTTTTTATTTCGCATCCAAATAAAAGGGTCAATGTTTACTCTGACCGAATTCTTTTGCAGAAACCCGTCCGTAACGGTTTGACTGTTAATATGTTATTCTTGTATTATTGGTTAATCATGTTGGAGTTGTTGTAAAAGAACCGGACTCTAAAATCAAAGAAGGAAAGGAAGACTAGAAGTTCTAGTCATGGTCTTATTATCGTGGGCTCTTACAAAAATTCTAGGCATAGTTCAGAGTATATATACGAGGGATATCTTTATTTTTAAATCATTAATATTTAGAAAATAAAGAATAATCTCTTATACTTGTATCTTGTCCACTTTGTTCGGTTCTTGTGCTTGTCGTGCAAGACGGGAGAGGGAGAAGATCCAACCGCTGATGACGCATTTTACAACATGTTATTAACAAGACCGCACTTCGTTGACTATGTTGGAGGAGTCGCCAATACTTTGACGATGTCGACTACTTCATCTACATCGACTACGTTGAAGGTGTCACCATCAAGTTCGACGTCGGCAATTTTACCTTCATCCTCGCCATTGACTACATCAACATCGCCAGTGATCGGATTTGCACTGACGTGTTACCAAGCTAGTAGGTCGCCCGGCCCAACCGAACTTTCCTATGCAACAGGCTTCGATTCGGCAATGCAATCAAGTGATGGCCAGCTACTTCGTTCGATCTCACATGATCACTAGTGGGGAATGGACCTTTCATCCACTTCATTAGTACCGGTTGGAATTGGGCCTGGTACTAATGTGAGCATTAGTACCGGGTCTAATGGGTAGTCCTCCAGGGCCTCTCCGTGATCCCCTTTAGTACATGTTGGTGCCCCCAACCGGTACTAAAGGGTACACATTAGTATCGGTTGGTTGTCCCACCCAGTACTTATGTACCACCGAGCCTTTAGTACCGGGGTTTCCCCAACAAGTACTAATGTGCACCCTTTAGTACCGGTTGGGTGCATCAACCGGTACTAAATTCCCTCCTATAAATCCGCCTTCTTCTTCCTCCTGTCTGAGCCATTCACCACAGCTCGAGCTTCATCCTATCCATGGCGCCATAGGGGAGGTGCTGCCGGATTGAAGACCATTTTGTGCTTTAGAGGTAGAGTAATTTGTGATTTTTAGAATAAGGTACAATGGAAATTTTTTTCATTTATATGCATGTGTTATTTAGAGATCATATTTATGAATTTTAGAATAAGCTACAATTTTTTGGATGCTATATTTTCGTATTACTTAAAGAAATTGATATGAGGTTAGAGGAATAAATTTAGTACTTTTCAAATATGAGCTAAATAAATTATGGTAAATGTGAGCGAGATAAATTGTGGTACATAGAGATAATAAGATGAAATAGAGGTACGTAATTAGTCATTTTAAGAATAAGCTACAATGAAGAAATTTTTCATTTATATGTTATGTTTGAGCTAAGTAAATTGTGGGGGAAAATATAGAATTTGTTCATAGTTTAGTCATTCACAAATATGAGCTAAATAAATTTTGATACATCGAGATGGCTTCTGCTGCTGGAGGTAGTGGCGATGGTGTGGGCGATCGTCATTCCTCTCACACCAAGGGGAAAACCATAGTTGGCCCTCATGATAAGCCGAAGAAAATGAGCACATGGGAGAAATTAATGCTTCGTTATTTGCAAAAATGACATGAAGATGCTGTTGCGGTAGGTCAGGAACCTACTTTTGGTGGTTGTTATGCTCCATTGCCAATCCTGGGTGTTTCAAGTTCTCTTAGTACTACCATTGCAGGAGGCACAAATAAACCACATGATAAGGCTGGGACAACGAAATATTTGTCTTCGCTGCCCAAGGATGCTTAAAGTCTTCCTAGATAGTACTCAGTGGATAGTTTGTGGTAGTGTATCATGTTGTCGGAGTGTATCATATTGTTTGGGTCTGAAATTTAAATTTATCTATTTATATCTAAATTTTTGGCAACATTTGAGTTTGTCATAGTGTATCATGTTGTTTGGGTCTGAAATTAAAATTTGTGTATTTCTATCTAAACTTTTAGTAACATTTAGGTTTAATAGTATTTGTATCATGTTGGTTATGTTTCATGTATAATTGTATGGATCATCGGAATATCTTTGGTTCAGTAATACTTTGTAGATGAATCAGCAATAGATGTACAATGCAAACAAATGCTCCATGGATTACATTAATGGCTTCCGTGGTTTTCTCAATCTGGTAGAATCCAACAAACTGCCATCCGGTTTCATTTGTTGGCCATGCAGAAATTGCTAAAATGAGAATCCAGAAAGACTATTCACGCCACATATACAATTCTGGATTCATGCCTAACTATTTTGTTTGGACCAAGCACGGAAAAGAGGAGTTATGATGGAAGATGATGATGCTTGATTTAAGGAGGTGCCTTTGCAGATACTCCAATGGGCGAGACTAAAGAAGGGATGCGCCTCGCCTCGTCCGTCGCACCCACCCCGCCTCATCCGCCGCCGTCCCGCCTCGTCTTCGCTCCCTCATCGCCTCCCTTGTTGCCACCCCCGTCACCAACACGGCTGCGCGCCCCAGCCTGTACGCCCCAACATCGCCACCCTCGTCGCCGCCTCGACGTTGCCGTCCTTGTCGCTGCACCGTCGTTCCCACCCTCGTCGACCGATGCTGCCGCCGCCACCCCCGGCCCGTACGTTGACCGCCGCGCGCCCGCAGCCCCTCATCGTGACGCTGCTGCCGCCGTCCCCCACTCCACCATGCCAGCTCCTCCCCCGGCCTGACGTCGCTACCAGCCACTCCGCACACCGGCTCCTCCCCCGGCCCGATGCCACCGCCGGCCCCCTCCACGTGACTGCACACGGCCGGCGGCAGGCTCGCGTCTTGGCCGCTGACGTAAGCCCGCGGCCAGCCACTGATTTCATCTTTTTTATTTGTGTAGTATTAAAAATTAGCTAGAAATTGTAGGAAAAATTATAGAAAATCTTGTTAATTCTTAGAAAATTCTTGAACTAACTAGAAATTATAGAAAATCATGTTAATTCTAAGAAATGAATAAAAATAAGTGAAAATTACTTTGATACTTTTAGAAATTATTCAATAATTTTATGATGCTATCATTTACTGTACAAAATTCATCGAATAGTTCGATCAATTATAGAAATGTGCAATTCACTGTAAATATTTTTGTAGAATTTTTGTATACATGTTTCATGCTTTTTTGTTATCATTTTCTAGCACTTCACTGTAAATAATTCCTTTTATATTATATTAGTCACTTATATTGTAACAAATTTTATAAGTGTATTCATTTATTGTTTGAAAATTGTATAAGTTCAAGTCATTCTTAGATTAAATCCTACTATTTCATAGAATAATTCCTTTTATATTATATTAGTCATTTATATTGTAACAAATTGTATAAGTGTAGTCATTTATTGTTTGAAAATTGTATAAGTTCTAGTCATTCTTAGATTAAATAATCTTTCTATTTCTTAGAATAATTCATTTTATATTATACTAGTTACAATGGCACGATGAGAGAATGAGCAGGCCTGATTGGACGAGAAATACCTAATGAAGTTGATTGCTGAAGGTGGCAGGAATGATCAACCAAATGAAGAGGTCGATCACAGCCAGACTAACATCTACCTCAACATGTCCGATTATGGCAATGAGGAGCAACCAATTGCCGAGGAAGGAAATGATGGGCAACAAGGCAAGATATAGCAATTATTATATGTAAGCATGATTTGAATTTTCTACTTATCAATATTATTGGGAATTAATAGTTCTTTCATTTTCCAGCCATCTGGATCGAGCAGCAGGCTTAAGCGAAAATGAGGCAAGAAGAAGTTAGAGGGCCATATCATCATCATGGAAATTGATGAAGATGTTGAACCAATTGCTCCTTCCAATGCTAAGACTAAATTGGGGAATCAAATTGGATTTCTTGTTAGAGATAACATCCCAATAAGTTTTCAGAATTGGAAAAGCCCTGAAATCGTTGACAGCGTCACTTCCACAAGCACGGTCCCCGTAAGTGTGATCCCTGATTGAGAGAAGGAAATGATATGGGATCAGATAAAAGAAAACTTCACGTTCGAATGTGTAGATGAAGCAAAAGTGAAAGATTGGAGCTTGAAGAAGGGTGCAATTGCTTTTCAATTGTACAAGAAGAAACTAAACAAAGGCTACATAAAGAAGGGGCTTACATCAGATTTCACCAAGCACCCAAAGTTAAGAGATGACTGGGATTCATTTGTTCAGTTCAAGCAATCGGAAAAGAGCGCTAAGGCAACTCCAACCAACACCGACAATGCTTAGAAGAAGAAATACTTTCATCATCTTGGGCTAGGAGGTTACAAGAAGGGGATCATGAAATGGAAGAGGATGGAAGATGACATAATTGCTAGGGGAATAGTACCGTAGACTCTCGAATGGCCGAAGTGAGCAAAGAATTGGTATTATGCTCATGGTGGCACGCTCGATCTTGAAGATGGATCATTTGTGTTTGGCCAAGAATTAAGAGAAGTGGGTACAAGACTTGTTGACTTAACGACCGAAGGATCTTTCATGCTTGATCAAGAGAAGGACAAGTTGACTATGGCACTAGGTAATCCAGAACACCCTGGACGTTGCCAAGGCAAAGGAGTAATTCCATGAAAGTTTGCCTTTCGTGTGCACATTGATTCATATAGAAGTCACCAAAGAAGTAAGGCCGAACATGCACAATAGCTGCGAGAGTTACAAGGACACATAGCTTTGACAGAGACAAGAATGGAGGAAGCAATTGACCGGCGTGTGGCTCTAGCTCTTAGCAAACAAGCCAATGAACAAGCAGCTACGACATTAGGGGCTAATGTTGATGTAATCCTCTCTCAGCATCAAAGCAGTGTCGCTTCCATGGAATCCCCAGCTGGAGGATCTTCTGACATATTTGAGGACAACCAACGCCACCCCATGGACGACATCACTGGGAGAGCTCCTTGTGAGCTTGTTACTCCTGTGGAAAACAAGCTCATCGTGGTGGCTTCTGGTATGGCTGAACAACCAACACAAGGCCAAACACTTCATGGCGTGGAGATTCCAGCTCGCAGTTATGCCAAAGTTAGGGTGGACCAAGTGGTCGACGGTCGGGATGACCTGGAACTAGAGATCCCTGGAGGTGATAGGGAAAATAATCTAGGAGAAGCCATCCATGGTTGGATTCTATGGCCCAAGCGCTACATAAGGATTACGCAGCCGAATCCCCTGACCTTGGGATCATCTCCTCAAGGCTGAAGGGCAAGATCACCTACGCCATCTGTCAGGGCACCCTCTCCACTACCAGACAGGCATCCTAACATGAGTCCACTAGCTAATAGGGATCCTAGCATGAGTCCACCTCCCCCTATTATGAGCAAGGCTACACGGGGAAAGACGGCTTTAGTTCCACCTATTGCGGCTATGAAGAAGCAGAATAAGCTGAAGGAGAACCAACTAGAGCCCAAGAAACCTTTGTGATATGATTGATGCGGAACTCCATGTAGTAGTGGATGCTGAGGTTAAAGCTCACTTTGCAAAAAAGCCTCCCGTGAAGAAAGATCCTCCAATTGATAAGGATAAACTTCGAGCTTTCATCAAAAGCATGGAGAAAAAGGCAGAGACCCCACTATCGACTGGGCACCCCTAGGCCCACTAGAAGACTTATGGAACCACTCAAGGGAATGTACCCGAAACCTACTCGGACATGAAGACTACTCCGCAGGGCGCGTAAGACTTCATGTACCCTCCGAAGGCTAGTCAGGTCAGGAAACTACTCTATCGAGTTAGAGTAGCAATCTGTAAAATAGATTCGACTAGGACTCATACAATCCACCCTGTAACCCTGCTCCCCCGACTATATAAGGGCGGGCAGGGACCCCCCTCCAAAATAACGAATGAGAGAGATCAATCTCACTACAATTTATACACAGAACATAGGGTATTATGCGATCTAGCGGCCCGAATCTGTCTAGATTGTGTTCCTTGCGTCACCATCGACTTCTTGATTCTCGATGGCACCCACCGCACAAAAGACCACCTAGGGTACCGCCTAAGTGGGTTACTGGTCTAAAACACCAACAGCCCAACAGCTGGCGCATTAGGTAGGGGAAGTCGCCGAGTTTCTCGATGCGAGATCGATGGCACCAGTCATCATCAAGCCCGTTTTCTCCTTCGAGGCAGGCACTACCTTCGTCTTCGGCTCCTGGCTTTGCATCACTGATGGCGCTGGATCCTTTCGACACCGCATCATCGGCGATTAGGAAAATAAGCGTCTGGACGAGAATTTTCTTCAAGAAACACAGAATCCTGCCGAGAAAATCCAAAATTTCAATGTTAACGACATCAAGTTCAACTACGGCTCGGACTCGACCTTGACTCAGACTAGCCCATGTAGGCTGATGCCCAAGTCATCCCGCAAACCGATTTCAACTTGAAGTCGATTCCCGCATGAACTCCGCAACGCAGCCGTGGTCCACCAAGGTTTCGTCACTCAAATCCAATTCGAACTCGAATCAGTCAACGACTGTGACTATGACTCAGACTATGTTCAAGAGATCCCTTTGTCAGGCCCAGCTCAAGGCTTAGTAATTACTTCAACTCCACAGGGAAGATTTATTTATTGGCCTGGAATGAAGCCATCTTTTCTAGCCCAAGATCCGAGTCACGCCCTGTCGCTCACATAGAAACCTCCCATATCAGGAGGGCATCCTGCTTAGTGTAACATACGAAGAAGGAAGCACTATAGAGATTGCAACATCAAGCTCTGTCAGCTACTACCCGGACAGAGAAATCTTTGCCATCACATCACAAAACAACAACGCGGGCGCCAGCCTCCAGAGAACTCCTCGACGGGTTACACAACTCGATGACATTTCACAAGACGAATCATCAGCTAATGCCCCGCAAGACGAAACTTCTGAACAAAGAAATCAAAGAAGAGCACACAATGTTGCACACAATGTTGCCTGAGCAGATCGTCGCCGACTACTAGCTACAAACATCCCTATCGTGAACTTCGAAAGAGCATTCGACGCAGTGCAAGCTCGAGAGCACAACACTCCACTGGCAGCAATTTCCTTAATCAATCTTATATCAACCCTCATACCTCATGACAGAGACAACGAGTTAACAACTCAACTCGTGGAATGGGCCAACGGGTTAGTAGCACAACTCGTAGAACAAAGTTATAAACTACTCAACAAAGAATCTCCAATCCCATCTATTCCTCGCAACTCGGCCAACCAAGACGGCTGTAGAGACATTGCAGTCCACGGTGGCCATCGCGAGGCTCCAAGACACAGTAACGAAGTAGTCAACTAGCCAAGGCAACATAGCCAAAGGCAAAATAGAGATCAACGCGAGGCCCCAAGGTGAAACAGGGATGCAGGAGAGGCTAGCTGCACTAATTCTGCAAAGAGCCCTCATCACCGCAGAACTGATCGCGAAGTCTCAATCTTCAGCGACCTAAGAGAAGTAATCAATAACAACCGTCGCTGCAAACGCGAACGCGAAGTCGACAATTATAACCATTTTCCCACTTTCACCGCACGTGTAATGAAGACTAAACTACCCAAGAAGTTCAAGCCAACAGGGATCACCAAGTACGATGGCAAGCAAGATTCAGTCCAATGGCTACAATGCTATTCACTAGCAGTACAAGTAGCCGGGGGTAACGATGACACAAAGGTCATTCACTTCCCCATATGCATGGAACCCATGCCATTAACATGGCTCGAGTCACTCAAACCGAAATCGATCGACTCCCAGGAAGACTTGCCGAAGGCTTTCACCAATAATTACGCGGGCTCCATGTCCCGCCCAGTCAACAAAATTCATCTAAGCCTAATCAAATAGAAAGAAAGCAAGACACTCCATGACTATCTGCGCCATTTCTTTGAAAAGAAGGCCACAATAGTCGATATTTCAAAAACAGACATCATCGAGTGCTTTGAAAACGGCCTCTATGATTGTAGAACATACCAAGACTTTGGCAGATGTCGTCTAGCCACTGTCAAAGATCTCAAAATCATGGTGCAACAATGGGCAGATGAAGAAGACAAAGAGCTTGAAAGATTCGGCCCTCATTGAAACTGCGGTCGCGACAACAATAACAACAATCATGAACAAGATAGAAACCGCAAAAACGATACTCGAAATAACTACTCAGGTAATCAGAATCGCAAGCGCAAACCCGACAACACTGTTGCAGCTATTACCAACTTAGGCAAGAAAGGGTCACACAAGCGCAATGATGGGCCCTCCTTCATCGAGTTACTCAAGAAACAATGCTCGTGGCATCCAAACAGCAAACACTCGGTGATAGATTGCTACAGCATGCGCCAAGTAATGCAAGAATTACTCGCACCACCCCCTCCCGAAGACTTTGATCAAAATAAGGACAAGGGAAAGGGCAAAGTCAATAAAGATGGTGAAGGCGAAGGCGAGTTCCAGACTAACTCTAAAATGGCCAACGTCATTTTTGGCGGAATCCCGGGTACCGCATCCAAGCGGTCCAATAAGCTGGTACTTCGAGCAGAAAAGACCAATGGACAAGTTTCTGAAAACCAGGCTGATTCCCTCTTGTACTCGACCCTGTCGTTGCAGGCTCATGACTGACCAAAATACTTATCGATGGCGGAAATGGACTCAATGTCTTTTTCACCAAGACACTAAGGAAAATGTGCCTCGACATCACATACATGCTCACTCCAACAGACTCACCATTTTACGGGATTGTCCTAGGAAATGCGGCCATACCGCTAGGAAAAGTCATCCTACCAGTCACTTTCGGCACCAAGGAACATTACTGAACCGAGTAAATAAGGTTTGAGGTCGCTGACTTCGAAACCTCTTGCCACGCTATACTCTAAAGACTAGCCTTGGCCAAATTCATGGCCATACCACACTATGTGTACCTGGTACTGAAGATGCCAACCCTAAGGGTGAGTTAACCCTATGTGGAGACCTAAGACGATCGTACGAGTATGACACGGAAGCTGTCGAGATCACAGCGACCTCTCAAGCACCCAATCCCATGCAACAAGTCTTCACAACTTCAAAGAAACTCAGCCCCACAGAACTCGAGATCCCAGAAAACAAGTCAGGATCAATGAAAGTCAGACCAGCAAGCGAGAAGGACTTCAAAACCATCGATCTCTAGACTGGTGACTCATCCAAGACATCCCTGATTGGAACATGGCTTGACCCTAAATAGGAAAACATGCTCGTCAGCTTTCTTCGGGCTAACCACGACATCTTTGCTTGGAAGCCAGCTGACATGCCCGGTGTGCCCAAGGAGCTGATTGAGCATTCACTAAACGTCGATCCCAAAGCCACCCTAAAAAGACAATGACTACGAAGGTTCGCCTAGGACAGAAGAAATGCAATCAAAAAAGAGCTAGCCAAACTACTCGCAGCAGGATTTATCAAAGAGGTTTTCCATCCGGATAGGCTAGCTAACCCTGTACTCGTTCGTAAGAAGAACAATGAGTAGAGAATGTGCGTCGATTACACAGACCTCAACAAGCATTGCCCAAAGAACCCCTTTGGACTACCCAAGATCGACCAAGTAGTCGACTCGACAGCTAGGTGTGCTTTGCTCTATTTTCTCGACTGCTACTCAGACTATCACCAAATAGCCCTCAAAGAAGAAGATTAAGCCAAAATAGCTTTCATCACCCCGTTTGGAGCGTTATGTTACAAAACAATGTCTTTTGGGCTAAAAAATGCAGGGGTGACCTATCAACGCGTCATCTAGATGTGTTTCAAAAAGCAACTACACCGTAACATAGAAGCTTATATAGACGATGTAGTCGTCAAAACAAGAAATCTGGATGATCTAGTCGCAGACTTAAAAGAAACCTTTGCAAGTCTACGAGCATTCCGGTGGAAACTTAACCCTACCAAATGCGTTTTCGGTGTACCTTCCGGAAAATTACTCGGATTCATCATTAGCCACCATGGCATTGAGGCCAACCAGAGAAAATTTCTTCCATCACAAATATTCAAGCTCCAGGTGGTATCAAGGATGTGCATGTTGGAGGTATACCCTAGACGCAATCATAGAGATGATGATATCTGATTGTATCCATGATTTGTGTATTGTGTTCCTTGAATATCCATTAAAGGCTACTTGAATTGATCTGCAATTATGTGAATTGTATGTGGAACTCTTTACTTGTATGGTTATTCTAAATGTTGTCCCTGGTCGGAGTTCATGTGTGGACACACATGAATATTAGACTAGTACATGTATTAGTTGATGACTATGTTTCACAAGTCATAGACATGGAGATGTCAAACAAATAATGTAGGCATATGTAGAGACATGTGCTAGGACTGACCCAACATGAGAAGTAGTTCTCTCTTTACACAACATGTACGCTTTGTCCTTAGACCTGAGATTGTCGTATGTACTCAAGATGTGGATCGACTTACTTAGGGGCTATCAAACGCTACACTGTAACAGGGTAGTTAAAAAGGTAGCTTTCGGGTTTGTCAGGAAGCATGCTATGAGGCCTGGTCAATCAAGATGGGATTTGCCACTCTCTGATTGAAAGTGATATGTCTGGGCCCCTCGAGTGATCGGATCTAGAAAAGCATGGCCATGCAACGTACGGTTAAGAGTTAACCTACAAAGGGATTCCGAATCACAGGATCGAGAAAGAGCGGTCGGCTTGAAGCTAGACCAAATATCATGAGGCAAAGGGAATAGCATGTACATGATGTTGTGAAGGTTCGTATGATATGATCTTCGTGTGCGTATAGGAGTTGGCACATCTTACTAGAGGCCAATACCGACTATTGGGCTGAGTAGGAGTATTCGGGCCATGTGTATACGTATCCGAACCCATAGGGTCACACACTTAAGGGGCTGAAAGCCCAATTCGGATATGATCCGAGTTGGATTAGGTTTAGTAGTACTAATGGGCCTCGGACCCAGAGGCCCGTCAGGAACCTCTATAAATAGAGGGGTGGGGCACCCTAGGGTTTCATCCCTTTGGCCGAAACACATCTGCCGCGCCTCCCACGCCCTTGCCCTGTTGCAACTCGTGGACCTAGCAGTCTGGCTTGCAATGATTCCTCCCTCCACGTGTAGATACCTTGGAGGTGTTGCGCCTGCAGCACTTGGACGAGCCACGACGAGCCACGACGAGCCGCCGATGAGCCACCGACGAGCCATAACGAGCCGATGACGAGCCGCGGCACGAGGATGACCTTGCTACATGTGGACGAGCTGCTAAGGTGCTGCTCGACGTCGATGTGATCAACTACGTGTTCGACTACGCTGATTGACTTCGCTGCCCCGATGTGATTCTACATCTTCCGCACCAGTGCATTGAGTGGTAATCCCGTGATCCATATACGGCAGTTTTCCTGGTTTACGCGGTAGAAAATTTTTATTTTGTGCTAGTGTAGCCTACCTCGCAGCCCAAAAGTGGCATTAGAGCCTTAGCTGTTTTGTTATGGATTCGGGATGTGTGCATATGGAGATATGCGAGTTTTCATATTGATCTATGGCCTGTTTTTGTGTTCTTGCTACAATGGTGGTGTAACGACATACTCCTACCGATCGGATTTCTACCATCGAAGTTAAGTGATACACGTAATGCCAGTTGCAGCAAGCGAAGATCAATGTGATCGGTCGAATCAAAATCTAGGTTCATACGCCAGACACATGAGATGTGCAACAGTAGATTGGATCTACTACCGGGTTCGAATTTTTTCGTATGCGTGTGCTTTAGTAAAACAGCCGTAACTTTTCGGTACGATCTCGGATCGAGGCGAATTTTATATGACAATTTTTGGCAAAATTAGATTTCCCAAATTCGGCTTGGAAGATGGAGTTACGGGCCTCTGAAGTTTGGAACGTTAAAACGCCTAACTTTGTTTTGCAGGATGTATGGATCTTGTGATCAGTATGGCCCTTATGTGTATGTGATGCATCTGTGTAACTAATTCGTGACCTGCCTGTCGTGCGTACGGCAACACGGCTGGAGCCATACGTATTGTCACTTTAATGTATTTAATGGTCTGCGTACCAATCTGTGATGATCCAAGCAACCGTGTAATCTTTATTACTAGCTATTAGATGCAATAGCATGTTCTAGTTCTTGGAGGACTCATCACCATGAGGATGGCGCACATGGAACATGGAGATGGAGATCATCATGGTGAACAGGTTCTATGGAGATGGAGATCACCATAAGAGAACGGGCCATACTGTGTCACAACTATGTGCATGTTATTCTTTATGTTTTACTTCCTGCATGATGTGATATTAGAAGTAGAATGATCCCTCACAAAGTTTAAGTTAGTATGTCCTCCCAACTAAAACTTGCACCGTCCCATGTCTTGTACAATTGGTGGTGGATCTATGAAATTAGGGTGCCACTAGTTTTCCCTGACTAGACAGGTTTGTGTCGGACACTTACACGCATAAAGGTTGGTTTGCTTAACAAGGTTATCTTAACGGTTAAGGATCTTGGAGCATAAAGGTTGGGCGTCGAGACATGGAGATGTCACCCAACAACAGGAGTCATATGTGGTATGATTAGCAAGAAGTTGCTTACCGATCTACCTTGTTTGCTAGCGGTGATGCTAAAGCTCACTAGTAGACTTGTTAGTTGTGGATCCTGAATCACTAAGTATCAATAAAGGGATATTGATTGTAGTGGGAGTAGATTCTGTTAAATAGTTTAATATGATTTGCTCTATCATGGATATGTTTGTCTTAGTGTATTTTGCATTACTTTTGTTGTAGATTAAATGGCACCTAGCAACACCACACCGTTTGCTTTGCGTTCGGTCCTTGAGAAGGACAAGTTGAATGGAACAAACTACTCGGATTGGACCCATAACCTGAGAATTATTCTTAGGGCTGAGAAAAAGGAAGATGTTCTAGACAACCCATTACCAGAAGAACCTGCTGATGATGCACCTGCTGCTGTTAAGAATGCTTACAAGAAAGCATGTGATGCTAACCTCAAAGTAAGCTGCCTTATGCTTGCTTGCATGGAACCCGAGCTGCAGATGCAGTTGGAAACAAACCATGAGGCGCACGATATGATCGTGGTGCTTAGAGACATATTCTGAATACAAGCCAGGACTGAAAGGTTTAATGTGTGTAAGGCCTTTGTGGAGAGCAAGCTAGCAGATGGCGCAGCAATAGGATGACATGTAATCAAGATGGTTGGTTTCACTCAATGGTTGGAGAAGCTAGGCTTCCCACTAGGCCAAGAGTTGGCCACTGATTTCATTCTTTCGTCTCTTCCTTCTAGCTATGGGAACTTCATCTCGAACTACCATATGCATGGGACGGAGAAGGATCTGAATGAACTGTGTGGCATGCTTGAAACAGCAGAGACTGACATTAAGAAAAGCGCTAGTAGTAGCCATGTGATGGCTATACAGAACAAGTCTAGCTTTAAGAAGAAGGGCAATTCTTGGAAGAAGAAGGGCAAGGCTGCCAAGCCAAACCCAGTGCCCAAGGTTAAAGCTGGACCTGGACCTGCTCCAGACAAAGAGTGCTTTTATTGTCACTGGAAGAGAAATTGCAAGCAGTACCTAGCTTCATTGAAGAATGGCGGAAGTAAGAGTACTTCCACCTCAGGTACGCTTATTGTTAATGTTATAGACAACATATTTCTCACTGATACAATTGTTAATTCTTGGGTATTTGATACCGAATCGGTTGCTCATGTTTGCAATTCGATGCAGGAAATGATAAGAAGTAGAAGCATTGAAAAGGGGGAAGTTGATTTGCGCGTGGGCAATAATGCAAGAGTTGTTGCGTTGACCGTCGGGACGATGCAACTCCACCTCCTGTCAGGATTTATTATGGAGTTGAATAATTGTTATTTTGTTCCTAGTTTAAGTCGAAACATTATGTCTCCTTCATGTTTGATGAATGATGGTTATTGATTTGCGAGTGAAAACAATGGTTGTGTGATCTCTAAGAATGATATTTTTATGGCTTTTGCACCCATTGTGAATGGATTGTTTGTTTTAAATCTTGATGGTTCACCTATCTGTAACATAAATGCTAAAAGGCCTCGGCCTAATGATTTGGGTACTACCTACATGTGGCATTGTCGTTTGGGTCATATAAGTGAGAAACGCATGAAGAAGGTCCATACTGATGGACTTTCAACTTCGTTTGATTTTGAATCATACGAGACATGTGAGGCTTGCTTACTAGGCAAGATGACCAAGGCACCTTTCACAGGTTTTCCTGAGGGAGCATTAGACTTATTGGAACTTGTACATACCGATGTATGCGGACCAATGAGCACGACAGCTAGAGGAGGGTACCAATACTTCATAACTTTTACTGATGATTTTAGTAAATATGGCTATGTCTACTTGATGAGGCACAAGTTGAAATCTTTGAAAAGTTCAAGGAATTTCAGAATGAAGTTGAAAATTAGCTTCCCAAGAAAATTAAGGCCTTGCGATCTGATCGTGGAGGCGAGTATTTGAGCCACGAATTCAGCAATCATCTGAAGTGTTGCGGAATTGTTCCACAACTTACGCCGCCTAGAACACCTCAGAGAAATGGTGTATCCAAGCGACGTAATCAAACTTTGTTAGACATGGTTCGATCAATGATGAGCGAATCGGACCTACCGTTATCATTTTGGGGACACACTCTAGAAACAGCAGTTTTCACACTTAATAGGGTACCGTCTAAATCCGTAGTTCAGACACCATATGAGATGTGGACTGGAAAGACTCCTTGTTTGTCTTTTCTAAAGATTTGGGGATGTGAAGTGTTTGTCAAGTGACTTCAGTTAGACAAGATCACACCCAAGTCGGATAAGTGCATTTTCGTGGGATATCCAAAGGAAACTGTAGGATATTATTTCTACAACCAGACAGAGGGCAAAGTGTTTGTTGCTCGGAACGGGGTTTTCCTGGAGAAAGAGTTTCTCAAAGGAGAAAAGAGTGGAAAGACAGAGCATCTTGAAGAAGTTTGAGATGAGCCAATCGGGTAAGAATCAACGAGTGATGCTAACATAGCAGAACAAGTTGAGACACCCATGGCAAAAGAAGCACCGCCACAACCACGAGGTCGGCAAGGCTCCGTGAAATGCGGGAAATATTATTATTTGATAATGATGAGCCTGCAACATATGCAGAAGCAATGATGAACCCAGACTCCAAAAAATGGCAGAGTGCCATGCAATCCAAAATAGAGTCCATGGGAGACAATCAAGTTTGGAACTTGGTTGACCCGCATGATGGTGTTAAAGCCATAGAGTAAAAGTGGATCTATAAGAAGAAAAAGGACATGGATGGAAATGTTCACATCTATAAAGCATGACTTGTCGCAAAAGGTTTTTGACAAGTTCAAGGAGCTGACTATGACGAGGCCTTCTCGCCCGTAGTGATGCTTAAGTCCATTCGGATTATTCTAGCTATAGCTGCATATTTCATTTATGAGATATGGTAGATGGATGTTAAGATAGCTTTCCTGAATGGAAACCTAACTGAAGATGTGTATATGATACAGCCCGAGGGTTTTGTCGATCCGAAAAATGCTGGAAAAGTATGCAAGTTTTAGAGATCCATTTATGGATTGAAGCAAGCATCTAGGAGTTGGAACATTCATTTTGATGAAGTGGTCAAAGGGTTTGGCTTCACCAAGAACGAAGAAGAGTCTTGTGTTTACAAGAAAGTTAGTGGGAGCTCTGTAGTATTTCTAATCTTATATGTGGATGACATATGGCTGATTGGAAATAACATTCCTATTCTTGAGTCTGTAAAGACTTCACTAAAAAATAGTTTTTCGATGAAGGACTTAGGGGAAGCGGCATATATTCTGGGCATTAAGATCTATAGAGATAGATCGAGAAGGCTTATAGGATTAAGCCAAGATACTTACATTGACAAAGTGTTGAAGCGGTTAAGCATTAAAGAGGAGAAGAAAGGGTTCTTGCCTATGTCACATGGCATACATCTCAGCAAGACTCAGTGTCCTTCGACTGCTGATGAGCGGGATCGCATGAGTAGAGTGCCATATGCCTTGGCTATTGGATCTATCATGTATGCAATGATAAGTACTCGTCGAGATGTTTCATATATGCTAAGTATGACAAGCAGACACCAGTCTGATCTAGGTGAGAGTCACTGGACAGTGGTGAAAAACATTCTTAAGTACTTGAGAAGGACTAAAGATATGTTTCTCATCTATGGAGGTGAGGAGGAGCTCGTTGTAATAGGTTACACCAATGCTAGTTTCCAAACCGACAGAGATGATTCAAAGTCACAATCAGGATTTGTGTTCACGCTAAATGGTGGTGCTGTTAGTTGGAAGAGTTCCATGCAAGAGACGGTGGCCGATTCTACGACAGAAGCCGAGTACATCGCGACTTCGGAAGCCGCGAAGGAGGGTGTTTGGAGAAGGAATTTCCTTATTGAGCTTGGTGTGTTCCCAAATGGGTCCAGTCCATTGAATCTCTACTGTTATAACAATGGGGCAATTGCGCAAACAAAGGAGCCATGGAATCACCAGAAGAACAAACACGTTATGCGGCGATTTCATCTCATTAGAGACTTCGTTAATCGGGGTGAGATCAAGATATGCAAAATACAGACGGATTTGAATATTTCTGATCTGTTGACAAAGCCTCTCCCGCAGTCTAAGCATGATGCGCAAATAAGAGCTATGGGTATTAGATGTATTCTAGATTGACTCTAGTGCAACTGGGAGACTGTTGGAGGTATGCCCTAGAGGCAATCATAGAGATGATGATATATGATTGTATCCATGATTTGTGTATTGTGTTCATTTAATATCCATTAAAGGCTACTTGAATTGATCTGCAATTATGTGAATTGTATGTGGAAATCTTTACTTGTATGGTTATTCTAAATGTTGTCCCTAGTCAGAGTTCATGTGTGGACACACATGAATATTAGACTAGTACATGTATTAGTTGATGACTATATTTCACAACTCATGGACATGGAGATGTCAAACAAATAATGTACGCTTTGTCCTTAGACCTGAGATTGTTGTATGTACTCAAGATGTGGATCAACTTACTTAGGGGCTATCAAACGCTACACCGTAACATGGTCCTTAAACGCATTCAAGACACATCAGTGCTGCACAAAGTCAACTCTCCTTGGGATGATCCCTATGTCATATCCAAGGTCACAGGGCCTGTATCATACCGACTACAGGAACTCTTAGGCAAAGAAATATCAAACTTTTGGAATATAGTGTTGGAGGTATGCCCTAGAGGCAATCATAGAGATGATGATATTCCATTTGTATCAATGATTTATATTGTGTTCCTTGAATATCCATTAAAGGCTACTTGAATTGATTTGCAATTATGTGAATTGTGTGTGAAACTCTTAGTTGATCAGTTCGTGTGAGGACACACATGAATATTAGACTAGCACATGTATTAGTTGAGGACACACATGAATATTAGACCATCACAACATAATATACATAATATACTTCGCGACGTGCTTCCGCGCCTGCGCCACGCGCTTGGAGAACGCTTCGACCTGCATGTTGAGCACGGCTAGGTTGTCGATGACCGGGTACTTAGACGCGTGCCGCCCGGCTGTAGACGTGCACACCTCCGGGAACGGGGTGCGAGAGCAGATGCCGACGACCTGCGGGTTGACGGCACCGGCTCCATGTCCCTTCCCCCTCCCCAATGCCTGGGGGAGGAGGCCGGCGAACAGCAAGGCGACCGCAGCAAGGAGGACGAGCCGTGGGTGGGCTGGCCCCATGGTTTATTCTGTTAAATAATTGCTCGGTGGCGACGGGTATCTATTCGTGGAGCAGCGCTGGAGAGGGTGGTGAAACAGGTGAGGTGGGATGGGTTCTTATAGCAGGCCCCTTCGTTCTTCGCAAATGGCGGTTCGCCTCTTGCTTTGGAGCTGATAATGTCCATTGCTTTTTGCTTAGTTATTATCTGGGTTCCCCACGCTTGTCGGATGTCCTGACATTTGACAGATAAACTTGTCGAGTTGCTAGAAATAGCCGACCTGGATATGGTATGAGATTATAATTTTAGGATTTGATAGCAAATTGCTACTAGTGCATTGGTAAATTAACGTATTTCAGTTTATGAAAGTAGCACAAGTTTACAGAAAATTAGATGCCATATAGTTAGACAATTAATACCTCGACCGGCTGACATTGCATTAAAAAAGAAATCTCAGCTGCACCAGAACCTAAACCGATCACGAGTTGGCGACCACCTGTTAGGAGGAGGGTCCAAACAACTACAAGTGCCACAGGCTAACACCCCGCCACTATTTTTTCGAGTTGCCAGCCATCAGGATTTGAACCTGACCACTAGACTCCAACGACTACATTGAGATCAAGGCTGTTGGAGGTATGCCCTAGAGGCAATCATAGAGATGATGATATTCCATTTGTATCCATGATTTGTATATTGTGTTCATTGAATATCCATTAAAGGCTACTTGAATTGATTTGCAATTATGTGAATTGTATGTGAAACTCTTTACTTGTATGGTTATTCTAAAGTTGTCCCTAATCAGAGTTCATGTGAGGACACACATGAATATTAGACTAGCACATGTGAGGACTCCATCCGTTGATAATACCTGGTGGGAAAACGCCTCTCGGCGAAATACGTCCAAGGAACAGATTCATCAATTCTTTTTTTCCCTAAAAAAAGAATCCGAATTCTTTCAGGCCAACGTACGACGAACACGCTGCGTGATCGCTTACATTCACGAGCTTGAGAGCCTGACACCACAACCTGTTCCCGCTTACCCATCTGGAACATGCCAGCGAGGGCGGCTCTTCTTCCTGGAATGTCATGTGGGGCCTGAACTATCTGGCCCATTTCAATGGCCCAACTATGATGATCAAAACGCGCACAGTTGGCACCAGCGCACCCCACCCACCCAGCAGGCCAGCACCACCCACAATACCTACACAAGGGTTGCCCTATATTTGGTCCGCGCATTTTATCTAGGCCCAGTGCTCCTGATCGCAGCCCAGCAGCGTTTTCCAGCCATCTTTATCTTTGTTTCTATTTTATACGTGGTGCATCAATTAACTGAAGCCTACAAGCTACAATGCCAATTCTGCCCAGGAAGGAAGATATTTGGCTCAATTAGCGGATCTGTTTTATTTTTGGAAAAAGTCTATTTTACTCCATCATCCGTTTACTATGTCTGCTTAACCCCTACTCCCCTAAACGGTTCCATCTACCTCTAATTATTTCTGTTTTTTATTTCTTTGCATACAAGTTGAGTTTTAATTTCATATTTTGTCAACTGAATTACAACATGATGCTCTATGATGGAAAATATATTAGAAATTATTCATGATTAGTTTTCGTACAATTTTGAATATCTAAGGTTAGTTTTGCATTAAATATTCTTAATAAATTGTTAATATAATTTTTTAACATAAGACATTATGTGTTTGTATCTACTCACAAAATTCGAACTATTTCAACTAGCATTGTCAATACGATCAGATGTAACCAAGCATGTACAGATAGATAACAGATATGAGCAAGAAGTAACCAATTTAGAGTAACTTAGACTATGCATATGTTGTAATTCTGAGCAAGATAGCAAAGCAGGACATATGTGAATCTCAATCAAAAGCCTCTTTAAATCTACACCTCTGGTCTGACTCTCGAAAACCCCTACTACTTTATACGGAAGCAGACCTTGTCACGATCCCCCTATTAGCGTAGGCAGTTTAAGGGCACGACATGTCGTATTCATCGGTAGATCATGCATGCAAATTTAGTCACTATAACCATATGAACATCCTATGCAATCTATCATCGATCATAGATTGAAAACAAGCAAACCTAATAAAGCATGAAATCATAGAAGGAGGCACTTAGATCGCTAAAGAACTGGAACACATCTATTACTTCATAATGAATGATTGTACATCACCAGATATCCATCGAGATCCTGACTTAATCTGTTGATCCTAGCTCTAGAACTATGACATGGATCTTCCTCGCAGGATTCCCACGTCGGCTAGGGCTTAGCTATGCTAATCCCTAGACAATTGCATATGGCCCTTGGCTCTCCAGAGTGGTATCCCTCAAGCTCCTTTTGTTTCTCTACTGCTTGGCATCGAATACGTCAAATGGAATATGCATGGCGATGGAGAATGGGGGTATTTATACTCCTGGTAGGCCGTGGTTGAAATGGGAAGTCAAGGGGACGAAGGAATGGCCCAGGCCTATTGGCTTGGGTGGGTCAGGCCGATCGGCTTGGTCCTTCCTTTTGGCCTCTCGCGCCCTCTTTCGTTCCCAAGTCTTCTATGGTGTATTGAAGTCTTCTTCTCACTTGCATGTGGGCCTACCTCGATGATAACCTCGGGATAAGAATGGCTCCCGATAACCTTCCAAATCTTCTCTTGATTCACTTTGATCCCAATATCAACTTATTTTCAGAAACTTAGCCCCTAAGCCTTCCTGGAGGATTGCTCGCCAATAATAAGCACAAATGGGCGCCCTGAGGCTCTAGGCCGATCGGCCTAAGCTCCATAGGCCGATCGGCCTAGGCCCTTTTGGGGCCCTTTGACTCTTTCGACCTGTTCGCTTCAGCTTATTCAGCCGGCTTATCAGCCATCAAACAGTGTTTTCCTCTCACAACAAATCAGCCGTTTCAGCTTTTCAGCCGGTTTATAAGCTGAAGCGAACAGGCCCTTTATTTGGGTTGTGCTTGTTCAAGGCCTCATCCAATTATGCTTCATTATAGTTCAAATTCATGCGAAAACAGAATGTCCTCCAAAATACAATGCATATGCGAAAAAAATCTGATAATTAGGTATGATCAATAGTTATGGTATTAAATTCATGTCATTATTAAAGATAAATAGGGTAAAAATATCGCAATGCGGTGGCTCCGAACTCATGAAGGAAGGACAGCACACCCATGTGAATGGAAATTCAACTAGCGCTAACCAACTGAGTGTGAACACGTGGCGGAGCAATGCACAACACGAGACATGTTGTTTTGATTGAATCCAGGAATTCAAACTCATTTTTCTGTTAATCCTTGCATCGGTTTTTTGAACCATTTGAAGCATAGTATGCTTAAAATAAACTCAATAGAATAAGATCCAATATGCACATTTGTTTATTTATTTTATTTTTTAAAATTCAATGACATCAAAACACTTGTTCAACACATTTTTGAAAAAAAATGTTGAAATGCTATATTTTCAAAATGTTGACCTAGTTTACACGAAATGTTGAACCAAGTGCTTCACAATTTTAATAGGTGTAAAAATTAATCAACCTTTCGAATATATCATTTCAACATTTTCAATCTTAAATTTCAACACTTCAATTTCAACTATGTTAAAATATGTTTTAGGAAATGTTGAATTAGCAATTTCAAGTTATTGAAAGGTGCATATTAATAAACTTAATGAATTAATGGACATATTTGAAGAAGTGCGTTTAAAATTAAAATAAAGAAGGAATAGAAAGGGGAAACGAAAAGAACAAAAAAGCTTGACTGGCCAGCCTATCTCGCTCGAGGCTAGGCCCTGTTTATGCCCTGCGCTTGCTGGGTGCTGCTTTCTTTATATGCTGTGATGCGGCGATAGAAGTAGTACTCTCTGTGGGCCTGTTCCGTAGGCTGTTGTTGGATTTTAGACGGTGTTTGTTTCACCAACTGGTAACGCAAACGGTATGGGAAGTGGATTACGCTGCTATTGGCAGTGGGATTCACTGTGTCCCTACTTTGTTTGGTTCTACAGGATGTAGCGGTATCGATTAAGACATCATCCACGGAGCACACTTTTCCTTGGAAAAGAGAACCGGTATCTCATTACGGGGGAGAAGGAGGGGTATCAAATTTCTATTGCCCGGTATCTGATTACGTGGGACTCGTTTACAGCCGGCGGTGAAACAAACAAGATCTAACGTAATCGATTAACAGTGTAAATAGGTTACGTTACATTTTGCTGAACCAAACACTATCTTAAAGTTGAAGACGAGCATTTTAAGCTCGGCCCAGCCTGTGGGCCCTGTCCAAGCCATCGGGGTTTTGACCCGCCCATGCTAGCTGTTGGGCCGGGTGTGGTCAGCGAAAATCAAGCTAAAA
This sequence comes from Setaria viridis, assembly GCF_005286985.2. Lineage (NCBI taxonomy): Eukaryota > Viridiplantae > Streptophyta > Magnoliopsida > Poales > Poaceae > Setaria > Setaria viridis. The sequence continues at coordinate 24,632,588 of NC_048267.2, read as the reverse complement.
AAATCAGACCGGCCCGAGACCGTCCAAACAATTAAATTCATTTAATTTTAATTGAAAAAAGAATGGGTGACCCGAACCCAGCCCGAAAATTCAGATCGACAATTCCTATGGAACGTCATGGGCATTCGTGGGCACAAATTTTCAACCCAAAATAAATCGAGCTTTTTTCCAGCCCGGCCTGGCCTAGCTCGGCCCGCAAAATGCTCGGGTGTAACGCTAACCAGCTACTAGAAGCTAGATAGGCGCCCCCTCTTCCTCACCGGTACGACATTCGATTTACGGTTGCGGGAGCGAAATATAACATTTGCAGCTCTTAGCACACACTCAAAATAGATACGGTTACCACTTTGCACACCTCCTTTTCTCGTTAGAAAAAAAGAGATAAAGGAAGATGACCCATGTTCGTTAGCTGCAGTGACAGACACGAGAGCTTATAATTAGCCAACTGTCTTTTGTTTGCTTGTCCTCCATTTTGCTTTACTACTGTCTCAAACCAATAAAGACAACGTCGCCATTTGACAGCATACAGGTCACACAGCTCGTTTGATAATGAACAAGTTATAAGTGAGGCTGAAACATCGAACTTCTAGTCTAGCATTCATGCTTCACTTTTGCACAGTCCCAGCTTTCTTGTTTTCAAAAGGGAAAATGTTTCATGTGTATATACCTAGACAGACAACTAACTACTTTTGCGTGTTTGTGAGTTAGTGAGATTAGGATAAACAAATTTATTTCACAGGGTTCGAGTTCTTGACTTGGCACAAGTGCTCGCATTTTTCTAGATTTATTTCAGAATCTAATCGGCGCTATTCTTTCAGTAGTACGTGCCTGCCAATAGCGAGGCGCCAGTGGTGACTTCATCAATCTCGAGGATTTGTCGGCTCAGTTTTTCGAAGGTGCTTATAAGGTAGGGGGTTACGTGCGTGTGTTCGTACGAGCGAGTGTGCGCATCTGCGTCTGTACCGTGTGATTTAAAAAAAAGCTTTGATGTAGCAGCCGTCTGTACTGCACGTTAATTAATTTTTTAAAAGAAGAAAGACCTAGTAGGAAGACGCAGTAGTGCATATCTGCTTGGTCCGCTCGAAGAAGCAGCTAAACCAAGCTGAGCTGCCCTGCAATCTTTCGAAACCCGCGACTATCAATACCAAATCCCGTCTGCTTCTCAAAACGCGCCCACATGCTTGCGCTGAAAGCTTCGGTTTCTTCCTCTCGTCTCGAAAAGATAGTTAACTAACTTATAGTGCTATACTGGAACAGCCGGCATTGTCCCAGGTCGATCGGCTATGCATTTGAATACGACGAAAGAAGCAGCTTAGCCCAGGTCGGTTGGTGCATGCATGGCCAACAACAGCCAGCTTGATCATGACCATGGGTTCATGTATGTCACCGTGCGAATGCAGTAAAACTATATATACTATTTGGAATCTTGGATGGTCCAAGAAGAGCCACCCGGTCAGTCAAGTTATTAAGTTAATAATACATTTTTTTACTGTAGTACATGTGCCCTTGTTGTAGTTATACAGCACTACTCTATGCTTCGTGCTAACAGTATATCCTCACGTACAGAAGACAGACATAAGAAAATTGTGTACGTGCATGTCATTACACTAGTGAGTCGACTTCTAGTACCGATCAGTAACACCCATTGGTACTAGGCACCTGACTGGTATCGCTTGGTCGATACTAAATGACACATCATTTGTACCAGTCAGCCCAACCTAGTACCGGTCAGTAACACCACCCGGTACTAAACTGCGAGCCACGTCGCACTGTTGCGGATGAATTTTTAATACCGGTTGGTTTTATTAACCAGTACTCAAGTTTATTCTGTTTTTACCCTTTTGTTTTAATTTGTATTCGTATACGACGGAGCTTTTACTAATAATATTACATTAATATATTAACCCATTCAATTCCAAATCATTAACACTCAATAGTTCGTATATCAATACTTAAGATCTTAGAGAGAACAAGTTCAAATCCATAAGAAAAGGGTATGGTAGGAGTGCATCCATGCATGCTACATATTTAATAATTCGTTTCGTTTACGTAGATATGCCATATTGCTTAAATCTCCACTCGTAAAACCTAAAACTTCATCAATATAAGCTAGAGCATGAATTAGTGCACTCTCTAGCGCTTCACAAGCATGGTCACATGCACTACCATAAATATCAAACAATGGAGACAACGTCAACTGAAATGGCATGTAGAAAGTGAGATGGAGACAATGTCAACTGAAATGGCCTGTAGAAAGTGAGATAAGCTTGGAGTTTGAAATCTCTGGTGCGTATCGGGTTTCCATCGGTGTAACTATAATTCAACACATCTAAGACTTGAGCCAGAATCGCATGAAAGCTTATTGCCGCCGAGGTTTGACAAAAACATCCTAAAAGAAGAGAATAACGTGATGAAATTTAAAAGATGTAACATAATTAAAGATAAAAGGATGATTAGATATGTTCTGTACCATGTCGTGTTGATTCAGCTGACAAAGCCTCTCAGTAGTCCTAGTCACATTGCTTTCTCCCTCCTCAAGCACCTTTATTCGAAAATATGAGAAGTCTGATGCAAAGTACCTATGATCCTAAGCTGTTGTAGGCAGGCCTCCACGGTGGTTCTTTCAAAAGTTACCTTACTTGGTGCTAATTGACCCCATGCAACAATTGAAACCATCAAGATGGGTTGTCCTAATACTCTCATCCAGTTGGCTTGTGTTTCTCGAACAGGTACTTGAAAAGAGATCTTTACTCTTTAAAATTCCATGGACCAACTATCTCGGCTTGCACTAAAGGAGAAATACCACCTAGAGTTTCGACAATATCTTTCAGCCATCTAATATTGTCGATAAGCTACATTGTAGGTAAGTAAATTTAGAAATTATTCATGTAGGAAAGAATATTAATATGTTGGGAATTGTTCCTCTGCTTTGATCGTCTTTGTCAATGATGTGATTAGAGAAGTGAATTTTTGGAGGATGAGCCAATGGTGGCTCCTCGAAAATATAGTGTCCACGGCTGCCACCACCACGGCGAGAACAACTTCCACTTGCCATAGTTAGCCCAGAGTGTCCAAATAAAATTGTGATAAGATAATTTGCCATCATTTTTCTTAACTAGTCAACTTTGTCACCAATAATACATTGTCATACACGCACATCATATACATTGAAATAAATCTAGACCATCATTTCATAGTCATCCACAATTATATCACAATGCTACCCATGAATATCTACATGTCCTCTACGAGATATAGTCTTATGCCTGTATCAAAAAAATAATTACTTAGCATTCAATACAAATTGGTATCCAATTCAAGCAAAATCATAGCCATTTTAATCCAATACGGGTAGCAAAATCATTTTAATGCATCAAAATCAAAATTATCAAAAATAGAAACCTAACTGGAGAGGGCACGTGGGGAGACGCGGTGGCATGCAGGGGAGGTGGGGGAGGGAGAGGTGCGGCGGTGGACCGCAGGGGAGGCGGGGAGGGAGAGGCGTGGCGAGAGAGACGGTGGCTGGGGTCGGGGTGGCGGTGATCGGGGACGGGGCGATGGTGATGGGGCGACAGAGCTGGGGATGGGGCGACGGGCGACGGCGACAGAGACGGGGATGGGACGGGGCGGTGGCGACGACGATGGCGATGGAGATGGGGATGGGGATGGACCGGCGCGGTGACGGTGGGTGATGGCGACGGCGATGGCGATAGCGATGGGGACAGGGCAGCGGCGGTGGGCGAGGGCAATGGGGACGTGGCCGGTGCGGCGCAGAGGAAGGAACTGCTATTTTGGAAACTGCTAAGTGTTTGGAGAAGACCAAATATTTGTAGGTGGGACACTTTAGAACCAGAGCTAGCCTTTGCCCGGTACTAAATTCCTCCATTTAGTATCGGGCAGGGCTCCCAACCGGTACTAAAGTTACTAAATGACGGGATCTAAAATTAGGGGCATTTAGTACCAGGCATGCTTCCAACTGGTACTAAAGTTGCCAAATTGGCAGGAGCTGAAACTGTCCACCTCCAACAATTTTCTTTCCTGTGCACACTATCTTAATTCTAATAAAATATTTCAATCATTACGGCAAGATTGTCACATGTATGTATGTTATATATATATATATATATATATATATATATATATATGAAATAGTAGAGATAAAAATTTATCACAAATATTAACCAGAGTGCATTACATATGAAATTCATCATACATATTAAATCTTACATAAATTAGATAAATTAGATACTTAGAATCTAGGATCGTCCACATCGTGACCATTAATCATCGCAACATACAAACTACGATTTATATCGATAATGTCTATTCCTAAACATAATCTAGCGCATATATTAAGTCTTACATAAATGAGATATTTAGAAAATAGGATCGTTCACATCACGATCGTTAATTTGGGAGACAAAAAGATACACCAATCCTAAAATAATGGTACAACATGAGATCTACGAGTCCACCTACTCTGGCTGAATATCATAAAGGAATCTTGAAATAATTATCCAAACATCTTTTGGAGCAAGTGATACATTTTCATAATTGAAGTATGGTGGCCCAAGACTTGTTCACTGAGCATGGCCAATTTTGGCAATCCAAAACCAACCAAAAGCCGATAGGTCAAGGTCAGTGAACATATCTCTGCCTGAACCGGCTATTGACCACCATACTTCTATTATGAAAATCTATCTTCAAAAGTTGTTTGGAAAACTATTTCAAGATTCTTTTACGATGTTCAGCCAGAGTTTGTAAACTCGAAGTTCTTCTGTTCTCTAGTATTGGAGGAGCGGAGGTATTACACCCATTGCCAGTCCATCTCCATTGTATTACGTGAAAAATGGACATAGAGATTCGTATTAGATAAAAAAAACTTGATCAATATTAGGTAGGGGAAAGATAGAGCAAATGTGTTTATAATATTTAGTCCTCACTCTAAAAAACTCTACATTCTTCTCGTTCTAAAAGATCAACAATTACTCCATTTGTAACATAAAACTCACTCTAAAAAACTCTCCATTCTCCTCACTCTAAAAAACTCTCCATCCTCCTCGTTGTAAAAGATCGACGAGCTAGTACTCCATTTGTAACATAAAACTCATTCTAAAAACTCTCCATTCACCTCACTCTAAAAAACTCTCCATTCTCCTCATTCTAAAAGATCAACAAGTACTCCATTTGTATCATAAAACTCATTCTAAAAAACTCTCCATTCTCCTCACTCTAAAAAACTCTCCATTCTCCTTGTTGTAAAAGATCAACAAGCTAGTACTCCGTTTGTAACATAAAACTCATTTTAAAAAACTCCCCATTCACCTCACTCTAAAAAACTCTCCATTCTCCTCATTCTAAAAGATCAACAAGTACTCCATTTGTACCATAAAACTTATTCTAAAAAATTTTCCATCCTCCTCACTCTAATAAAGTAACAAATACTCAATTTGTAACATTAAACTAGCTCATTCAAAAAAATCTAGAATACTATGACCAGAGGAGGGAGAATGAAGTTGCTAACCGGTCTAGTGAAAAAAAATGCTCGAGTGAAGAAAAACGAAGCCCGAGCAAATGGTTGAGCTTGCTCGGGGAGGAAGCTAAGGAAGCAGCTCATTTATATATAAAGCAAATGGTTGGCTTCAGCCGGTACTAAATGGTGAGAATGCCATTTAGTACCGGTTAGTAGTTTCAACCGGTAAATAAAACCATTTAGTACCAGTTGAAGCTACAACCGGTACTAAATGACTTCCTAGGGAATCTAGCTGGTGGCTACGCGATTCACGTGCCACTATTTAGTACCAGCTGAGGCTTCAAACCGGTACTATAGGGACTTTGATGGCACTGTACGTGATGAGCGTGATGACCAGTACTAACGTGCAGGATAATATGCGTGACGACCCGTGCGCGTTAGTACCGAACGTATTCCAGTAGTGGTATATTGGACCACGCATTTATTTTGCCGTTCGTCACATGTGTGCCGGATCGGATGTAGGGAGCGCGAATGGGCGATCGTATCGAGTTCTTGGAATAGCTAGCCACCTAGTACTCTTGGGGGCCTTTCCTATATGATCCGTCGGCGTCGCAAACGAAATCCGCGAGGGACCGAAGCTTCGCCGAGCAAGCGGCCGCGCGCGCGGCCGTAATGATGGAATGGCCAAGTGCATCCGACGGGTGCACGTACAAAGGCGGCCGGCCGGCCCGGCCCGGCCGCGCCATTCTGTAAAGTTGGGTGGCGCCAGGACGCATCGCGCATGTGCATCTCCACCTTTCTCCAACGAATTACAGCTGCTCCAAGAGCTCGAGAGCTGTAAACAAGAGAGGGAATGGGCCGCCGTTGGGCGCTCGCACTCGACGACGTGTTTCTTTGGAGAACACGTATGGTCGTCGACGACGTGTCGTCCTGGCTGAAGTTCGGAGATGTTGGCATATCTCTGATATCTTAATTGCGTCGATCGCACTCGACCACGCACCGCACTTTATTACATGGTGGGATACGTGCATTACTTCGATTTGTTCGGTTCGTTCCAACGAATCGGTCCGCGTGATCATTCTGTGGCGGCCGCGTTTGCACTGCGGGAGGCAGAGGCAAACCTATCTGCCTCCAATTGTTGCGTAGGAGACACTTGTCCCGGCTGCAAATATGTCCATATTACTATTTATTTTTACTTTTCTAAATACATATCTTTTGCTATGCATGTAGATATAGCATATATATCTAGATACGTAGCAAAAGGTACGTACTTAAAAAAGCTAAAACGAATAGTAATTTAGGATGGAGGAAGTACTTAGATTTAAATCGTATGCGGACCATCTCGATCGGCTGTCAGGATATTGTCATTGATTAGTTATAGTATCATCTCCTCTCAATTGTAATCCTTTGCTCTGACTCGAATCATCGTCTCTGGTAGGCCTGACAAAATGGTCACTGTACACTGCAATTTTGCGGCACGCACACTGTCCATGCTACGTAGGACGAGGGATGGTCCAAGCGTACCCCTACAAAACGACACTAGGAGCGTACATTCTTATCGACGCGTACGTACAAGCACGTCCCTCCTATCCAAAGATGGCATGCAGCCCACTCTATAATCATTGGAACACCAGCACTCTCATGTGAGTCAAGTTGGAACGAACATATACACGCACTAGGGAATGGATCTCTCGTCCGAGGTTTAGTACCAATCACTTTTTAGCTCAGTAAATGTAAGCATTAGTACCGAGTCTAATGGATAGTTTCCAAGGAGGCCCCCACGACCCCCTTTAGTATCGGGTGGGAGCTCCACCCGGTACTAAAGGTGACCCTTTAGTACCGGATGTTCCAGGCACATTAGTACTTTAGTACCAGGTGAGGGCTCCACCCGGTACCAAAGGGTTTCCTTAAGGTGTGCAAAAGCTGGCCTTAATAATTTCATCCGCCGCTCCCTCTGGCCCTCAACTCCTCCGCCTCCCTCCTTATCCATCCGCCCCCCCTCTCCCTCAGCTCCTCCGCCTCCCTCAGCTCACCTGGCCACCTCTCTCCCTCAGCTCCTCCGCCTCCCTCACTCTCTCCCTCCTCCAACAGCCTCTTCCATCCCTCCTCGACCTCTCCTCTCCTCTCCTCTCCGCTCGCCCCTCACCTCGTGCCTGAGGCGACGGCGGGAGCGGCTTTGGGCGACGGCGGGCGGTGGCCATTGGGGCACGGCTGCGACGGCAGGAGCAGTGGCGGCGACGACAGGGCGGCGGGGTCAGGCGGTGGGTGGGGACGGCGGTGCGGGGGTGGCGGGCTGGCTCAGAGGGGTGAATGGCTCGGGCGGCGGTGCGGCGAGGGTGCGGGGGCGGGCGGCGGGCCGGCGGCGGAAGGGGGCAGCAAGCCGGTGAGGGATTTTGCTTTTTTTATTTTTTAGTACCCTTAGTAACGGTTATTTCAACCGGTACTAAAGGTCCCCCTCTAGTACCGAATTGCTAGTAACAGTTGGACAACCGGTATTAAGGGGGTTACCGACCGGTACTAAAGCTTAGTACCACGTTCCCTAGTAGTGTATATATCCTTCTCCTCTCTCTGGTTACAACTTGTTGTGTGGAGGAAGATAATCAATAATGATTATATTTCGTCGGTTTTCTACGTCTCTGTTCGAATAATCGGTAGTGTTAGTATGAAGGAAATATCGCCAGCGCTGGCAAGCTAAGGCCAGGCAATAATGCATCAAGTACGCCGCCAAAGAATAGTTGCAGACGACCACGCTAGATCCTATCTGGACTAGCCGAAGGAAACAAGTCTAGTGTTCCATGCAATGAGTTCCTGCCTCTGCCTCCAACTGAACTTGTTAAATACTCTAGCTGTGGGCGCTGTGGCAGTCATGGCATCGAGAGTATCTGTTTGAAAAAAAAATTCTTATCCACCCACCTTATGATAATGATTGTTCTCTCCTCATTTCAAAAGACTTTAAATGAATGGTAAGGTTTTTGAAGGGAAAAGAAAGCAACGCAATGCTTATAGAGCACATGCATAGGGTAACTGTAATGCACAGGGTACATGTGTGACCTTATCTTGCAAAAATTCCAACAATGTGCAGGACCTCATTGGCTCATTTGATTTTTGTTTTCTTCTCATCCTTAGAACCCTATCTTAGGCTCAGGTACTCCCCTTTCCTGTTCTTTTTTTTGTAAAACCAAGTATTATTCATGTATAAACCAGGTACTATGGGTTTATACATGTTACAAATGGGTTGACATCTTATCGAGTGGCAAATACAACATAGTGTGAGTATGTAACTCAGATCTAAATCGCCATAATTAGTATGGATCTGGAATGGCATAACTAAGAGGGTGTTTGGATACCACCCGCTAAAGTTTAGCACCTGTCACATCGGATGTTTGATACTAATTAGGAGTATTAAACATAGGCTAATTGCAAAACTAATTGCACAGATAGAGTCTAATTCGCGAGATGGATCTATTAAGCCTAATTAGTCCATGATTTGATAATGTGGTGCTACAGTAACCATTTGCTAATGATGGATTAATAAGGCTTAATAGATTCGTCTCGCGAATTAGCTCGGGGTTCTGCAATTAGTTTAATAATTAGCTCATATTTAGTTTTTCTAATTAGCATCCGAACATCCGATGTAACATCGCTAAAATTTAACCCCTAGTATTCAAACTCCCCTAACAAGGCTAGGAACCAAAATCCAAGTTTCACGACACTAGGAGGTGATGCATCTCTCTGATCTATAGCCACCAGCCATATCCAAGCATGAACTGTTTGCCGAAGACTAGAAGCGTGTTGGACATGTACTGCTGTCCAAGTTGCAGGTTCACAAATCACAATCGATGCTTGCGGCCTGGGGCCATACTTTGGTCGCCGAAGTACTCGTAGCAACTTTTGAACATTGAACTTTTTACTGGCAGGTAGCGGTAGACTAGCGGTAGGACTAGGGACAAAGTTGCTGGTTGTACCGGACCGGACTACCAACCAGCAGCATCTTTGAATTGTGACATTGCTACTGGGACTGAGCTCACGGACTGACCATCCCTTTATCAGGACCGGATCCTGGTGGGCGTGGGACAAGGAAAGCGAAAGCGCCTTTTGGAGGCCACATGCCGCAGCAACGCAGAATTGCAGAGCTTGTTGATCCGGGAATGGAGCCGGCCCCAGCCCCCAGGGGCAGGAAAGGCGCGTCTCTGACAGCAAGAAAGATAGAAAGAAGGCAAGGAGGGGGCAGAAAGCAAAAGCTGCATTCCTCTTGGATGGTAGTATGGTAGTTTACTAGTTTTGACCTTTGACAGAGAAGAAAGATGCCCATCCTGCTCATGTTGGGTGCTGCGTTCTTCCCGAAAGAAGAACCTAACGGTAACGGGTAACAGCCCAAACCAAAAAGGCAGAAAGGGTTAAAAAGTTAAAAAAAAACGTAGAGAACGGTGCTGGTAGAGATGGCTGAAACTAAGGTAGTGTTTGATTGGTGGGATGATAGAGAATGGGATGGATTAGCTCCGTCCTTAGCAGTGTTTGGTTCACAAAGTGCGATGGAGAAGCTCCCCAGTAGGAATATTCCATTAGAACTGAGCTCATACTTGAAAAAGAGTCAGACGAGCTCGTCCCATCTCGATGCATGTCCCGTGCTTCCTCCCATGCCAACACCGTTGCCCTCCCATAGCACCCTGGTCAGGCCGCGCTTGAACACGAGGAGGCGGAGCTCCAATCGATTTGGCGGATGGAGGACACGTTGCGGCAAACGGTGGATGACTTCAATTCGTCGGACGGAGCTTCAATTCCGCAAGCAGAAGATGATCTGCAGTAGCGGCCAGCTTCGATTAGCTGGCAGCTTGCAACCACGTCGCGAGGCCAGCCCAAGCAGCAGGCCGCGAGGCTCGCAGGCAGGATGGCGGCCAAAGCGAGCAGCAAGCAGGGTTGCAGGGGCGGCGGCAGCATGGAAGCAACAGTAACACCGAGAAAAGGGATGAGAGGCTTGTTCGATTGACAAATAAGCCCCACAACTAACGGTGCTAAATGAAGGAAAACCCTTGCATCCTACATCCCTCCAACCAAATAAAAAAATCGAATCATTTCGTTCTCCCAACCAAACACGAAAATAAAATCACTCCAATCCTAAAATTAGAAATTTAGGATGGAGCCATTCCATCCTACCTCGCTCTCAAACCAAACGCTATCGAATAATCTCGCTGTATTTTCTCCCGCTGAATGTACAAGGAATGGATGCGGCGGAAACAAACGGAAGTGAAAAATAGGCATATAGATGATTGATAGGACAAATTTCCTTGAAAACATAAAGAATTCGTTCACACATGATGCATCCGAGTTGACGAGGGCTAGGCGCTGGTGAAATTGCATCTTCACCTCGACATTTTCCACTGACCGAGCTAGCATTATGTGTCAAATATCAGTTAATCTCTCCTCCTACATTTGCATGGCGGGTTTGGATTTTGGAGTATCGATCAGTGGCGGGTCTAGAAGGAGCTTAGGAGGACTTAGAATCTCTCTTGCTTAATGTGTTGATGCGGAGCTAATCAAAACGAAGATAAAAATGTTATTTTTTTCCCGGGAAGAAAAAAAAGACGGTCTTACTAGACGACAGAGGCGTTCCACTCTATTACTGTATTACAGCCAGTCCCCCGTGCTGTCGTCCACTAAAGAAGCAAAGCGAGCGATCGAGCTCATCTCACATTCCTTTGTGCGCTGGCCGTTGCGCTCCATTTGGAATCCCAGCGCCCACATTGACCGCCTCCGTACCAGCGACAGCCTTTCCCTCGACTCAATCATCCGCCGCTGCCAACGCAATTTTCTTCCGGAGGCCCCATCACTTGATTCAATCCTTGCCACTTTGCAGCTCGCGTCGCTTCCCCCTCTCTCCTTCCCGCTCGCCGCCGCCATCATGCCTCCCGCGACGCCACCGGGTCGCCATTGCCCTCGCCGCTCTAGACTCTTGGCCCTGCCGGTTTCCTGCCGTTAAGGCAGTCAAATCATCGTGTGAGATAAGTGACAGGACAGGAAGCTATTCGTTTCTTCAATTCCACTCCAAGTACGAGCCAAGAACCAGTGGGGAAGTCCACCGGCGTGATGGCGGCTGATTACACGCTGCCATTGGCTCCGGCGTCGTCCTCCTCGCCGGCCATTTCGATGCACCGCGCCGCTGGCTACTGCGTCGGTTTTTCTTGCGCCCTCGCCGCTCTAGGAGCGCAGGGGAGAATCGCCGGCGGGTGCGATCTTGGCGCCAGGCGCCGGGGGTGCCGGTGGTCGCGCGCCAGGGAGCTCGCGCTACTGGAGAAGCTCGCCGCGCTGGAGCGCCAGTTGGAGGAGCTCCGGCACCGGCGGGCGGAGGACGCCAAGGCCAACGAGAAGGTGGCCGGCATCTTCGCGTCGCACGAGCAACGGTGGTTCACCGAGCGCAAGTCCCTGCGGCGGCAGGTGAACGCCGTCGTCGCCGCGGCGCGCGCGCGCGAGGCCAAGCGCGAGGAGGAGGCCGCGGAGCTGCGGCGGCAGCTGGAGGAGCAGCGTGACGCGGCGGCGCTCAAGGACAGGGCTATGGAGCAGGAGATCCAGAGGAGGGAGGGCGCGGAGGAGCGGCTGCGCGCCGCGGAGCGGGCGGCGGAGGAGCTGCGGGAGCGCGCGGCGAAGGAGGCGGCGGAGCACGCCGCGGAGGTGCGGAAGCACAAGGTGGCGTTCGTGGAGCTCGCGTCCGCGCAGCGGCAGCTGGAGGCGGACCTGGCCCGCGCCGCGCGGCTCGCGGACACGGCGGAGGCCGAGCTCAGGGAGGCCCTGGAGCGCCGGGACGAGGCGGCCTCCGCGGCGGCGGACCTCTCCGCCGAGGCCGCGCGCCTGCGGCGGGACGCGGAGCACAAGGACAAGATCCTCTCGGCGATGCTCCGGAAGTCCAAGATCGACATGGAGGACAGGGAGATGCTGGTGCGGGAGGTGAAGATGTGCAAGGCCAGGCGGAAGCAGGCGGAGCTCGAGGCCGAGCGGTGGCGCAAGATGTGGGAATCCCGCGGCCACCGCCGGGGCTCCTCCAGGTCGTCGTCGGCGCGGTGCGTGACCGACCCGCCGCCGCCGTCCGGGTGCTCCGACAAGGTGCTGGCCCCAGACGCCGCGGCGCGCGCGGCCAATCTCGACACCAAGATACTCTTCGTGGACCACGTCGAGGGCGACGGCAAGAAGGACCACCGGCAGGCGCCGGCGAAGGAGCTAACCACCATTGAATGCGTCGACCGCTATGCCAGCCACGTCGACGACAAGCCCGGTATGTCCACCTGCTCTGTCTTGTACTCTGCTTGCTTCTGCTCACTGAATGGTACTCCCTCACTACTGATCTGGTCAGCACATGCTGCCAGGACAGGATTCAATTGAAAAAAGTTTGTTTTTGTTGTGTTCTAACATGTTCTGTTGAGTAAAAACAGCATGACTGTCTTCCAAACTTGTTAGACATAAGTGTTTCAGAGTTCTGACTTCTGTGTGCTTCTTCATTTGTACGGTCTAGTCAGACATTAGAGATAGAACTTGTTTAGTTGCCCAACTTTAGTGTGCCAAAATTACTGTAGTGACGCTGTAGCATTTCGTTTGTATTTGTGAATTATTGTCCAAATATTGACTAATTAGGCTCAAAAGATTCGTTTCGCAAAGTACAACAAAACTGTGCAATTAGTTTTTGATTTCGTCTACATTCAGTACTCTATGCATGTACCGTAAGTTTGATGTGATGGTGAATCTTCTTTTTGCATAGTGCCAAAGTTGGGATTTGGGGTGAACTAAACAAGGCCATAACAAGCAGCAGTGTTCCAGAGTTCTGACTATGCTATTCTGATTTGTACGGCCTGCAGCCGTGGAGGAGTACCAGGGCCTGCAGGAGTGGTTCCAGATGGAGACGGAGAAGTACACGGCCATGATGAAGCACCGGCACACCGCGGAGATCGAGGCGTTCACCGAGCAACTCCGGCTCAAGGACGAGAAGCTGGAGGCGTTCCGGTGGCGCGCGGTGAGCATGGACGTCGAGGAGTCGCGTCTCCGGTGCCGGATCCAGGAGCTGGAGGCGCGGCTGGCGCAGCAGGAGAAGCACGGCGCCGGGCTGGAGGCTCTGCTCCTGGAAAGGGAGAACGAGAGCAGGGCTCTCAAGGAGCAGCTGGAGGCGCTCCAAGCACAGGCACTCGGGGTGGAGATCTGCGTGCCGGCCGGTGGCCAGGACGCCGACGCCGACGATCGCTGCATCCCATGCTCACCGGTGAAGATCCAAAGGACAGCCTCAGGAGAAGCTGACAAGCTGTCATCCGGCAGCTCGCGGCATCAAGAGGGCACTGATGAGGTCAGCAAGTATCATCGTGCAGAGACAAAGGTGGACGAGCTAATCTCCCCGGATGATGACAAGGAGAAGGCGTTCGATCTGGAAGCAACAGAGGCGCATGTCGTTCCGGTTCGGGATCTCGCGTGCGCCGCGGCGGCGACAACGTGGATGGAACACGAGCGACACGATGCCCCGCCCCGGCAGTCATTCAGGTCTGAGATCGAGGAGGAGAAGGAGGTCTACACCGACCCCGGCAACGCGCAGGCGCAGGCCAGCACGAGCAGTTCCCAAGAGCAAGAGGCGACATCGGAGCTCGCGCTCGTGGTCGTGCCGCCTGGCCAGAAGAGCTCTGCGTGGAAGACGGACATCCACGCCCTGGCGGTGTCGTACAAGATCAAGCGGCTGAAGCAGCAGCTGCTGGTGCTCGAGAAGCTGGCCGCGGAAGGCAAGGAGGAGGCCGCCGCCGCGACGAGGTCGTCAGGGAGCGAAGCCAGTTGCAGCAGCCGGCAGCATCCGAGGACGAGGTACCAGACGATGATGTCCTTCCTGAGCAAGCACGTCAAGCGCTACCAGTCTCTCGACGACAAGATCGACGACCTCTGCGCAAGAATGGTACGGAAAATAAACGTGAATTCACATTCCATCATCTCAAGAATTGTTTCTGCATTATTAGTTTATTACCGGCGATCATGTGTTGATGATAAGAAATTAATCCTCTGTGTGGCTGTTTCAGGAGGAGAGCAAGAGGAGCGTGGGGCGGGAGCGGCGGCACGGCACGTCGGCGGAGCAGAGCGCGGCGCTGGGGCAGTTCCTGGAGGAGACGTTCCAGCTGCAGAGATTCATGGTGGCCACCGGGCAGAAGCTGCTGGAAACGCAGTCCAGGATCGCGCCGGGCCTCGTCAGCCGCGGCGGCGGCGAGGACGGCGCGGACATGAAGAGGCTCATGGACGTGGCCGGGGCGCTGCTCAGGGACGTGCAACGCGGGCTGGAGGTGCGCATCGCGCGGATCATTGGGGACCTCGAGGGCACGCTCACCTTCCATGGCATCCTCCGGACCACGCGCTGACCTGATATGGGCGGATCCAGGTTCACACAACAAGGGGGGCTCAATTTTCTCTTCTTCTTCCTCCCTCCTCTCTTTCCCTTCTTCCTCCTCCTCATATATGTCTAAAATTTGTAAGTGGGGTTTTGGGGCTCTACGGGATCCATGAGGGTAGGAGCCCCCCACGTTGGATCCGTACTGATACAGCTTGGCTGTTGCTCTCTGTGTTCGCGACTTGATCCATGATGACTTAACAAGGGACATGCTTAATCTTGAATTAATGGTGAAGCAAGGTTTAATTTGCAGTGAACTAATGGCACCACCAGCAGCACGTTGGTCTTCCAGAAAGAGTGAAGTTTGCTGCAGTACATATCAATGATCGTGAAAATCGGGCTACGATATGAATCTCATTCTCACTAATTAGAGACTCTTTTTGTAAGCTCCATATTAATTATCAGAGACCATGGCTACAAAAATATACTCCCTCCATCCCAAATTATAAGTCATTCCAAGAATCTCAAGAATCTTGGAGAGTCAAAGTATCTCAAGTTTGACCAAATCTATATGATAATATAATAACATTTATGGTGTCAACTAAGTGTCATTAGATTCTTCATCAATTATATTTTCATAGTATACCTATTTGATGTCATAAATCTTTATAATTTTCTCTATAATTTTGGTCAAACTTGAGATGCTTTGACTCTCCAAGATTCTTGGAATGACTTATAATTTGGAATGGAGGGAGTACAAAAGAGCTATGGTTTTAAGTACATTTCATGATTTATTTGAGCTCTCCAAGGGTCAAGACCTCCCCACCCTATAAATATGAAGGTCTATGGCTGCTTGACATTTTATCCTCGATCGAATATGTTGACGCCGGATTTCGTCATCAGTAGAATCGGCGTCAAAGAGGAAAGAAATCGAAGGAATACAGATGGGAATCGGTCAAAAGGTGCTACAGTGTGGAATCGGTCAAGTGGCTTTTACTTCGCTTCAGGTTCCCAATCGGCAGCCCTTTGCTGATAAGAAATCGGCCGATCAGGAAGGAGGACTAAAGTGGGCCTGTATGGGCTTGGTTAGGTGGAAAGATAAGGTGGAGTTCAGCCCACGAAGCGTGGGGTAGTTAGTTTAACACGGTTTGTGTTTGTAGATATTTGTTTTCTGTTTAAATTAGAGATAGAGTTCTACTCGGTTAAGAAAGATTATTTGTGCGGGGCTATAAATAGCTACCTTTGTAAATCAATCAAAAAACAATCAATTAATCAATACAACAAGTTACTTTACTCTTCGTACTACTTTCAAGCAGGCGACTTCGCCATCGTTTTTTTTTCTTCTCACGAGTTCGTGCGGGTTGGCAGGGCTGCATCATCTTGATCTCCGGCCGATTCTGTAAGTTCCGCTTATCGAGTAATATCTAAGCTTTAACTTCCGGCGCATCGCTGTTGTTTCGTTTAGATTTATTCACCAGTTATCGATATCAACTAGATTCATAGGTTTTTACCTGTTTTTCTAGCTTTTATCACCAGTTATCCTGCTAGGAATCGGTAGTATCGGCTTTTATTACCTTCTGTCGTTAGATCCGTTCGTTGCCGATTAGATCTTTTCCTAGTACCATTTTCATAAGCTCTGTACCGATTGCTTTAGTATTTTTCTGTCTACAAGGCTATAAGGATCGCGCTATCTTGTAGCCGATTTCTTTACCACAGTAAATCGGCCGATCTGCCGATTAGCTTTCTCGATCGGAAACTTAGCCGATCGTGGTTACTGAATTTGACACGTGTTCTTCCTTGCCAATCAACAGGTCAGATTGGCTGGCACGCCGCGCGAACCGCACCAGGGCATTCACCCGAACAGGAGCTAAGCAGATTCTCCCGGGTCGTGTGTCGGCCGCTAGACCGATTTCTAGCGCCAACACACTTTTGGCACGCCCAGTGGGACCATTACAACCGCCGTCATGTCGAAAGCTGCTGACATCTCCGAAGATAACGTCATCGAAGTGACGGAAGCAGATCTAAAGGACGACCAAAGGGAAGATCTGAATCAGTATTTGGAGCAAGTCCGGAAGACCTGCTTGAAATCCTTCAGTCGTTCCAGGAGCGGGGAAACTGTTAAAAAATCTCCTTTCACTACTCCTCGCCAGATCACGATTTCAGAAGATTCGGACAAGATGTCCGATATGATTCAGCAATCTCTTCATCACGCCTTCATCAACCAATCCTCGGTACTTTCAAACATGGTACACAATGCTGTTGTCAACTCCTTCGCCGGGGGTATACCTCAGGGATACAGGGGGCCTACGTATTTTCAGCCGATTCCACCAAATCAGGCTTATCAGGCTTCTCAGCCGATCCAATCCTCCGTTGGAGGGATCGGTGCCTCTACGTCGTCAACTCCTTTGGGATACGGAGGAATCGGTGCCTCTACGTCGTCAACTCCTTTGGGATACGGCTCCGTCCAGCCGTCCACTGCACCACTCCCTCCAGTCATCCCTTTACCCTGGGGGGCACCCTTAAACACGACCGGTTTGACTCAATCGGTCAGCCAAGGAAATCCTCTGTTCCAGACACCTTCCCAAACGGCCACTCGGCCGATCGTACCACCATACCAGCCTATCGCTCCGGAGATCAACAAGACGTCAGAGCTCATGCTATATGATGAAACGAGCGGCGCCTACAAGCAGCCGTCCTTTACTACACCACCGGCTTATACTCAGATACCACCGTTTCACCAATCCCCTTTCATTCAAGCTCCGATCTATCAACAGGTGCCGATTCCGCCGCCAGTTATTCCCCAGCAACAACCAGATTGGGCGGCGCAAATCGCGGAAGTGATGCAAGAGCAATTCGGCTTGAAGCCGAAGGTTCAAACTTATACCTACAGGACACCATACCCGTCTACATATGACTTGTTGCCGTTTCCCCATCGGTACAAAGTTCCGGATTTCACTAAATTTTCTGGAATGGATGATACTTCTACCGTAGAACATGTGAATAGATTCATCATCCAATGCGGCGAAGCAGCTACGCAAGATGCCCTGCGGGTACGGTTGTTCTCGTCATCTTTGTCTGGATCGGCTTTCCAATGGTTCACCACTTTACCACCAAACTCGATTATCACATGGGCCGATCTAGAAAAGCAATTTCACAAGTACTTTTATGCTGGAGTCCACGAAATGAAGCTATCTGATCTGACTAGCCTCCGACAACGAAGCGATGAACCGATACCCTCGTACATACAGAGGTTTCGGGAAATCAGAAACAAGTGCTACTCCTTGGCTCTAACTGATGCACAGTTGGCCGATATAGCCTTCCAAGGCCTACTGCCACACATAAAGGAGAAATATGCGTCGCAAGAGTTCGAGAGCCTAAGCCAGATTGTCCACCGATTGTCCGGACAAGAAGTGCGTCCATTTGACCCAAGGAGGAATTTCCAAAAGAAAGTAGCATTCCTGGAAGAAATAGAGGACGAAGAAGACGCCGAAATCGGACTTGCAGAGTGGATTAAGGGAAAGAGGCCAATATCATGCCCATTCGGCAAAAAAGAGCCGGAAGCATTCGGTTTCGATACCACTAAAGCTGACAAAATATTTGACCTTCTACTCCAGGAAGGACAGATTAAACTCTCACCTTACCACACGATCCCCTCTGCCGAGCAGTTGAAGAAGATGAAGTATTGCAAATGGCACAACGCCACGTCGCATGATACCAATGAGTGCAAAATCTTCAGACAACAAATACAGTCGGCCATTGAACAGGGCAGACTCAAGTTTGAAGTGCCGGCAAAACCGGCCAAACCAATGAAGATTGATCAACATCCGTTCCCTACCAACATGGTGGATACGGGTAAGAATCCCCTCCAAACGAAGGTGCTGACATCCGAATCGGCAAAAAAGAGTGGCGCTGTCGACCCCAGGAATCAAGTCACGTCTGAAGACATCAAGGGGAAGCGACGGATGGAGGCCAATGACGATGAGCCAGAAGGACCACGCATTACCTCCCAGTTCCTGCTCCAAAAATACCAGCGCCAACATGAACGATCAAGGTCCCGAGAGGAAGCAATACGTCGGCACGAGGAACATTGGAGATGCCCATTCTTCATCCACTGTTGGGAAAATAACCTCAGACTTCCATCAGCTGATACGTGCCCAGAGTGCAACGGCCCCTATCGAAACAATCGGCCGTTCACAAGATCGCGCTCTAGAGACGGAAGGCCAGAACCGATCAGCAGAAATCGGCGAAGTTCAGATGATCAACGCCCTTCCATGCGTGATCGGCTGGGGGGCAGAAGCGACCAATATGATCGGTCAGAAGGAAGAGGCCATAATAGGCAGGGGGGCAGGACTGATCACCGCGATCAATCAAGTAGCAAAGCCAGCGTTCACAGCCGGCTCGAAGACATGGCCGATGCGCGGGTAACAGACGAGAACCCGTTAGGACGCGAACCAGAATGGGAACGCGCCGGGAGAGAAGGGAGGCCAGTAAACCCCAGATGGTGCCCCGATGGCTTAACCAAATCACAAAAACGGAGAATTCAACGCCTCCGCCAATGGGAACAGCAAGAAGAAGAGGGCACGATGGACGAAAAGCAAGAAAGGCCTCGGATGTGGCGCCCCAAACGAAACGACAAAGGCAACGACGAGTCGGCGGGTGACGAATCGGCAGCTGAAATCGGTATGGTTTTCATATTGCCGATGGAGTTCATGACCCCCGCCGATCAACAGGATGTGTCGGCGATAGAGGAACAAACAGCAAGGTTGGCTTTAGAACCGATGATGGCCACGTTCGAAAAGCCCGAAGATGACGAACGACAACATATGAAGGCATTGTTCCTTAAAGGGCATGTTGACGGTCGCCCCCTCACTAAATTGATGGTCGACGGGGGAGCCGCCGTCAACATCATGCCATACGCCGTACTCCGAAAGCTGGGAAAAAGCGACGACGACCTGACCAGGACGGACATGATGCTCAAGGACTTCGAAGGCAAGGTGTCAAACGCTCGCGGTGCCCTCTGCGTCGACCTCACCATCGGCAGTAAGACCCTTCCTACCACATTTTTCGTCATTAACGGCAAAGGGTCCTATAATATGCTTCTTGGTCGAGACTGGATACACGCAAACTGCTGCATCCCATCAACTATGCATCAATGCCTTGTACAATGGATCGGCGATAACATCGAAGTGGTCAAAGCCGACTCCGCGTACAGCATCGCAGCAGCCGACGCACAATACTGGAGCTGCGAGACTGTCAGATGCATATCAGGTAGGGTGTGGGAAACCGATTTCCTGAAGGTCACCGATTTTGGCCTACAGCCGATCCGAGCAGTCGGCTCCGAAGAAGCGCAATAAATGGATCAGTCCGCCAGAGAAGACGGGAAGCTGGGACACGGATTCACGTCGGCCGATTCTTTAGAGATGGTAGATTTAGGTGACGGGACCAAACCAAGGCCGACTTTCATTAGTGCAAATTTAGATCCAGAGTACAAGTGTAAATTGACAAATTTATTAAGAGAATTCAAGGATTGTTTTGCGTGGGAGTATCACGAGATGCCCGGATTAGATCGATCTATTGTTGAACATCGGCTACCCATAAAACCAGGGTATCGGCCGTACCAACAACCCGCACGACGATGCAATCCTAAAATTTTACCGGACATAAAAGCCGAAATAACTCGGCTAATTGAAGCAAAATTTATTCGGCAATGTCGTTATGCCGAGTGGATTTCCAATATCGTACCGGTGTATAAGAAGAACGGGAAGTTGCGCGTTTGCGTCGATTTCAGAAATCTTAATCAGGCTACACCGATGGACGGCTACCCCATGCCTACGGCCGATGTACTGATCGCCGCCGCCGCAGGGCACAAAATTATTAGCTTCATGGATGGGAACGCCGGATACAATCAAATACTTATGGCCGAAGAGGATATACCCAAAACGGCTTTCAGATGTCCAGGCCATCTCGGTCTGTTCGAGTGGGTGGTAATGACTTTCGGGTTGAAAAATGCTGGTGCTACATATCAGAGGGCCATGAACTATATTTTTCACAAACTCATCGGCCTCCTGGTGGAGATCTACATCGACGACGTCGTGGTCAAGTCCAAAAGCCACGAGGAACACCTAGCCGATTTGCGAAGGGTCCTGGAATGTACTAAAAAACATGGTCTTAAGATGAATCCCAACAAATGCGCTTTCGGCGTCTCCGCCGGACAGTTCTTAGGATTCATGGTGCACGAACGAGGCATTGAAGTCAATCAGAAGACCATAGCGGCTATCAACAAAGTCGTCGCCCCACAAAACAAAACTGAGCTACAGTCTCTAATCGGCAAGGTAAACTTCATCAGAAGATTTATATCTAATCTATCTGGACGAATTCAGGCGTTCACACCACTTCTGAAGTTAAAGCCAGACCAGGAGTTTATATGGGGAGAAGAACAACGCAAGGCGTTAGAAGACACCAAGCGGTACCTAGTCTCACCCCCAGTCCTGGTTCCTCCTCAAACGGGTAAGCCGTTTAAACTATATTTATCAGCCGATGACAAAGCTATTGGGTCGGCTCTAGTCCAAGAGTTTGAAGGCAAAGAACGGGTAATTTATTACGTTAGCAGAAGACTCCTGGATGCCGAAACAAGATATCCTCCAGTAGAGCGGTTGTGTTTGTGTCTTTACTTCTCGTGCACCAAACTCAGACACTATCTACTGTCGGCAGAATGTATAGTCGTATGCAAAGATGATGTAGTGAAATACATGCTGTCACTGCCGATATTGAAAGGGAGAATCGGCAAATGGATTTTGGCTTTATCAGAGTTCGACCTACGATACGAATCGGCAAAAGCCGTCAAGGGTCAAGTCATGGCCGATTTCGTTGCCCAACACTGTGGGCCAGAGATCACCTTCGTAGAACCGGCGCCTTGGCAGTTGTTTTTCGATGGGTCATCATGCGGAGCCGGATCGGGAATCGGCATCGTCCTCATATCGCCTCGGGGGGCAAGATATGATTTTTCTCTGCCGATAGAAACCGCCGCAACAAACAATCAAGCAGAATACAGAGCTGTATTAAAAGGCTTACGATTATTAAGAGAGATCAAGGCCGATTCTGTCGAAGTCTTCGGAGATTCGATGCTAATTGTGGATCAGCTAACCGGAAAAGCTGAGTGCAAAGATGATATATTGCGACTCCATCACGAAGATTGCTTACAACTGTTGAAAGAATTCAGATCGGCAGTAATCGAACACGTCCCAAGAGACCACAACGAAGAAGCAAACAAACTCGCTCAACATGCATCTGGGTATCGGCCAATTCTGGGCGCCATGGCCTTAGAGCTAGCAGCTGATGATTGGCGTAAGGAAGTTGCCGATTACCTAAAAGATCCTTCCAAAAAGGTGGAGCGACGAGTGCGTTTTCATGCTACCAAATACGTGCTGCTCGAAGATGATCTGTTCTACCGAACGATCGATGGTGTTCTTCTTAAATGCCTTGGAACAGAAGAGGCCAAGACTCTAATGGGAGAAATCCATGAAGGGGTGTGCGGGGCTCACCAATCAGCACATAAGATGAAGTGGATGATCAGAAACAATGGGTACTATTGGCCTACGATCCTGGAAGATTGTTTCAAATATTATAAGGGTTGTCAGGAGTGTCAAAAATTTGGAGACGTCCAGCGTGCACCCGCATCGGCCATGAACCCCATCATCAAACCGTGGCCGTTCAGAGGGTGGGGAATAGACCTTATCGGCCAAATTTATCCGCCATCGAGCAAGGGGCACAAATTTATTCTGGTCGCCACCGATTACTTCACCAAATGGGTGGAGGCAATCCCACTAAGGAATGTGACTTCGGCTATCATGGCCGATTTCGTAAGGGATCACATCATCTACCGATTCAGTATCCCTCAAACTATAACGACCGATCAAGGAACAATGTTCACATCGGGAGAATTTGAGGAATTTACGACCGATATGGGCATCAAGCTGCTGAATTCGTCTCCGTATTACGCTCAAGCCAATGGTCAGGCAGAATCTTCCAACAAAGGAATAATCAAGTTGATCAAAAGGAAGATTGAAGAATGCCCTAAGAAGTGGCACTTATGTTTGACCGAAGCCCTATGGGCATACAGAATGGCCTGTCACGGGGCTACCAAGTTATCCCCCTACCAGTTGGTATACGGTCATGATGCAGTGCTTCCATGGGAGTCAAGGGCAGGATCAAGGCGCATTTCACTGCAAGACCAATTGTCGGCCGATGACTACTCGGCTCTGATGAAGGAAGAACTTGATGACTTGGCCGGCCAACGACTGAGAGCTCTAATAAGCATCGAAGAGAACAAAAAAAGAGTGGCCAGGTGGTATGATAAAAAGGTCAAAGTCAAACAGTTCTCCCCTGGAGATTTGGTATGGAAGTTGGTACTACCGATCGGGTCGAAAGATCCTAAATTCGGCAAATGGTCTCCTACCTGGGAAGGGCCGTATAGAATCGGCAGATGCGCCCCGGGGAATGCATATATTTTGGAAACAACAGAGGGGGAAGAATTCACTAGGGCTCTGAATGGGAGATATTTAAAAAGGTATTTCCCGAGTATATGGGTCGGGGCCTAAAGAGGTAAACACAGTCAAATATGACCAACACAACTCGGTTTGGAGATTCACATGAGATCGACCAGATTGGCCGATTACGTTCATAGATGGCCGATTACATTCATTCGGGCCGATTACATTCGGTACGGGCGACCGATTACATGGCCGACAAAACACTAAGTCGCCCTTAGAATAAAAAGTACAACAACTAATTATTCTTGTTCTTACGCTCCCTCTCAGCCCTACCCAACTCTATCATGAGCCGGATGTAGTCTTCTTCTATGGCCTTCATGGAACTCTCTGCTTCGACTTGACGGGGGAGATCTGTGGGAAGGCGCGAGGCCTCCGCCGCCGCCAGAGCAACGGGCCGAGGAAGCATGCGGACCCTGTCGATGGAAGGCCGCGGGTTCGGAGGAAGCAGACGGGCCCTAGCGGTAGGAACCCGCGAGTCACCATTCCTTTCCAGAAAGTCCAAGATCGAGCAGGCCGTCGAGGTGATGTCACCCTCGGGAACATTACGGCAGTGACCCATCGTAGCTAGAGATCGATCGCGGTGTTCGTTCACCACGGCATCCAAGACCATTCGGGCTTCTGCGGTAATATGGTCTTCGAGCTCCTCTTGATAAGCTAAAATCAGAGCCTTGTCCTCCAAAGTCAAGGGGTCCTCAGAATGTATGCACTCAATGGCACGCACGAGTCCCGGACTAAGGCGCTGAGGCTGGAACAAGGAAGGAGTAAGACGGCACATCCTATTCCTAAAGATCCAAGAGAGAAGGCGAAGCGTCACCTGGTTGACGGAGGAAGACGATGACGAGGCCATGACAACGTGGTTGCGCCGATGAGAGGAAGAGGAGAAATGAGATAGAAGCCAAATCGGTGTTATCGGAAAGGAAGCGCCGGGGTCGATATTTGTGGGGGAATGCAGTAAAATTTGAGGAGGCCACGTCCCATCGGTAATAAGGAAGGCAGTAAATAGAAAGCACCACGAAAGGTCGGTCAAAGACGGCAGTAAATATTCGTACACAACGGTCAGTGTTTTACAGATTACCCAAAAGGGTATCGATAGCCGTGACGGCCCGACGCCGGATCTGATCGGCGGAGTCAAGAACCCGTTGGTCTTCTTCTGCCGATCCAGGGACTTCCGACGCGGTGCGGTGGAGTCTTAGAGCCTCCTGAGCAAAACGCTGCCTCTCCCGTGTCAAATCGGCAATAGCCGAAGGTAACTCCTGGAGTCTGCTCTCCTCGGTGCTGATGGCCTTAGTCACTTGTTCCATCTGTTTGGCAAGGTCCGCCCTCCGCCGCTTGAGGCGATCTATTTCACTAATGATCGCCGGCCGTGAATCTTCCAAGACATGGATCCGCCGATTCGCTTCTTGAGCCTGGTGCTTGAAAGCATTTTCATCTTCACGGATCTTGGCCAGTTTCGCGCGATCGGCCATATGACGAAGGGCTCTAAAAACGGGAATCCTCATAGACTCAATAAAAGCCGCCGGTGCCAATGCCTCTTCCGCTTCCTCTGGTACGCGTCCGCTGACGTCACTAAAAAGCTGCCGAATCGGCGAAGCGTCTTCTACCAATCGGCCGATGTCCCCTTGAAGGAGGGATCGGATGTTGACAAGCTTAGCCCGGACGTCGTCAGGGATGGAGCTTAAGGCGACTTGGCGAGAAGAAGTCTCCTCATCATCAGAGAGAGCGACCGCAAAAGAGAAGAGACTGTTGTTGGGAGAATCTTGTTCCTAAAAAGAATAAAGAAAAAGGGGTAAATCGGCAGGGGGGCAGAGTAAATCGGCTGGTGAGGTTAGTTCAAGAACTTACCATCTTAAAACGGATTTCCTCGTGCTGCGCTGGTAGAGCCGTTGTACCTTGTTCAGTGACCTGAATCATGGGTTCATCCGATGAAGAAGACTCTACTACAATCGGCACTGTGCTCGGACCAGATCCCTGGGAAGGAATCGGCTGTCGAGAGACGCTTGGTGTGCCGATGGTCTGCGTCGAAGGATCGGTTAAACATGTTATGCAAATACTCGAAGGAAGACCATAAGACAAGTACTGTACCTCAATGGATGAAGGCAGGGGCGTGTTGGCCTCCGGTCGAGTTGTTGCTGACTGTGGTATTTCCATAGAAGAATCCTGAGAAGCACAAAGGGTTAACAAGAGTAATTACCGAGTTGACAAATCGGAAGAGATAAAAGCTTGAACTCACTTGTAAAGCTTCCAGCAGTAGTGAGGCGGCTGCCGCTCCGGCTTGTGTAATGGCTTGAGTATCAGTACTTTGCGTGGCCAGGAGCGGTGCAGTCAAAATTTCTGCCGATGTGGGTACAGGAGGGTCTACCGATTCTGTACGAGCCCGAACTCGGCGACTGGTCTTCTTGACGACTTTCTTCTGAACTCTCTTCGATCGGCCAGTAATCATATCGACCGATGGAGCGTCATAGCCGATGAGGGGGTAAGTGGTGTACGGATAACTCTCTATTAGCCGACCACTGCGGCTATGCGTAGGAGGGGCTTGATTCCCAGCCTAAAGGAAAAAATGAAATCATTAAGTGCTCAATTATGGTGAAAAGAGTACAGTCGGTAATCAGAAATACCTCGGCGTTGGGGTCAAAGTTGGATGGATCCAGAAGGTTGCAGTACGCCGATGCTGAATTGCAGAATAAGAATTGCTTCCATTCGGCCCACCAAAGCTTGAAAGGCTGGGTTGCAAATGGATATAATAGCCATTCATTCAAGTTGATCGTACTGGAATCCGGAATTCGGTCTCGCAGCCGACAATAGTCCAGGCCAGATTTGAGTGCTTCTCTGAACTTGATTTGGTCAGCGAAATACACTCGTATCGGCAGTTGACCCATGCCGAATTGCCGAGCAGCAGTAGATGGGTTGTAGAACTCATATGTGGGGGCATTTTTCCCCGAGAAGAAGTTGGCCGGTAAAAGTCCTGGTTTGATCAACTCTTCATAAAGACCTTCATTAAATCGGCCAGAAGTCGAGTCGAAGCAGGAGGGGAGCTCGAAGACTGGGACGTCTCGCTGGTATGGGAACCAGATAGTGGCGTCCTCATTGAATCCGTTATAAAAGCACCGAAAGTATTCGGCTACTTTTGTGGCAGAATATGCACAACCTGGAAAAGCTGACGCTGCTTCGCCATAAGACATACATCGGCGACGTTCTGTAGGGTCTTCTGCCGATTCAATATTGGGAAATGACATACGGTCCACTGGCTGCCGAGTGATCCTGCTCATATAGAGGTTCAACCATAAATTGACAAACCACCAAGGCCCACCTGGGTTGCCGATTGGTTCCCCTTTGGAAAGTTTTGTGCCGATTTGGTGGAGCATGTGATACACGGCACCCAGAAGATGTTTCCCGAGAGGAATGCGGCTTCCTTTGGACAGTGCCTCGGCTAAAGGTTGGGTGTTGGTTGTTGGGCCGGCGGCTCTTCCACAAAAGAAGTGTTTTTCGAGCCACATTAACAGGAAAGCGGTGTGCTCTCTGTTATCAACAGTACCGGTCTTCTTGTTATCGCTAAGAAAGCCTTTCCAGCCGCCGATTCCTCTTGTGTCCAGCCGATGCGACGGAACGTTCAGAAGTTGATAAGGCGCGTCAGGGGAGGATACATCTAAGCCAGTCAAGAGGACCACATCGGCCAAAGTGGGGGTCATAGGACCATGACCAAATAAAAATGCATTAAGGGCATCAGACCAAAAATAGGAAGCTGCCATCACCAGCGGCTCATTTTTCTCCATTTGCGACATAGAAAGGTTGATGCATTGGCCGATTTTGAGCTCATCCCATGAAACACTCCTTGATGCGGCCACCCGTTGGTACCATTCCCTCCAACCAGGGGTTTCATTCGGCCAAGATCTAAAAGTACTTGCCCATTGATTCAAGTTCATATCGGACCGTTTGAAAGGTATCCGGTCAGTCTCTGAATCTATAAGAATCGCCGGATCTGGGTTTCCCATAGGACCGAGACAAACAAGGCCGGGACTATCCGTGAGTTGAATGGTAATTCTATCTCTAACCGCCTAAAAAAGGGAAGAGAGGGCATATGAATATAAGGAGTAAATCTAAAACATTGCCGATAAAGGGCAGATTCGGTATTTACCTCCGGGATAAAGTTCTGAGTAATCGGCGTAGCCGCCGACGTTGGCGCAGATGATGGGGCTGTGAGGGGAACCGCCATTGGGATTTCTGATGAAGCCCTTGCATCTGTTGAAGAAGTGACGACCGTCGCTACCTCCACTGGAGGAGTCGTCCCTGCAGCATCGCGTGCTGGGGAGTTGCTGGAAGGGGTCGCCATTAAAGGGAAAGGGGGAGAACTGATTGGAAGCTGAAACTGGAAAACTTCGGTGGCAAGATTGAAGAAAGGAAGAAGGTGCGTGCGCTGGAGAAGAGATGTGAGCTTGAAGATGAGTTGCGGTGAAATGATATTTATAGGGTGCCTGAAAGAAGGGTAAAAGTGGAATTTTCACCGCGCCGGCGCGTCAAGTTTTCGGGGTAGTGGCCGTCGTGGGCGCCCGTTTCAAAAAATTGCAATGATCAGCCGGGAGACCGCGAAACGGAAGGATATTTTCGCTGCGGTCGTTTCGGAGGAGAAGTTATGAAGAATTTCGAAATAAAAGACTATGTTTTACTCCGAAACTGGGGGGCATGTGTTGACGCCGGATTTCGTCATCAGTAGAATCGGCGTCAAAGAGGAAAGAAATCGAAGGAATACAGATGGGAATCGGTCAAAAGGTGCTACAGTGTGGAATCGGTCAAGTGGCTTTTACTTCGCTTCAGGTTCCCAATCGGCAGCCCTTTGCTGATAAGAAATCGGCCGATCAGGAAGGAGGACTAAAGTGGGCCTGTATGGGCTTGGTTAGGTGGAAAGATAAGGTGGAGTTCAGCCCACGAAGCGTGGGGTAGTTAGTTTAACACGGTTTGTGTTTGTAGATATTTGTTTTCTGTTTAAATTAGAGATAGAGTTCTACTCGGTTAAGAAAGATTATTTGTGCGGGGCTATAAATAGCTACCTTTGTAAATCAATCAAAAAACAATCAATTAATCAATACAACAAGTTACTTTACTCTTCGTACTACTTTCAAGCAGGCGACTTCGCCATCGTTTTTTTTTCTTCTCACGAGTTCGTGCGGGTTGGCAGGGCTGCATCATCTTGATCTCCGGCCGATTCTGTAAGTTCCGCTTATCGAGTAATATCTAAGCTTTAACTTCCGGCGCATCGCTGTTGTTTCGTTTAGATTTATTCACCAGTTATCGATATCAACTAGATTCATAGGTTTTTACCTGTTTTTCTAGCTTTTATCACCAGTTATCCTGCTAGGAATCGGTAGTATCGGCTTTTATTACCTTCTGTCGTTAGATCCGTTCGTTGCCGATTAGATCTTTTCCTAGTACCATTTTCATAAGCTCTGTACCGATTGCTTTAGTATTTTTCTGTCTACAAGGCTATAAGGATCGCGCTATCTTGTAGCCGATTTCTTTACCACAGTAAATCGGCCGATCTGCCGATTAGCTTTCTCGATCGGAAACTTAGCCGATCGTGGTTACTGAATTTGACACGTGTTCTTCCTTGCCAATCAACAGGTCAGATTGGCTGGCACGCCGCGCGAACCGCACCAGGGCATTCACCCGAACAGGAGCTAAGCAGATTCTCCCGGGTCGTGTGTCGGCCGCTAGACCGATTTCTAGCGCCAACAGAATACAATTGCCTTACTTTTATTCTTGAGTGAAATACACCATAGGTTCCTAAACTATTTCCGCATTCTCATCCAGGTCCACAAACTTTCAAAGCGGTCATCTAGATCCATCAACTAGAGGTCCAATCATAGACCTGTATTAACACTTGGATGAACCAAGTAAAAAGTTGAAGGACACATATGGCCGCTATAAAAAGTTTGTGAACTTAGATGAGAATGCGGGAATAGTTTACGGACCTACGGTGCATTTCACTCTATATTCTTCAAACCCTAATTTTCTTCCAAACCCTAATTGACATTCTTCTTGTATCTCTATGGAATTTGAGGATGTCCTAGCTGGCCTGCAGATGCTAAGGCAACCCAACATGCGCCATCCCTGATAGGGCCCCTCTGAGGAAGTCGTTCATTGATTTTCATGGCTAAGTCATGAAAACCAGAGAGGTTCTGATTTCTATAGAGACACTGCGGCGTGTGAAGATAGTGGTCACCGGAAGTTCCGATGTGTCATCAGAAGATCCATTGGGGGAGTCGGAAATTTTCACTGGAGCTTCACTCAGAGAATAGAAGTTTCTAGACGAGAAATTTTACATTTACCGGATTATTCGAAAAAGCTGTCGGAGGAAAGCATCGAATGAATGCTCAGTCCAGATTCAAGACATCGGATGATTAGACGGTATGGATTTTGTGTGCATTGGACGAATGGATTTGGGCATGGTTCAAAGAAGGAATGAAGTAGCACACTTCATGTTCCCCTTGGAAATATGTACCATGAAATACTCTTGGGTAAAAGCTATATCAATATTTGTAAACTTGCAGATTTATCCGTAGGACTTAGGGAGTGCCAATACACACCTTGGTAGTGTGGTGTAAGTGCCTAATTAGAACGGTATGAAGAGTAACATGACTTGTGGGTAAAGATGCACAAACCATATGTGTAGAATTGATATATCAGTTATGCACATGGTCAAGAGTGGCTTGGACCCTCACATGATTTGCTGGGATGATGGATGGTGGTTTATGGTTGTGGTTATGGATATGTTGGTTATGATTATGGGGGTAATGATTTTGCATATACTTAAACCTTAGAAATTAGGAGCTAATAAAATTGGATCAACTAGAATTGTTTACTGCAGTCAACCAGTAACTTTTCCTTGTTACGACCTTGCATGTCATAACCCCCCCTCCCCTCCCCCCCCCCCCCACACACACACACATACACACACTTGCGAAGTACAACAGGCACTCACAATTGTTGTTTCTGTTTTTTTTTCCTCCCTAAATGTATAAATGTCGCTCAGAACTCAGAAGGAGAAGTTGGTGTGGAGTTTTTTTTTAAGATGATGCTATGTTCTACACATATGCAACAACCGATTTTTTTCCTTTGGAGTATGGGGGCTTTGCTTACATAATAAGCCGTGTACTCTATTTAGACTCTCAAGCCATTGGTGTAATAAAATATACCTATTTACTTTATAATAATAATGTTGCTATATACTAGTGGTGTCGATATGTGTATGAAACTTAATCCTATCGTACAAATAGTTGGCATTTGAATTATTCATAGAACTGGGTGTGGCACTTCATATGACAGCACAAAAAACACGTCTAAGTAAAATTATCAGATGGTTGTACAAGCAACTATCTGTTGTATGGCATGGAAACAAATGCTGTTTCCCTGGCAATATAATGTTTTTTCAGGACTAAAGATTTGTCGGAAATATTGCGAAAGCAAACATGTTTTGGTCCACAGTTTGGAGCATATCAGTTGTATTGACCTTTTTTTGGTGCAGGGCACACTTTGTGTCTAGTGATAACGATCCATGTTCCCCTACTAACTTGATTTCTTTTTTGAATGGTTAAAAATATTTCTCTTATTGGTATAGTATCTTGTTTCAGGTTCCCAACACCCTTCTCCTGCCAAGCTCGCGCGCAAATTACTCTTTGGCCCCTGCCTATTATCATGTGTACCTCCAGAGTTTGCATTAAATTGGTCACACAAATGTAATCAATATAAAATGATTTATTTGGTACATGTGGCTTTTCACTATGAATAGACTGTCAGCCAATTATCATAGGGAGATATGCATGGTAAAATGTCATTATGAGCCAGACAATTGGAAATAAAACATAGCAGTAATGAATTGGCTTCTGAATAAAATATATCACGACTAAATTCTTAGTAGCTTGATGTAGTCATTCACATTCCAATTGAGAGGTATGCAATGAAGTGCTAATTATTATAAAATTATATATGAAAGGTTAGTTTCCAGCCTGGCCATTTTTACTTCTTGCTAAAATATTTAGTAATTTAACCTGCTATATATAGAACATTATGCAGATTGTGTATGTATGTTTAATTTGTATGACCCACATACCTCACATATAGTGGCGCACCTTATACCATGATGGTTGCGATGAGGGGAAGGCTCGCTACCGTGGCTTTGGTGGTTATCCTTGGATGTTTCATGCTTGTCTCACAATGTAAGTGCATATCATCCCATCAGTGGAACAGTGAAGATTTTCTAGATTATTAGGTTATACATATGATAGACATAGCAGAGCCCCTTGTGCTCTTCTAAATTTTTTTTTGAAAGGAATGTGCTCTTCTAAATTTTATACCCCCGTACACTTGATGCATTTGCGTAATTCATCTTATATATAACGAATAATTATTATGCAGCTCAACAGACAAATCCAGTCAAAACCGGCAAGGTCAATATTTGCTCATGCATCCAAAAGAGCAACAACCCTTTGATAAATTGCTATGAGACGGACGATGATTGCAAAAGGTATTGCTGCCAACAACCACTGATGTTTGGATCACCTCCCCTCCCTTCAGCTCCACAATTGTATCCAAGACAAGCCTAGTTTATGGCAACAATTAACAACTTATATATGATATGTGATCAGTAATCGATCATTGCCTGCTACTAAATATGAGATCATCAACTTGTTCTGAATTCACTGTAAAAAATTGTACTTTTAATTCTAGTCTATGCTATAAAATGTTTCCAGCAAGCTTGACGGTCCATGAACATACAGCGCAAGTGCAGCAACCAGGCAGTCTGCCTCGCTTCTGTCTGTTCACAGTTCATCGACGGCGCCGTGGCTCCTGCGCCCGTCCCCGTCGAACACGCAGACCCTGGCCTCCTTGTAAACCTTACCGGGCCGGCAGAAGTAGCCCTTACCCGGCGCGCAGTGCGAGTCGTCGGAGCACACGCAGAGTCCTTCAAATGCGCAGCCCTTCCCGACAATGCTGGGGTAGGTTGAGCTCGATGCCCAGCACTTGGTCGCTCCACTCGCTGGAGAAGATCCCGTCCGGATCGTACCTGTCCTTCACCTCGAGGAACTCCGAACTCCCTGGCCCTAGGGTACTTGGCGATGGCGCCGTCGAAGGCAAAGTTCCGTTTCTTCCCCCAGTGCGGCCTGCCGCCGTACTTGCGCAGCGCCATCTGCTCCAGCTCGTCGACGACGCCGGCGTGCTTGCGCGGCGCTCCGTCCGTGTAGCTCCTGTAGTAGATGACCTCGACGTCGACCGAGTCCTCGGCCTTGCCGAGGTGCGCGGAGGACGCCCTGACGTAGCGCATGAGCACGCCGAGCTTGGCGTCGAGGCCGCCGAACGCGCGCGGGTTGAGGTCGCGAAGCCTCAGCACGTCGCCGACGAACGCCGGCGCCTTGGGGAGCGCGACGCTGAAGGCGGAGTTATAGAAGAAGTGAGCCCGGCCGATGCGCGGGTCCCACGATCAGCAGGAGGCGGACCCGTCGCCGTCGATGCACGAGCCGGCCGCCTGAATGCGGTGCTGGAACCCGACCACCGGGTACCCTGTGAAGCCGAAGGCCTCCTGCTCCACCTTCCGTGTCGGCAGCCGCGCCATCAGGCACCGGGCAAGGTCGCCGCCCTTCTCCTCCAGCCACTCGTCTGCGACCCTGGCGGCGATGACGCCCAGCTTGGCGTACGGCCGGAGGAAGAGGTAATCGTTGAGGCCGTCTCCCGGCGTGGAGACGTCCACGCGGTCGTCCTTGCGGTAGAAGACCTTGCGCTGGTGCAGCAGCCACGTTATATCGCCCAACTCGTGGATCGAGGTGGCCCCAAACGGCCACCTGCTCGGCCAAGTCCGTGTCGTTGCGCGTCACGAACGTGACCGACCGCTTGAACAGTGGTTGTAACTCAAGAGTGACCTGCCCGTGAAATGAGTTGTTCAATCCAAGTTCTTGATTCTTAACGGTAATTCTAGCTCTTACCAGTGTTACCACTACCAGGAAACAGTTAATCTTGATCATACTGAGTAAAAGACAAGATTATAGCAGTGTACGAGCGCAGGAGACATCTGAAGCAATTTTGATCTCAAACAGCTAGTATATTTCTTCCTGACGCGAGTGTGCACGGTGTCCTGAGAAATGACGCCGAGGGACACCTTGGCTGCGTCCAAATCGGGGTGATCCTCGCCAAGATCCCTGACCACGGCGAACCCCTGGCTCGCCGGCGCGGGTGTCACGATCCTCATCCCGACCACATACTCATGCACGGCGCCGCCCTTGCCCTACAGGGAGCTCCCGTGCGCGCCGTTGGCGAGGAGGCCGCCGATGGTGACGCCGCTCCAGTACGGCGCGTGCGGCAGCGAGAGGCCGGCCGCGGCGGCGACCTCGATGAGATCCCTGAGCACCACGCCGCTGTCCACCGTCAGGAGCCGCCTCTCGGCGTCGACCCGCACCGTCCGGTTGAGCCAGCGGGTGCTTATGATGGTGCCCTCGCCGCCGCCGGGGCAGACGAGCTTGGTGAAGCTGTGCGCGTGCCTGGTGGCGACCTTCACCTTCCGCTTCGCCACCGCGGCCGCCGCCACGACCGCGACGAGCTCCTGCTCGGTGCGCGGGTAGGCGGCGCCGGCCGCGCGGCAGATGGCGCGGTCGGGGAAGGAGCCGAACGCGTTGGTGAGGGTGCAGTTGGACGTGCCGTCGGTGCAGGCGATAGGCTCCGACGACCGGGTGCTACTAGAGGAAGGCAGGAGGAGGAAAACTGGGAGCAGGAGGCCGGCCACGACGAGGAGGGCAAGCAGGAGGACACGCATTGTCTAGTGGCTTGCTGTCGCTGCTTGCTCGGCTTACCTGTAACGGCCATGGCGCGTCTCATTAAGTCACTATGATAGATGGGACCTACACGTCAAACTCTAACCTTTTCGTATGACATGTGGGGACCGCACTCCACTCTCTTTCTCCTTCCTTTCTCTCCTCTCTCCCCATCCCGATCCAGACCAGTGGAGAAGGGGCGGCGCTCACCATCCCCGATCCAGGGTGGAGGAGAACAGGCGGTGGAGGTCTAGGTGGCGGCAGAGGTCTGGGTGGGGGCGGTGGAGCCCGAGCAGCGCCGGTGGAGCTCCGGGAGGGGGCGAGGCTCCAAGAGGCGGTGCAAAGATCGAACGATGGCGATTGGGGAGCCCGGGATTGCTGGCGGCCCCTCTTCTCATGCTGCTGCCCATTCCACGTTCGAGCTGGAGCCGCAACGCGCGGGGAGCCTGATCTTGGGTGTCGGGGATGGGGACTTTGAGCGGTGGCGATAGGGTTGTTCGAGTGGTGGCGATGGCGGAGGATCCCCTGTTCGGGCAGCGGCAGGGAAGAGCAGGGCTTCGGCGGGGAGCGCGGGGACAGGCAGTGAGGCGGCGTCACTCGCGCGGAGGCTGAGAAAATTCATATTTGGGACTCCAATTGTCGCGTTGCACAGTTTTGGGACTCCAAACGTCGACTTTGTTAAAATAGGCCTCCAAACGTTGAACTCTTAATTTTCTTGACATCATGTTATTTTCTTTCTTTTCTTGCACATATACATGTATTTAGCACCGCTCTGGTCGCTGTTTGATCGCTGGCCTTTGACGTGCTGGCCGCCTGGGCACTGGCCGCTCGCTTGGTTGGGCGTGCTGGCCGCCGCCGCCTGGCCGCTGGCTGGACGTGCTGGTCGCCGTCGGCATGCCTGGCCACATTGGCTGGCACATATAATAGATAAAAATTCGCACAAAAATAAATAAAAATTCACACAAATGAGCACTATACAGTAACATGTAATAGATAAAAATTCTGGACATATATATCACACATTAAGCACACATGAGTTCATCTTACAAATCCACGAATTTAGCCTAAACAAGTTTATCTCACAAAACTATAAATACATCGCATCACAGATAAAATCATTCATCCAATATGTAGCCTTCTCTTTGGTGTCATCTTTTTTGGTGCAGATGCATCCTCACAGGACTAGTGGTGTCAGTTTGTGAAGAGCTGCCCTCTCCTAATAGGAACGCAAGCCGGCTACATAGAAGTATGGTGCGATAATTAGATGTATGATAAAATTTATTGCATGGTTAATGTGTTAATTTTCCTTACCTTCTAGTGACCCTTCCTGGACTATCCCGTAGTATTTCTTCTCTAGTTAGCCTTTGCGGGGTGCTAAGTTCTTGTGGCGTAGCTTTTGTAACATTCTTACTAGGTTGCCTCTGCTTCCTACAAGTAAAATAAATATATTTATAATGACATGTTACCTCAATTTTAAATAAAGGAAATCAATACTTGCCCCTTTTTTGCCGTCCCATTAAGTGGGCACTTGGAACTAGCTTGCCTGTGACCTTTTTTACCGCATCTCTTGCAAGTCATAGGTCCTCCAATCATTTTCTTTCCCTTTGCATTGGTTGGAGCAGTAGCATTGTCACCTGCAATGACACCTTCAGCTTCGGTGGGACCTTTACCATCTTTGGCACCTTTCTTCTTGTGGCCACCTTCTAGACATCCTTTTAGTCTAAGTTTCCTTCGTCTTCCTACTTCACCTTTAGGTAAAGGTGCACCAACAACAAATGGTAGTTCCACTTATGGCCATTGTGTTTTGTCTGTCAGTGGCTCAATCTCTCTACCATAAGCAGCCCTGGACCTATTCACCGAGTAGTACTCATGCACAAATTGTTCAAGGTTAACTCCCCGCTGCCTGGTTACAAAGGCCAATACATATTGACATGGCTTACCAGTGTGCTGCCATTCAAGACAAGTACAAGTCCTTTGATTTAACTTCACAATATGCCTCTCAACTCTACTGCTATGGTCCCAGATCTCTGCACTCCAGTTACCACCTAGTACAATTTTCAAGTGCTCCAAACCTCTACTATTTGCCTTCAGTTGAACCATAATAGCTGGAAGTATCCTGCCTTCCGGTAGCCTGTATGCAATATTTCTTCTCTTGTACCATAATTGCATGATCATTTCTCTAATCTTATCAGCAAGGTCAGCAATAAGTAAGTCTTTATGGTTAGGTATCCAGTTATTGAATGACTCAGCAATATTTCTAGTGATGTAGTCACATTTAATTTCTGGATTAAATGCACACCTATACCATAATAGGTTATGATGGGTTTGTAACCATTTCACTGCTTCTACTGATTCACTAACAACTGATGCCATATGATAATAGAATATGTCTTCTCTGTAAGCCCTTGCTGCAGGGTATATCTGGCCAAACCCTCTAAACCTTTTCTGAAATTTTTTCATAAGATGATAGAAGCATTCTCTATGCTCTGCATTTGGGAAAACATTCTTCACTGCATTCTCTAAGCCCTTACAAGCATCTGAAGAAACAGCAAGGAGTGGACGATCACCTATTGCCTTCTTTAATTGTTGCATGAACTAAGTCCAGTTGTCTTCTGTTTCAGAAGCTATGAAGCCATACACAAGTGGATACATCCAATTGTAACCATCAACTCCTACAGCTGCGGTTAACTAGCCATTCCACCTTCCATTAAGTGTTGTAGCATCTATGCTCAAATGAGGCCTACAACCTTCTAAGAAACCATCAATGCATGGTTTAAGAGTAAAAAAATGATGAAAATATATTTTACCATCCACTTCAAGTACCTCAATCTCCACAACACTCCCAAGGCACCTCTTCAGCACCTCGGCCTTCCACCTGAACAACTCCTCAAAGCACTCTTCCCATTTGCCATAAACCTCGGTAAGAGCTTTTTCTCTACCCCGCCCCACCTGAACAACTCCTCAAAGCACTCTTCCCATTTGCCATAAACCTCGGTAAGAGATTTTTCTCTACCCCGCCATACAGTGTCATATGCAATTGTGACCTTGTGTTCTTTCTGCAACTTCTTTTGCAATTCCTTAGCACCAATATTTGGATCATCTCTAAGGATACTCACAGCCTTGCTAGCTACCCACTACGGGCCTGTTCACTTCAGCTTATAAGCCGGCTGAAAAGCTGAAACGACTGATTTATTATGAGAGGAAAACACTGTTTGGTGGCTGATAAGCTGGCTGAATAAGCTGAAGCGAACAAGCCGGTAGTTTTCGTCCTCATGGTAGAAACACATGTATGGTGATCAACCAAAACTGTCACATGTAAAACATGAAATCAATGAGATTCATATTAATTTATAGAAAAATTAGAATTAATGAAAAACAAATCAATTTATTCACCTCTACAGTGCTTTGGCCTTTATGCTTGGTGCCATTTATTCTCCAAGGGCAATCATTACCGGACCTACAATAATACCTATATCTCGTCTTACATGACTTCTCTGTTCCTAAATCAAACTCATTATTGATGGCAAATTGTCGCATTGCAATCTTGAACTTCTCCATTGTTGGGTGGTAGATTGTACCAATATCCATTGGGGCGGTTGTTCTTATCATATGAAATGACCATCTCACTTGGTACGGCATCACTAGTAGGAATGGCAGCACCATCATTATCAACACCTTGCTCATTATCAACACCATGTTCATTCATTTGGCCTTCCCAGCGTGTGTCTCGTCTTCTCTCAAACCTAAAAGTTCACACATCTGATTTTCACTCAAAAGTGCAATTCGACCTTCGTCATCATGTGTCTCCACTATCTGTAAGCTATCCCAATCAACTCTTGGCATATTTTCCATAGGCTCTAGTGCTGACCTAAACAAACACAATCATTTTTTAATAACATTACTCTAGTACTCTATAGGAATAAAAACAGAAATAATTAAGGGCATCACCTGTGCACATCAAGTACAGGAAAATTGTACTCTGTTACCGAACGAGGAGCAGTGGGCAGCAAAGACCTCGCTAAGGCGATAGCAATGGCCGGCGGTGGAGCTTCACCATCCATGGAGCCCTCGGGCACGGCCACGTCATCAATGACCGCTGCCAGGCCTTGAGCGATCGGCGCAGGCAGGCCTCAGGCGTCCATTGCGTCCAGGTTTGGGGCGTCCATCGTGGCCAGGTCGTCTCGGGCGCGCGTGGCCAGCCGCTCTGCAACAGCTGTCTGGCCTTCGGCAGCCACGGCTAGGGGAAGTGAAGGGCCGACCATGGCGTCGGGAGGCTGGCCCTCCATGGCCGTGGCGTCGGGAGCCTGACCCTCCATGGCCGCGACATGGGCAGGCTATCCCGTGGCGTTGGGAGGTTGGACCTCCATGGCTGCGGCCGCGGCGTCGGGATTGCAGTGGGGAGAAACATCGCAGTGGCGGGCGGCGGCAATACCAACAGATGAAGGGTTAGGGCAATATGAATAGACGAAGCATGCCCAGCCAAGCGAGCGGCCAGTGCCCATGTGGCCAGCACGCTAAGCGACCAGGGCCAGCGATCAAACAGCGACCAGGGCTAGATACGTACGGTGCCAAATACATGTATATGTGCAAGAAAAGAAATAAAATACATATAATGTCAAGAAAATCAAGAGTCCAACGTTTGGAGACCTATTTTTACAAAGTCGACGTTTGGAGTCCCAAAACTGCGAAGCGCGATGATTGGAGTCCCAAATATGCAATTTTCTCGAGTCTAGGTGGTGGCGTGTGCGTTAGGAAGAGGAAACGATCACAATGTAAAGTAGGGGCCTTGTCTAGGGTGGAGGAGATGGGGCTAGAGGGGGGATTTGGGTGCCTCCATCTCTAGGGATTCGAGCGGTGTTTTTTCATCTTGTCCCTACTTTTTAAGTAGGGATCTGAGTAAGAAGTCTTGCTGGAGTTGCTCTTAAGGTTTTATCTGTATATATCAAAGTTTTCAATCTCCCGCTATAGACCGCTATAGCACTTTGAGGTGGGGTATAGCTATTTGTACTCATGTACAATTTAGGCGTTATAGCCTGCTATTGCCACATTTAGCTTTGCTATTAGCTGTTTTCGAGCCCCGCCACTAAACCACTTGGCCTGCTATTTAAAACATTGGTATATATATTCATGTGATTGGGCTGAAAGCTTGGTTGAATGGGTCGGATTGCCTTCTTTCAAAAGACTAAGAAAAATAATCTATCCTGTCTAAAAGAAAAATATGCAATTCATGGTGACAAGTAGTACCTCTGTTCTTAAACATATTGCACCATTGTTTTTTTTCATTTGATTGATTATTTATTATTTATTTTTTCTACAAATATTTATACAAATGTAGATACAAGTTGGATCTAAACTACTTTTGACGGTGGTTGCTGTGGTACTCATTTCTAATTTATTTAGCTAATTTATTAAATAAATATTGTTAGTCAAAGTTTGATCAACAGTATAATATATTTAAGAATGGAGGGATAGTTAATGTATTTTATTCTATGGAGGTGCTCTATCAAATTAGCTAAATGAAAATCATGCACGAAAGAAAGTCTGTTTGTTCGGATCAGTAACTTTTTCCTCGACATATCTAATATGTTGGTAAATAATTTCTGAGAAGTGGTTATGAAATTTCCAAGTTTTAAATATATACGACTCTAGCCTTTTATTTCAGCAAAACAGTTGTAACGGACTCTTCTTCTTGTTTTTTTTCATGCTTTGCTTCTCATCTCATTAAAATAAGAAGAGCAGTTAGCGACTCTGTTCCCTTTTCATTAACGGAGTAAACAATAGTCACTCTATATTCATGTACTTGTATCATTCCCTATCAACATGCTATCAGAATTCATGTCTCATGCAAGAGTGACAGGTACCTTCCAACCAAATCCAGTATCTGTGTTCATATAATCATACGCGAGCTACCGAACTAGCATAATGTCTCGCGTTGGCATATTGTACATATGTCCACTCCGTTTTCAATCAGCCTCGTCCTATCTGCTACGTTGAAAAATCTAAGAACTTTGCGGTTTACTACCTAGAAGACTTGAACAGCGATAAGTCTGACCAAAAAAAAAAGAAAGAGACGGAGTGTGTGTGTGACAAAGCATAAAAAATTTGGCAGGCGCGTCCGTTGGGAGCTGTTTAAATTGTGTCCCGAATACGTACGCATGACAGCGGTGTACGTGTATGTGACAAAGGCCCGCCGAACACCCCGCGCTAACCGCGCGGCTGCCCGCCGCCCACGGCAAAACTCGCGCTTTTTTGAATGGGAGCCGCGTACCGCGAGAAGCGGCTGTGGAGCCGCGGCACGCGACCGCAGCCGTCCAAACACGCCCAAAGCATGGAACTGCACGTTTTTTCCTTTCCATTAAGGTGAATTCAAAAGTAACACAACAGCAAGGTTGACGAGACGGGCCTCGTTAGCACAACTGCACAAGCAATAAGCCCAATCACACACAAAGGTATTCTGCTGCTTGATGCTAACCCATCAGCTGCAGGCACAGTAACTTGATTTCTGAAGCAGTCAGTGGTTGGTTCATTGACTGTCCAGTCCCGGTGTCTATCAACACTGTAATCACCGTCGTGGGTCGTTTATTTGTTGTTCGTTGCACCAAAACCGCATGTTTTTTCTACGGCCGATGGAGACAGCGCCGTCCGAGCTAGTGAGCGTGCTTTGCCAAGCGGCTACCACGAGCATATCGGCATATCCCCGGCGTCTAGGCAACGGCAAGGAATCTATCTACGCGTCGTCCATCGCGGAACCGGTCAGCTCCGCCGATGAAAACGAAGGCCAGCCGGTGACAGAGATTTTCACAGGAGGAAGCGGATGGGGGTGCGGAGAAACTGGGGGGCCGTGCACGCCATCCTGGAGCCAGAATTTCTCCGAGCGGGAGGTTGCGCCGTGGAAGGAGGGAGGGAGGGCGCCATTTGGTGCTCCAGCGGCGTAGGAAACAAGGCAAAGGGCAGAGCTGTGACGTAGTGAGCAACAGAACACGATTTACCGGTGACAGGGACGGCTCCTCACGACTTCCATTTATCAGGGGCGCGAGGGTCACGCACGCACGGAGCAAGTCACGCTCCTCGGCCCCCCGCTCTCGTCTCCTCCGCCTCCGCCACCGCATTTACCATCTCGCAGACGCAGACGAAGACGCGGACGCGCACGCCTCGGTGCTCCACTCGCCGCGCCCCCACGACCACGAGCGCAGCGAGCTTTATATCCCAATCCGCCGGTGAGAGTGCGCACGACCACCGTAACTAGACTGACACTACACTACGTGCTCACGCGTTGGTGTCTCCGCTAGCTATCCCACTGTGCCTGCGTGTGCTATCACAACTGACCAGCGCTACAGCAACAGCATGGGCGCCGAGGCTCCGGCGACGACGACGGGCAAGAAGCAGCCGCCGCCGTCGTCCCTGCCGCTGCCGCCGGCGCTGTTCCTCGTCCGCGCGCGGTCGCGGCCGACTGGCCGGGTGGCAGACCTGGGCGGCGCCGCGGCGTGGGCGTCGGGCCCGCCGGACACGCCGCCGCGCCGCTCCCCCGTCACCGTGCCGTTCCTCTGGGAGGAGGCGCCCGGGAAGCCCAAGGCGCCGCCGCAGCAGGGCCAGGGCGACGGCGGGAACGGCGCTCCGGCTGCCCCTGCGGTTCCCGTCCGCGCCGCTACTGATACTACTACTACCACTGCCCGTCCCACTGGCGCCGGTGACCACGCCAACAGCGGCGGCGCCGCGGAGGAGGTGGCGCGGCCCGTGCCGCTGAAGCTGCCGCCGCGGCTGCAGCGGGTGGCCTCCGCGAAGCAGCAGAGCGACGGCTCGCTCTCCCCCAAGGCCGTGCTCCACGGGCCCTACTACTATGGCTTCAACGGCGGCGGCGGTAAGAGGCCGCCGAGGAGGACCTCCAGCGGCTTCGCTGCGTTCCGGAGGAACCCGAGCGCCGGCGTGGGCCTATTCTCCTGGAGCAAGAGCAAAGGCGGCGGCCGCCACGGCCATCTTAGCGCCGCGGCTCCGGACGCCCCGTGGTGCTCGCCGGCGGCGTCGTCGGTCTTGTCGACGTCATCATCGTCGTCGTCCGTGTCCACCAGCTGCTTGGGCGACGACCACGGCCACGGAGGCGAACGGCGGCCGGCCGACGGGCGCGAGGATGGTTCGTCGGAGGAGGACGAGTGCGCCAGGGCGTCGGTGAGGATCACGAGGTTGAGACGGAACCGGAGCTTCCCCAGCATGACCAAGTCTCACCTCTGGGTATGTCCTCTGCTCTGCTCTCCTTGTGCCTGCTTCTTGCTCTGTTTCCTTCACTCAAGTCGAAACCAGAGATGGGACTGGCGGCTGCTCCGGCCGTGCATCGGTGGCAGCGCCAGGAGGCAAAGGGCAAATGCATGTTAGCATGTAGGACGTGGCCGGCGCCTACTTGCTCTGAATATCCTACATCACTACCGTTTAGTTTACGACATAAAATTTCAAACCATCAATAATGAAGTTTATGTTAA
Organism: Setaria viridis; assembly: GCF_005286985.2. NCBI lineage: Eukaryota > Viridiplantae > Streptophyta > Magnoliopsida > Poales > Poaceae > Setaria > Setaria viridis. The sequence goes on along the minus strand of NC_048267.2, from coordinate 24,589,971 downwards.
ACACTGCAATAGTATAGCATATTTCCTTCAGTTACATCACCGAAATGCCCACTTTGTATGATGCTTTCACGCTTAATAGCAAAACACAGCATGTTCCCGTATCATTGTGCCATCATGGTTCAACCCTTCCGGATCCCACAAGGAAGAAAATCAACTCACAAAGTCCAAAGTGACAAGTACCTCCCAACCAGAACCAGTATGTCATGCGCCAAATACAAAGTCCGCCATGTAAATGGTGTCTTGTTGACCAAATGCCCACTCGCCTTTCAACCAGCCTCGTCCAGTCGTTCTAACCTATCTGATCCGTTGAAAATTGTACTCCCATACAGATTTTACTATGTATAGTTATAAAACCCCAAACGACCTACATTTTGTAACGGAGGGAGTAGCATGCATAGCATAGCAGTGTGCATCACATCAAAGTACTGAAAAGCATCTAGAAGATAACTCTCGAAGCCCATCTCCTATGGCTTTTGAATTCGTTTTTGGTTCCTTGCAAAAGATAAAATTCCTACTCCACGGCTCTGCATTAGTAACTGCATGAAAAGTGTGAATATTTTTCACATGTGTTCCGAGAAAAGAAAGCTAAACATACTACTACTATTTAGATTGAGTCAAATAGATGCTCTGGAAGTTGGCCAAGATTTCAGTTCCCCCTTGTTTCAGTGGATATAGATTTGTACACGGTAGTAGTGACACAATTTGGTTTACATGATCACATCCCCTACTTGTGTTTGACGTCACATTTTCGATTGCAAATGTCATTGTTGGCAGGCAAGTATCCGCAAGAGCGTCAAGCAGATTACTCCATGGAGCTAGATCCAATGCAAGTGGGGCGGCCACAAGGTACTGACGCCACTGCAAACTAATAACCGGGTGCCTAAACTGGAACTTGTGGCGCCAATGGAAGATTTGAGGAAGCGTACGAGCATGTGCAACAAGGCAACAAGTATATACCGCTGCATGTACATAGATAAAAAAAAAAAGATTGCAACGCACGGTGCCAATGTTGCATATACAGGCCCTGAACTTTGGCATGCACATGCATGTCTGGACCGACGACTTATTAGAACCAAATTTATCGTGTGTGTACGGTAGAACCGATGTTGAGCCAGTTCCTTCCCAAAATGTGATACGACAATAACAACATGTGTTAAGGCCTCCATCTGGCGAAGAACGCCGAGGTTTCTCCGCATCAAGCCAATTTGCCATCGTCGTCGGAGAAACTGAAAATGAGCTGTTGAAAGGTGTTGCAATGGCTTCTACTCTATTGACGTTTCTTGGGATATAATAATTGCTTGATTCGTTACTCTCGGTGGCGTGGCAATTTTACGGTACACAATACTACTACTTAGTAGTATATATTATATAAGATGTATTATTATGGACAAACAAATGCTACTCTCCTTCTCCCTTTTCGAAGTGAAAATGCTACTCCATTTTTTTCTGTGGAGTGCACTACCATCTCGAGAGAAAGAGAGAAAATGACCTGCAGTAGGAGCACTAAAATAATTATTCGTCCAGTTAGGTCAAATCCTAATGGCATGGCTCTTGGCCGCGGAACAATTGACATTGGTTCCAAGAAGCAATATGTCTGGATTATTCTTTGAATGCAAAGAGTGAATGGCATATCGATCTGTGTCTAATTTGGAACAGAGGAAGCACACGAGCGCGCGCGCACTGACACTGGTGCCATTCCAGTATCCTCCTTCATTCTGTACTGAGATTGGGTATGTTTTGTATTGAGGACTGAAAAAGGGTCACGAGGAAAGAGTCGAAAGGTCAGAACACAGATGTCCAAGGTCTTTTGGACCATCATATGCATCTGTTCAACGCTCGCTCCATTCGGGGGGACGCGGATGCGCCGTGGCGGGCATGCACCTGGGGAGAAATGGGCCACGACGGACATGACCAAGTACCGTAGAAACTATTTCCTATTAAATATTTTCACAAATTTAGACAGCTTTATTCGCCCAACAAAAGTTTATAAAACAAAAAAAGAGTTAGAAGAGAATTTGATGGACTTTGGAATTTGCACGGTAGTGATTATCTGAAGGTTCTAAATACATGGAACACAATCTTAAATTCATAAATTATGAGACAATTTCGGATTATCCATTCCGCTTCCAAGCAAATTTATAAAATTTAAGAAGTTATAGAGATTCAGAAACATTTTAGGAACATAGTTAGAATCATATGGTTTTCGAATTATTTATTTATTCTAAATTGGAATATATTCATCTTACAAAAATAATTATGTTCGCAGAAAATTAATAGGTGGAATAGGAAAGCTATTCCAAAAGTTTATATATTTTGCACAGCAGTGACTATCAGCCCGTTCTAAAAACAAAACAAGCAATTTTAAAGTCATACATTCTTTTAGAAATCCTTTAACCACTCCAGATGAATCCGTTCCTCTTACAAGTAAATTTAAAAATAATGTTATAAAAACTTTATCATTAATTTATTTTTTACAGTAATTATCTAAACACATTAAATGCAATTTTAAATTCATAATTTCTGATAAATTGTTAAAATATTTTGGAATAACAAAGGTAAGCAAAAAATTATTCATTTTAATTTGGAATGTGTACAAATGGGTGGCGGACGGAAAGATATCTTTTTTACAGTTGCTTGTTTGTTTTGGCTCTAAATTATATAATTAGAGTTGTAAGCAACTCATGAATCTCAATATTCCAATTTCTTTTACCATGTATATTATATAAGTAGTCCAAGCCGAAAGCCGGGGAACTAATAGCATAGATCGAGAAACAGAATCCAAAGTCAGCAAATTCAACTATTTCCAGAAAGGAAAAAATAATTCACGCAATAATGTGTATTTGTGTAGTAATAATTGATTCAATCATGTTCTATAGATCAGATAATCATGCATCATTTGGTACTTAATTAAGTTTACTATAAACACATGGAGTTACTACACATGCCACACTTTACCCATGCAAACAGAAATCAAAATATGACTGATTTGCATGCACTGATCGACGAACAATATCCATCCCTACTAGTTATACTAGCATCATCCCCATGTACATATATGAACTCTTCTTAGACTTTGCTTATCGTTCACCTCAGTAGCCAAAGAAACTGCCGCTGCCATGGCGTTCAGCACTGCTTGGCGATGGCGGCGGAGGCAGCTGGTGATGAAACTGGTGCTCATCAAAGTTGAAGATGTGATCCACCACGTTGACGGCCGCCGCCCTCCTCCGCTTGTAGCTCTCCTTGAAGCACGCCTGCCGCAGCTTCTTGGTGCGCTCCGTGAGCTCGATCGCCGGGTTCTCCTCCATGAGCGCGCAGTAGGTCTCGAGCGCCGCCAGCTCCTGCTGCACCGCCGCCGGGTTCATGCCGGTCCCCATCTCCTGCACGCACGCACGCATCCACGCACAGTCGATCGTGTGGTTCTCTGCATGCGCAGCATGGATGCCTGATTCGTGCAGAGAAAAAGATGGGTTACCTGGACGCTGAGGATGAGGGACTTGAGGCTCTTCATCTTCCGGTGCGGCCACCGGGCGATGCCGAGCTCGCGGCAGCGCTTCTTGAGCACGGTGAGGCCCACGTTCATCTCCCGCGCCGCCCTGGTGATGGGCATGTAGAAGTACCTCCTCAGCTCGTCGAAGCCGATGTGGTCCAGCCTCGTCTTGCCCCCAGGCGCCGGAGCTGATCGGTGGTCGACGCTCCTCCTACCGCGCGCCGGCAGTGGCAGTGACGGCTGCGGCGGCGGCATGGCCGATTCGAAGGCATTATTGGCTCCTGGTAGGAAACAGTCCACCATGGCCATGGGCTTTTGATCCGCGTCGTCGACGACGATGACGCCGTCGACTCCTGCGTATTCTTGGCCGACCATGGTGTGACGACCATGGTGGGGCGCCATGGGCTTTTCATCCGCATCGTCGACGACGTCGACGCCTGCGTATTCTTGGCCGACGGCATGCTGACCTGCCGGCACGATCATCGTGTGACGACCATGATGGGGTGCCTTGTGCTCATCGGCGTTGTCGAACGCCTCGAGATCAATGTCGCCCAACGGCTGCAGGAGCGCGTCGTCGAGGCCCACCGTCGCGCTATCCACAGGTACGGGCGGGAGCTGGTTGGAGAAGAACTGATGGTCGCCGGCTGCCGGTGGCGGAGGGAATATCGGCAGGTCGTAGTAGCTCTCGCCCTCGCTGCAAAGTGCCGATGACCTGTCGTCAGTTTATAATTTATGGCATGATTTGGGCGAGACTCCAGTCCATGATTGCTGGAGCCTGGAGCGAAGAACTGACTGACTGACCTCAGATTCATCAGAGCCGACGACGGGCGGTCCGCCGCGGCAGCAAGCGCGCCATGGCAGGAGCCGTCGATGAGCTCGTCGTCGCCGCGGCTCAGATGCGCGGGAGGAAAGGCGGCGATCGGCAGAGGGTAGTCTTCCGCGCTGCAGGCAAGAGAATGGCATTGATTAGTTCGCAGGAGGAGATGATGGAGATCGATCGAGCGACATCCAAGAAATCCAATGACTCTGTACCGAGTACTGACCTCAGTAAGGCGAGCGGCGATGGGGGACACAGCGGAGGGAAGTGGTACCAATCAGCGTCACCGTCGCAGTACGGCACCATCGCCATTCGCCAAACAAACAACACAAGGATTCGAGCAAAGAAAAGCTTTGGTTGGATGGAGGGAAGAAGATCCTATCCTACTGTCCGTGTTGCAGTGGCATCTAAATCCAATACACAGGCAGTGGCAGTGGCAATGGCTTCAGGAACTGGAACACTAATTATATACACTCGCACGTACGATCGATCAGGTGGACGGAGGTCAGTGATGATGGATGTGAACGTGTGCAATCAGAGATCAGCGTGAGGATGAGAGGCGAGAGGATGGATCGGAGCATGATGGGAACGGGAGAAGTAGTGGAGCAGTAACTGCGCGGGGATTTTGGGTGGATTCTGCAGCGAAACCGATCCGGGCATTAACTGGGCGTTGGCATTAGCATGGACGCATGCAGGCATGTAGCGATAGATAGTGAGGGAGGCACGCGCGCGCGTTCGCGGCTTCCCGAGCCGAGCGTGAGGGCGAGAGGCCGAGAGCTCTCTCGGTAACATTCACTCTGCCGGCGGCGCTTGCAGTGCGAAACGCTCGATCTCGATCCATCGGAGATGATGATGATCACCACTCACCATTCACTGCGCCTCCGGTGTTCGTGCTTGATGCGCATTTAGTTGCGACAGCGGCGGCGGTAATTGTATTTACACGCGTGATGAGCCCTTCGTGATGTTCTGCGCCGCGCTCCTTGGCCACTAGTTTGATTGATCAAGTGAAACGTACACATCGTTTCGTTCATACAGAGTGGTTATTCAAAAAAAAACATTGACACGAAGAAACGAAGGCCTGTTTGTTTCCCACCTCTTAAAATTTTAGCCTTTAAAATGTTTTAGTCAGTTTTTAGTCCATGGTCTAAAGCATGTTTAGTTCCACCTCCTAAAACTGACTAAAAGCAATAAATGTTGTGGCAAAATGACCATACTACCCTCTCCATGCCCCTACTCTTTCTTTGCCCACATCTCCCCTCCTCCCACTTCCCTGCACACATGCACCCTCCTCCCGCCGGTGCCCCTCCCTCTCGGTGCCCCCGCCGGCGGCGGCCGGCGCCCTCCTCCTGCCGGCACCGCCCCCTCCCCTCCTCCCACCAGCGCCCCTCCTCTCTCTCCTTCCCCCGGCCGCCGCCCCCTACCTGACCGCCGCGCCCCTCCCCTCTTCTTCTTCCGCCGACCACCGTCCCCTCCCCTCCTCCCGCTGGCGCCGCCTCCTCCCCTCGAATCCCGGCCGCCGCACCCCTCCCCTCCTCCTCTTCCCCGGCACCGCCACCCCTCTCCCGATCCTCCCTCACCCGAATCCGGCGACAGCAGGGATCCGGCGGGGGAGCGCCCGGTCGGCCCGTGCGGCGGCGGGGGCGGTGGGGGTGGGTTGCCGTGCGGCGGCGGCGGGCGGCGGGAAGGGCACCGCTGGCGGGGGCCGGGCAGGGAGGGACGCCGGCGGTGGGCGAAATGGCGGCGAGAGCCTAGGCAGGAGGGAGGGAGAGAGAGGGGGGAGCAATAAATGAGGGCAGTGGGGGTCCATGATGGGCTTTAGGAGATTTTAGGAGGGGTGGAGCTCCTAAAGAAATTGAAGCCTCCTAAAAGTTTTTAAGTCACTTTTAGTCATAGTGTTTGGCTCTTTAGTCATATTTTAGTCACTTTTTAGAAGCTAAAATTTTAGGAGGGTGGAAACAAACAGGCCCGAACTCACTTTTTTTGACTTGCGGGATCACAATGTGGCGCATGCACATACTACACCCTACATAATATCCACGATTGTACCTTGTAAGGGACCTTGACACAGTAATAGGGAGGTCCAATTATGATTCTTAAAAACTAAGTGTACTTTGAAGGGACCTTGTATGTATATCTACGCTAGATTTTTTCATGTGTTATTATCTCTATACCATATAAAGTTTTTTAGCTCACATAGTCATATTCCAATCCTATAAACTATGTGTACAATGTAATTCTAGGAAAGATAAAAATAAAATAAAATGTAAAGTGCAACAATTAATCCATAAGGTAAAAATACACGAAATCTAATAACACTCGAGTGTTCCAAAGGTCACCAACACTCAATTTTTTCTGCTGTCTGATTTGTGCCCCAATCAACTCCGATTCATTTGATTCAAGTGTTCAATGAAATTAGCGCTCGAAGTTCGTGGTTTGGGTTTTTTTTGGGGGGGGGGTGCGGTTTCCTTACCTCCAGACATAGAGGGAAGGTCATTGGCGGTGGTGGCGGGTGCGGAGGCGGGGAGGTGAGGCGACAGGGACGCCACTAGCCAGGCCGTGGAGGAAGGTGGTTGGAAAAGATAGGATTGGACAACACAGTGATAGAAGCCGGGCTAGCGTGACATCGTGTGGCGGTGGGGAGCTGCCAGAGACAAGGAAGGTGAGCGGTGTGGGGGTGAGCGCATGGTAGAGGGCATCAATCAGCAAGTCTGTCGGTCATGGAAGTTGGGAGCTCAGGGAAAATATGAAAGAGAAAACTAGCTGATGCAGTGAGGTTGAAGAACGAAGCAGAGTTGTACGATCTCGATGGAGTGGATAAAAAAAAATCAAGTGCTCAACTGCTGCCAAAGGGTATATATGCGTATATGCGTATGCATCGGCAGGCGGCAGATAAGGGTAGTCCCAACCTTCTAGGTTAGATAGTTTTCGTAGCATTAAATAGCTTGCCATATAAGCAAAACGATGACATGGCGTGAGGAAAGAGAAGAAAAAGGGAGGAAATCGTTTCATGCATGCGAAATCACGTCGACGCGCGGTCCAATGCACCAAGACGCCGCCAGTTTCGCGTTGTGGGCGAGGTAGTTTTTTTTTAAGGACAATCAGCTAGGCTTTATTACTCAATAACAATGTTTACAGGAATAGTATCAGAATAGGGTGCACGTACCAAGCCACAGATGGCGGCCAACCCCACTTAAAATCATATGCCTAGCTAGATTGTGTGCTTCAAAATTCGAAGCTCTTCCTTCATGGGCAAAACTACACTCATTGAAACGTGCAGTTCAGGAATTTATCTCAGCGATGATCGAGCCATAGCTACCCAGAGTTCCTTCGCCAATCTCCGAGACAACTGTCTTGCAGTCTGAAACAACAAATAATCTCTCCAAAGCAAGATCTTCAGCAAGATCGAGCAAGAGCTTCACGGCAGGCCAAGGCTTCCAAAGTTGCAGGATCTGTGATGCCAACAAAAACCATTACAGAAGCTCCAAGATAAGTGCCATCATTGTCTCGGCAGAAGGCTGCTGCAGCCCCTCGGTTCTCAGTTTTCGACACAGCTGCATCAACATTAATTTTAGGTATAGCTCTCCGGTGAGGGATCCAACGAGCTTGCCTTGGTACTGGAACCGCATGAACTGGTGTCCCACTAGGTGGCTTAGCAATAGATTTCAGGTCCTCCAAATATGAGTTAATGAAACCATGGGTGGATAAAGGACTTTGAAAGATTTCCTCGTGGATAGCCTTGCGACGAACTGTCCATTGGCCCATAAGGTTATCGTCAGTCGGGTGAAATGCTCATGAGGTAGAGATTCAATAAGGCTGAACAGCCAGTTCTTGGCGTTTGGTTCGCCGATCGACATCATATGCTCCACCATTACCTTATCAGAGAGTGCCCAGACACTAGCGGCCATGTTGCATTCAACAAGAGAGTGTTTCCATGAATCCGCAACTCCACATAATGAGCAAACACAGGATCTTGCCATATTCCGGTGCACCAAAACGTCTGCAGTGGGCAACGACTGCTGAGCAAGTCACCACAGGAAGACCCTGACCTTGGAAGGTACAGTCGTTTTCCACAATGAACACCACCCTATACTGTCAGACTCAGTGTTTGATGATCCTGCATTTCCTTCAAAATAATTCTCTCGGTTAATTTTCGCTGTCACCATCATCCTATAGGCTGATTTAACTGTGAAGAGCCCCTTGCGATCAAAATGCCAAGACCAGAAATCAGGCTAGCTGTCTGCGAGTGCACAAAGGTATGCTCAGAATAGTCGAAACATCCATCGGGAGAAAGAACTCTCGAATCAGCTCCTCTTTCCATGTGGCTGTAGTTTCATCAATAAGCTCACTAACAAGCCGTGGAGGATTAACCTTCAGGGAAATTATGGGCTTCATATTACAATCACGTGGCAGCCAGTTATCATCCCAAATTTTGGTTGTTCTGCCATCACCGATGCGGCGTATAAGACCCTGGGTCAAGACATCCCTGCCAGCCAGAATTGAACGCCAAATTTGAGATGGATGAGTCCCTAGTTCGGCTTCCAAGATTGAAGTGTTGGGAAAGTATATGGCCTTGAGGAGGCGGGCACTTTAAGAGGCAGGATTTTGCAAGATCCTCCACGACTGTCTTGCCACCAAACACAAGTTGAAAATCTCAATGTCCCGAAAACCAAGACCACCAAGGTGTTTCGGTCTGGTCATCACTTCCCAAGATACCCAGCTCACTTTGCGCTGCCCTTGTTTGCTACCCCACCAGAATTGTCTGATTAGAGAGTTGATGTGGTTGCATAAACCCCGCGGAAGTCTGAAGCATGCCATTGAGTAGACTAGTACTGTACCTCTTTACCACCAGCTGAAAGGATCCTCTCAAGCCATCCTTTGATCTTGCTCCACACGCGGTCTCTCAAGAATTTAAACGTTCCATTAGTCGAGTTGCCAACATCTGTGGGCATGCCCAAATAGCGCTCATTCAAGGACTCATTGTCAACATGATGGTACCTTTAACAGTGTCACATGTAGCTTGAGGACACCCCTTGGTAAACAATATAGAAGATTTCTACCGTGCGTGCGTGCGCAGCCCGCGTGTCTGCAGAGCCACCACCCGCCACGCCCGCTTTGCCGCCCGGCGCCGTTGCGTGAGCTTCCTGCCGCCGCCCGGCAACCTTCCTAACGTCAACACTTGAGCACTTGAGGAAGCGCTCGAGCCACATCACCTCTGATTCTTGAGCATCACCGATTCACCATGGCCACCTTAACCTTGAACTCACACGTGCAAAGGAAGCAGCATGCCTCCTCGCCTACTAGCAGCAGCAACCCAAAATTAGCTGCTCGATTGGCTTGGTCGCTGCCCCCGGAGCTTCTCAAGCACCTTGGGCACGTCGCTTGCTTCTTGCCTGAGGTCGCCGTAGGCTCCGTGTTCCAATCTCCAACCTTCCTCGCATCCAAGACTGCAAGCGGAAGCGACGCAAGCTGGGTGCTTGGCGTGTTGCCACATCCCGCTCTCGGCTTCGCCAGCCGCAGCTCGAACTCAGCCCTGCCGGCCGCAGATTGGAGCGCCCGCCCGCCGGCTGCCGGGATAGAACTGAGAGAGAACGAGGATGTGATGCGCCCGCCGCCGGCTCCCGGGAAAGAAGAGAGAAAGATGATGCGGACGTGGATGCAAGTGCGGAGAAACGGTGGGTCGAGGGTGTAGTTTCTTCGTGATGTCTAGATAATGTGGCAGGATAGACGCTACTCCTAGACATTATGGATTGGGACTGACCTAAAAACGCATCTAACACTAGACTAACACACAAGTAGATGCACTAACCGGCCTAACCTATTACTACGAGTTAAGGTAGTAATTGCCTTAAGCTTCAATCTCAACTCTTTGGTGAAAATAGTTCTCAAAGTACGAACGGTCCGAACCTAAAGCAAGCACAGGTGAATTTCGAGGGATATTGCTGATTTGGGGAAGGTGTATTTATATTTCTTGAGCATCGAGCTTATGTGACGTTTGATAAGGAATACGGAATAACCATTTTATGTCAATTTTTGTTTCGCCAAAATGTGTAATGTTGTTGACAAATTATTAATCCACACATAAACTAAACCACGTGGCAATGGTTTCAACGGAAATTGGCCAAATTTTGCTTCACAGCCTTGGGAAGGGCAAAATCGTCTTTTCCTACAAACTTAACAACAACTTAACAGCGGACCGACGGAAATGGCATAAAATTATGGAAAGTTAAAGCAATGGCACTAAGTGAATTTTTAGTGGCACGCAAAAAAGCCTTATAATTTTTAGTGGCACTAAGAGAATTGGTTCCTAATTCTCTGCATACTATCAAATCATATTAGCCTCGTTGGATGTGTTGTCATTGAACCGCCAAATTAAATTAGTCACCTTAATCCTTAATACTAGAGCCAATCCTTGGAGCCCATTTTTTCCGTCCATGGATGAAGAAGCAAGCGGTTCAACGAGGAGGGAGGCAGAGGTTGAAGAAGGACATTTGGGCCAGGCGGCGATCTGGGCTGCAAGTGCTGCGAAATAGGGGCTTCAAGACGAAGAAAAAAGAGAAGTAGAGATTGGGCCATCAAGCCATCCAGCCCACAAAACATTTCTCCATTTGTTCCCATGGTCAAATTCCAAACCATTCCCAAGTTCCCAAATTGTTTTCACACGCAACGGTGGCGGCGCGTCACGTGAGGCCGGCATCGGGAGCGACCGCCGACCGCACACTCCGCAGGCGAAAGGCCGAGCGGCCATCTCCGCGGTCAAGTAGCAAGGCAGCGGCGCGTTGGCGTCCATGATTCTGGGAGAGCAGCAGACCGGCATGTGCAGGGCTGAGACTGGGAGGCAAAAAATTAAAAAAAAAAGGGGTATGCAATGCAAACTATAATCCTATAAATAAAAAGAGTGACGGAGCTTGGCCCTACATCCAGGAGGACCAGCCTATTGTAATTGAGCTAAAAAACCAACTAACAGTGCCAAAATCACCATTTCATCAATGAATAAGAACCATAATTGAATAAGAACCAACAGGAGGACCAGCCTATTGTAATTGAGATATTTCTAGGTTTTTTATTTGCAAATTACAGTATGCTCACATACATGCGTGCATACTCACCCTATTTGATGGTTTATTGTTCATATCTATAATTTTTTTTTCCAAATAGCCATAGTTGTTTCAATTGTACAATAAAAATCACCAACACATTATGAGCAGCTAATATTTAGAAATTGCCAAATACAAAATTGTGTAATCCTCCGTCCAAAAAATAAGCCATTTTGCGATTCAAAATTTATCCTCAAAAATAATTCATTATACTCAATTTGGCATGTGTGCATGTGCATATGGGCATGCAGCCGTCAATTAGCATAAAATATGGCTAATAAATAGGGGCAATCAATGTCATTTTACCTCCTTATTAAGATGTCCTAAAATTCCTATGATCACTTGCTTTTTGGACAAAGAGAGTACAACTATTCTAAAGCGCAGTGATGCAAATGCAATGACAATGCACGGGTTGGATGGAAGAGAAGAAACACGTCCAATAGATTTGTACATAAAATGGAATCAGGTAGAAGGATCGTCTCCAATTTCTTAATGGATTTGAAACACTGCAATTCTCCCCAATTCATGAGAAAAAAACGGGTGTAGTTTTTTTTAAAAAAAAAATTAAGGTGAACATGGCAATACTTTTGTAGTCAAAACCGTGTACAGGACAGGGGGCTAGAGGCATCGTGGTAGCGACTACTAGCTGCTATCAATTATGCGACATCCCAAGACACACCCAAAAGTGGGGGAGCAACATAGCCATTAGCTAGGAGGCTAGGATTTGGGCACCTGACGAACCCAACAAACGGAAGCGCCGGACTGTCACCACACGGACCTCTCAATCTATCCGTCCATCCGGCACCCTGATCCGGCGCGATGTGCGCCAATTCCCCGTTGAATTTTTCGGCAGATCCACCCACGTAGGGTGATCCAGATTGCAGCAGGCATCTATCATCTGAAACAGAGGAAAAGAAAAAGGACAAAAAAGAACAGGGACTATGGGAGGGAGAGGACTGCACAGCGCTTTTCGCTTTGCTTAAAGCTAATCATGTCCCAAACATGAGAGACATTTGTTAATCCCATGCGTGATGATGCGTTGTTCCCAAGGTTTGTTTTCCTGCAACTCTTTCCTGGATTGTACGGATGATCACTTTCATTGGATCTTGTTGGTATATATAGTAAACATATGAAAATTATAGTCAAGTACAAAAAAGGAATGTACTCCAACAAGATAACACTGCCATTAGCTGGTAATAAAGAAATACTAATTCTTTTAGGAAAAAAATACTATTGATTGCGTGCTTACGATGGAAGCGAGGTGTTGATGACTAATAAGGAGGTTGGGTTTTGTTTCCCCAAAAAGAAAGAAAGAAAACTCACAATGAGGGGCCCCAGATGCATGGGGCAGAAATGATGTCCATGCACTGCAGCACAGGGGTAGAAAGAGAAGAAAAGGTGAGAAAGAAGAGTGCTCAGTTCAGCATCCCAACGAAATCCCATCCTTTGGAGCTTTTCATCACCTGCACCACAGTCGGTGTGGGCGAGGCCCGTCCATCTTGACCGCTTAACCAACTGAACACAGAACACCGATGTCCCTACCGAATTCACTTCACCATGCTGTAGACTGTTGATGGCAATTGATGTAGGGGTCACCTTGATCAGGACCTGACGAGCTTGATGATAGTACACTGGAAGTGATTGCCAGCATGATGCGGGGGCTGAGTAACAGTGTGGTTAGCTAAGTACTCAAGGAGTCAGGACCATCCTGTTTACCATCCTTGCCGTTCATTCACATTCACCAGCCACCATCCAGTAGAGAATAGTAGTAGAAGCAGCCATTGCCTGTCATATTATTGGCTTTGCCTTGAATTTCCTTATTATATATGGTTGTTGCTGCCACTGCCGGAGCATCAGCACAACTACTCCTAGTACTTGTTAAATATCTCCGTCGTGCTCATGACATGCTTGCCTTCTTCTCCTCCAACCCCGCATGGTCTTCTTCCCAGCGCGACGTTGAGTTCCTCCCCATCATTGCTTCTCCCCTTCTTCGTCAGCACCTCGACCTCCCCCTGTGGCTCTGTGATCAAAGAGGGAACCAGGAATTCATACAGGCAAAGAAAAATTAGCAAAACGGAGGAGCTCGTTTAGTTGGCAAGAATGGTGGAGGCAGTGGGGTCCTTTGGGAACAGAGGCGTCGGCGTTGCGGGGATGAGCAGCACGCTGGAGGAGGTGCAGATGCAGGAGACCCTCATCTTCTCCGACACCATCAAGGTCAGCTCATGTCTCCTCCAGATTCGTCTTCCTGCATTTCTGACTGCTTAAAACAAGGCTGCATTGCTTGATCAAACTGATAATTGGTATCACGTATTCATTGCGATTTCTGACTGCAGGATCTCAAGACGCTGAGGTCGCAGCTCTACTCCGCCGCCGAGTACTTCGAACTTGCCTACATGCGGGAAGAGGGAAAGCAGGCGTATGTGCTACACCCATGATCCATCCCTCCTCCAGTTTCCTACACGAGATCACCAAGCAAAATTGCATACAGAATGCACTTGCAGTTGATTTTGTTTTTCACGCATTGATTGAGGCTTATGCTGCTCTGAATGTACTGGTAATCTGGACGCATAGGGTGATGAACAACCTCAAGGAGTATGCCGTGAAGGCCCTTGTCAACACCGTTGACCACCTGGGCTCCATATCTTTCAAGGTCTCCAGCCTCATCGATCAAAGGTTCGATGAGGTCGCCGATGCCAATCTCCGAGTCTCCTGCATCCAGCAGGTTTGCAGAAGCTACTCATCCTGGAATCTGCATTAGTCCCATCATCTCTCTCTTTAAATTTAATGGAGTGACTGGTTTCAGAGAACTCAAGTTGGCCAAGCCTGCATGGACAGAGAAGGCCTTTCACAGCAATCCTTGGTGATCACTGCCCCTAAGTATCACAAGAGATACATCTTGCCAGGTATGTTTCGTATCCCTAGTCACTTGTCACCATTTTCTGAAAACAAGAAATTATTTAGAGTTGATTTTGGTAAGATATTTCAATTCCATTTGGCAATTGCAGCTGGAGACCAGTCGATGCCCAGTGCCGTGCCCAACTTCAGGGAGATGAACAAGGTCACAAACAGGACCGCGCAGATGCATCAAGTATTCAGTGGTAAGAATGGACTCATAACATCTTGCAATTATTCATCGCTTCAATTAACCACTGAACGAAGACCATATATGTTAACCTCGTACTAACCTGAAATGTGTTGCATCAGCAGCCCAACCAAAAGCTAAAGAGAAGCAGGCTTCATTCAGGTCAGTCCTCGATGTACTCAAAAAAAGAAAAAGCTTGGAATTCTTTTCGCCTTGCCTCTCTGTTCGCAGTTCGCAGCTAGGTTGACAAACTGAATTTTCTATTGTTCGCAGCAAGTTGCGATCGATTGCCCGTGCACCTTCACAGCGGGCACGTTCAGCATCACCAGCACAGCGGTCACATTCCGTGCCACCATCTGAGGCTGCTATACCCAGCAACAGAGGTACAGCAATCAACACTTGAGCAGCTCATTCCAGTAAACCCAGTTCTAGGAGATGATTACAGAAAGGATCCTGGTCTGCTCATACAGTTTTGCATATCTTGAGAAATTGACTCATGCTTGCTACTCAAATATGTTTCTGCAAAGCAGATAGGCGATCAGATTCGCCGATTCCTTCAGCAACTCCACTGACAAGGTCCGGATCACTCTCAAAGAAGGCATCCTTGCTCAAGACGTCAAGTGTCAGGGTTCAGGTAAATTACACGGGCTTGTGATGGAGTCTTCCAAGAAATGATGTACATAATACTGATACATTTTCATCTATTGTTACTGGAAATGCAGACCACCTCACAGCCCAAGAAATTGGCACCACTGAGGTCACAAGCTGACAGGAGCAACGACAGCAAGGATGGCGAGCATACCCCAAAGAAGAGCAGGAAGTTCCTCAAGTCAATCCTTAGCAGGCGCAAGTCCAGAAAAGATGAGCCGCTGCCGAGTTATTTCGATGACTACTGAGCCTTTACTACCAGATTAGGTGGCACCACTATCTCTGCATACTCATGCATCAGTATTTTCAGACAAAGTGGTATATGTCCTCGATATAAATATTGTCATTGTAAAGCAGTAGTATAAAGTTGGTATATAGTGTAAGGTGAAAATGGGAAATTTCAGCAAGATACCTCACCTACTTGCCTGTTTTTGTGAGTTGCATCAGATCGCAAGTCTCTGTATTCATTTGTTAAGTCTCATGTTCGTTCAGAGACTTCAGCTGGAATTCATGATCAACAATGGTTCAATTTGTAATAACATAAGAGTTAAATACACAATTAGTACATGAACTTGGTGAGTGGGTGCCCTTAGGTACATCATCTCTCAAATTGTTTATTTGGAAACAATAATTTGGTAGGTGGGTGCGGATGGGTCACCGGGTCGACACGTAGGCAACTTATGGATACAATTGGCGCTTACATGTAAATAAAACGTGTGCAACACTATTGCAAATTAGTCCTTTATTTATTTACTCCTTTTATAATTGGGCTTGCGTGTAGATATTCCCACATCGATTACTTATATTGCTGAAGAAGTTTTGACGGAGAAACAAAAAGTGTTTTTGGCCGCTGAAACGAGGAAAGATAGGTGGCAAGTAGCCAGCAATGAGGGGCGGCAAGCAGCAACGGGTAGAGGCTGGAGCAGCACCAGGGGCGTTGGCCACCATTAGCAGCACTGGAGTGAGAAGAAAGATGTGTGCTGTGGATAAACGGAAAAAAGGGAAGTTTGAGAGGGTTGGAATCGTTCCGCTTCTAGTTGTGTCAAGCGTAAGGAGAGAGAGGAGATAAGGTTTTGAACTATCTTTACTAACCAAAATTTATCTATAAGTAACTTCGTGATTTGAGGTCTAAAACTACAAGCGAGTAGTTAAACAGAATGAATTTGAGGAGCTATACGCAGCACGGTTTCTGATCGTCTATTTAAGCAACGAATCAAAAGGTTAATATTTTGCGTTTATACAATGCTCGTGGTCAACAAGAAACACATTCCTTGTTCTTTACAATATTTTATTTTACCTCACAAAAATTAGCTATTTTTCAGAAAATATATGATTTTTTTAAAGATTTTACAACATTCCAAGGTTAAAAGAAATCATGGGAACAAAACCTAGAAAGGAACGCAACTCAAGTTGCTATTTTTTTAAAAAAAACATTAGATAACACTCAAGTTGCCTACGTGGCTTTTTTTTTCCTACATGTCATCCTGATGATCCATCCGTACCCACTTACCAAGTTGTTGTTCGAAATGAACAATTTGAGAGATGTACTTACTCACCAAGTTTATGTACTCATAATATAATCATTTTTCATACTATTATTTCTGGAACTCTTAATTGAAAATGATCAGAAGCTGAAGGAAATAGCAACATCTAGGATGTATATCATGAAATTACAGAAAGGTTATAGAGCCTAGTAGGTAGCACAGAAACAACACTCAAGCGCAACATTAACTGAAGTAATGGAGGTACTCCTCACACATTGCGCCAAAGCTTTCTTGAAATATGATAGATACATAACTGTACAGTATTGATGTGAATATTTGACAGTGCTCCACTGCACAAGACAGATACTCGTACTAAATGTATCTTGCGCCCAATTGTACAGCAAGAATCAGCTTGAGTACCTAACACTTGTGTATTAAGTGACAAAAAGACTACAAAAACATAAAGTGTAGTTTTGGCATCTCCCTACTTCTAGTTTACAACTTTACATCCTCCATCATTGGCACTCTCGCCAGCAAAACAAGATAGCGGACTGTACATGTTTCTAGAGATTTGTGGACCACACTAGTTCAATGCTTAACCACCATTACCTCGAAAATAACACCTACATCTAAGGTACAAACTTGATGCACAAGAGGCTTCATCAAATTGCTTGGACATTTTCCTTCTCTTAGATCATAGTCCATCCTTGCTATGCCATCCTTGATCCCACAGGCAGAACATCTCCAGGACAAAAACAAATTGAATGATATCAAATGATCAACAGCATCCACCACAAGAAAACCTTGTTTAGCATGCCGCTCAACACCCCCCCCCCCCCCCCCCCCCCCCCCCCCGCCCCGCTTTATTGTTGATGTACCGTAGCGAGATCATCTTTTAGCTGAACAAGCTTCACAGAGCCATCACCTCCACATGAAATGAAACCATGAGACAGAACCTGTAGGTCTGTTACCGCAGCCTGAAAACATATGAATAAAGGGAACTGTGTGATATAACTTTCTTCTCATCATAATATAACCGAAATGTATCAATGGGATGACAGATAGTATATTCTGTCCATAATATTACATACCCTAACAACACCACCGAAGCCCCTGGAAGTTGGTTGAAAAAAGGTGTGCCGTTCATGCAACTTTGGCCAGTGAAAGACCAGCTGGGAATTTTTTGCATCCCAAAGCTTTACATCTCCATCTTTGCTTCCAGTTAAGAACAAGCTGGTATTTGGGATGGTTGTTACCTTGGTGACGCTTCCTGCAGATGGATGATAAGATATCAGACAGAGGAATCAACTTAAATTCTGAACAGTGCCATGCAGGATCACAGTTACCTAGATGAGCCTTAGGTATATGCCAGACCATCCCATTAGTGGTACCACCAGAAGTACCAGATTTGGTATCGTGCGTGGAAGGTGCCTTGACACCATGCTCCATGGAGATTCTATTATGCTGGGACTTCCCAGTAGAAAGGAAGCGGAAATCATGCAAAGCTACATCTCCACTTTTCCCACCAGTTACAACCAGTGGTGAGATGGACCCACAGCCTCTATCACTATCAAAAACTGAAAGAGACCGTGCTCCTCCTGCAAGTTGAAGTCCATGGTGAGCCAATATTATTCTATACAAAGATGCACCACAGCAATATAATCAATATCCAAGTAGAAAATAGTCTTCGTATAGACATGAATAAAGCCATACCATTACAAGTTATACAAATTGAAGTGAACAGCTTTTAGAGCTCAAAATATTTCTCTTTCTAGAAACTGTGGAAACTTCTATTCTACATTCTGAACTGTGCAAAAGCCCACTTAATCCCTAAACTATAAAACCAGGCATTTTACCCACTTACAAAAAAGGGTCAACGTACACACTGCAGTGGTTTCCAAAAGAGGTTTTGCTAGGGATCCAACTTGGTGGTTTTTGCCATGTCATTGATTTTAGTAGATGGGGATACCAACAAGAGGGAGGATGAAGAGAAGAGGAAAGATAGCGGAGAGAAATAGAGAGAAAACAGGAGAGAAAGAGGTCAAGCATATGGATTTAATAATCCTGAAGTTGCCCAATAAGCAACTTGGTGATATGGCTGCTAATGTGACAAATATCACCTTGAGTAGGATTCACGTCATCAAAATCACCTTCCAAAAACCTTTAGGTCACAACTCACAAGCCTAGTCAGGCTGCTGTACACAAGCCAAGTGATCCCTTGTGGTACTATTCCACTATCGAGAGATCATGTACATACAGGAGCTCATGTTGTACTCCCCCGGATTACCAAAAAAGTATTGTTTTGGATATTGACATGGTCTCCACTCTTCAAAATAAAAAGTTTGAAAAGTAACGTCCAAAATAATATATTTATAAATAGAGAAGTTGCAATATAAAAAAAAATCAGGACAAATCTACTCCGTACAGTCAGATGTTTAATTCAATACTAAAAATAATATCAATGGAAAATTTGAAACATGGCTGCATCCAACCCAAAATGTACTTTTTTAACTGGACGACAGTTTTTCCAATGTTTCAGGGTGGTCATGTTCAGAACTTGTTTGGATGCATTTTATCGTTCGTTGTATTCTTGGGGACAAAGAAGAAAGAAAAAGATGTATTTGGGTACCATTAGATTGGCTTGCATATGCAAATAAAATTCAACAATAAGAAATGACTTTGCTCAGAGTATGCAAAAATAAGCCAGATTATAACGTTTCTTTGAAAAACATGTGATGTAAATTACTTTGCATGAATAGCAATGCACAACTGTTCAGTTCTTGACAATCTAAAATTTTTAAGTTGCTGACTTGGATAGAAAATTGTCAGTGTCACAATTATGACACTGACAATTACACTTGTACATAATTACAAATGTCATAGCCCCATGAGGCAACAGCCTTAGAAAATGCATCAAGATGCACTCTGATTCTCTTGTTTCATATTAGTTAGCAGGTAGCAATGAACCATGGAAACTGCTTTAAACAACTGGATTTTGACTTAACAACCTCATTAAGCTGGTGTTTCTAGACTGGTGATTGGTAACTGGATTTAGTGCTGATCTGAGTTCCAGGACTGCGGGCATGCCCAGTAGCGAATTTACAATGTTGAAATGTTTCAAAAGTAAATCAAAATCTTGCGCATAAAGTTGGTTTAGCTGCACGCCTGCAACAATTCAGTTCCAAATTTGTCCTAGGTGTCAAGAAACAAAACAGACAAGAAGTCAATCTGGCACTGTTCATCAGGTGCTGAAAATACGCAGTTTCTGAATCTCAACGGCAAAGATGAATTTGAGAATATTTTTAAGCAGGTATTTAACTTTGTTTGTACTATACATGATTTTTTGTTTTAATTTATTGAACTGTATTGGCCACCTTTTTTTGGCCGTGTGAACATCCCTTTTGTGATCCATAAAAGATACAGTGCAAAACTGGAGATAACAAGCAATCAACCATGATCCTTTTCCAACTATTTCCTAATATGCTACCAGATCCTAGGATATATATGTCAATACAGTCCAAGTCAACATAGTTTAACAGATTTATGATTTATCCCACACTAATCATATTACTTTGCACTGTTATTTAAGAATAATTATTACCATTCCCCAATAGTGAAACAGTAAATAATAAAGCACGGCTCACACTAAGTGAAATACCTTCATGACACATAATAGAAGTTTGACACGTGCCAGGTGGAGACAGTGTATCCCAGATAACAACATTTGCACCGTTTGAATTAGATCCAGCAGAAGCGATAACTGATCCACTTGCAGACACATAAGAGACATCCCTGTATTCAACAAAAACTCATTTGTAAGATATTGAGATATGTACCAAGCAGTAACCATTGCATTGATGGAGTTTGGTACACATACGAGGCATGGATATCAAAGCATAGGGATGAATCTGTAGGATGAACGTTGCTTCTTCCGCCCACCTCAACTTGCCATGTACAAACGGTACCATCTAATGCAGCAGTGGCAAACCGCTGTCCATAATAATCAAATTGAACAGATGATATGGAGGCCAGTGCATAAGGCGGTGGAATGTTAGCAGCAGGCAGAACACCATATGTAGCCATGGCACTATCTTTACCAAACTGAAAAGTTAAAATAATAAAAGGTATTAATGGATGTTTAAACACAAAATATTGTATTGTTCCTAAATAGTTCAACGCTAAATGAACTTGGTCCCCAAGTTTGTTACAGTCCCAAAGTAGAAATCATTCACGAAACATAACATGTTACGGGAATCTTACTAATTCCAGTAAAATTTTGATAAAGATCCTAAAAAGATGCTTAAAACCTGCTTCCAAATCTAGGGGACAAATAAGCGCTTTAGAAACGCCACTGCAATGCCAAACAGAGCTCTAGGAAGAAAATGTTTACCTCCCATAGATACACATGTGTATTGCTCGAACCAACAAGAAATAATGGTAACGAAGGATGTCGGGACAATGCTCTTGAATGGATGTTCCCAAGTGTTGCTGGAGGATCGACAAAATCCTCAAATTCTTCAGGTTCACCCCAGCCAAACCCAGAGGCCCCAATACCAGCATAACCTGGAATTCCAAATGCTCCACCGCCAGTTAGGTCTCTTCCAGGTTTTGCCAATGAACCCAAACCAATAGTTGCTCCACCTGAACCAGGTTGTGATCCTTTTTTTCTGCCAAGGCCAGCACCAGATGAAATAAAAGTTGGAGTTGGTGTAGATTCACAACCAGCCCAACTATCTAAAGGCCAATCAGATCCAGACCAGACATATTCTGCAAAATTCTTGCAATGTTTCTTTTCACTCCAGTTGAAGAAAACAAGGCCCTGAAAAGTGGCTGACTTAGTTGGTATACGATAGTAGCAGCATAATTGTATGACCTAAGAGACAAACAGCCCATACTCTACGGAAAATTATGGAGAGAGCATTAGCATTAGCAAAACAGCTTTTAAAATAAGGTCTGAACAGCAAAAACACAAAACACCGAATACAACAAAGTTTAACATTTTAAAAAAGAAAATCATATATTTCATCCAATCCATGTATAAAGTTTCTCATTAAGGATATGATTATACAAAACTCAGAAGTCTGAGCGACTAAATATATACCTTTCGATTAGTAGCAATAGCAGCTTGTTTCTCATTGATTGAGTTAAGACATATCGCCTGTGGCACTGAAAAGGTTAAAATAAAGTACCAGAAAGGCAAGAAATGTGTAACCTAGAAAGAGTCTCTAAAGGGCCAATAGGCTGACAGTAAATACCTCAAGAAGTTCCCCACTTCTCCTTAGAAGTTCCCTTGGGCTTTGAAAATCTTTTTGTACTATCGACTCTTTCCTTTTAGTTTCAGGAAAGACTTCCCCATTAGAAGAGGCCCTGTCAGTAAATCCTTGTCCTTGATCATTGTTATTCGAGCTAAGTCCATGCTTATGTTCTTCTCCACTTCTTTGGGTACTACTAACTTTGCACTCAACCCCAGTACCTCTTATATCCTTCCAAGATCTAGTAACATTTATGCTGCTTAAGGAAAAGCACTTAACTCCTTCATTCACAAAAGCATTACAAATATCCACAGAATTAACAGAAATTTCCCACAAATTAGAAAACAACGCCTCCATATTCTCATTGTTTGCAAGCTGAAAAATTCTTGAAAGCTGATCATAACCATTGCTGTCTGACCATTGCTGAGATGACTCTAACCAGAAGAGCACACTAGAATGTGAATGTGTTGGTAAATTCTTCCTCAAGAATGACGCGTGCACTTTTACTAACGAAGATGACACAAAATGTATGGAATCCATAGCAAACTTTGCAGCAACTGAAGAGAAATGACCCTTAAACTCTGAATCACTACCACCAGTTTCATGTTCAAGTCTCTCTTTTTCAACAAACTCCCTTAAATAAAGTTGCATTACGGATGTCAACCGAATCCATAAAGAAGCACCTATCAAATTCCATTTCTCATCAATTGAAAGATTCGAATTTTCACTCTTCTCTAGCTGTATCTTATGCACTGAAGCACTGGACATTCCCCCTTCTGTATTCAATGGCACATCGTGACTTCTGTGGCGCATAGAATGCACCAACCCATCTAATAGTACTTGAAAGGACTCCCCTTTAACAGAAGCAGCTAGGATTGGATTGATCATGATAAGCAATGCCTTTATGTCACAATACAGCCAAGAAAAGGAAAACTCTATAATGTACTCAAGCAGGTCCATAACCGTAAGCATAGCTGACCTGTTATCTAGAATATTTTTTCCACCATTGTCAAATCTTAGAAGCAACCTGCTGGCATTCAGGTAGTTTGACAACCCTGACATAATGTACTTACGATTCTCTTTAGATGCGCATGCAGTAATATTTGTGAGTTCCATATTCAGAACGAAACACATGAAGGAGGAGTAGACAACATGACGACTAAGAAACTTGCAGCTCTCCTTGAATGAAACCAATAACAGATAATTAATCGGACGGAGAGAGCAGCATTCAAGACCGTGACGATCAATCGAGACATCTGGTGATTTACACCCCCATAACAAAACATACGCAATAAACAATAAACTATCATGGCAACAAAAGATTAGAATCTGCAAACACAATACAGCAAAATTTAGCTTAATGATTGTGCAAAGTTCACAAAAAATGAACAAAATAAAAGAAACTATCTCCTAGCATTACCTTCTCAGCTATATCAGCAAATTTTAAAGAGAACCTTCTATCGAATATCGATATTACTGCTGTGACATCCTGGGTAAGTTCTTCAATTTGACGACTGGTGTAGTCATTAAGGACCTTGTCTTTAGATAATGATGCATTGCATTGTGAACAGAACAAGTGATTTCTCAGAAGGCGAGATAGATATTTTGAAGCCATAGTTACTTTAAGGTTGGACACGATGTCACTAATGACAGATGAAGATAGCCAATTTTTAGAAACAGAGAAAGGGTTCAGCATTCCATCAAAAATCTTGTGATCTCCACCAGCAGGTATGTTTATGCTCTCCTTGTCATCTATGCCCGAGTTAGTACATAGGCATTCAAGTGCTTCAAGCTAATGAGTGGGAAAACATTGAACATTTAGAATAATTGTAAAAAAACTAAAATAGATATGCAGAGACCCACAGGGTCCAAAAGCAAAAAGTGGCCGGCTTGCATGAGGTAAACTTACAGGTAGTCCACACTTGTTCATGGCACATGAAGCCATTGCAAATGAAAACTTAGATAACTTTGCAGATACAGCTTCACCAACACAGTTTCTGAAAACATTTTTTGTTGAGAGAATTGCACAGTACTGACCCACTTCTGGGTCTGAAAACACATTTGAACCACCAAGGATTTTGGACTCATCAATCCCCAACTCGGGATGGCAACCAAATAATCTATTGACAGACTGACAATAGTTCCCTAAAATCCACTGGAAATTCAGATGAAATGTAGTTAAGCTATTTTTTACTTTGATTCTCGACATAGTAAAATCTAAAGAAAAGGACCACATGTATATGACACACCTCAAGCAGACTTGAAAGCCAGTTGTCTCCTTTCTCAACTGCATGAGGAAGAAGGATATTAGAAATGAGATTACGCTCCAGGGGCCCTCCGGATCCTTCAACAAGCCGACAAATTACAATAGCAAGCTGTTCATCCTGAAGGTTCTTTGCACAAACATTGACTGCTGATGAAAAATCATCACCAAGCAGGAAAAATGCTATAGCAAGCTCCCATTGATGCCTTCCCATTAGTACATATGCATTTTTTAGAGCAGCAGCTTTGTGTCTTTCTTCCTGAATAGATTCACCCCAGTAAGTGTGAAGTAATTAAATATCTTACAATACAGAACATTGTTTCAATATATATGAAGTTCCTTTTTCACGAAAGAAACATATATGAAGTTCCTTTTTTGAGAAAGAAGGTTCGTATGTTTTTAATCAATAATACATTAAGATATTCATTCA
This sequence comes from Setaria viridis, assembly GCF_005286985.2. Taxonomy (NCBI): domain Eukaryota; kingdom Viridiplantae; phylum Streptophyta; class Magnoliopsida; order Poales; family Poaceae; genus Setaria; species Setaria viridis. Next base: position 24,565,414 of record NC_048267.2, on the reverse strand, counting down.
AAAAAATATAATATAGCCGTTTATTTAAAAAATGTACCCTCTCATCAATCTGTGTTGGCAAAAGAGCAACCTTATCGCCACCTACGCCGCAAGAGCCTGTTGCCGAATGGAGGGTAAAATGCCCAATCACCAAATCATTTAGCTAGAAGGCTATAGATGTACACAAGTGAAGTTAACTGTGCTACTTCTTCTAATCCAATGCAAATTAGTATTATCCATCCATAGCTCAAATATTTGAGGACATGTGGGTTCAAGTAGATACAAAAGCCATTTGCTACAATCATATCTTGTAGCAGGTCAAATATGGTGCACAGTGCACCAGGAGAAACTATGTAAATTTAAAGGTACCAATCTACTCACATAGACATCCTAAATCCACTAGCTAAACAAGATTATCAGTTGAAGCTATGGTTTAAATGATTATCAAAAGATTAGAGCAGAAGCAGATTAGTACACTCAGTTTTCAAAGAGGTGTTCTTGCAGTGTTCTCGTTTGGCCAAATGGCTTAGTGATTGGACCTTGTTCCCCTACAATTCGGTGACAGACTCCTGTCGCTAAACAGCAACAAGGTGTACAGCTTTCCTGTCACATAACAAATTGTCTATATGATGCTATTGTTCAACAAAAATGAAGATTAGAGTATATACTTTTTAAAAACAAATATTTAAAACGTGTTATTTGTAAAAAGAACATAAATTGCTTTCTATCACTTTTCAAGAAAGAGTGCATTCCCAACATAATGATATTCTTTTTGGGATCAGTATGATATATATTTATGAACTGTCTCCTAGAGATACTCCCTCTGTCTCAGAATATAGCTACGTTTAGGTTTTTCCAAAGTCAAACTTTTTTAAGTTTGACCAACAATATCTTTACAAATAAATTGTTTCAAATAGAAAAGATTACATATTATGATAGTTTGTTTCACGATAAATCTAGTAACATCATTTTTATGTTATTAGTCTCCATCATTATTTCACTATTTGTAGTCAACATTGAGAAGGTTTGACTTTGAAAAAGTCTAAACGTAGCTATATTCTGGGACAGAGAGAGTAGCAGGTACCCATAACTAGCATCAGTTATTTCCTGAAAGATATAAAGCATGAACATTGCACGATAATAATAGGATCAAGTATGTGAAATAGTTAGGCACAACCAAATAACTGAAAATGAACGAGAATAAATTACAAAGTCACAAATGAGGTACCTGGAAGTTTCTGGAGAGAAACTCATATAGACGTTTATCTTTTTCATCTCTGCTAATCTTGAAGAGACCAACCAACACTTTTATTCTGTTCAATGCTATGTAGAGCAGAGCACAATCCTTGGGGTCCTTGCTTTTAAGATATTGCAACCTTGCTAACTTTTCCATCTACAATTTCAGACATACCAATCAGCACATGTGATTATCCAGACAACTGCAAGTGTAAAAATCATTCATTATGGTGTTCAAAGATAGGGCGGAAAAAAAAAAGGATCACCGCAGTCCTCAATACTTAATTCCTAAAATCTAGAAACATTACAAAAATGACAAAACAGTGGCCCATCACTTGAGAAGGTCAGGTACCACATCATAGACAAGTCAAATTTAATGGCTTTGTTGGAGGAGAAAAAGCATGGGGGTTCAAATGTAAAAGAACAACTGGGACATAACATTTAACTACAACCAAGGCAAGCAGGAAAACCCATAGTGCCTGTTAGGATATGGGGAATGGGAATTCAATATGAATCCTTAGGATTCAGTTTTTTCTCGAGAGGCAAGGAAATTCCCCTCATCCAAACAAAAACTTGGTGTATGACACCAGCAGTCAAAGAAGGATCCATGATTCTGCATTAAAGAAAAAAATAGGATCCCTTTCACGGGTTGAGAACATGGCGCATTTGATGTGCATAGTAAGGGGCTAAGGGCTTTGTTAGTACACTAAGACAATGCTCTAGTTTAGCACTCCTTTTGTATCCATTCTCTTATTAGCACCTGTAAAAGCATATAAACAATGCATAGTTCTGAAGCATCTGATTGTTGGCAACCACGTACCCTTGTTCTTAGCTGGGACACATTGGTATGCCATAATCCTATACCAAGCTTTTGCATCTCTGGCCAGGTTGGCTCTAAAGGAAGCACAGAATTAAGTAGATCATCCTGACAATCAGATTGGAAGGCCCACGCTATCGAAGCAGAATCCACATGGAGCCGTTCACTACTAGATGAATATCCAGATCTCCTAAGAGCATGAAGCTGTCGGAACTGCACAGCAACCCAGAACCTTGAGAGAAACAAAATTATCAATTACTTTAACCAAATAAGGTAGCATGAGCCCTTTCCAACACTTACTCCTCTAGATTCTAGTAACACAATACCAATGAATTTGCACAAGTTATTATTTTAGAGTTGTCTTACCTTCTTCCTGCTTCATCAAGGCTTTTGTAGGGAGAGGAACGGCTCTGATCAGTGATTTCAACCATAAGATCAGAAATTGCAAGTATCTGAGTTCTCTCAGTGTCACTTATGCCATATATGCTGAAGTTCTTATCAAGGAGCTCAACTATCTCTGAGTTTTGAGACACACTAGTGGTAGTGTTCGTACCTAAATTACCATCCACATAAAGAAATGAATTTGAAGGTGACAGCAAATTAAAGGTTGTGTTACTTCTATCATCACCCCACAGAAAATCTTTGTTAGAAATGTTGTTGGATGTTGTCGCTACAAAGTATTCAGACAAAGGAAGTTCTGGAATACTGTGGCATGATTTACGGCATGAACTGCACTTTGGCACGACCTTTGATGCTTCACTCGCTTTCATGGATTGGATAAGATGCTGCAGAGCAGCATTCACACGTTTCCATTCACCTAGACAAAAGCAACAAAAGAATCAATGACTCAGCTATGCTACATAATTTCCACAATCACACAGGATGCAAATGGGATATTTAAATAAATTGTGCAAGGGTACTGGAAACCTTGTGGAATGAAATAATCAAAGACTAGGGTATATCATAAGAAAAGACATTCCTGAATGAGCCGTTAGCTGTCAGCTGAACCGCCTGTAACTACAACATTGGCAACTCAATCACAACCAAACAACTTAGCTCAAAGCAATGTAATCCAAGGAAAGACCAGAGAATCTTCAGGCCTTTATCATAGTGTATATCTTATCGACAGTGGACGACTTGTTATAAGAAACCATAATAGAGTTGTTTAATGGCGCCATTTTACCATGGTACCATAAAAGCTATTTTAGCATAATTGTAGATCAGAGGGTTCAAAAGACCACACGAACAACATTTGTAGATCGGAGGGTTCAAAAGATCACATGACCTCAAACCTGGTTATTCCGATTTATGATTGATCAAGCTTACTTACTGGGACATTCCAGGACACAGCAGTTCCATTGAGGTCAGTGTCTGACGAACAGGCAGGGGCCAGCTTTTCAAGCTAACACAATCAGGCTTAGTTTCACGCTGCAATGATTTTTCGATCTGCAGTTTTATTTCATCATACTCTTTTTGGGTACTACTAAATGATACTATTTTTAAGAGCCACAGTGTTAAGAAAATTTTCCAGACTCCACATGGCATCACAGCATAGCACACTCAAACTTGGCCTAAATCTCAAAATTCAACAGCGGTTAATGCTGACATTTTGGAACTCATTAAAGTAGCACTAAAGACATTTACCATTTTGCCTGATACTCTATTGGGCAATATAACAGTCTCAAAACCACAACTATGGCTACTAGTTTCTAATTTGTCATATTTAGACAACCTAGTAAAATTATAATAGTACGATAGTACTTTCCCATGTAAATCTATATTACCATCTGCATATGTCCAATCTAAGTATTCAGAGACACATCTATGACTAAATCTTAAAAAAGGAAGTTTTGTGCACGCACCCCAAATGTCACTAATTTTTTATTGGATGGAGTCTTAAAAAACAGGAGTCCATCTCCTATGATATTAACAAAGCTTGCGATCAATGTAGATTGAGAGAGAAAATATTTAAGGTAAATACAGAAAACCCACACCTGAATAAAGATACTGTACAAGTGCTCTTGGGTGATACGATGCCACAGGTCCACTCAGTTTATCAGCTATATCCAACAAGTTCCATAAACTATGAGAACAGTGACTATCATCTTGGTCTGTTCGCAAGACACTGTTGCTACCAATAGTCCCGCTGTTGTAATTTTCTGGTAACTTGAATTTACCAAAAGCAGTTTCATTGAAATTGTTAGCACATGGTAACATATCATGCACATATATTGGGCAAGCACGTATCTGGGTAGTGTACTCATCAGCTCCTGTTACTAACCATGAACTGAAGAGTGAAAGATGGTTCTCATGAACAAGCGTGATAGTTCCCTTTGGCCCCCAAAGAAAGCCAGCAATGTCATGATGAGAGTGTGATAATGCAATACAGCTCCAAAGATGCTCTTCTTTTGAATTGTCATTGTGCAGCACATTCTGGACAGAAGCATGCTTATGAGAATATATACACAGCTCATTAGGTAGACAAACTGCCAGTAGAAATCGTCCATCACCTAAGGATAGCCCCTCTATACCAACAATATAGTCTTGCAATATTAGTGCATCTTCTAGCAGAAAACTGCCATCCCCGATGAGTTTAACTGCTTCCCAGATATGAATAGAGGTGCTATTCTTCTTCAAATTTCTGCAAACAGTAACAATTCTACCACAACTTGACAGTACAACCATACTAACTGGTCCTCGGTGAGCACCATACATGCCTACTAGTTCCCAGATGTGACTCTCTTTCTCAGTCTGCAAAGGGTTATCTGCACAAGACATCTTCCAAAGTTTCACAGTGCCATCAGAGCACCCAGTAGCAATATGATAACCTGGAACAGCTCTGTAAGGTTCATGTTGTATAGGCAAGACAGTATTGTTCAGCGGCACTACAGAAATGCATGTGGGATATTCTCCCTCCAGGCTAGAAGGAAAAACTGAAGAAGCTTCATAAACAACTGCTGAAAAAGTTTCGTTGTTAAAGCAAGTTACATGCCTCCCTTGGCTTGTGATAGAAAGAGAGCTCTCATCAAAACCACACGAACATCTTCCACTGTCAAATTGATTTTCCGAATGCAAGACTACTTTCCATGAGAAAGCTTGGAAGCTCTTCCTCCATATGCATACTACTAGAAAGCTGTTGTTTGCAAAACACCCACTACATTTAGAAGCCAATGGTATGGTATGAATGCTGTCAGGTGGAACTTCTACATTTCTCTCTCCAAGGAAGGGGATTGTGAAAATCCTCTGGCATGAAAGAACCTCTTTCTTAATTCCAACTATGAAACAATCAGCTCCACTTTCACCTCCAAGGACAAGAAATCTATTATCATGACTAACAGAAGGCGCCCAACACAAGCATGAGTATTGCACATCTTCAGAAATGTTACGCAAATCAAATTTGCACAAAAGATTCCATAAAGGATATGTAGGTGCATTCAACGTCGGTATGAGAGTTGAAAAGGTTGACAGAGACCAGAAAAATAACATTCTGTTTGAATCCATTGAAACGGCTAGCTCTATTTCACAGCAATACGGATGGACAGACACCTGTCTGATGCTACCCTTATGCCCATCTTGTTTGACAGGTTTGTTCAAACAACATGAGAAACTATTAGCAGACCCATTTGAAACATGGGTCCCAGAATCAGGTACCAGGCTGTTGGATAAGGCTGACCAAACGAACGAATCATCAGGCAGCAAATGAAGCAAAGAGCATGTTGTAGGTGGGCCAGAACATAGCCTTCTTGACATGACAGCCTCAACAAAAATTGACTGCTCTAAATATTTTTGAGGATCTGATTTAACATAAGACTCCCCCCAGCTACCCAGCAGTTTGCTCTGTTTCCATGAAGTAATCCGTGGGTACCTCGGTGGAAATACATCATCCAGACAATGAATAGCCCAAAAGTTAACACAAGGCCCTGGTCCAACACTCACAAGCCACTCACATTTGCCAACTTGGCTCTCCCTCGAATCACCTGAAAACAACTCGAATTTACCTTCTTCATCTCTCGAAACAACACTACCAGATTCCATAGACCATCTGACAGTAATATCAACTCCAAGGACTCCATTCAGAGTGTTGTTCACCTCAATTACTGCAATGACGCTGAATGAGATTTGCAAACCACGCTGCTTCTTTGACTTGACCAACTCATCTTCACTCCAAAGCCGGACAGTCCCGTCTAAGCAGCAAGTCATGAGAATCTCTCTCCTGACCTCAGACCGATCACTGAAACACAACGAACAGGGTCGCCACTGGATCATGCAAACAGGCTGCAGGTGCACAAGCTCGGCTTGCTCCAGGCCCCTTTTGGCATCACTCAGAAACACAAGAACAGGCACACTGCACTGAGCCGGAGCAACAGTTTCGACTGTCGCGACAGGGCCCTGCACAAACCGGGTGGTGGAGACAAGGGATTGTGGCACCTTCGGAATAGACCTCCAGGCGAGCTGCCAGGAGGACTGCGCTCTGGTCCACATGGAAACACCTGCGCCAACTGCCACAATGCCATCGCCCGCACTCGTCCATGCCACAGCAGTAATGGCAAATGTCTCGGTGATAGACCATCTCAGGAGCCAACCAAAAGAACCTGCAGGTTCCAATCTCCAAACACTGAGCCGTGCCACACAACAACCGCGTAAGCCAGCTAACGATGAGATGAAAATTGGAGGAGCTGGCTCGCGAGAGCAAACCTGGGGAAGAGGCAGCGGGCGCCGGCTGGAAGATGGAGACGGAGTTGTCTGCGGCGGCGGCGACCTCTCCGCTCCCGCTGCCGCACCAGGCAACGGCGGACACTGGGGCGCGGAGGTCTATGACCTGGCGGAAGAACGGGGAGCAGCCGTCGTCCCCAGCGCCGTCGCTGGTGTCATCCCGATAAGGGGAAGGGATGTGGGATACTACGAGGAAGGATCCGGCGGCGTAGGCGACCCAAGAGAGGCCACCGAGGTCGGGGAGGAAGGCGATGGCGCGGGGGTCGCGGGTGGGCGCCGGCGGAATCAGATGCGGCGGGCCGAGGGCAAGGGGCAGCGGCGGAAGCGCGTCTCGCTCACCCATCGTCGCACCGGCTGCTGCATGCGCCGCTGCGGCGGCGGTGGTGGTGGTAGCTTGGAGCTGCGGATCCCTCACCAGTTGCCGCGGCCGATCTCTCAGCCAACCGGCGACCGACCACCGTGTGCGCGGACGTGGGCAAGAAAACGGCTGTTGGGCCACGACGTGGGCTTTCCGGGCTAATAGTCTTGCTGTTGGGTATTTGGTCCAAGAGACATCTCGGACATACAGCAGCACTCCAACCAGGTTTGGGTCCATGATCCTCCACGTATCGACAATGTAACATGTGAACTCTTCCCAGAAAGCAGGCGTTTTGATCCCTTAATTTTTCCCTGAGGATCAAATCATCCCTCAACTTTTGAATCCGCCAACATAGTCCCTCAACTATTGTTTTAGGATCAAACTCATCCTTATACTGATGTGGTAGTCCATAATGGCATGAGACTATTCCAAAAAGTCAACCTTGTCCTTAGGTCCATATTCCCATCCTCAATTTCCCCATGGTTGCTAGTGTGCGGATGCTCATCAATCTACTCTTTGCAAAGTTGAAGGACCAACATGCTTATTTTTCCTTCCCAGAGCAAATAAAACCCATGCCTTCCTCTCAATAAAAAAGTTTCTCAAAGCACTCTAACCAGGAAGAGTTATAGCTGTTGCCGATAACATCCTTACAAATGTATAATTCAAATAAAAAGACCATGCAAAATTTAAGTTTGAATAAAAACTAGTTAGAAAGATAGATGAGCACATGCACATGAATAATGCAGGTAGCAGATCAGCTACACCGACTTGTTGGAAAGATTGATCAACACATGAATATTTATGTGAACTAAGTGTAGGTCAGCTAGTAAAATTGCTTATGGTGGAACTTGTCTAACCAATTTTGGGCACTCTACTCAGCACAAGTAGTTATACTTTTCTAGATTTATAAATCAGCATTATCGGCGGCATGCTCATCAACAACGAAGTCAATCTCTCGAAGATGCTCATGGTATAAAACGAACCTATCTCGAGAGTTACACGGGTTCTTGTGTGTATCTGTAGACTCTAGGATTACATGGGTTGTGTGGGATGGTCCAATGAATAAGAGTTGGATTCCGATGTGTAATAAAAGTATAGTTCTATGTAGAAATTCAAAAATTGAAGTTGAGGGTATTACAACTTATATATGTAAGTGACACGGTACGCATCAATTAGGCTAGTATTTTATATTAATTTTGGCTTGAAAACCTAGAATAATGCTTTAAGTCATGCAGCGAACAATGCTCTAAGATCATATTACGTGAAGAAGAGTTTGATCCGATGTGTGAGACAAGACATAGTTAGATTTTATCTATATTTTAAATTGATTATGAGAAGCATAATAACACTTAACACATGGTACGTGGTTGAGTTAGGTTTGGACTCTGGGTTGCTGTGGACTTCAATAGACACCAGCTTGCAGGTTTGACGAGCTGGATTGGACAGCTTTGCGCACTTCAATGTTATTTCTCAATAACGAACTGAGCGTAACATAGTGAGTGAGGTTTTATGGTAAAACTTGCTCACCTGACTTCGAGTTCTCGATTCGGCAATATGCTCGTATTTTTCTAAATTTATTTTAAAAATTAACCGATGCTATTTTTATGACAGGTGACATGTCCATCTACATCAAGACGCTAGTTTAAATTTTAAATTTGCTGGTTCAATTTCTTAAGGGTGCTCATAGTGGTAACGTTTTGTGCACGTATTATCCATGAGGGTGAGCTTCCGTGCATATTTGTGCGCATTACTTCTAATTATGTTTAAAAGAATAATAATAGTCGATTGAGAATTTAAGGTAAATAAAAATGGGTGAGATTCAATACTGAACAACTCTTCTTACTTTCTCGCAAGCCGCTAGTCGTACCATTCAACTGTAAGATCCCATTTGGTAGGGCTCCAGCTCCTGCCAAAATGGCTCTAGCTTTGACTCTTTTGGTGGAGTGACTTCTCTAGTGAAGTTGAAGTTGTTTTGAAAAATGTTAGGTAAAATAGCTTCTCAATGGTAACAAGGATACTTGTAGTCAATTAATACTTGAGAGGGAGAAGAAGTCGGTGAAGCTACTTTTTTGGTAATTAATGGCAACATGGATTCTTTAGGGTCTTTTGGTAGGACTTCTCAAAATGCTTCTCCACCGACTTTTGGTGAAGCCCCTACCAAAAGAGCAACTTCAAAATGGCTCCACCACCGAAGCCAGGGAGAAGCTACAAAACGGCTAATACTAAGAAAACTAAGAAAAGGAGCACAAAATAGTGGCTTCACCGGCTTTTCCTCCCTCTCCAAGTATTAATTGACCATAAAATTACCCATATTGTCATTGTAAAGCTGGTTTACCTGATGTTTTCCAAAACGACTTCAGCTCCACTAGAGAAGCCATTCCACCAGAGGAGCCGGAGCTATTTTGGCAGGAGCTGGAGCTCTATCAAATAGGACCTTAGTGTAAGCTGTTTTGTGCCTTCTTCTCGACTTCGATGATAGAAGTGTTTTGAAGTTGTTCCTTTAGTAGAATTTCAACCAAAATCGATGAAGAATCACTTTAAAAAGCGCTACCAAAGCGCCCTAAATAAACTTGTTTCAACTCTCGACAGAGAAGAGAGAAGGGTAACCCGTACGAGATGAGATCACGGTACGTGTGTACTGCAGGAACGTTGCATTGCAGGTGCCTGTACTACCCCAGGTCGCCGCTGGTGTCGACTGACTACGAGTGTTTTGGACAGGAGAGAGCGAGTGATTAGCAGCGAACGACGTGACGTGGCAGACCCACGGTGCAGCCTCCGCCGCAGACGCAAATTTCGTGTGCGGTGCCGCTCGCCTCTTATCCCTCCCCGACCGAACTCCAGCGCCGCGCACGATCAAATCGAAAATGGCGCTGCTGAGCCCGCGCGTGCCGCGGCTGCCGCCCTCCACCTTCACCGCCGGCGCCGGCGCCGCCACAACCGCAGTCGGGATCCGGTGCTGCGGCCGTGGCGCGCGGTGCCAGGCGACGGCAGCGGGCGGCGTGGCGGCCGCGGGGCCCCCGTCGTCGGAGCTGGAGGCCATCAGGTGGGGCAGCGCCAAGCTGCAGGGCGCCCGCGACGAGATGGAGGACGAGGTCGTGCTCCGCACGGGCTGCCTCCTCGACGGCTTCTCCTTCGCTGCCGTATTCGATGGCCACGCTGGCTTCTCCGCCGTCAAGTTCCTCAGGCACGCCCCCAACCCACTGCCTTACTATTTTTTTACCCAATTAAATGCAGTTCCGTCCTGGCTGCTTTGCTCACGGTCGTGGCGGTTCAGGGACGAGCTGTACAAGGAGTGCGCGGCGGCGTTGGACGGTGGCAAGGTACTCAGTACCAAGAATCTCGAGGCCATTACGGATTCCATCCAACGTGCCTTCGCTGCGGTGGACGCCAAGCTCTCCACCTGGTCAGGCTCCTAGTTTGTAGGATAGTTTTTTCTTGCCTTCTCTTTTGGCTTGTCAATTCCTTGCTGCTTGTTTATACATGTTGTTATGCTTTTGCTTCCCTTCAGGCTCGAGCAAATGGAGAAGGACGACGACTCTGGCGCGACGGCCACGGCCATGTTTCTCAGGAACGATGTCCTTGTTGTTTCGCACATTGGGGACTCTTGCTTGGTACCGACATTTCTCTCTACCTGTCTAGTATCATGCTGTTGTTATGCCTCTCAAGTGAAAATAGGACTCCACAGCTTACTTTTCTGGTGATGATGACAAGGTAGTTTTATATCTTGATTAGCAGGTGATATCCCGTGATGGAAGACCTGAAGCTTTGACCGGCTCTCATCGACCATACGGGAACAACAAAACGTCCCTTGAAGAGGTCAAGCGGATCAGAGCAGCAGGTGGATGGGTGTGTTTCCTCTGCCAGAGTTCTGCTCGATATCCTATATTGCCTCTAGACTAATGCATTAGCAGCCTCATAAAGTTCATTACTCTGTTACTATAGGGTGGTTTCAAAACCTTATTCTTTGCTCCTTACTACTCGCATGCAAAAAAAAAAAAAGAATAAGAACATGTTCCTTTCCCCCTCATGTTTCGGTTCATTTTCCATTTATATAAGAACAATGATAACAAATCGATGCTGAGGCCAGGATACTTTCTTCCATTATCTGTAAACAATGATAACAAATGTCCTGCAAAATTTATAGCACATCAGTAGCATTTGGTGCCTTGCTTTGTTGCCACACCTTTTGTGATCGACAAACCATCTGCTAGATATGTGATAAATTTTTTTCTAAAAACTGTGTCAATAACAGGTGTGCCACAATGCTAACAAACAGTATAGGGCACAATTTTGAAGTAATTTTTCTGCTGCACCTATTGTGATCTGTAACATAGCTAATCTATCCTGTGGATATAAACCATTATATTGATACCAGCACATTCTACATTCACATTCCAGTCTAATCGCTACTAATACTTCTGATTAGTTGGTGCTATTCATGCAAACTAAATAATGTGATGATAATTGCCATAGCTGTACTAATCGCTACTAATACTACTGATTAGTTGGTGCTATTCATGCAAACTAAATAATGTGATGATAATTGCCATAGCTGTACTATGTTTCTTAAGGCTGGATTCATACATTGCAAAGAATAATAGTTGCAACATTAAGCAGTCTTAGACATTCAATTGGAGTTAACGGTATGCTGAATTGCTTGTGTTTGCTACTACTGTGTTGATCTTGTTGCCGTGTCACCTTCATGCTGACTCTTGTTTTAACAAAGTTGAAATATTTCGCTGCAGATTGTTGATGGGCGCATATGTGGAGACATTTCTGTATCTCGTGCTTTTGGGGATATAAGATTTAAGACACGAAAGAATGAGTTAGTCTCTTGTTCCCACAGCACTTTGTCCATGCATTACATACTCCTTTTACCACATTATTTCTCAATAGCAACTTCTTTAATCTTTAACATTCCATTATGGTTTTATACAGGATGCTGATGAAAGGAGTTAAAGAAGGAAGGTGGACTGAAAAGTTCATCTCACGGTAAAGTGCTTAAAGCCTTTACTCGTACTCAATGAATATTCGTACATGCCCACCTTTGTTTAGACATTCATTAGGCCAGATGTATCTCTAGCATGTATTGACTCTCAAAGTTCATGTCATGTTTAAAGGTTATTTAATAACCAATATTCATGGTTAGTTCATAAAACCATGTATTAGCAAGTGTACCATTGCACATGACAAATAAAATAAATCACTTCACATTGAAAAATTACAGTAATTCTATGTTTGTAGCATCAGAAAAGTTTGCTATTTTGAGGAAACTGAGTTCTTCACAAGTTTCCTTGAGCTATCTGAAAAGTACTTTATTTGCAACTCCTGTCCATTTTTCTCTAAACCATGGTAACCAGAGTCATTCCTTCATGCTCACCACAAAATAGATCATTCATCAGGTGAACTATTTATGCAACATATCTTTAATTAGATCTTATGTTCTTCAGGGTATAGGGCGGATATGGCTCTGAACCATTTAATTTATTCTGATTCTAGTATATGCTCAGTATCAAGTAAACTATTTATGCAACATATCTTTGTGTCTTTTGGCGGTGGTATTTACAGTTATGGTGGCCGTACAACCTCAGATTTCTAATCGAAAGAGAGTATTGAAAAAAAAAACTCCAATTGCACAACTTAAAACTTTTAAGATCTGTTGGTGCGCTTTCCAAACGAGCTCATTGAGGTCTATCGCTTCTAATGTCGTTGAAGCTCTGTCTCTGCAGAATAAAATTTAAAGAGGATATAATAATATCGTCACCTGATGTATCTCTGATAGAGCTTGGACCAGATGTGGAATTTGTTCTACTAGCTACTGATGGTCTTTGGGATTACATTAAAAGGTCTATCCAAATATATTTCATATTTATCTACAGTTTTCCACTGTTTTAAAATATTGTTATTCATTATTCAAATTGAGATGTTCTACATGTAAATTGACTGTCTTTTGTAGCTCTGAAGCTGTAGCTTTTGTCAGAGATCAACTGCGTCAACATGGTGATGTCCAGGTATTCAGTTTATCCGAGCTCAGAAAACTATAACAGTCACAATCATCCCTTTTGCAGCTGATTCTGTAATTTCACTTATTGTTCATTTGGTTTGTGTAGTTGGCCTGTGAGGCACTTGGTCAAAAAGCTCTGGTATTAATGCCTGCCACATTCATCTTTTCTGTTGTCCTTTCTTATATGTCGTAAAGCTGATTTGAGTATAATTTAATTGGTGTTCATTCCAGAACCGAAAATGATGTGCTAATTTCTTCCTTTTATTCTCAATTGCAGGATGAACGGTCACAAGACAATATTAGCATAGTCATAGCTGACTTGGGGTACTAATCTGAAAACTTTTAATTGGTAGTTTGGTTGCTGCTGTATGCATGCTTCTACTTCAGCATCAATTGCAAAGTTTGCTTATAATTCCTACAAATTAATGGCAGGAGGACGAACTGGAAGGCGTTGCCAGTTGAAAGGCCAAACTTGTTCTTGGAACTAAGTCAAGCGGTTGTGACTCTAGGGTTTGTCTCAATAGGAATTTGGTTTTCGTCATTCCTTGCATTACAGTAAGTAGGACTAGTTCTGTTCAGATGTGTACATTACTTATCGAATTGCATCTTCCGCTTGTATAGCTGCAAATATATGTACATTCTTATAGGGTTGATTAATAGGGTAATCTATCTGATAATTGTGAACATGTGAAGTACCGACGAAGATCCTGTAGTTCAGCTCCTGCTGATAACAGCTGAGTGGCATTGAGTCCGTTGGGACGAAATGAATTATATGTCTGGATTTCCTTTTGCTTTGTGATGTTGAGAAACTGAAAGCTCAGGAAATATATTTGTGCCATTGCAGAAAGTATCAGGTTCAATAATAAAAGAAGATGGCCCTCTCGCCTTGAAATTCTCATCAAAAGCAAAACTTCTGGCCCCCAGTCCACCACTCTCCGCATGCCCATATATTGATATCCTGGCCAATCACAGCCGATGGATCTGAACTAAATGCCCTGCTCCTCCAATTTCATCCCCACGATGCGACGGCCCTCCGCAGGACTGGAGGGGCGCAGCGGTCGTGACGGCGATTTGTATGATTACCAATATGCAAACCAATGCCCTCAACGGCCACTAAAAAAGATCCTTGGCTTTGGCTAGCCGTTGGTACGTCACTCCTTCACCATCTGTCTCCTCTCAGAGTCTTGATGTGCAAGGAGCGTGTAAGCATCCTGACCCCTCTGTTTCTAAAAACAAAAGCTCAATCGCAGACCTATACTGTTTCTATCTAGATGTGCACCGATGTTTTTCTTTTCTTTTTTCTATAGAAGGTGAGTACAAGTAGACTAGATGTTGGTCATTTGAACATATCACCAGATCTTTCATTGATCCAATGAACTCCTCATCAGCAGATCTTTCATTGATCCAATGTAACTCCTCATCAGAACATCCACTGAGGTACTCTTGTCGCCATTTTGTCTGACTTGCAAAGCTTTTGTGGACTTGGATGGTGCATTACTTTGGTGTATCACAGGATCATCCCGTGCCACATTTTTCTCGTCAAGCTTTGGATCCTCAACCCTTCCGGGATTGCTCCATTGTGTTTATCAATCCAGTGAGCATCTTGCTCATCACTTGCACATTCGGTGAGTAAGAACTCACCGGGTTAACGAACTGGTGAGCACCCCATCACCAGAAGACCTGGTGAGTGGAATTTCCGGGTTTTGATGGCTGCATTTCTTTACTGTCTTCTTTGATCTTTTAATGTCTTATATACTGGCAAACATTGTTATTCACATCAACCATGTTATCATTCAACCATCAAAATTACGTTAACCCTATACTAGGGTCATTGACTCTTCAGAGTCATCTCTAGGCAGCTAAAAATGATTAGAACTCTATGAATCTGTTTATATTTGTCACAGATTTATTGATTCTTTTTTTAGGAAATGCAACAAGCAACAGCTGAACAGCTAAATAATTACAAGATGATGTTGACCAACAAATATGGAAACATGTAATCTTCAAAATGACTTGGGAAGGGGACGATGCATCTCAGACGATAGCATTTTTTTCTGAAACTACCGACGATAGTATATTTGTGCAGAAGTCAGGCTGGTTTGATGCATCATGCATAAGTAGTTCATACAGGTGTATATGTAGCGTGGAGAGTATTACTTGATAATTTTGCATGAGGACTTTTTTACCGTCCGTAATGCTACAGTCCGAGCGTCCGGACGCGTCGGATGTTCCGCTCCAAAAATATCTGACGCTTCCTATCTATCCATTTTCACCATTCTTTTTCTTCCCCATTCCACTCCCGTGACCTTTCTTCTTCAACCTTCCACCCCGGCGTCCTCCTCGTCCACCCTGGCGGCAGCGCGCTCCCCCACCCGGCGGCCTCGTCCCCCACCCGCTCCCCCACTCCGGCATCCTCCTCGCCCACCCCGGCGGCGGCGCGCTCTCCCACCCCAGCAACCTCGTCCCCACCCCGGCATCCTCCTCGCGCACCCTGGCGGCGCCCCTCCCCCACTCCGGCATCCTCACCCATCGGGGGCACCCAACGCCTCCGGATCCGGTGGCCTTCTCCCCGACCCCGGCGAGATCCGAGCGGGGAAGGATCAGGCCATGTTGCAATAGGTATCTCACGATGTTGCAGTAGGGATTCTTGGATGTTGCAAGCGCTACCGGTTTTTTCTTCCCCATCCCTTTCCTTCTTCAACCTTCCATCCTGACGTATTCCTCATCCATCCCGGCGGTGGCACGCTCCCCAACCCCAGCAGGCTCGTCCCGCACCCGGTGTCCTCCTCGTCCACCCCGGCGGCGGCGCGCGGGAACCTCGTCCCCCACCCTGGCGGCGCCCCTCCCCCCACTCTGGCGTCCTCAACCAACTGGGAGCACCCAACACCCCGGATCCGGTGGTCCTCTTCCCGACCCCAGCGAGATCCGAGCGGGGAAGGATCGGGCAGCGGCCATGGTGGACGACCTTCGGCGGCAGGTTGGTTGTCGTGGATCTGAGTGTTGCAATAGGTACCTCATGGTGTTGCAATAGTTATTTTTGGATGTTGCAATGGTAGCTTTTGATGTTTCATCTGTTTTGCACCGGATCCAGTGGCCCTCTCCCCGACCCCGGCGAGATCCGAGCGGGGAAGGATCGGGCGGCGGCCATGGTGGACGACCTTCGGCGGCAGGCTGGTTGTCGTGGATCTGAGTGTTGCAATAGGTACCTCATGGTGTTGCAATAGTTATTTTTGGGTGTTGCAACGGTAGCTTTTGATGTTTCATCTGTTGCAACAGTCTGACTTGCCAGCAATCGGGTGTTGCACCAACTTGTTCATGATGTTGCATATAGTTGTTTTCTTTGTTTCGTCTCTTCTTCTTTCATTGTTGCAATGTTGTAAGAAATGTTTTTTTTGTTGTTGCAATGTGTTTGTTTTGAATGTTGCACGAAGCAATTCGGAATGTTTCATGCACGTAAAGGTGTTGCAATCCTTGGTGTTGCAAGTATTGGTTTTTGATGTTTCAATAGTTATTTTTCAATGTTGCGACGGAGTGTCCGATAAAACAAAATTATCGAACGTCCTGGCGCTAGCACTTCCATTTTACCATATATTATAGAAACAGAAATGCTCCCTTTATACCTGATGGGGATTCACGACAAAACAAAAGATTCTATTTCAAAATTTCAACTTTTGCCACCACAGCAAAAACACTTAAAACTGTTTTTTTAAGAAAAAGAAATAGTCTTTATTCTGGCCTCTGCATGAGTTGTGCACTCAACCATCCATTATTACACAAGTCCCAACCTCCGGCTGATAAACGAATGCTAGCAAATAGCAACACCAGTTTTGAAAACAAAAGTAACAACTGAAACAGCAATAACTAAACGCTAAACCTATTAGAAGACATCCATCCATGATTAGCGAAGATCTCCATCACTGCTGTTTCTACATGCAGCATGCTCACTTCATCGTTGCACGAACGCTCTCCTTTTGTATCTGTGACCAAAAACGGATCTGAGCAAATATAAACACAACTGTAGATTAGCATACATATGCAAGGGCGACTATTAGTCCTTTCTGAAAAAATAAAATTACTAGTTTGATGACAATCTTGGGAAAGGGATTGTTGTGACAAAATGATTTCTTGGTGGCGTCATATGGATGGATTCCGCCGTAGATGGAGAGAGATGACCTGATCCAACTATGACTTTAGATGAATGCATCTTCAAGCTCAGATGAGAACGACTAGCTATAACGTCTAGACTACCAAATAACGAAGAATACTCAAAACTGATAGGTACGTAACCGAAAAGGAAAAATAACTCAGCATTTCTAACAGTGGGTTAGAGGTGTCTGCTTCCTGCTTGTCATACTTCGCTACAATTATTTTAGCCAAATTAAGCTCTACCAATCGAATCCATAAAACTTGCCTTTATTTGTTCGATGCCAATGCCAGTTTGTGTATGCTCATTTTTCAGGCCAAAATATAGACTAGCTAACAAATTGCCAATTGGTGCCCCTGATTAGGCATGCAAATTTTTTGGTGTATATGGTTTCTCTGAGCTACTTATCCGTGCGAACCAGACAACTTCCAAGTAAATAAGGTTATCTCAAGGATGACGATCTAGAAGGCCGAAAGGCCCGAAAACGGCTCCTCCAACAAAATAAACCTATCTGCAAGAGATATTTTCAAGACAAAAAAGATTGATGATTGAGGAAAAGAGGTTCAGAAAATTCTTCAAGCTAAGAATCAAACTGAATGTCAGTTATGTTATCATTGAGAAGATTGATCAGGAAAGCTAGAGCATGCCTAGAGCTAGGATAGTCTAGGATAATACTATTTAAGACACCTATTTGTGTAGGCAGGATAAGGCACTTGATAGTTGATAATAATGGGAAACGCATAACAAGAACAGAAGGATTCCCCCAACAACTGTTCGTCATCAACAAATGTTCACTGTTTCTAAGGTTAACCTGGAAAGGAGGAAAGGAAAATGGGAGAGATGGGGACTTGGAAAGAAAAAAAGATGCGCTGTCAACAAGGGAAGAATCTATCAAGCACTTAGTTGCTTTTTCTTTAGAGTTGTTCCTTTTGTGCATGCAGCTAACATTTTTGTCAGACTAGACAGTTACCAATTCACGCAGTTACATCTGGATGTATCAACTGTACATACTTAGAATATTGCTCGAGGATGGAGAATGGACGGCTGTATGCATCAGCTAGCTGCGAGCATGTAAGCTAGGTCCTCCAAGTTGGTAACACTTGTAAGTTGGGCTTGACATTGATTTCTTCCGACAAAGATAGATCCCCTATCATCAAGTTGTCTGAGAAAAGAAGGGAAACACAAACACCATGTTGAATAAACACTCCCTTACATGCTGGAAGCTGTAGCAGTCTTTTGTAAACAAATTATTGCCTGTATGGCATGTGTTTAAACTTTAAAGCTACACATGTATATTATATATACGTATATACGCAGTTGTTCTCCTCATGATCTCGTCTGGAATATAGGAATATTTCTCTGCCCATGTGGGAATTGAATAATTTTTCTCCAATGGAGAGGAATTCCCATATTCCTAGCAAGCTCTTGCATCACTCTCACCAGACATCTCCATCTACCTAGGGATCAAGGAACAATATGTTGCGGCAATAATGGAGCCCGTGCCGGGAGGGATCAAGGAGGGATGAGGAAAACCAAGAAAAGGAGAGGTCAACAAGGCCCACCACCAAAATCCTTTTCTTGAAATAATCACCACAAAATTCTATGCCCAAGCACGCAGCAGCAAAGCAACGCTAAGCCAGTGACTAACCTCCCATCTATCCATCCGTTCGTCCATTATGTTCATCATCAGCTGCTGGAGCCTGATCGACGTGTGGATTCGATTGATCTTGCAAGTGGGCATCCCATTCCCGGGCAGCCCGTAAAGCCGGCGAGGGCTCGGGGCATCTCACTTTAGTTTCCCTCTTACTAACTCCCGTTCACCGTCAAACCATGGTCGTCATCAGCACCACTATTACAATAATGCTACGTGCCATTTGCATTCACAGTATCATGGATTTGTTTATTTATCGAAGAAGAAGGACCAACTTGTTATTAGCCCAGATCTGTACTCATGTTCATGAATGTTCACTGCGTTCATATTTCTCTTAGTAGTCCTCGCACCAGAGGCGGAGCTAGAAATGCAAAAGAAGGGTGGCGTTGATTGCTATTATGGTCGGATAGGTGGTAAATTAATTACTCAAATTTGAGGTGTCAAGCTTCGTGTTCTTGTTATAATGCAAACATATACAATTTACTCTATCCGTTCCAAATTATAGTTCACTTTAATTTTGTCCTGAATCAAACTTGTCTAACTTTGATAAAGTTTATAAAAAATATAATAATATCTACAATACCAAATAAATGGACTATACAGATATATTTCACAGTGGAATCAAGAGAACTAATTTAATGTTGAAGATATTGATACATTTTTCTATAAATTGAGTTAGAAAAGTTTTTACTAAGGACAAAGCTTGGCTCCATCCCTGCCTCCCACAACCCTACAAATGCTTGCCTCCCCCTCTTCTGGCCCTAACCTCTATAGACAGTTGCCGCAGAGTACATAATTGAACGAGTAAAATCAGTTTGAAAGAATCATTACTTTTCATGTACTCCTTTGCGACATACTCGCAAAAGAATCATTAATCTTCATGTCCTTTGCGATATACTCCATTGCCATTACGTATGCGGTAGCTTTTCTTTCTTTCTTTCGTTCGTTCTTTTTCAGGTCTTACATGCATCTCCCAATTTTAATTTCTTTGCTTTTTGAATGAGGATAAACATGATAATGTCCTTTTTAGATATCACTCGATAATGAAATATTTCTTTTCACCTTTTGTGCTCTCCAAGCATGCATCATCGAACAGCCGCATCACATGCTCTTGAAAGCCACAGATGGCCCATGCACACCTTTGAACCTTATATAAATTAAATTGGAGAATAATATCTCTTTCATGCATCCAATGTATAGCGCGGGAATCTGCATGAGTGCTAATAGGAATTTGACAGGTGGTCCGATCCGCCTCATCACCCTATGTGCTTGTGCCATCTGCTACATCCTAGATCTTCAAATCTCTCACCTGTCCCTGCATGCATGTCATGTGTTCACCGAACCAAAACTCTAGAAGGCCATCTCTTCGCACAGGTGTCGAAGTTCGGACTGATCAAAGGCTAAGCAGTAACGCTAGCTCTGAGGAAAACCATATCCCGATTTTGTGCTCCAAAAATTGGATGCACTATCAACAGGGGTTGATGTGAGTAGCTTGCCAATGACTTCTAAAATAAAATAATTATGCTCATTGAGCAAATGCAGGTGGCGGTGAGCGGAGTTTGACCATACGTAGTGAAGAGCAAATGGCGGTGAAATGCAACAATATGTAAGCAAAACTTCTCCAAACCCCTCCATCTAACGCGCTCGGTCTGACCATTAGAGCATTTCAGAAACATATATGCAAACACCACTTCCCAAAAGTTCGGCTTGACTAGGAAGATGTGATCTAATTATCTAAACCATAGAGCTGAAGATGAAGAACACCTGAAAAATCACGCAATAGAGCTTTGGACCGAACACACTACAGGCCGGGAAAAAAAGCTCAAAAATCAAAGATCCAAAACTCCAAAAATTAAACCAATCAAATGATCTTTAAATCCAAAGAAGTTTTAAGGAGTAAACAAAAATTTCACCAGGTTTCATGAAAACTCTAGGAAAGGCAACTTTGGATAACATCCATACATTTGAAGTGCTCGTGAAGGGATTTGGTCTAAGATCAATGAAGAGATGTGTTCCCATATGCCATAGCATTGAATCCATCCAAGAAATCAATCGAAATTGCTCCTGATTGTAAGTTACAAAAAAATCCAAGAAAAAAGCTTTAAAAAATCACAAACAGAGAAAGAAACCCGAAGAAGAGGACTCAAATTAAATCAACATGAATTTGCAAATTCCGAGAGTAATTGGACTAAATGTAGTCAATCCGTATACAAGAGTATCGGTTAGAATATCGCCCTATCTTTCTTGAGGAAATTAAGAAATGTAGCTTGCCTCTCTCCCTTCTCTCACATGAAGTCTTAGTAGTCTAGATGCAAAGAAATAATAAAACTACGATTCCAAGAGGTTGGCTACAACTTAACTAGCCATCTCTCACATAGGCTGGTGAATCGGACATCTCTCGAACTGCTCTACTACTTAGTACTAGGTAAGTACCTCTAAGCGGAAAATCGTTCAACTTTTTACTCTTGCATCAGATGGACCCACCACCTTTACAACTTTTTTGCTTTGCCTCTTGACACAAACTTGTTGATGGTGCCACTAGAGGCGGAGCATGACATGAAACTTAATTAGGAGAATCCAGTTCGCAATGCTTTTGACTGCTTCCATTAGCTCAATCAAGTTCCACATATAGCTAACGTACTCATGAGAAGAACAAAAATGCAGTGGTGGGGGCTGCATGCATGAGAGCTCTTAGCACATGCCTTGTAGTTGCAGCTGTGCTCGAGCGCAGATGGAGGTGAGTCGAGCATGTTGATCTGTAATGGTGGCAGCGCAAGCACAGAACGAGGTCGGAATCAACCACCTTGCATGTTAGCCCATATTTGGCACCGGTGCAAACTTAAGCATCTTATTGAATTTTAAGCACTGGATGCATGCAAAATTGCAGATGATGTGATGAAAGTTTTTTGGACTAAGCATCTAATCTAAACACCTCCATTCTATATATATGCTCTAATTAGTTCATTATGTTTTGTTTTTCTAATCTAACAGAGGGCGTGCTTGCATATGCATGTAGCCCATGCAGCACGACGTGCTTGCATCATGGGTGATGTCTGCATGCATATCTGTGTATCAAAACTTTGTTGCTTTCTATACGGTCAACTTTCGAATAACAACTGTCGGCGTAACACGAGGAATTCAACACTAGTACTGGTACATATCCTTGGCTGCCCGTCTTCGTTATCCCCGTTGAAGAGAATATAAGATGTCCTCATCGATGCATCGTCTCTAAAAGTCACCTGAGGAATGAAATCAGGGACGTCAAAGACAGCGGCGTGCCTGCACCTAGACGCCTATGACTGCTACAACATGCATGCAAACGGCAAACGTGGTCTGCCAAAGACGGAAGCAGCGTGAGATATCGTGACTTAGAGCTTTGATTTGTGATATAGAGCTTCAAATTATGTCTCTAATATGCAGCGTGTCGGTCAATGTCGGAGCACGGAATTTAATTCACAGAAAAGGGAAATATATAATTAAGGAGTTTTACCAAGTAACAGCAATATCGATTATGGTAGTGCCGATTAGATGCATATGTCGGCTATTTCCTGACTAGCTGCTCCTGTCGGTCATTTCCCCACCGTCAGGAATCATATTCTTGACAATTTTTGAGGCTTTCTTGACGGTTTTTGGCCGTTAGGAACGTTCTACCCTCTGGTAGTGATTTGATTTCAAATATGTATACGTCCTTTTCCTCCTCCGGTTAAAAAAGTAGCTTTGATCATTAATATGTATCTAAAGCATAACATAGATTAACACTGTAATATACTCCCCCATCGTCATGAAACTGTTAGGCCCCGTTTGGTAGAGCTTCGGCTTCTCATAAAACGGCTTCGGCTTCGGCTTCTTCGGTGGAGTGGCTTTTTTAGTGAAGCTGAAGCCGTTTTGCAAAACGTTTGGTAAAACGGCTTCTCAATGGCAATATATGTAATTTTATGATCACTTAATGCTTGGAGAGAGAGGAGAAGCCGGTGAAGCCACTTTTTTCGGCTTCTCCTCTCTAGTGTAAGCCATTTTGCGGCTTCTCCTCGGCTTTGGTGGTGAAGCCGTTTTGAAATTGACCCTTTGGTAGGGCTTCATCAAAAGCCGGTGGAGAAGCACTTTGAGAAGCCCTACCAAACGGGACCTTAGTATAATGTTTGAAAAAAAATCCACAAAAAGTTCTTTAGAAACTGGAGCACAAATTGGACCTACTTAATTATCTTGCGTCAAGCGGCCAAAACAGATTTTTTGCTAGCCTTAATTGCATTGTATGATGTGGTTTATACTATCAAAAAAAACGAAAGGCAGGACTTCCAAATAGGTAGACTTGGGTAACTAATAAGGGTACAAAGGTCATTTGGCAATAATACTAATGTGTCTGAAAAAACTATAAATGCACTCTTCATGGAACGGGGGAGTGTTATTACTAGGTGGTTCATTGGCACTACTTTTTATTATATTTGATATAAGGAAAAAAGTCCTATTTTCACCCTCCAACTATGGTAGAAGTCTGATTTTCAACCCACAACTACAAAACCGGATAGAGAGAGCCATCCAACTGTCAAAACTGGGCAAATTTCACCCCTTGGGTGGTTTCAAGAGTGGTTTTACATTTTCTAAAAATTTTAAAAGTTTAAGTTTAATTAAAACATTCATAACTAATTCATTTCAAATTAGAAAATATTAAATTGGTGCAAAAATTTCAAAAAAAATATCAAGTTGGTGTTCTATTTGGCATTATTTGAATCTTAGTTGTTCATGTTCCTTAATAAAACACTAGGAATAGTAATAAACATGATGTAAACAACTTCAAATTGAGTACCAACAAATAATCTACATTTTTAGAAAACTTTTGGTACCAACTTCACATTTTTTGGATTTGAAATGAATTAGTTATGAATTTTTTATTAAACCAAAACTTTTTAAATTTCTAGAAAATAGAAAACCACCCTAGAAACCATCCAAAGGGCCAAATTTGCCTGGTTTTGACAGTTGGATGGCCTCCACTATCCGGTTTTGTAGTTGTGGGTTGAAAATCAGACTTCTGCTATAGTTGGAGGGTGAAAATAGGAGTTTTCCATAGAAATTGCTAGTCAATTATATATCTTGTGAACATTATCAGTACCATATATTTTGAATTGGAGAAATTATTAATTTGTCAAGGTTTCCATTAGAGAGCATATTACAGATATTAGTATACCAGTTGTGGAAAGAAGGCATATATATATGAGGCATCAAATGAATGCAAATGCCAAATGGCATTAACGTTTCTTTGGTAATTTGTAATTTCACAATTCAGAATGTGATTTATAATTGAAGTAGATGGAGTACTACGAAATTCTGCTTCTCACTTTGGAATTACAACTCTATCATGCTTGGTAATTTTGGTAACAAAATACATGAGATATATAGTTTAAAATTCCATGCATGTAAAGCTAAGTGAGCACAGGAAGGCTGATTTGTGGAGACTAAGAGCGAGCACGGTGATGTGGTGTTTTTAAGTATTCTATCTACTAAAAGTTCTTGGTCTCCAATGCATGTCCAATCGCGGAACGAATCACCGGGCGTGGTCGAGCGAGATGGGTCTCCAATCTTACAACAACAACTAGTTTCAATGCACGGTTTGTCATCCCCGTCACCTCATCCAGATCTTTTTCATTCAACCGTCATACATGCTGTGGCAGGAATCCCTGGCAGGGGGATAGCATTTGCACACATGGTCATGGGCGGTGAATAGTTCCATCGAAGAATGGATGGAGCGGTCGAAATCAGGCTCCAAGAAGTGGCAGCGCTAGCTGGAGGGCTCTGAGCTTTAAAATTATAGGAGTGGGCGCAGAGCGGATCGGCTATAGCTCGCTCGAGATCGGAAACGATCAATAATGGGGGCCGATCCGTCGCCGTCCTTCCGACAGCGCGCAGCGGAAGGATTTGATTCCCCATGACACGTACGCGCAGCATGGTGACATGCCGAGATGCCAATTGGCCTGCACCGTCGTACCGGCGAACGGGCGGGCGAAACGAGTGAAATGAGATCCTCCAATTCTATCTGGACCTGCACATACTGCACAGGCAGGCAGAGGCAGGAGGCCAGCCGTCTGCACAAGTATGTAGCAGGCTCACATCCTCTCCATGCGTGCCATTGTCGTGGAATCATGTCGTCGGTGATCGACGCTATCTTGATTCTTGACCGCCTCAAGTCTGATCCGTCGACAACTCAATGATCCAAAACTGATGCATTACCTGAAGATGTGATGTGTTATGCAGGCTGAGATAAAGACTTGATAAGAGAGTAGGCTTTGGTTTTATTGTTCATAATGTTATTGTCCATCCAGGTTCGCGTGTCTAATTAATTAAGCAGCATGGGTGCTTGCATTTACGGCTAGTTATTTTCGGTGGTCGTAGTGCAGGAGCCACTATTCGGGTGATGGACGCGGGCATATATAGCTAAAAGATAGCTCCCTCTGTCTAAAAAAATAACTTATTCTACTATTCAAAATTTGTCCCTCAAGTGTACATGTGCATGTGGGCATGCAGCAATCAATTAGCATCAAATATAGCTAATAAATAATAGGGATAATCAAGATCATTTTACCTTTTGTTAATCGGTTCTAAAATTCCTTGGATGACTTGTATTTTTTGGGATGGAGGGAGTAATAGGCAGCGCAAAGTTAGTGGTTTGGTAGTCGGTAGATGAGCATCTAATTGAGAAATTTAATTTGGAGACTTAGAGGGCGAGTTTCTCACTAAACAACTTTGGTTTGGTACAAGTTATTTCCTGTGCTCAATAATACAAGGGCACCTCTCCTGTGTATTCTTGAAAAAAAAAGATTTTACAAAGTAGAAAGAGAGAAAAACATGCATACAATGGGTGTTTCAAAAAAGGGGAAGAAGCACATGGCTGTCTTATAATTAAAAACAGCTTGAGATAATTAAACACATGTAAAGTGACATGAGTGATATATGCTACGCTTACACAGTGGCAATACTCCACGTATAATAGAAGAAGATACGAATCCAAACCACCCATGTAGCTAGATGCATGAGGGGTTTGTGTGGACATTACATGATGGAAGGGGAAGGGGGCATCTACCTTGGGGATGGGCCGCTGCATGATTGTGGGTTGCTATACAGCAGAGAATATGCAACCCCCACATAAGACCTGCCTTGCATACTCTAGTCCTCCTAGATAGCTTTCCTAGCCCCTCTGCATTGCAACATTTTTGACACTGAAATAGCCAATAGCGATCGGTCGATCCTCTTCGCCTTTTCTGCACGATCAGCTAGCTCGGAGCAGGCCCTTTCACGATCGGAATCACATAAAGCCTCCCGGCCGGGTATAATTTGGGGGCTCATCTTGTCTCAGGGTCAGAGCATCAAATGTATACTGTATACCACATGTGTTATACCACGTCTCTGTCGGCCCCACACCCTACTCATTGTACTAGCCATAGCTATCTGGTTAGCTGCGTGCCCTCAGAAGTAGCACCGGCATTGAGTATGTATGGTATAGTTGAGTGGATTTGGCAAGAGAAAATTTAGCTGTTGAGAAAAGGTGGGACAGTATACATGTACTTTAACAGTATAGCATGTAACTAATCTTATTTTTACAACATAACATGCGACATCATTAGCATCGTTATACCAACCGTTTGTCGCTGCAACATAGCACTATCATCGCTAGCTACAGCAGCTGCTACGACCAAGTAGCGGCTGTCCCTGTTCCCCCTACAGGGTACACAGCTATGGCTCCTGCCGGCCGGCATTGTAACGGTACGCACCACTACGGCACTGCTATTCATCTTATAAGCAAACACCGTCAGTAAATCGAAGCAAAAACTATGTATATGATTTATTTGGATGAAGAACGCACATGTTCCAACTAAACTATACATAAAAAGATATCTCCCTGCTAGCTTTTGACCTTTTGTCTGGGATGTATTTTAGCTCTCCGATCCCAGCAGCAAACGTTTTACATGTGCCACTCAGCAATTAGCTTGTTGACCGCATGCTGCACGCACGCGTGCATCAGTATCTATATATACATTATTCATGCATGGCACTGGTAATAAATAAAATTGGGATAGGTTCATTGTGCACATGGAAAAAAAACTCTTTGGTCAAAGATGAAATATTGATCGTCCCCATTATACATTATTCATGCATGAGCTTTAAACTTTTTGTGCCCCCCAGCTCCATGGATAAACAAGAACACGGTCTCCGACCAACGTATCTCACTTTTCAACAATGATGAAATATTTTATTTAATCATATGATACTCAACATTTTAGCTTTTCTAGATGCATAGATATAGACATAGAGTATATCTAAGTGTATACCAAAATCTATAAATCTAATAAAGCTAAAACGACCTATAATTTGGAACGGAGGGAGTATATAATATAACTACTTGCTGACGTACTAGCAGAGGGGACACCTAGGAAATCTGAAGAATTTGGGAAATTAATACTGCCTTGATGGCTAGCTAGGGTGTTTGATCTACCCGGCTGGCCACCTTCTTTCCTAGCTCAGCAATGGCGGCGGCGAGGCGGCGACGGCCGCGGCACCTCCTCATCACTGGACCTCATTGTCATGCCGCCTCCCCCAACTGTGATTCCAGTCGCGTATTGTATTCAGGCTGGCACCGCACAGTATGGAACAACCTAGCTTTTCTTCCTCTCCCCTTTATGAACCAACCTAGTTCAAAAGAGTATATATGCATGTATGTATGTGCTTGCTTTTCGTTTTTTCAGGCCACACATCACGCTCATGCACACCCTTGAGTATGCCACCATCATACTTCGACAACATTCCGCTGGAAGCCTGAAAATACTCGCGCGCGGGCGTGTGTGCGTGGGAACCAGGGTTAAAATTTTAAATAACCCACGACGATGAGGTTCCCCGTGTGCTTGTTGCTTGTCACAGTGTTTAATTTTGCATACCATTTTCTATTCTTGTTACGACGTTCGCATATGAAAAACAAATATATTTTCGATTGAAAAAGAAAAAATATATAGCTGATTCATATTCCTCACGCTTTGAATTGATCGATTTATCACCCAAATCAATAAAAAAATTATATAAAAGATGAAACTAAGAGAAATATCCTTCAGAAAAATAATTGAGATTTTGAAGAGGTTCCAGATATAGAAAAGAGTACCTAGTGTAAATTAATAAATCGGTAATAGGCCAATCTAGAGAAAATCTTGACTAATGCAAATTAGAGAGAATGCTTTCGCCATAGTTCAAAAGAATTAACATGTTTTAAAATACAATAAAGCAAGAAAGTAATAAAAGTTTAATAAAATTTGTATGAAAATTTTTTGTCACTATTTCAGTTTAGAGACCAAGCCCAAAAATCACTGAATTTAGTTTTTACTTAAGAGAATTTCCAACTGCACAGAAAGGCCATGGCCACCTTTGGCCACAACACATTAAGCTCCGCCCCCTTGCTGCCTCCTTAGTTTATATTCGCCTTACACATTTTATTTAGATAAATAAATTGTGGGCATCAGGGTTTTACTCCTGTTGGGTAGATCGTAGTGTCTACACTTATGTTACAAAGAAGAAATATAAAAAGGAATGAAAAATTGGCCAAAAAAATATATGACAAGAATATTTCCTACTAAAAACCACATATTTTTTAATTTCATCCAAAGTTTAATTTTCATGCGAAACTTCAGAGACAAAGGTTAAATGCTGGTAGTGTAGTACTCTTGAAACTAGACATGAGCACTGAGCAAAGACGCACCACTCAAAGGTCAAAATGTGATCAGTACCAATGGCGACATGGATGCACCTGGTCCCAATGCAAGACGAGATATCGATCTCACAAGCTAGCAAAGGCATTGGCATTGCATTGCCTGATGAAGTTGGGAACTGGAGGAGGCAGGTGGCATTTGGTTCCTCATGAGTCATGACACACCCCACAGCTATCTAGCCCAGCTCGATCTCGTGCATGCTGAGAACGCATAGGTCCCCATCAATCGTGGAGATTCCCCAGTTATGGCACAGTGATGCAGTATAACTGAAAAGCGATATGTGATGAGCCAGACAGACAGACTAGAGCGCACACTCAGACGACTCAGCTCGCACACCAACTTTGCCTCGCCTCCTCCAGCAGCACACCAAACCCTATATAAAAGCCCGCGCGCGCCTCCTCCCTCTTCAACCCAAGCAACAAGCCTTCCATCGCCACTCGCCCAGAGCAAGCGAGCTCAGCAGCATTCCAGCAGCTGCAGCTAGCTCGACCGCTTGCTCTTGCTCTGATCCCGATCGGCATCGATCGCCGATCGCGTAGGTAGCCAGATACATACAAGAGAATTGAAGAGTAGCTAGAGAGATTTTCTGGTAGATATACACTTCTTTTGGTAGGAACAGAGAGCAGAGCCTAGAAAGGCAAGGCGAAATGGAGAAGATGAACATGGTTGCTAGCAGGAAGCCCGGCGACTGGAGCTGCCGGTCGTGCCAGTACGTGAACTTCTGCAAGCGTGAGGCGTGCCAGCGCTGCGGCGAGGCGAAGCTGGGCGGCGAGCGGACGGACTACGCCGCGCTGGGCGGCGACTGGGACGTCAAGCCCGGCGACTGGTACTGCTGCCGCTGCGGCGTCCACAACTACGCCTCCCGGGGCAGCTGCTTCAAGTGCTCCGCCGCCAAGAACGAGGCGGCCGCCGCCGTCGCGCAGGGGTGGGGGTTCACCGTCGCCGGCCAGGCCGGGATGAAGCCCGGCGACTGGATCTGCCCAAGGTTAGAACGAACCTGCAGATATATACTTTACACAATTATCGTCCATGATTCTTGCTAATCCGTGCTGCTCGGCGGGAATGCAGCATAGTTGCATGCATGATGCATGCAGCAGCACTTGCTTGCAGTTTAATAACTAGCAGTGGGGTCACTTAGCTAATTAGTTATTCTAGTACTACTACCTTTATTTGGCAAGGAACAGATTAAAAATGCTAAACAGCATGCATGAAGCCCCCCTACTTACTTTGCACAAATATTAAATGGAGATCATGTCGTGAGGAGAGATAAAGATTTATATTCATTATTGAGCCCTTTTGTGCTAAAAAGATTTGCAACTCAAGTCCCCTGGAATATTCTGCCTAGAAGAATGCTGAGCCGCCAAATGGAATTTCTTGTCGTGTCGGCTCTGCATTCTTTCTAAAACTAGAAGTAGTAGGAGTACCAGCAGTTGCTCAAGTAGTCAAGTGTGTCTACAATTAATCCTTCTACTTGCTTGCTGAATGCTAATGCTGCTTCCTGTTTGATTTCGTCTCTGCAGACTGGGCTGCAACGTGCAGAACTACGCCAACCGAACTGAGTGCTTCAGGTGCAATATGCCCAGATCATACTACGGTAAGCACTGGCGGCACTCCCTTGTGCTCATGTCAATTCAACTGATGGCATTACACACACACACACACACACATGACAGTGACAGACTGTCCTATTGCTCTCAACTAATCCAACCTTACCTTTTCCTCATCCTTTTTTCAGGTTGATCGGGCAACTACACAACAGAGAAAAGCATAAAACCAAAAAAAAAAATAACTGTACGAGATTGAAGATCAATTGATGACCATCAAGGATCGCGCCGCCGGATCACGAGGACATTTTTCCCTTCTTTTTTTTTCTTTTGAATGAATGTAACTAACCCTCGACAACTCGAGAAGGGTTAGCCATTTGGAAGAGCAGCAACCGAAGCTAAAAAGGAGGAGGATATGTAAAAGTAATTAGAAGAAAGAGTGTGGCTGATGCCAACAGTCAGTCTTACTTTGTCCCGTCCTTTTTAATTTCCAATAAAAGCCGAGGTTAAAGAAAGGAAAAATGCGAGTTCCCTTGTTCTGTCCCCCCCAACTTTTTGACTCATCCCTTTTTACAGTTAACAATTAAGTTCCTCTACGCACTTTTGACGGCCGGTTCCACTCTGCATGCAATTATAGTAAAGAGAAATCCTGATTGATCGACGAATAATGGAGCCTGACATGGATGATTCCCAATCTCCTGACTGTTTACCGCAATTCCGATGGCAGCCAATGCGAACAAAACAAAGAAATCTATCCATAAACACACAGATGCGTTGCTTCTCCGCTAATCGGTTTATAGCATATGCAAAAGCCGAATGCCGCATTCTATTAACGGCCGGGGGGCAGGCGCAGGGGAGGTGACGACGACGTCTTCCTCACGGTGCCATCGGTCTCTTCCATTGCATGTAGTTGTACTAGCCGCAGCAGGATAAGATTCCGGGGACAATCATGGCGCTGCTTTAACCCCCCCAAAGCTAGCCGAGATGCAGCGAATGGTTGCCACTTTGGGCTTGGATCACAACCCGCAGCTGAGACGTGTGCGGGTTGTGATCGAATGCCACGAGGAGGAACTGAGCCTATCGCAGTTGGCCACGAGGAACTGAGCATAGCACAGTTGGTGTACACCCCCCGCCACCGAGGTTCGAGGCTGAGGCAACAATGGCCACAAACTCTTAGCATTTGCAACCCGGTTACACATATCAGATTCCGCCTTCAAATCATCGACCCGAAACACCGCCTTTTGTGAAGATGAAAAGAGAAAATATATATGTAAAAAATGGAAAAAGTGTGAGATGGTGATGAGATTTCAGGAGCAGGAAGCATCAGAATATATAGATGTAGCACATAATGCATGACCATGCAGATTGTTCAGTATGCATAAAAGAAAAGGGTTTTAGTGAGTGGTTCAGTCTTAGCCTCAGTGCCTTGCCTTACCCTCAACAAAGGGAGCCAATTGGTGCCGCTGTGCAGTGTCTTTCAGTGGCTTCCTTCCCCTTTTTGTCTCTGACCCTCTGGTTCTTCCTGCATTGGGAGAAAGGGCAGGAGCCACTTGTTTGGCGCAGGGCCTGCAGACAGCCTGTATCGCTGCTCGCTAATCATGCACTCGCTTTTGCAATCCCATTCCAACCCCGTCTCAGAACATTCAGCTATGCCCTCTTCTGCATTCCACACCAATCAGTGGATTCCAAGGGAATACCAGGTGACCAGGGGCCCCACGCCTGCTTTCCTAGGTCAATGCACTGTTGCAACTCCTGATGAACGCACCGATCAACAGACTTTTGCAGGTTCCGGCATGTAATCCTGCTGCGATATAGGAAGATCGGACGCAGATGCCATCTTGCAGAATTCGCCAAAATATGGGGATTCTTATTAATTTGGAGTGGACACGCTCGCCTGCGTCTTCCAGGTCCTGGCATGTAATTCTGCTGTGATAAGATGCTCTGTCTGGATTAATGCCTTGCGCAATTTGTTTGTAAACTACTCCCTCCGTTCCAAATTATCCAAATTATAAGTCATTCCAACTTTCTTGGAGAGTCAAAACATCTCAAGTTTGATCAAGTTTATACAATAAAGTACTAATATTACCATTAGTTTCTTCATTAAATATATTTTCATAGTATATCTATTTGGTGCCATAAACCTTTGTGATCCTCTATATAATTCTGGTCAAACATAAAATGATTTGACT
Organism: Setaria viridis; assembly: GCF_005286985.2. Lineage (NCBI taxonomy): Eukaryota > Viridiplantae > Streptophyta > Magnoliopsida > Poales > Poaceae > Setaria > Setaria viridis. Next base: position 24,533,039 of record NC_048267.2, on the reverse strand, counting down.
CACCAGGAAAGTTGGAATGACTTATAATTTGGAACGGAGGGAGTAGCATTCACCAAAATTTGAGGATAGATTCTTTCTAACTATGATGGAAATTTAACATATCAAGATGCTGCTCCCCTTCTCTTTCAGACGTCAAAGCGAAATATTGCGACAGTTACACTCGCAACTTATCTGAAAGGAGAATGTGCTCCCTGCGCGAAGTTTAGATTCGACGGTGTCTTCATTTGTTCTACTTCTATCAACAACCTGATCTCGAGAAACATCACATCAGTTCTTTGGTTCCTATATTCTTGCTTGGAATTCTTCTCCATGGAGTAGCCAAGCCACAAGATGTTTCACATATCTGGGCTCACAGATGGAGTCATCCACCATCTCTGTTGACTTGGTTGCAACTTGCAAAGCAGAAGCATACCACAGATCAAAATGCATAATTTGTTCAATCATCAATGATGACGAGATGAGTCCTCCTTTCTATCTTAAAATCTACAAATGTGCTCATAGGCAGTCAATGTGCAAGCAGCTACTATTGCTATTGGGGACCTATACCAGAACCAGAGTAACCTGAGGCATATCATGGTCGAGGTATTCTTGCGCATAGAATGGCCTCTCGGACCAAGGCATCCAATGGGTCTATACATTTCTTGAGCAGAGGGTCATCGTCAGGCAAGATGCCTACAAGGTCATCAGATGCAAGGATTACCGTATTGACAGCTCTCACAAGAAGAACCTGGAGCGACACTCGCAGTAGATTTCTTGCACCTTCGATGTCCCCCTTCCTAAATGCATCCACTGATGGTAACACCGTGTGCTCCATGGAAGCTTTATCTGGACATAACACTTCAAAACCCTGATGATGAAATTTAAACAAGAAACAGTTTAATCATACACTCCCAAAGTGATGAATGTAGAGTACTGTTAAAGAAAATATCAAACAGAATATTTTAAGGCATCTCACTAGGATACAAATTGGCACTTGTACAAGTTATCATGGGACTGGCAAATTAAGAATGGACAACCTGGCCGTAAGACCTGTAGTTGTCAAATCTTTTTTGTGACCTGAGCTTTCAGACAAAGGTAGGTATCATGCAAAGTGACTGAAAAAAATCTGGATCCATCAGTGACGTAGGAACGGAATTGTTTTATTCGTGGAAAATACATATGCATGATGTCGTGTTGTCATATACGAACTTTAAAGGAAAGGCCTTGCTTCTACTAAAAATGCCTGAACAAAGTGGTCCAAAAAATATATAAGTCCTGCTATTTCATTTTTCAAGATATATAAACACTTCCATAAAGAGGATTAAACCCATCTTATATTGAAAGCCAACATCGATACCACTACATTACTGAGAATGAAAAAAAAGAGGTAGTCCTTAAGCATACAACAATTGATTTTTTTTTTTTAAAAAAGGAGTCTGGTTTACCTGGCTCTCCAGCTTGTCTAGGTAGCACTTTGTGGCCAGTGTATCATTGGTAGCTAGAACTCCTACACGGACATTGCTTCCATACTCAACAGGTTTCAAGTTTGCAGCTTTGAGTTCCTTTGCAACACAATCACCAATATGGAGGAAAGGAACCGAGCAACCCTGTGAAATCTCATCATGCCAGGCATGTAAGAACTGGCATGGCATAACAATGCAACATGCTCCAGATTGCTCCAAGAAGAGCCTCTTCTGCCTTAACTTCCCAAGAGTAATACTAGAGTCAGAAGTGAGCAGGTTTCCAGATGACAATAGCTCTTTCTTGATGAATGGATCATTGCAGATGACGAATGGAGGTGCCTCTTCTCCATCTCTGGTACTCCAACACACAAATTTCTCTAAAAATCTGAGAGAGGAAGTGGAAGATGCTCCCATTACTCCAGCAGTGCCTGATGGATGACAAGTTGCACTGTAAGGTCCACTTCTTGAAGCTGAGGAGCTCGCATCCAAATTCTTTGGTTCGGAGGGATCAATTGCACTGTCGGTCTTGAGAACGATCGGAGATGGTCTCGCACTATAAGCAAACCGTGAAGACTGGGATCTACAAGAGGCCCATCTTCTTCTTGCAACACCCGCACGAAGCAGCGATTCAGATAAGGAGCAACGAGGAGAAATGGCTACGCTCCTGCAGGAACAGTTTTGAATCATTGTGTAACAGCTGTGGCATTCTAGGTACACGAAGACACTAAGTACCAGTAAACACAAAGCTGAATTTCAAGAAGTATAAAGGAGAAACTTACCTCTGTAAAGATATCTGAACCATGGCAGTCGAAGCCTCCAAATTCTGAACACCAGCAGTCTAGTGTGTAGGAAGATTGGCAACGGATGTAACTGGAGAGGCAGAGCTGGAATTGGGAGACTCTCTCTCTTCTTCCCAGCAGACAGGGGAGGATAGTGGCAGCTACATGTACTTTTTTGGTGGAAGGGTGCGTGGGCTACTGGGCTTAAATCTTAACAGCTATTAGCTACTAGTAAACAAGGACAACATCAAATGCACATGTATTACTCATACTGGCTAACAATAACAATAATTATAACAGCAGAAAGGACGGAACAGACAGAGAGGAATCTCAATTATTGAACTGGAACGAAGATACGTTTGTTTTTATCTTTTGTGAGGAGGGCTCTAACCAAAAGGAGGCACTGCGGAAGATTGTGACTGGTGACTTGGAAACTGCCTCACATCTCAAACATAGAAGGTTATCTCTTCAGCTCATAGCAGACACCAACTCCCATCTCCCTAGCATTGCTGACTTCTGAAGATTCAGCATCAGTCTTCAGCTGTCAAAAGGGGTAGGTTAAAAAAATTTACAGGTTCAGTTTTTACTAGCGAAAAAGCAAGAAAGCAAGCATACAAGATATGGACAATACTCACATGACAGTGGGGCTCAGCTCATCTCCTCACATGTGTTATCATCATCTGCCACTGCCAGACATCAACAGAGAGCAAGAGACAGGGCAAGCCACTTGCAGTTATGCAGCCTTGCCATCTTTGCACAATACAACAAAACAAATGCCAGGACAGCAGTATTGCTGGGAATGATGGACCACCTTGTAAATTGGGCAAAGTGTAACCACTACATGTGTCCTTGTTTCCTCACTTCAGTCTGTATGATTGATGGTTTCCCAGGTAGCAGTTAATTTTTTTTTTAACTTCAAAAAAGAAAAATCCAAACACAACAATGGAAGCAAGACAGAATCTATTAGGAAATTTCAAGATTCTTATGAGAAGAGAGACTATTACAATGTGATCGAACACATTAAAGAGCTGAATAAAATAAGTCATTCATTTGTTTTGCTACCCCCCCCCCCCCCCAAAAAAAAAAAGCACAGGGATTAGTTTTCGAAGCAAGTAATGAGAAGTATGAGAGGGTTTAGCCACACTCATAAAATTAACTGGTTATTCTGGATACATGGCACGCCATAAGTCCTAGTATTTCCAAAATCCAAGCAAAATAAATGGGAAAAATGTCTTCCTGGAACTTGCAACAGGAGAAATAAATTGGTGCCTTGATGCCAGGTATCTCAACATTGTAAAAGACACTCCTGCCTACAGCATAACTATTCAGGGCAACAACAAAAAAAGATTTGCCTATTTTTGTTCAACATTACAGATGTGGTTTTGGTCAACATTACAGATGGAGTGACCATGTGAATCATCAATGCAAGGGAGAAAAGTAAATGTTACAGTATTGAAAGTGAAATACACCATAAACATCCTTAAATTATCCTTAAACCTGTCTTTAGCACATAAATAAGTGGAAATGAGTTACAAGGATCGAAGTTGCAACAATAGTGTCTACTTCAGTTTTGACTTGGCAGAACTTTTCAGTGGCTTCGCAATAGAAACAGGAGGACTACTTTTTGCCGTCTTCTTTACATTGTAGGTTATGGACATAAATGCACAGATCAGTGCAATCAAAATGGTCGGGTAGACATAAGCTGATTGTGTTGGATCGCTGTTCACTGGTTTCCCGAATAGTGCTTCTTTCACTAGACCCCAGATAACCAAAAGGGTACCAAACAAAGTCATCCTCCCAGGATTTATGATGCCAACAAGTGCTCCAGCAACGCAGAAGTAGCTCCCAGCAAGTATCTGATTGAGAAGAGAGGCAGTTATGTAAAGAGATCATACAGGCATTGTTCCAGAAAGATTTGTAGATTGGTTATTGAAAAAGCACCTCTAGACGCTGGAGATCAACTACTGCAGAAGCATTTTTGGCTTCTGTCAAGTTGTAAATGTCAAACAGGTCACTCCACCTTGGAAATGCAATTCTTTTAGTGAGGCTGCTCACAATAGCTCCAGGGTAGAGCATGGCCTTCACAACAGCTGGCGGGAATATCTCATTTGAGACCAACTGAGATGAGGTGACTTGAATTGGTGTTGTACATGTGCCTGCTCTACAAGGGACCCTGAAATGGCAGAAGCAAGCAAAATCTACTTATTACGTCCTTGCTCAAAACAGTTAAGTCTTTTAGTCGGCCAACCAACAAAGACTAAAATAAAATGCAAATGGATAACATTACTGTTCAGTATTATGAAGGGGCTCAAAGGAAATGCACTAGGTGCCCTACCGTTGTGGTAAAAGAATGAAATTAGATTATGAAATGTGTGAAAAAGAAAGGACTTGCTCTACTGGACACATCCAGACAGCCTATCACATGCACTGGCAGAGTCGCCTCCCAAGTATCCCAAGTGCTACAAAACCTGATGAAATGTTGAATTTTGCATCAATGCATTTCCATGGCCCTTTGCAACTAGTAGCTGACATGTGTGTTTTCAAAATTTTCTTTGTTACTCAAACATGATTAATGTGGTCTAGCGTTTTTTTTCTTCTTCCTGCCAGTATGGAATCACCTGATACTAACTGCAGTTTGCTTATCTAGTCAGGTTCAGTTGCACTACATGGAGGGCCTGTTTGAACTGCATGCTAAGTGCATGATTCCTTTCAGTTTAGCTTGTTGGAGATCACAGCCAATATTTTAACATGAAAAAGGTGGGAGCCAAGGCTGGAATTGATCACGCTAAGCACCAATACTTAAATAACTGATCAATAAGGTTTACCACAACAAGGCATGGGAAGAAAATACCTCTGCAATGAGTGAGTAAAAGCGTTCGACACGACGACATCAAGGCATGGAATCACTCAAATTGCGTTCAACCCCCTCGATGCCCACATATAGTAAGAACGCGAGTACTGATCGTGAGTGAGTAAATAATGGATCTAGTCCCAAAACGTAAGCACGCTTGGTGATCAGAGCCGCCGAAATCTATGAGAACTGGACGATTTGTGGAGAAAAGCAAAGCATCTGGTTGATTATTGCTTGGGGGAGCATACAGGAAGGAACGTGCCAGCGATTCGATACCGACCTGAAGAGCGGGATCTGGAGGATGAGGAGGAGGAAGTAGGCGCGGGAGGCGTAGATGGAGATCCGGCGGCTCGTCCAACCGCCGCCCACCCGCCGGCGCTGCACCTCGACCGCCCTCGGCCCCGCCGGTGCTGCTGACGGGGACGACGAGCTCGGCCTCGCCGCTGCCGCCGCCGCCCTCTCTCTCCTCGTCGGTGGCGCCATGGCTCGCCTGCACAGCCGGCTTCCTGCTGCTTTTTTCGCGTTACAAAACACGGGCTAGACAGATCGGATTAGATTAATTAATTAATGGATCAAAAGGTTGAATGTTCGATCCCTGGGCCTAAGGAAAAGCCCGGTAGCCAGGTTTGTTGTGGGCCGGAAAAAGGAAGCCCGGAGAGGAGCAGCAATATAGGCCTGTGATGCACTGGAAAAGGAGAAAAAAAAATACTAGTAGATGTCATTTTCTAACACTTCTCAAAAAAAGATGTCATTTTCTAACACTTCTCAAAAAAAGATGTCATTTTCTAACAACACATTTTTTGGCAATAAAAAACACTTTGAATTATAAATAGGGAGAGAGAATGTTCAGACTTCAGAAAAGAGGGGTGGCAGTAGAGCTTGACTGCTTGAGGTTGATCTGATGGTTGATTTTTTTGAATTTTCGATCCGAAGACTCAGAACAGGTGACCGAAAATGTAGATGCGTAGAAAATCGCGTGTCCACGTCTCTCTTTCCTAGCTATAGTTTGCTCCACACGAACCCAATCATGGCGTTTTAGCTATTCGTGTGCTTACACGTTGCCCATTTCGCTCCCACCTAAAGTTGATGCCGCGCCGTGCCGACGAGCAGTCGCATCTCTCTGCAGTGTTGTTCGTTGTCTCGCCGGCCGCTTCACTTGGTAAGAAGAAAAACATAGGTTGCTACTTGCCCGTCGTGAACAATTTATCCACTACCTAGGCGGCTAGGCGGAATGAAGTAAAATGATTTGCTACCACGGGCGTCAAAATTATCTGCTCCATTTCCCCTAGTCTGTCACGATAGGATCCCATTAGCAGTGTCTTCCCCATGTTGCCCAGCCCCACCGTGACAACACCGCCTTCGTCATCACCACCACAAACCTTCCATCGCAGTCACCTGCCACAAACCTCGCAAACACCCACCCATCTGGGATCACATTGCAACTCAACGCATCTTTTTTTTTTAATAATGGATAGTAATTCCGGCTTCAGTCCACTCCGAGGAGGAGCTTCAGTTCAAATTTATTACGCATCGTAGCACACTATTACTTTTCACAATGTAAACCATTTAAAAACCAATTCTTAAATTGAATGACCATCCATCGGAACTAAAGAAACGCAGTGCCGCCATTTCCAAAGAACAGCATGCCGAAACAACGAATTCTGGGTCGCTCTCACTTTGCTGCAACTTTGCCCAAAGACGGAGTCAATGTGTTCCCCTGAATAGTACGTGCAAAAAAAATTTCGATCGACATTTATCAAAAACCACATCATTTCTTGACAACCATATCGCCTAGCAAAAAGTTGCACTCCCCGTCAATAAATAATGATTTGGCTTGTGTCCCCCTTGTTTGGCCCAATGATTAAACATATCACTTATATTAATCGGTGGAGATAAGCCAAATACCATATGAACGGCACGCCAGATAAATTTGGTACAATGACACTTGAAGAAAAGATGGTTGATGGACTCCACTGAACTACAAAAGCTACAATGTTTGTCCCCATGCCAATTTCTCCTAGCAAGGTTATATAACACCATTTTTTAGATACCACATGAAGATCTTAATCTTTAAGGTATTCTCGTATGCCAAATTTCCTGTGTGACTCTAACCCCATTACTGACGAGGTGTTTATACATAGAACGTACGGTGAATGAACCATTTTTATGAAGGGACCAATGAAAAGCATCTCCCCCTTCGCTTAGGTTGATATGTATAATTTTGCCCACAAGACTGTGCCATTCTAGTAGCTTAATCCCCACCAGTGATCTCTTGAAGGAAATATTTAGTGGTGTAGCACTGAAGACATCAGCCACTGTAGCGTGTTTCTTTCGCACTATGTGGTACAAGTTAGGATACTGAGACTTTAATGTCCTGTTTCCTAATCATATGTCCTTCCAAAATCTGGTCTGTGCCTTAGACATAACTTCAAAGCGCTCCAAATTGAGAAAGTCCTCCTTGACGCCCATTAAACCCATCCAAAACAGCGAATCACCCGGTTTCTTATATACCTGACCTAGTGGTTTATTCCTAAGGTATTTATTCCTCAGTAAATCATGCCAAAATCCCTCCTCGTTACAAAGTTTAAACATCCACTTACTTAGTAGACATCTGTTTTAGTCTCTAAGTTCATTATTCCCAGGTCTCCCTGATCCTTCAGTTGACATAGTAAGTCTCATTTTGCTAGTCTATATTTTTTCCTATGCTAGTTGTTCTGCCAAAAGAACCTTGACCTGAAGTGCTCTATGTTTTTAGATCTCCCTTCGGGACCTCAAAAAATGACAGCATGAACATAGGTAAGCTAGTTAATACAGAGTTAATCAGTACTAATCGTCCCCCAACCGAGAGCATCTTCCCTTTCCATCCACTAAGTCTTTTTTCAAATCTACCTTCAATTGTCCTCCAATCCTTATCACTCAGTTTTCTAAAGTGCATTGGTATGCCCAAATATGAAATGGGTAGGATCCTAGTTTACAACCAAACAAAAGTGAGTATGTAGACTTATGCTCTCATGCTTGTCCAAAGTAGATCTCACTCTTATGGAAATTTATTTTAAGACCAAATAATTGTTCAAACATACATAAAATCAGCTTCATATTTTTTGCTTGTTCAATATCATGGTCAAAAAAATCACCGTATCATCTGCATATTGCAGAATTGAGAGCCCGTCTTCTACTAAATGTGAAACTACCCTTTTTACGTGTCCTTCATTTTTAGCCCTTGCAATGATTATCGCTAGCATGTCTGCCACTGTATCAAATAGTACGGGAGACAGCAGATCACCTTGCCTGAGGCCTTTCGTTGTTTGGAAAAAAGGACCCATCTTGTTGTTAACTTTAATACCAACATTTTCCCGATAGTGAAGGCTTTAATCCAATTATACCATGGGACCGAAAAACCTAACGTTTGCTGTAAACCATTTTCCTCCATCTATCAGTTAAACTTCGTCCATCTACTAGTAGAGCAGGTGAAAACAGAACAAACAACACCAATCCATTTTCCATTTTGTGAGGGTAGCTAAAACTGCATTCACCGAATGATGGCATGAAAAACAAAAGAAAGTTCCATCTGGAATTTCGTATGAAAGAAAGTAGAATAGTAGTTAAGTGTTAAGACAACAGTTGCATGCCAAAAGCAAACATTTTGATTCTGGCTCCAGGCAACACATGACCAAACCGTGCCTTACAGTGGCCCTCCCTATGGGCTATTGCAAACAGATCTGCCGATCAGGAATCTTACAACGTGACCTTGACCGGGATCGTTGCAGCTTGGCAGGCCAGAACTGTCCCTCAGCAAAGTACTCTACACCGAAGCAAGCACTCCCATCATTGCTTCCAAACTGTTAATTTAGTCTACAACAAGGGCACCGCGGTACGGCCCCACGTTCACCTTTCACTAGCAAGTTGCCACTCACAAACAACAATAATTCAAGTTAGCTCTTCAGCTCCAAGCACCAATATTTTACAAGTGTCGTTATCATAGGGCTGGACTGACCAAGCCCTTCATGATGGGCACAAAAGCAAGCCATCTCATTACAGAAGCTCAGGATGCTAGCACTTTCCTTATCTTGGTCTTGAACAGCATCACGATGATTTTGTCCATGGAGAAGTAGAGGAAACAGCCTCGGGAATGTGTCACGAAGGAGCCGTAGCTTGTGCCAACGATGCAGTGCCACGTTGGCCCGTACACTTTATCAAACTCCTGTTGGATATCAACAAAAGTGCATCAGATGCTGATTCATAATAAGTGTCCTCTGAAACAAAGGTAGGTAAATGGAATAGCAACAAGTTAAGATCGAAAAGTATAAGCAGATAAGGTTTCATGCTGCCCAAGTGCAGAAAACATTATGATTATATTGATTTCAATACTAGCAACTTGTTATAGACAGCTTCACTGGGTAATTTGTGAAGTTTGATTTTACAAAGAACTCATCTTAAAGACAAATCTGAAAGACAAAGGAAAGAAAGAAAGCAATGGATGCTCTTCAGATGACAAAGCAAGACAAAGATCACAATCAGCATACAGCTTACCTTCTTCACATCATGGGCCAGCTGCCTTGAACTGAACTTGTCCAAGCTATCATGGGATCGCTTAGCACACCGGAAGGCATGCAACTGCATGAATGGCGGCATGTCTGCGGCCATCACCTTCACCCCGAGCACTCCAACAACTTCTTTCATGTTGATCTCCATCTCCGGCATTGATCTCCTCCCGGGCGCAATATCAATGCTCTTTCTCTGCCCCAGACCAGATACATGTACTCTAGACTTCTCAAGGCAGATGCCTTCATCCTGAACGACAGCAGGATTCGGAGGCTTAGCCTCAGGAACAACAGGATGTCTTGTCTCCTTCGAGGTTCCCCTCCACTTCCCACCAAACAGCCACTTATCTGCCTTCGTCGTCCTGCTACCTTGACGGGCTGCCATTGCTAAGCCTGCTAATACCTCTGCTACTCAACAGGTTATTGGCTCTGGATCTGTATGGTCCTTCCCAACAGCATCTATATAGCAGCGTGGAGAATGGCACACGCAAGCGGAATCCTATAGTCCAGGCACTAATTAATCAATGGATTATGGATTTGGATACTCTGCAATGAGTGGGTGGGGGCAAGGGACAAAATTTTCTTTTCTTTGAAGAGGAGAAGAAATATAAAGAAAGCCGCAGACCATGTGCAGGTTGCCTTGTTCTGCGGTCTGGTGATGGTGCCCTGTATGATGGAGAAAAGCTAGTGCATAGGTGGTTAGCTCCACCATTAAGGCCAGATTTGAAGGATCCTAATCCTTAATCATTCTGACAGAAAAGGAACATCAAGTCTTCAACCACCTCACTATTTTGCTCAATTAGAACCTAATTTTGTGAGATTTCTGCCAGTCCATGATAGGCTTCTTATCCCCAGGAAATGGTTGGAAACTTTGTCCCCAATTTGGAAATGTTTAAATATGATGAGTGGTTAACACCCTTTCTCTATCACAAGCCATATATGGTCCTCAATTTCATGCAGTCCAACCTATTTTTACAATCATACTTCAATGATAATGGAACAGAGACAAACCCGAACAAATTATTGCACAATTAGTCCTTATATCACAGGACAACCTAAATAAAAGAAAGATGCAAATGATAAACGATGAACAAGTTTGTCTCTTGTAATCTGTTACAAACGAAACACACGGTGAAACCATAGAAGCTCTTATAGGTGGGCACTTAATAAGTTAAAAGTAAAAAAAAATCACATTTTTCTCTGTTTCTAACATTTTGTACTTCTCATTGCATGAGGTACCATGAATTTATGATAAGAAAACCTCAATTGCTAAACTACTGCAACCAGCTTCAGTGTTCTTTCTGCTCCATCATTCCACGCCTCCTATGCCAAGGAACACTAGTCTGATTTGTATTAGTTGTGTTCCCTGTATTATTTGTCTTATTTCCTTCCACAGGACCTTCATATTTCTCTTTCTTTGATTCTAAACTATAGCATTACACTACACAACTGATTTCTCTCTTGCATCCAGTAAAGCATAAAAATCTCAAGAGCGAGAGCACAGATTTGAACAACTGTTATTTTGCAAGTTATGTTGATGGCTTTGGTTATAATGCATGATTACATTTATCATCTGAAAGCTCTTCTACATTTTCATAATCATGACCTGCAAATTAATGCCTCTGAAACAGTTGTCCAAATTTTGTAGCCTTCCTGGTAAGAGTGATTGAAGGAAAATAATCACTCTGCTGCCCTGATTGTATGGAGCCATCTAAATGCCTGCAAGCGACATCAAAAATTATTTTATTTTGAGCGCTACAACGTCTCATGAGATCATTTCTGTCTAGAAAATTCTTCTCATTGTGAAGTGTAGTTTTAGTTAGTGCTACTACTAACTACCCATCATTGTCTTTATTTGCTCTTGGGGCCAAAATATTCCTTGAGGGTCTTCACTGTACAATTTGGTCCTGAAACCATAAACTACACAACACAATGATGTTGAATCTATCATATGGTTCCTTACTTCCTTCTGGTAGCTTGTTTTTTAGAGTATATTAAAATTCCATGGCACCAAAGGGGAGAAATCATATAGAGCCAGTCCCTGTAGCAACCATAGTTTACAATAATTTCATTGTTCTTCATCATATCTGCTGCCCCCCACCCCCACTAAGGAGTACAAGGTTCAAATGGCAAGAGTTAGAAGTTGAAGAATGTCACAAAGATGATGAAATATTGAGCAAACAAAATGTCAACATTTCGAGTTTCGTTCCAGAAGGCCTCCATATAAACTACTCCCTCCAAACAAAAATATAAGTCTTTTTAGGATTATTCCGGTCAGTCAAACTTTATAGATTTGAAAAAAAATCATGTATAGCGAAAGGTAAGGCTGATGTTGTTAGATCCGTCATGAAAATACTTTCATAATGTGTAATCCTTTTTATATGAAGTATCTTGTTTTCTTAGAAATCTAGTCAAATCACCTTGTAGACCGTGCAGATGCCCACTTATAGTTTGGACCAGAGGGGTATGTAGTAATGATTCTCACATTTCGATAGAAATGTTACTGTTGGTTGGATAGTTGAACAAAGATAACAGTTAAACGGGAAGCAAAAATGCATTTTTGTACCGGAAAAAAATTAAGAAAAAACTGGAAAGGGCAATTACCTCTATTTGATGAGGAAAGATTGCAAGCTATCCACATTATCTTGCACCGAGTGGAGGACATCCAATTGGAAGCGGCATATCCAAGTTATCAACAATTCTGAATGTCCTTGGGACCATCTTGTCAACATACAGCGTGCCTTCAAGATGGTCACATTCATGTTGTAGGATGCGTGCTTGCCATCCTGAGGCCTGTACCTTAATGGGGTTCCCATTATGGTCCAAACCTGAAACTTCAACATCTAGATGTCGCTCCACGACAGCCCTATATCCATCAACACTGGCATCAAGAGAAAACAAGTATCAGCACATAATAAAATTCAATGCAGCTTTTATATTCACAGTATCTTCATATACGGACTGCCTGTGGCAATGCAGAAAGAAGCATTCCAATATGTACCTCAGACAACCCTCGAAGAAAAGTGCAGTTCTTTTACTTGTGTTCTTAAGCTTGGGATTAATAATAACCTGAGTTCAAGGAAAGACGAGGAAAAGCACAACAGTGATGAGAAAACTTCAAATGGTTAATGGGCAGTGAATGCTACACAATGTGGCAAAATGTACCGACAAGAAGAGCAAAAGGGCGGCGATCTTGCTCTTCTATGTCCTTCTTGGATGTATAACTGATGTACTCTTGGGTATCCTCGAGAACAATAATCTGTAATTCGATGATTAATCATCGGAAATATCATCATGTTTGTAACAGGATAGCCATGTTGGTGACTAACGGATGCTCTTGATGATATAATACAAGCAAAGAATTAGACATACCCTGAGCGGGACGCCGATCTGCGGGGCGGCGAGGCCGACGCCGGGGGCCTTGCGCATGACGTCGATCATCCGGTCGATGATGCCCTGGACCCTGTCGGACCGTACGTCCCCTGGCGCCACCTCCTGTGCCGGTTCATGCAGCACGGGGTCGCCGGCCTTCACGGTCCCCGGAGTCACCGTCATCGCCGTGGGCGCGCCGCCGCCCTTGCCTCCCAACAACCCGGAAAGCCAACCCCCACCGGCGTTCGTCCTCACGCTTCTCCACCGCCTACCGCTGACAGCACTAGCGGCGACTGCGGAACTAGTGAGCTGCGCGGCGGGGGCGAGGAGGAGCGTGGCGGCGGCGGCGGGGGGGAGTGAGCGGAGAAGCGCAACCATCTTGTTGGTGTAGCTAGCAGGGCCGGCTCGTCTACGGCTGGATGGATTGGAGTGGGTGAGAATGACGTGGCAAGTGGGCTGGGCTGGAAATTTTGCTTTGGTCGGGCCAATCCACACCACTGCACAGTTTGGCTCAGAGCGCACAGCCCATCACACTGCATTATTCCGACAATTTCTCCCCCTTTCTTAGATTTTGAAATATAATATATTGCGTCCCTTTTCTTATACCTTCAAAATCCAAATAGTCACAAAAGATTCTAGAAAATTATGTATAGTGTGCTCTGTTCAAGATATTCACAAAAAAAATCAACATAAATAATGAACATTACAATTAGAAACAAAAAAGACAAATTTCTGGAAAGAAAACTCCTTTCTTTATTTTTTATTTTCATTGGACAAGAGACTATTTATTTTGAAACTTTTGAGAACCTGAATGTGTCATTTAACCACTAATTTTTTTCACATATTTTCTAAATATTTAGGGTGTTTCTGATCCAATAAGAAGAGAGAGTGCTTTTGGTTTTCATTGTGAAACCGTTTCTCCCACCTGATAGGTGTCATCCTGCCAACCATGCGCTGAAATAACCAAGAATATACCAACAAAATACATGATATCAAGAAATCATATCTTGATGAACCTAATCATGTCAAATGCTAGCTGGCCTTGAAAGTAAAAAAAAAAAGAGTGGTCGAGCCCAAGAAGCTGGCCCAAAATAAAATCACTAAAATCATCCAACAATATATCCCCAAGTGGCCAAGCCCATACGTCCTCCAAATCCTAGGCATCAAGGGCATCGCCGCCGCCAGCCGCCACAGACGTCTCGCCGCCGGCCGCGAACAAGTGACCACCACCAGGCACTCGCGCCGCCACAGCAGCACAAGCTCCCGTTTGGACCGGCGCTCCAGCCGCCTGCGCACTCTGGGTCGCGTCACTGGCGCTCCGCTCCGCGTTCCGGGAGAGAGGAACGAAGTAACGGGGCTCGTCTTTCCCGGTGGCCACCAGATCGTGCACTTGCTGCCCTACCCCTTCGGTTTTCTTTGCTGCGATTGCTAACCCGAGGACGCCAGCACGACGCCGACGAGAAGATCGGGTTCATGGGGGTTACGTTTTGCCCTGTGTTCGGTTGCTCTAGTATGTGAATCGAACCATATTGCTTTCTCTGTCCCAGATTTGCTTTATTTTGGTATGGGCATGGATATGCTCGTCTCGGCGGCTTTGGAGGAGGTGTGCGCCCGCGGTTCGCTCGGTCTCCCAGTAGCCGACATCTGGACGGCGCTCTCCGGCGCGTTCGAGGCGGCCGGTCTCCCACTTGACCTGGTCGTCAAGCGCGTCCTCTTGGCCCGTCTCATTGCGCTCCCTGTCATCAGCCTCGTGGAAGGGGAGCGGGAGCGGGAGCGGGAGGCGCTCGTCCACCCGGCGGAGATGGACGTCGAGGAGGCCGAGCGGCGTGGCGCCCGACTGCTTGCTAACCCTGCTCTCAGGGACAACTTCCTCGGGATTTATGACCACAGGTGCTCCGTTTCGGAGCTGAGTGCTGACCAGATGCAGACGCTAGAATGTCTCGGGACAAGCAGGTGCGCTCTCGTGTAACTTTTGAGCAACTTATCATATGATTCCTACCACCTATCCTGCATATTTTTCTGACAAAACAGTAGGTGAAGGCCCTGTGGCAGTATATATAGAGAGATATTGTATATTGACTCAGTTAATTATTCCCTCCGTTCTTAATTCTTAAATACACCACGTTTAGGACAAGCTTGTCTACGTGCCATAGTCCTCTCTCACCTTTACAACTCCACTACCAAACCTGCAGCAGCCACTACTCATCACTCTTTCCTAGCTCTTCTTTTCTTCCACAAATGCAGCTCTGCCATGGCCATGAACCTTTACTGCCAGCCATCATATCTCCTCCAGGACTAGTAAAATGGATAGCCTGTGTCAGCCTCGTCTCTCTGGTACCCTTGATTTCCCTTGGGATAACGGACTGCGCTGCCATGACGTGCTCCTCTTCAATGCCAACCACATCCTGTGTTCTCCGTCATCCCGTACTCAATCTCATGTTTGTGGTGGCAGCAAGACAGCTATTCTTGGATCTTGGCTGCCATCTCTAATCTCCTCTGCTCCTCAACTTTCATCCGTTTCGGTTCACTTAGGCCCTGCGTACACCTCCGCTGTTTCGGAGTGATTCAGTTCATGTGCGAACCACAAATCGATTCTCGCGAGCTGAATCGTGGCTCATGACCTCCCTGTGCAGTTCTGGTAACCATGGTTTGATTTGTAGGATGAGGTCCAGGTCCTACTTTTGTGCAACTATGATGTAGCTAGGAATTTCTGGGATGGACATTTTACTCACAAAATATGAGTTGTGATGTAATCTGATGTCACAAACAATGTAATATTGATTTCTAATACTGTACCCTTGAAATGTGATTATTTTGTAATCTATTTTTTACAAGCACATTGAAGTTCCTAGAAGCTAGAATATCAACAGTCAGGAATAAAAATTATATATAGGTCTACAGAGCAGTGAGGAGTTCACAAGAAGAAAAGCGCAAACTGGAGAGAACTTTCAAAGTAAAGTTCAGCACAGTGCTCACTGCTGATGCCGAATGCACAGTGCTTAGATCAGTTGCCACATATTTTGTCATGTATGTAGTTTATCTAAATTTCCTTAGATAACGCGTGCTACTTGCTTGCAGACCCCTACTAGTGTTTGGCTTGCTTACTGGCAAGCTTGATGCTTCCTCCCAGTGCCTACTGCTACCAGCCATCACCTTGCCAGGCCGCAAGCCACTTGAGGATTAGCATGTTGGCTTGGGAGTTTGGGCCATTTAATTGGCCTCGATTCAAACACAATTTCATCCCTTCATTTGCTTGATGACCTTCATCTTTAGCCCAATGAATCGATCTCCCTTTTGATAATTCCTTCAACCAAGACGCCTGCCATGCCTCCATGAGGTATAGGCCTCTAGGTAGCTTGGTGCATACCTAGGTCCTTGTTGGGTTGGGACACGACAGAGCTACCCCTCTCACCCAACTGGTGGCTCCTCAATTGTTTGCAAGAACCATTGAGTTTTATACAGCTTCAACTGCAAATTACTCACAAATAATGATATAATGCTGTTGTAATTGTTTTGGGAAAATAATGCCTTTGATAATAACGTATGCAATTTCTTATATCTTTTATTGTCCTTGCAATTTCTCATATCTTGTATTTGCCTTAGGACTTCTGGTCTCACACAAAGCAGTCTAAGCAAAAAGGTTCACATCAAAGGAAACAACTTCCATTATGTTGTAAAGACCCTTAAGTCGCGGGGGTTAATTGTTGGAAAACAAGCAATTGTAAAGTTTAATGACCAAGCTGGGGGCAAAGCTGCTTCAGGGAGTAATCGTGCCATCAGCACCAACTTATTATATCTCTCAAGATATGCTAAAGGCTTGAATATGAACTCGCATCAAAGAATTGAGATTACAAAGCCTAGACTTGTGAGTGATGAAGAGACCAAAGTAGATGCTTTGCAAGAAGATGAGGCTCTTTGTGCACATTATAAAAACGGTGTATCTATCCAAGATTATCTTCCAAAAATGAAAGCCATATGTGACAAACTTGAAGAAGCTAGTGGAAAGGTCAACTGTTTCTCTTCCTTTTGTTTGCATGTTGCTTTTTATTTTTTATTTTGCTAACTTTGTGCAACTATTTCCTCTATATATAGGCTCTTGCTGTGTCAGATATAAAAGAGGACCTCAGTTACAGGATGCCATTTGGGCACAGAGAATGGAGAACTGTAGGTTTGCTTGGGATACTTGTTGCATATGTTCTATATTTCCTGGTTGCTCTTCCTTATGGGATGCTACTGTGACCCCCTTTCCTTAGGTTCTGCATAGGCTTTTGGATGCACAACTTGTTCAAGAAATTAATGCCAAAGTTGACGATAAGGTGACTTTGACCTTGCCCTGCTGTTTTCTAATCATTTGCAATTACCATTTTATGCCCTTTCCTAACATATTTTGGGCTCAGTTCTTCTGGTTCATGGCCCTTCTCGTAAGGACGGGTAATTCAAGAAATTGACTTAATATCTTTTAGAACATTCAGGCTTTTAAAATCTTGCCCTTCATAACTCTAACTAAGGGGCTGTTCGGTTCTCGGGCTGGCATTGCCTCGCCTCACTGGCGCAGGCAACGAGGAGCTTGCCAGGCTCGGCAAGCCAATTCGGCTCTCCTACATTAGCAAGGCCACGAGCGTATGAACCTTGCCCACACAAACCCTAGAGAATCTTGCCTGACATCCAAACTTTTAGCCTTGCTCGATCTCCTGGCTTGGCAAGGCCACACAGTGGCAAGCAAAGAAACCAAGCATACCCTAAGTTCAGATGCTGATGAACTTACCTTTTTGTCCAACAAAACTATGTTCAGAGTTCTTTATTCCATTATACAAATTTAAAACAGAGCGTGTAAGGTGACAGAACTGAGAACTCAGAATCAGATGAAACATCCAATTTGAAGACAGGGAAGGTCAGACTAGAGACTCACATGAGACTGAAACTATGAAATGACAACAAATAACTCACACTGAAGTAGAAACAACAAAAAATTGGGTAGCATGCCGACAAGTTATCTCAACGGTTGTAGTGCTTCCATTCAATAGTTCGATCTATTTGGCAACTGCAACAACTTATGCAATAGTTTCTTTCATGGCTGGAATGAAAGAAAATTATACAATTTATTAGGCATGTAGTGACACAGTTAATTCAGTCTGCAGTGCGCCAGTGCTCTGTTCGAGCTGCAATCATTTACACAGTAGCATACTCCGTGCATCCTACAAGCTACATAAATAATTCCTTTTCCCAGGTTATTCACTGCTTACGTCTTCTAAAGAGATTTGATCCAAATGAGTTTACGCCAAAAAGTATGACCTCAAACTACAAACTTGGCAAGAAAGGCCTGGCAACTGATCAAGTCATGGAGCTTCCTTTAGAGAACTGTATATATGATATGATCAATGCTCAAGGGACAAAAGGTGTAACCCTTGTTGAGGTACCTCACTGAACCTTTCATCAGGGGAACTTTGGTGTGTATTCTTTCTAATGACTAATGATATGTTAAAATTCTTCATAACATGAGTGTCTTTATATTCCGTGTTATCATTGTGCTATTCAGCTTAATTCTGGTGAATTCTTGACAGTGGCGGATCCAGCCCGTGAAGCTAGGAGGGGCTCTCTCTTCTTCTCCTTCCTTCCCTCCCTTACCTTCTTCTTCCTTCTTCCTAAAAAATCAAGGAGGGGCTTAGGGGGGCTCCATTGTCCGAGCGGTGGTAGGGGGGCTTGAACCCCGCCCGCCCCACCACTGGATCCACCCCTGATTCTTGTGATACATATATTCTTTACCTAACTTTCTCGTAGCTGTCCAGATATAAAATATTGCACCTGCTTTAAAAAATAGAGTTGTTCCCACAGCTGGTTGTTTAATTTAGTGAACCTGGGGGACAGTATTATTTTAGTTCTCTTGGTTTGGTAGGATGTTGCCTCCACTTCAAAATCATTCTGAAGATCTTTGTGGTCAGTGTCATATTTTCTTAAGAAAGAAGAAAACTGTGTAATCTTATGAACACAAGGGAGTGGGAGCTGATTAAGTTTTCAACGTCAATAATCATATTCAGTCCATCGTCGAACCCCAAAGTTTGGCTCTCTCAATATGGGAATTTCGTAAGGAACATGACAATTTGCTCAGAGATTTTGAAAATCGTCGTTGTTCTAATGGGCCCTTATCATTTCAAGCTAGTTATATGGGGGTTAATTTAGTCTGGACTAGGCGAGGGTCTGTACCCTTTAACAGTTTCTGAATAATGATCCTATACTCTAATTCTAAAAAAGCCAAAATAATGATTTAGAAATCTTAAGACTATATATAAATATATAAATTATATCCTCCAGCCATCTACATATACACATGCAATTGTTTATGATGTAATTTCCTTTTGAACATTCTAGAAGTGACACATCTGTCTGCATAAATCCATCCACACCAATGTTTTCAAATCATAAAGTCAAGCCTAGTTGCTCTGACAAACTGATTAAGTTGCAACTAACCATTGACTAGTTGCGATTAGGATAGGGCTAGTTGATCCAGTTGAGACATGTTGGGCCAGCCCAGGTCAGGCTATTGCCTAGTCAGCTTGCTATCTCTGACTATAAATCTAGTTAACCCGTACATTCAGTACATTAACATCTTGCCAAGCATGGAATAGAGACTAAATAGAGTGGAACACAAATCTTTACATGGTTTTGGTTTGAACCCAACCTGTAACTGTTCTTTGTGAGTTTCTTTGCTTGAAAAAACCGGGCTGCTGCATGTGTGGTATAAACCAAGCTGCTGTAGGCTGGACCTCGAATTCTACTGGGCTGAAGCCCAAGATACTGGGTCCAGCACCTAGTCGCTCGAGTAGACATGTCGACTACTTGTGACTTAACTGATGATTAATTGAATGGTCAGTCAACTAGCCAATATAATTGAATTGATTCACCTAGTTGGTGTCCAGGGACTGATTTCTCGATATAATCGTGATTAATAGAGTGATTTGAAAACACTGACCCACACAGGATCAGCATGCAACACACCAGCACCAGGGATGACTTGGGTGTCTCAGCAGGGGTTAAATCCCAATAATAGATATCAAGCCTTGCCGCATATTAGCCACAATGGTACTATCACGTGATTGTAGCCTGCCCAGAAATGTGTGGTTTCTATAGCGTTCAAGACTTCAAGTGCAGTGTGCATCCGCATCAGTAGAGGCTGATAAGAAAAAAAAAAACACTCCATTTTTATGCAGTTGAAATATGACATTTGATAGGGAGTCTTAACAACTTTGCTACCAGTAATCTCTTCCATATTTATGCAGTAGAAGAAATATGACATTTGGTAGGGAGCTTAACATCTTTGCTACCAGTAATCTCTCTTATCTTATATTATATGGCAAGCAAATGCAAGCGAGACTATCCAATGCAGCTTATCATCATGATGTTAGGCAATTTTAAGTACTGAACCAGTTCTGTTTTCCGCATGGCTCATTTCTAGCATCACAGACACTTTTTTCCCGTCTGTTTGAGCTGCAATCGCCTCAAAAATTTATTCATTAGAATTTATTGACCCATAAAATAGTGCAAAACTCCCTGTCATGAAGACAAATTATTTTACAGGCTTATGCAGTAGTTTGAGTGTTGTTTTTTGTATTATGCATCGATGCTTTTGTGATGGGAGGAAATTTCTTTGTTTGTATTAGAGCTTCTAGAATATGGTGTATTTATTTGAGATCCGTCACTGCTCACAATCTAGGGCAATATTGTTTTCTTATCACATGTTGCTTATAGTTTTCATCATTTATTGAAATCAGCAACTCATATTTTCATTAAACTTCTAATCAGCTTGGCAAACGTCTTGGGGGCAAGTTTATCAATCCGAAGGAGCTACATAATAGAATGCTTTCTATGTCTAAAAGATTCAGTTTGACTTTGGACATTGAAGCAATAGGTAAAACTAAACAGTACAGAGTTTGGACTTCAAAAAATTTTTTGCTGTGCAAAGCTGCTCTACAAAATTGTGATGCGCTCGATGATCATGAGTATTGTTCAGATTTTCGGCCTCCGGTTCCATCTAAAGAATCAGATTCTCTTAATGAGCTCTTGTTCGAAGAAGATCGTCATGATAAACCAGTCCATGATCTCCTGAGTAGCCATGAAGCTTGTGTTGGAGCTTCTCAACTATCTGAACAAGGTGTGTCAACCTACATTCCTGTGAGTTTCTGTTTTTCCTCTTAAAGTTGTGCTCAATGTCTCGTCGGGAATTGCCATATGCTGTAATTGTGGTATTTGTGCTACCTGAAACTTTACTAATTTGGCCTTGACTTAGCGTCCATAGATCCAAATGAGCTCTTGTTTGAAGAAGATCATGAGTATTGTTCGGATTTTTGGCCTCCTGTTCCATCTAAAGAATCAGATTCTCTTAATGAGCTCTTGTTTGAAGAAGATCGTCATGATAAACCAGTCCATGATCTCCTGAGTAGCCATGAAGCTTGTGTTGAAGCTTCTCAACTATCTGAACAAGGTGTGTCAACCTACATTCCTGTGAGTTCCTGTTTTTCCTCTTAAAATTGTGCTCAATGTCTCTCCGGGAATTGCCATGTGCTGTAATTGTGGTATTTGTGCTACCTGAAACTTTACTAATTTGGCCTTGACTTAGCGTCCATAGATCCAAATGGCTTCATGTAATTCCAGCCAGGTAAATATGCAAATCATATACCCTGTTTCTTGCACGAGGCGGGTAGTATTTCCAATTATGAGAGTTCAATAGTTTGAAACATGCTGTGCCAAGCTTGATTTGTTAAGCTTTATCTGTGAAGCTCTATTTATTTATTTATATGTGGTCCCTTCATTGGTTTCTATAATTCGCTTTTTGACTTGGCGCAGTTTAACAGTTATTTTTTATTATCTTTTTAAAGATTGGAAGTTTTATTAAATTGGAAGTTATGAAGCAAATTATTTTTAAATGCGAATTTAAGGCCTACTTTTATAAGCTGCTACAACCGAAGCTGTATTTTATTTTTTTGATGCTGAAACACTATAGAGTTTGGATCTTTGATACATGAGCACCTTATTGCAATCAACAGTCTTTGTGGACTTCAGGAAAGATTTACTCAATTGAAGTGCTCCTTTTTTTCTTTTAGATAAAGTTGCCTTTCAGAGGAAGAGGCGTTGCTGGCCCACTTCAACTTTTGATGATCAAAGACAAAAAAGGATTCGTCACATATTAAAGGTTGCTTGCTGAATCTGTTTTTCGATTTTTTTCGTACGAACTATCCGTCAATTACTGTTTTTTTCTGTACGTCATTGACTTTCTACAAGCTTCATTCGTGGCATGAAATTTACTCCAAAGTTGCTCTTGGCTTGACAGTTTTTATAGGATCATAGGGTTTTCTGTGGCTTGTTGCACTTTGCATACTTCCAATCGCATTGTCTATTTATACTAGCATGGTGCCTTTGCGTTGCTACAGATCTCAAATAAATATACCATAAAATTTGATGCAATGAATCCAACATAATTATCCTTCATTCTTTATGTATATAATTATCATATCAAATAAGCTGAAATCACACACAGACACACACACACACCCCTGCATAGCGAATACATATTTTACAAAAAAAGAACACCTTGCAAATAACATGCCTTTCTACACAAATATATATCCACATAAGATTTTAGCTGAGGGGTTGGCATAGAGCATACCACCAGCACTCACCTTTTTAAGTAGCTAGAGATGTCAACTTGCCCTTTTTAGAGGACTTCAGTCACTTGGAAATTTCTTTCACACGTTTTATGCATAGAGCATATTCACATTATGCATCATTTGAATTGGAAATTTCTTACACACGTTTTATGCACCAATACTGTTCCCTTTCTTCTTATGAATCTCGTGAAATTGTGGCATGTCAGCAGCCATCAACACATGGGATCAGGCAGCTTGTTATGTCCTGTCCTTGCTTTCTCGAACTACGCTGGAGAGCTGCATGTGTCCTGTCCTTGCTTTCCTCATCTATAGCTTCCCTTTTTCACTGTGTACTGTTGGTAGCTCCGCAAATGGCAATGCCTGCAATAGATCCATGTGTCATGTGATACGAGGGACAGTTGTATGGCTGCTGATATGTTAATGTTTGATGATAGACAAAGAATTTTAAAAAATGATAAAAGTAGATCCGTGTGTGGTATTTATAAATGATAGCATGATTTATGGGGATGTTAATTATGCAAAATGTATAAGAATAAGTCTATCTAACCCCCTTATGTACTATTCAAAACCATCTAAATACCCTAGGCTGGACTCAATATCATTTGGGTCATCCTCAGACAGAGAGGTAAGGATGCCATCTTCTTACCTGTGCAAAAAGAGGGCCTGGTCTGACCAATCTCTGACATGATCGGACAACCTTGTAGGTAGCTTGTTTCTGACACGGATTATTGCCTTATCAGAGATGTGAGAGATAAAGGGAAGTGAAGGCCTGAAGTGGGGGTAGATATATTGAGGGTAAGATGCAGATGCGCGGGTCCAGAGTGCTTTGTTGTGTGACACAGACAAAACTAGATGATTTTGATAAGTTCAGGGTGTTAGGCACTTTAGCCTATCATTCTGGTATGGTTACACAAGACTAATATATAGTTTTATCCTAATTAGGGTTTTGTAAAAATCTCTCTCTCTCTCTCTCTCTCTGCATCTTTGTAACACCTTTTAGTTTCCCTTTGCAGAAAAAGAATTTTGTTCTGATGGTGGAGTTACATAAATTTTTAGAGAGACTTGAGAAGGAAAATGGAAAAATAATGGACAGGAAGACATTGATTCGCACTTTGAATAAGCTTCAGCAAGAGGGTAGTTGTAAGTGTACCAAAGTTAATGTCCCTGTGGCTACAAACTATGCTGGCTGTCGTACTATTGATGTAATACTGAATCCTTCTGTTGAGATCATGACACCGGAACTCATGGATCAAATTAGGAACAGACTAAGGAATTTTGATTCTCGAAGTCGTTCAGGTGCAGCAGCTAAATTGAAGCAAAAGCAACATGTAACTGCCATACATGGATTGAGTGTTCAATGCAAAGTCAAAGTTAAAAAAACATCAGTATTAGAAGCTATTCATTCCAATGGATTCATAGGTGCAAAGATGATTCGGGCAAAGTTGTTACATAAATTTCTATGGGTATATGTTAGTGGTCTGCCACATTGGTGCAAGCTATTTGATTGTGCCAAAGAAGAGCAGCATGAAAAGAACCTTAATCAATCATGTCAGTTGTTTTCGGTCACAGCAGCTATAAAAAAAATGCCTCTTGGACTCTTTCTACAAGTTGTGGGGTCAGCAAAGATTGACAAGATGATAACTAAGTATTCTCTTGGAAAAACACTTTCAGATATTCCTATAGACGTGTACAATCAGCTCATGAATACTCATGCTAAGGGCCGACTATCACGCTTGATAAATATTTTATATAAGCTCAAGGTATGTCTTGATGTTTGCAAATAATTTCTGTGAATATTAGGTTGCAAAACTGTTTTTTATGTTGATATTTACCTGCTGCATTTCTTTGTTATATAAAGTTCTGTCATGTTTAATGCAATTTAGCTTGCATGCTATCTTTGTCTTAAACGCAACAAATTTGAAATGACCCTTTCTTTTTTTTTTGGCAATGTTTGTTAGTTGATTGGACTTGTAAACGAACTTGTAGAGGATTCTGATGTGCAATCAGATGATTTGCCTACACATTCACTGGAGCTGAGGCCTTACATTGAAGAACCTACACCAAGAATCATTCTGTCATCACATGTCAATTCAAACCATCGTCCGAAAGTTCGGCACGATTTTCAGCTTTTAAAGCAGGAATCCGTCGATGCTTACTGGGAAACATTAAAGTACTGTTATTTAACATCTGACTTTATTGAGCCAAGTGCCTTCCCTGGATGTTCTGTACCTGAGGTATTTCATCAACGCTAGACATCGTTGCTCTATCTTTATCTTAAAAGAGGGAGTTGGGAGTGCTTTTGTGTTCTCCACGCACACCTCTTGCTACTGAACATCTTTTCTGGTTGCACTTTATAGACATGCTTTTGCTGTTTGCAATATCATATGTCAAAAATTGCATTATGTCATGTCGTAATGATGAATATATAGAAATGCAATAGGGGAGCCCCACACTGAATATAGGTTTGATCTCGTATATGATCTTTTAGTTTTGAGATTTTTTTTTGCATCTTTACTTTCAATCCCATAGTTAATTTCATTGGCATCACCGCAATGCATGGCATGATGCTCTTACCTAGTAATAAGCTTATCTTACAATTTGTTTATCTGTTATAATTTTATTGAGCTTCTTTGTTATCCCTTCATGTGCTCAGAAAACATGTGTATGTTTTCTCATTTGGGCTCCTGTATGTGTGTTATTTTTGCTAAATTGTAGAGTGAGTTATGCACTAACCTAAGTTTCATTGTCAACATACTCTGCATTTCGTACATTATGTCCTTTCTCCTTTCTAAAAAGGTTGTTCTAGAATGTACTGTCTATTAGAACCTTTCTGCTATAATGGGCAATGGTGTGTATTTAAATGAGCAGTGCTGGCTTGCATCCATATCATATCTTAATTTCATGGCGTTCAACTGTTGACACGTGTATGACTTCAATACCATCTATGGCTCCTGTTGCTATTAACTGTTTCACTGTTATTTTATTATAGTCTACTGCAGTGCTGTTGCCCCCAATGTAGCTATTGAAACCCTAGTTGACTAGTTGCATGTATTTTGATATATGCTATTTCGTGTTTGTAATATATTTTTAACTATAATACTCCCTCCGTTTTAAAATATATGACGTCGTATATTTAAAAAAGGAGGAACTATATTGTCAACTGCAAGCAGGTTATTAGTTGTTGAAAATTTTTCAGTAGTTAATTCTGCTATTTTATGGGTTCGATGTTATTCGCTGGCTTTGGCTATTTTGCTAGCTTATTGATATCTGTCAGGCCTTAATCGTGAACTTGTGATTTTCATTGTTAAGGCCCATATACTATAGGCCCATGGCCCATATGTTCTATATATATATGTCTCCACTGTTAGCATCTTGACTATTCTCAAATCCAAGGTTAGTAACATGGAATCAGAGCATGGTTTAGGGTTAGGATTAGGTCTAATCTAATCCACCCGAGAGCCAATTTTTTTCGTCCCGTTGCCCGCCGCTTGTAGCGGCCTCTCCTCCACCCTCGCGGCTCCTCCTCTGCCGCCCGTCGTGGCTTGTCCCCGCCGCCTATCGCGGCCTCCTCCGCCGCCCGTCGCGGTTCCTCCTCCGTTGTCCATTGCGGTGCCTCACAATCACCGTCGTGGCTCCATCTCCGCTGCCTGTCGCGGCTCCTCAGCCGCCGTCGCGGCCTCATCAGCACCCACCCTCTTCGTCTGCTTCCTCTGCTGCTGGTGTGCTATTGTCTGCTGCAACTGTACTTCTCCTCTACTGTCTGTCTGTTGGTGTGCTCGGTGTGCTGCTGGTGTTCTACCATCTGCTGCGACTGCTCTGCTCCTCTACCCAGCCACGGTGATATCTGCTCCTCTGCTTTTCAACATGTCACAGATAAATGCAATTGTTGTCAGTATGACTCTAGATGGTCACAATTATCCTGAGTGGGCTTTCTGTGTAGAAATTGCTTTGAGGGGCACTGGTCTCTATTTTCATCTCACTGATGATGCACCTGCACTTAAGCCTGATGGTAGTAATGCTAAAGAAGTCACTGATTAGCAAATTAGTGATGGCAAAGTGATGGCTGGCATGGTCAACAGTACTAAGCAATCTATGATTATGAGTCTGTCTAAGTTTAAAACAGCCAAAGCCATTTGGTCTGCCCTGAAGGATAGATTTGTTCAGGACAGTGGTGCCCTTCTACATACTCTCATGTAGCAAACTCAAACAGTTGAGCATAATGATATGTCCATTGATGATTACTACTCAGCCTTTGATCGTCCGGTAGGCTCTTTGACCTCCATGATAGGTGCTTGTGCTGCTGATCAGTGTTCAGCACACAAATTTATTGAGAAGTTCTTTGTATATCGCTTTGTCATGGGAGTAAGGGAAGAATTTGATTCTCTTCGTAAAAGGCTGTTACATGATTCTCCTAACTTAACCATGGCACGTGCTTTCTCTAAGTTAATTGCTGAAGAGACTCGCCTTCGGTCTATGTCTGTTGCATCTATGTCAGTATCTCACAGTGTGCTGGCAGCTTCTCAGAAGTTCAGTACACCTAAAGGTACTTCTTCAGATCCTTGTAAGCACTGTGGCAAGACTGGTCATTCTCCAGAGAACTGTTTCCCTCAGTATCTAGAGAAGCTGGCTGAGTTTCGTGCTTGTCAAGCTGCTAGGACTGGTCGTGGACGTGGTACTGCTCCTACTCCAAAAGGTGCAGTGTCTGTTGCTGCTACCGCTTCTGTTGGTGCGCTGGTCTCATCTTGGGTACTTGACTCAGGGGCTTCTTTTCATGTGATATTGGATCAGTCCCAGCTTGTTGGTTGCAAGGCAGTTACTGAAGGTACTTCTATCCAGACAGCTGATGGTACATCTTGCTATATCACTCATCACGGCTCTCTTTCTACCTCTCATTTTTCTGTGCCTGATGTCTCTTTTGTACCTACATTGTCTATGAATCTTCTCTCAGTCGGTCAAGTTACCGATCAAAATTGCTTTGTTGGATTTGATGACTCATCTTGTTTTATTCAGGATGTTCGAACAAGGATTGTGGTTGGGACTGGCCATCGCCGTAGAGGTTCACCTAGCCTCTATGTTCTTGATACTTTGCATCTTCCTCAGTCTTCAGCTCGCGTCTCATCTGCTGCCTCGTCTTCGGCTTCTTCCTTCGCCAAGTGGCATCATCGTTTAGGTCATTTGTGTGGGTCTCGGTTATCTACCTTGATAAATAAAGGTTGTCTAGGTCCTACTTCCATTGAGTCTAGTTTTTATTGTAAAGGTTGCAAACTTGGAAAACAAATACAACTTCCATATTCATCTACTGTCTCTCATAGTACTACACCTTTTGCTCTTATTCATTTGGATGTATGGGGACCTGCTCCTTTTTCTACAAAGGACGGTCACAAATATTATGTCATTTTTATTGATGATCATTCTTGCTATACTTGGATATATTTTATGAAACATCGTTCCCAGTTGTGGTCCATTTATTAGTCTTTTGCTCGCATGGTTCACACCCAGTTTTCCACTCCGATTAAAATTTTTCGTTCTGATTCTGTCGGTGAGTACTTATCTGCTAAATTTCGTCAGTTTCTAACCTCAGAGGGTACTCTTGCTCAGCTCTCCTGTCTAGGTGCTCATGCACAGGACGGTGTTGCCGAGTGCAAACACCGTCATCTTATAGAGACTGCTCGTACGCTTCTCATTTCGTCTTTTGTTCCATCTCATTTCTGGGGTGAAGCCATTTCCACTGCAGTCTACCTCATCAATAGACAACCATCTTCAAAATTGTCTGGCCTCTGTCCAGGTGAGGTACTCTTTGGTATTCCACCTAAGTATGATCATCTTCGTGTTTTTGGATGTACTTGCTATGTCTTACTTGCTCCACGTGAGCGGACAAAGTTGACTGCGCAGTCTGTTGAGTGTGTTTTTCTTGGGTATAGTCCTAAGCATAAGGGTTACCGTTGCTATGATCCTTCTTCTCGTCGCATACGTATTTCACATGATGTGATCTTTGCTGAAGACCGTCCTTTCTTTTACAACCCTTGTACTCAGCCCTCATATTCTCCAACACAGTCCACATCATTTCTTACTCTTCCTAATATTCCTGATCCCACACTTCCTAATATTCCTGATCCCGCTCCTTCCATTACACCCATCCCTGTTGAGCCTCCACCTACTACTTCAGCTACACCACCACCACCACCACCACCTCCACCTCCTGAGCCACCTATCATACATTTCTACACCGTCGCTCCACACAACCTCCACCACCTCCAACCTCATTGGCTAGTCCTGATTCTCCTGTTTTTGATGATTCTAACAATAATGATGAGTCACTTGCTGTTCCTGATGAGTTACCGGCTGGGTCCCGCTACAATCTTCGAGATCAGACTACTATTGCACCTCCGGACAGATTGGGTTTTCCACGTGTTAATGCTGTCATTGATGAACCCTCTAATTATAAGGAAGCTGCTGGTATTCCTGAGTGGCAACTTGCTATGTCTAAGGAACTAGCTGCTCTTGATCGTACACATACTTGGGATATTGTTCCATTACCAACATCAGATGTTCCAATTTCATGCAAATGGGTATTCAGAATCAAAACAAAATCAGATGGTTCCATTGAGAGGTATAAAGCTCGTCTGGTTGCCCGTGGTTTTCAGAGACACAGGGGCGGGACTATGATGAGACATTTGGGCCTGTGCACATATGACTACCGTCTGTACATTGATCGCTGTGGCAGCTGCATCCTCTTGGACCATCTCTGAGATGGATGTCAAAAATGCCTTTTTTCATGGTGATCTACATGAGGAAGTTTATATGCAGCCACCACCTGGTGTTGCTGTTCCTGCAGGTCGTCTATGCCATGCCTTATATGGTCTTAAACAAGCTCCTCGTGCTTGGTTTGAGCATTTTGTCTCTGTGATACAGGCTGCTGGGTTTTCCTCTAGTGATCATGATCCTGCTTTATTTATTCATATCTCTTCATGTGGATGCACATTGTTTCTTTTGTATGTGGATGATATGTTGATTACAGGAGATGATGCAGAATATATCCTATGTGAAAAAGAAACTTGGTGAGCAGTTTCAGATGTTAGATTTGGGTCCTCTCAGTTATTTCTTAGGGATTGAGGTTTTGCATTCTTCTAAAGGATATTATATTTCTTAGTCTCAGACTTGAGAGCAGCATCGTTTTCATCTGCTCAAACTCAATGCTTCAAATCCACCTTTTCCACCTTGAGTTTGAAGGGGGGTGTTAAAGCCCATATACTATAGGCCCATGGCCCATATGTTCTATATATATATATATATATATATATATATATATATATATATATATATATGTCTCCACTGGTAGCATCTTGACTATTCTCAAATCCAAGGTTTGTAACATTCATCTGTACATGTTATTACTATCCATGTAGGTTTCTCATCCACGTTCGTGGAGTTCACTAAGAGTAATGACCACTGAACAACAACTTGAATTACAACAGCATCTTATGAAAGAAAGTGAGAAGGGGAAAGTTTCTTATAAAGTTTGCCGTATAATTGCAAAGGAGTTAAATCTCTCTGTGCAGCAGGTATGTGGTTGAAATCACCCCATTTCCATTTGGAGATTCATAAGAATTACATTTTTTTAACATTTTCTTGTTTTGTGCTAATGCATTAACCAGACCTATTAGATACTCCCTCCATTTCAAATTGTAGGTCATTTTAGCTTTTTTAGATTCATAGACATTATTATGCGTCTAGACATAGACTATATCTAGGTGCATAGCAAAAATTATGTACCTAGAAATGCCAAAACGACCTACAATTTGGGACGGAGGGAGTAATAAATTGTGAAAAATTGTTTAAAATTTACTAATATTTAAAATTGTGAAAATTCGTCCAAAAATGTACTTGGAAATTTCAAAAAAAAAATTGAACCATCTATACTGATTATGATATACATTCACACAGAAGTTGAAGTTCGAAGTAGCTATAGTTTAATTCATACAAAGATTACAACTTTCGGGTGCAGATGCACTGGATGACAAATGTTTGTGCATTTATAAGGGGTTTCATGTATCCTTCTTGTGTTTTCACATTGTAACATTTGCTTGCACCATTCTTTTATGAGAGAATTCCCTATATAGCATTGGAAAAAAACTTGATTCCCTATATAGCACTGGAAAATTTTGTCGTCCCTATTTGACACCCACGTTGGCCTGAACTTGGCTCCGCCAGTGAACTACATTACACTAGCCATGTTGTTTTGCCATCCTAATTGCAATTTTTTGCGGCTATTTTCTTTTTAATCTTTTTGTTTCTGAGGAAATTTTGTATGGTTTGTTCTTGTTCAATGTCAATGACTGGACCTGATTGTTTCTGCTTATACAGGTGCTCAGTGCTTCCTCCAAGAATAGACACATCCATGGGCAGCCAAGTATTTCTAGTACACAAAATCAGCAAAAATTTAGTTCTAGATCAGCTTCTCAGAAAAGGAAAAGATCTGCTCATGAGATTTGCATGAAGTTTACTAAGCAAAAAGTTGAAGCTAGTGGATCAGATGAACAGAGGTCAGCCCAGTCTATCCTTGATGAAGAAGTAACAGAGAGAATCTCTCCAACATCCACTGATCGACTACGTTGTCTGCTGGTATCTGGAACTGGCAGCACTGGTAGTTCCATGCATACAAATAAAGATAAGGAAAGCAGTCCACTGATCAGTCAATCTACCCTGTTAAGAAAAAAAAATACAGGAAAGAAAAATTCCTTTTGGACATCCGAATCTGACAGGTATTCCTTGATTGATCATTCAGTTTCGTGTAGAGTTATGGTAAAAAAATTCAGTTATAAAATTAATATGGAAAGATATTCCATGATGCTTGGGGCCTGATTTGTTTTTTTATTATTTTCAGAAAATTGCTGATGATATACACTAGATACCGCACAATACGTGGAGCAAAAATCTCCCATGTAGATTGGAACTCTATCTCTGACCTTCCAGCTCCACCAGCTGCATGTTGTAAAAGGATGTCAACCTTAAGAGCCATACCAAACATAAGAATAGCTGTGAGTCGAATCTGCAACATTCTTGCGATACGGTATAATAGGTACCGTGAAAAGGAAATAAGATCAAAAGCGATAGGAACCCCAAATTCTGGTTATGAGAACTCTGCAGCTTCAGATTCTGAGCAATTCAATTGGGATAATTTCGATGATCCTGAAATAAGAAGTGCACTTGAGGAAGTGCTTGAATTCATTCGAGTAGGAAAAATGAGCCAGACAAAGCAGAACAGTCCAAAGAATAAAAGGATCAATGCTGATAATGATGTCGCTGAAGATATTTCAACTGAGCAGGAACGACCGGTAAGTAATTATCTACTTCTCAGCCAACATGTTTTTTTTATTGAATACTGATATTTCACCTTGGAATTATCAGGTTGGGCAATATACAACCAGCAAGAGCACTGTATTTCAAGAAACTGGATTCCACGAACATGCGAAATTGTGTAGAAATTCCAGTTCAATCCATGCAAGTAAAAACATGGCAATTCCCTGCAGATCTCTTGAAAACGTCATAGAACTCAACAAAGCTGAGATTACTAGAGGAGTACGCAAATCCTTGGCAATTGCCAATGCATTAGAACTCCTAAAGCTGTTTTTTCTAAGTTCATCATTAGGCTCAGAAGTGCAAGCTGCATTAACAACAACCTTCCAGCTTTATTCAGAGAGCGAAATTTTTACTGCCCTTTCCTTTTTGAGAGAGAAAAATTTCATGGTTAGTATGTGTTACTTCTTTGTCAATATATCATTCTCTTCTATTTATTTCTTCCCTAAGCTCTACCCATCTTTGATGTTTTAATACTGCTCCCCTTTATGGGACCCACTTATGAAAAAACAAATGTACTGATAATATCGTGTTAAATTTAAGATTTTGCATGCAATGTTCAGCTCCGTTAGCTGTAAAGAGATGCACTTTTTCCTCAATTTCTTGCAGTGTGATGTGGTTACCTACTGCCCCCTGCTTTGCAGGTTACTGGAAATGGAATAAGAACCCTTTCTGGAAAATTCTTCTTTGATGCTTCTCATTCACCCTTCCCATTCGGTTCAGGGAAAAAGGCTTCTGAATTTTCGAAGTGGCTTTTAGGGCAGCAAAAGGATATTGTTATAGACAGTACAATTTATTTGTATCCAGATCTACAATGTGGGGAAACAGTACACCTCTTTTCTCTACTGTTGTCAGGAGAGCTGCACATTTCTCCTTCCATGCCAACTGAAGGAGTTGGTGAGGTTCATGAGCCTAACAGCTTCAGTCCTTGCATTGAAGATACTAGTGAATTGGATGACCGTACGCACAAACGTAAGCATGTGGAGTTGAAAGGCAGTAAGACTAAGAAACACAAACCTTTGCCCAAGATGGATCATTACTGCTATCGTCAAGAGAAAGGTTTCCCTGGTATCCAAGTGGCTTTGAATCAGGAGAGGATTCAAACAAGCAATTGCATGCAAACGGTACATCATAAAGAATGCCTTATGTTTACTTTAGACAGGGAAATGGGCAGCAAGGATGCCAATTCCCAGGTAAACAGTAAGACAATAAACAGTGACATGTTATCAGTTTTAAACAACTTGAGTTCATGTCGCTGTTTATTATCTGCATCTCATTTGGAAAGTTCTTGTAGCGGATGGCCTTGGGATGCTATGAAAATATATGCAGAACAGGTATCATCATTGTCTTGTTATAAAAATGAAACTTCCGTTCTTTCTTCTGACCTGTTTAGAAGTGCATTTTGTATTATTCATGAAACTGGTGAACAAGGAGTTAATTTGACAGAAATTTCAGAGGTGTTGCATCCACTAGGTACTCTTTATTCTCATGAATAAAAATTATTGAAGTTTTGTTTATAGGACTTGCATAAGGCTACATCTTTTTTGCTAGGATTTATTTTGTTTGGTTTTATCCCCTGCAGGCATGCAATCTATCAATTTGATTGTCGATACGCTTGAGAGATTTCAGCTAGCCTTTAAGGTAGGACTATAAATATGTGTGTAGTAGATTGCTGTACCCTGTTTTTTTAATTACTGTTTATCGATAAATTTAGTAAATTCACTGCATATGCCTGGGAATTTTCTATTGTTCGCTTTTCCATCATTTCTTTTCCTTTTTTTTCTTATTCCGAATTCTCTATAGATTTCAATACTGCAATTGTCATCAACATTCCTGCTTTATATATAGTAAGATCATATTAGCACACTGCAATGGTCATCAACATTGTTAAGTATGGACTCTTTCCAGTTCACAATACTTGTTACTTTGAAGTTGGGGACAAGAACCAAAAGTAGATAAAATGATCATCTCACCCTATATTAATCTTCTTTAAAGTGTGCATCCATAGGGAAAGAAGTTAGTTAATGATGCGATTAGTTAGGTCAAGACTAGAAAAATAGGCCAAAATTACCTAGAAATTGCAGAACATCAAGTATTTTGAAGATTGTGAAATATGCTAAAATGACAACTATTTTGAAGGAGTATATGAGTATGAAACTGATTAATAATGCCTGCCTGCATGCTTTATCGTGCCTTTTTGGTCATTTCATCCGCATTAACATATAGGAGTCTGAATGTGGTCAATGGCTTCACAGGTCAATGCATATGATGGTGTGCAGATTGTTGACTCATTACATAAGCCAAAGTATTGTATAACCACAATGGCTGAATACAGTGATTGCAACTGTTTGCGAGCTCCGGCTTCTGAAACTGTGTTGACTGGGGACGCCAGAAATATGCTGAAAGAGAAGCATGCAATGCCTAATAATTCTTATGGAACTATAAAAAACCTAGGAGATGGGCACACTGTGACAGTTCTTAGTGTTCAAAGGAAGTCAAGCTCTCATTTGCACAGCCAAAGTCCTGGAGATGATGAAAGACCTACTTGGCAAAGGGGCAGTTGTTCATGTCAAGTTTGCAAAACCCATATTTATCATCCAATATTACCATGGATAAATGTTGATGGCAGCAAAAATAGCACTGTCTATGAAGGTTTAAGTCGTCGAATTATTGGATATGTCATGCATTATCCAGGAATGCTGGAGGTATGTGTTCATTTTTATTAATTAGTTCCGCTTATTTTGTGATTTATGATTTTTAATCTCAAAAGAAATATGCAAGTTGGAGTTGTGAGTTCTTGAATTGGTCATATTACTTTATAAGAAGAAAATACACTTGTTTTTATATACAAAATAACTAGCCTCTTAGGGTGATTTTATTTAGGAGTGTCAATTCTAAACTTCTGGCACAAAAAAACAGGAAACTCACATGTAGATCCAAGATTTAATGACACGCGAATACTGAAATTACTCCTTGTGCATTTGCTGTTTTTAATGCTTTCTGTTTTGTTTGTGCTATTGTGCTTCCACTGCACCTGTTTGCTACATACTCCCTCCATTCCAAATTGTTGGTCGTTTTGGTTTTTCTAGGTTCATAAATGTTTGTATGCACGTAAATATAGTGTATGTCTAGATGCATACAAATATCTATGAATCTAGAAAAACCAAAACGACCTACAATTTGAAACGGAGGAAGTATGTTCTTTTTTGATTCTCTTCATATTTTAGTTTCTAGTCACTTGAAACCCTCAGGACTTGTTTGGTTTGCTGGATAGGGGATTTGCAGATTAAATTCCTTTCAGGTCAAATTCCATCCAAATCCTCTTGGAGGGGATTAACCGAACAAGCCCTGATGGAGTTATGGTTCTACTTGTCATTAGTCTGTATTTTAAATCAAAGGTTTTGATCATTTGCTCTGCTGTTCATGTATCAGGAGGACATCATTCATCGGATGTCTGTACTGAATCCTCAGGTTGGTCAATATTATTTTACCCTTTTTTTTCTTATTTCCTATCTAATTAGTTTACATTCAACGATGGCAGACATGCAAGACCTTGCTGGGACAACTTACAATTGATAAACACCTCTATGTTAGGGTGTTTGATGAACCTGTGCCTACTGCTCCAATCATACTGCAATCTCTTTTGAAGCATGATCGCTATAAAGAACCCTCCAAGTGTGGAAGGCAGTACTTCGCTAATCCAATGAGTACATTTATGCTGTAGAACGATGTGGATGGCTTCTTAAATATCTATTACTGCTTAAGCTTGTGTAACGTGTCCCAAATATTCTTGCACTGGGTGGTTGCGCAGTCATTTATCCTTAATTAAGTATTAGTACTGTTTATGCTATCGGTAACATGATACTGAATGTAACAGATTCACATGCTGATCAACAAAAGACACAGTAAATTATTACAGCTTACTTTAGAGATGGTTAGGTCTCGTTTGTTTCCGCTTCTCTACAGTCATATTTGGATTATAATCTAAGGCCCTGTTTGGTTACACTTGCTAAAGTTTAGCAGCTAAAATTTGCTAAACTTTAGTTGCTAAACTTTAGCAAAAGCTGTTTGGATACTCTTGCTAAAAGGCATTTAATAAGCTGTAAAAAGACCTATCTACCCTTATTAATGGTACGCAGGAGGGGGGAGACAAGCAATAAATGAGGGGTATAGGTTGTCCAGCCTATCTTTTAGCAAGTTTTAGCAACCAAAAACTTGCTAAAGTGCTAAACTTTAGCAACTTAACTTTAACAAGTTTTAGCAAGGGTGTTTGGCAGTTTAGCAGCTAAAAGTTGCTAAATTTAGCAAGGTGGAACCAAACACCCCCTAAGTGAAGATTTTCTTGCTTTTCACTTCGTGTAGTTTCTCGCTTTTAATCTTCACGCTTTTCACTTCGTGTAGTTTCTTGCTTTTCACTTATTACCACGTACTCTTTCCGTCCCATAAAAAGTACAATTATGACATTTGAAAAAAAAAACCATGAAAGAGTCCCATCCTAGGAATTGGATCTACATGTCGCTATTAAAAGAGTCCAATCCTAAGAAAATCCATAAAGGTTCTTGTACTATTTTTTGCTGACGTGGCCTCTTATGTCACTCTCCTATATTTTCTTTTCTCTTCCCGTCCTCCCCTATCATCGTCTTCCAGTTCCAGGAAGGCAGGAACTCGACATTAGCGCAATCCTCACTGCATGGAGGATTACGCGCTCACTTGCCTGGCTGCCTCCACGACGTGCGGCTCCAGCACGCCATGTACGACTTCGCCGTGGAGGTGTCCGACGCCGCCAAGCAGGTGCTGTCGACTATCACAGAACGTGTGGAGGTCGCGTGGTGCGAGTGCTGCATCGTCAGGGAGAGCTACTGCGGATGCGTGTGCGGGCTTTGCACGGAGGGCATGAACGGTGAGGCTGAGAGCCGGCCGAGGGGCCGCATGGAATATATTTCTGCAGGATTATACTTGCGAGATCTGGTGATGATTTTGTGTGGCCAGCCACCTTCAAGATGTATGCCTCCGTGTTACTTATATTAGATGTCGATTTTGCAGGTTGCTCAAAGCTCACAAGGCTCACGCTAGCTACGCTCGCACGCTTGCTGTCCTTCCGCACTCTTTTGCCATCTGCACTTTTCATAGGCAATCCGTCGAGCACATGAAGTGCATCCGCCAACGAGGCCCAAGGCGACAGCTCAGGGAAGGTGGAGGGATGCGAGGAGGTGCTCACGGTGGGGCCGAATGAGCAGGGGAATGGCCGGCGACAGAGAAGGAGGCGAGCTCGGCGGCAACAACTTGGCCTCTGCGACAGAGTCTTGTCTCTAGGGCCCTTCACGTGAAACAAGGAGGGAGACAACATTAGAGGTTGAACATTGGAGCACAAAGGCGAAGATTTCATCGATGAAGCTCACCGACGGTGGAGAAAAGGGTCGTCGAAGTTGCTCACCGGAGCTCCGACGAACTCGGTTTCCCGAGGCTAACTCCACTTATCCGAAACAGAGGTCACGGCATCCATAGGGATGAACGACGTCGCCCGGAGCTTGATGTGGTCACGGCCAGCGCGGAGTTCACCGAGGTTGACGAAGCAGGAGCCGGGAAGAGCTTTTGTGGTCCGTTTCTTGCTCCACTATCCATTCCACCACTTGGAGCAAGAGCGCGATATGTTCTGTGCATTCAATGCTCGGGGTCGGGGGTTGTGAAGGATTTCTTCGGGGCATTCAATGCATCGCAGATGGGATCGTATAGGCTGGCGACGGCGAGGTGCTGGCTCAGCTAGCTCCTCTCGGCTCTATCCGCGCGGGGAAAGGTAGAAGAAGATGCCAGAGGATGCCATGTGGGTCCCACAGAACATGTTGCCGCCTAGGATGGGTGACGTGTCACCAGCTCGGACAAGATCGGGGAGGTCGCGCCCCGCTGGCCTGCTCAGTCTCCGGCGGCGGCTGCCGCCGGATCCGTCTCCGCTACCCCAGCCGACGTTATTCGAGCATGACTCCCTCCGCACCCCCAATATCCTCCACGGTCATATCAACTGGCGGTGTCCCCGCCGCCGCGTGTCATAACCCGTGGCCGTCGATGGTGAGAACCGATGCGTGAGGAAGACGATGATGGTCATAATCCGACCGTGGCCGTCGATGGTGAGAATCGAGGGTGGCCGCCGAGGAGGAAATCGTCGGGATGATCTACATCTCATGTCCGGCGCCGGTCGAATCGCTGCCGCCGCCAGGCCTACCGCCGCCCCTCGACCTTTCCCTCTATGCCCGGTGGCCATTAGAGGCCCCGGGCAACCCCGAACTCTAACCCTAACTCCGTCGGCTGCCACCTACCGCCGCTGACCTCGACCACCGCCGGCGCCCGACGGCGACCTCGCCGCCGAGCCGCTCCCGCTCAGTTCCCACCCCTCCGTAAGCTCCTACCCTAACCCCGGGTTCCCGTTGGCGCGCGGCGGCGGCGCCCGTCAAGCATGAGCGGTGGTGGTAGGGAAAGGGTGTTGGGATACGAGGTAGGCTACACTAGCGCAAATCAAAATTTTCTACCGCGTATAACCAGGAAGAACTGCCGTATAAGGATCACGGGATTACCACTCGACGCACTACTGGTGCGGAAGATGTAGATTTGCGTCGATGCAGTGAAGACGATCACGTAGTCGTACGTAGTCGATCAACGTAGTCGTACGTAGTCGATCACGTCCAGCAGCTCCTCAGCAGCTCGTCCACGTGCACAGCAAGATCGCCTCCGGTACCGTGGCTCGTCGTCGTCTCGTCGCGGCTCGTCGGCGGCTCGTCGGAGGCTCGTCCAAGTGCTGCAGGCGCAACACCTCCAAGGTATCCACACGTGCAGGGAGGAAGCGTCGCAAGCCGGATTGCTAGATCCGCGAGTTGCAACAGGCGAGGGCGTGGGAGGCGCGGCAAGAGTGTTCAGCCAAAAGGTGTGAAACCCTAGGGCGCCCCCACCCCTCTATTTATAGGGGTTCCTGATGGGCCTCTGGATCCGAGGCCCATTAGTACTCCTAAACCTAATCCAACTCGGATAAGATCCGAATTGGGCTTCCAGCCCCTTAAGTGTGT
The DNA here is from genome assembly GCF_005286985.2 of Setaria viridis. Classification (NCBI taxonomy): domain Eukaryota; kingdom Viridiplantae; phylum Streptophyta; class Magnoliopsida; order Poales; family Poaceae; genus Setaria; species Setaria viridis. Next base: position 24,493,986 of record NC_048267.2, on the reverse strand, counting down.
GACCCTATGGGTTCGGATACGTATAGACATGGCCCGAGTACTCCTACTCGGCCCAATAGTCGGTAGCGGCCTCTAGCAAGACGTGCCAACTCCTATACGCATACGAAGATCATATCAGACGAACCATCACAACATAATATACATGCTATTCCCTTTGCCTCACGATATTTGGTCTAGCTTCAAGCCGACCGCTCTTTCTCGATCCTGTGATTCGGAATCCCTTTGTAGGTTAACTCTTAACCGTACGTAGCATGGCCATGCATTTTCTGATCCGATCACTCGAGGGGCCCAGAGATATCACTCTCAATCAGAGAGGGGCAAATCCCATCTTGATTGACCATGTCTCATAGCATGCTTCTTGACAAACCCGAAAGCTACCTTTATAACTACCCTGTTACGGCGTAGCGTTTGATAGCCCCTAAGTAGGTCGATCCACATCTAGAATACATGCGACAATCTCAGGTCTAAGGACAAAGCGTATATGTTGTTTAAAGAGAGAACTACTTCTCGTGTTGGGTCAGTCCTAACACATGTCTCAACATGTGTCCACATTATTAGTTCAACATCTCCATGTCCATGACTTGTGAAACATAGTCATCAACTAATACATGTGCTAGTCTAATATTCATGTGTGTCCTCACATGAACTCCGACTAGGGACAACTTTAGAATAACCATACAAGTAAAGAGTTTCACATACAATTCACATAATTGCAAATCAATTCAAGTAGCCTTTAATGGATATTCAATGAACACAATATACAAATCATGGATACAAATGGAATATCATCATCTCTATGATTGCCTCTAGGGCATACCTCCAACAGTCTCCCACTTGCACTAGAGTCAATCTAGAAGGTACCTAATACCCATAGCTCTTACATGCGCATCATGCTTAGCTTGCGGGAGTGGTTTTGTCAACAGATCAGAAATGTTCAGATCCGTGTGTATTTTGCATATCTTGATCTCACCCCGGTTAACGAAGTCTCGAATGAGATGAAATCGCCGCATTACGTGTTTGTTCTTCTGGTGATTCCTTGGCTCCTTTGCTTGCGCAATTGCCCCATTGTTATCACAGTAGAGATTCAATGGGCTGGATGCATTCGGGAACACACCAAGCTCAATGAGGAAATTCCTTATCCAAACACCTTCCTTCGCGGCTTCCGAAGCCGCGATGTACTCGGCTTCTGTCGTAGAATCGGCCACCGTCTCCTGCTTGGAACTCTTCCAACTAACAGCACCACCATTTAGTGTGAACACAAATCCTGATTGTGACTTTGAATCATCTCTGTCGGTTTGGAAACTAGCATCGGTGTAACCTGTTACAACGAGCTCCTCCTAACCTCCATAGACGAGGAACATATCTTTAGTCCTTCTCAAGTACTTAAGAATGTTTTTCACCGCTGTCCAGTGACTCTCACCTGGATCAGATTGGTGTCTGCTTGTCATACTTAGCGCATATGAAACATCTGGGCGAGTACTTATCATTGCATACATGATAGATCCAATAGCCGAGGCATATGGCACTCTACTCATGCGATCCCGCTCATCAGCAGTCGAAGGACACTGAGTCTTGCTGAGATGTATGCCATGTGACATAGGCAAGAACCCTTTCTTTGCCTCTTCCATGTTGAACCTCTTCTACACTTTGTCAATATAAGTATCTTGGCTCAAACCTATAAGCCTTCTCGATCTATCTCTATAGATCTTAATGCCCAGAATATATGCCGCTTCCCCTAAGTCCTTCATCGAAAAACTATTTTTCAGTGAAGTCTTTACGGACTCAAGCATAGGAATGTTATTTCCAATCAGTAATATGTCATCCACATATAAGATTAGAAATACTACAGAGCTCCCACTAACCTTCTTGTAAACACAAGACTCTTCTTCGTTCTTGGTGAAGTCAAACCCTTTGACCACTTCATCAAAACGAATGTTCCAACTCCTAGATGCTTGCTTCAATCCATAAATGGATCTCTGAAGCTTGCATACCTTTCCAGCATTTTTCGGATCGACAAAACCCTCGGGCTGTATCATATACACGTCCTCAGCTAGGTTTCCATTCAGGAAAGCTGTCTTGACATCCATCTGCCATATCTCATAATCGAAATACGCAGCTATAGCTAGAATAATCCGAATGGACTTAAGCATCACTACGGGCGAGAAGGTCTCGTCGTAGTCAACTCCTTGAACTTGTCGAAAACCTTTTGCGACAAGTCGTGCTTTATAGATGTGAACATTTCCATCCATGTCCTTTTTCTTCTTATAGATCCACTTGCACTCTATGGCTTTAACACCATCAGGCGGGTCAACCAAGTTCCAAACTTGATTGTCTCCCATGGACTCTATTTCGGATTGCATGGCACTCTGCCATTTTTTGGAGTCTGGGTCCATCATTGCTTCTGCATATGTCGCAGGCTCATCATTGTCCAACAATAATATTTCCCACATTTCGCGGAGCCTTGCCGACCTTCGTGGTTGCGGCGGTGCTTCTCTTGCCATGGGTATCTCAATTTGTTCTGCTACGTTAGCATCACTCATTGATTCTTGCCCGATTGGCTCATCTTGAACTTCTTCAAGATGCACTGTCTTTCCACTCTTTTCTCCTTTGAGAAACTCTTTCTCTAGGAAAACCCCGTTCCGAGCGACAAACACTTTGCCTTCTGATCGGTTGTAGAAATAATATCCCAAAGTTTCCTTTGGATATCCCACGAAAATGCACTTATCCGACTTGGGTGTGATCTTGTCCGACTGAAGTCGCTTGACAAACACTTCACATCCCCAAATCTTTAGAAAAGACAGACTAGGAACCTTTCCAGTCCATATCTCATATGGTGTCTTAACTACGGATTTAGATGGTACCCTATTTAGTGTGAAAGCTGCTGTTTCTAGAGCGTATCCCCAAAATGACAACGGTAGGTCCGACTGGCTCATCATTGATCGAACCATGTCTAACAAAGTTCGATTACGTCGCTCGGACACACCGTTTCTCTGAGGTGTTCCAGGCGGTGTAAGTTGTGGAACAATTCCGCAACTCTTTAGATGATTGCTAAACTCGTGGCTCAAATACTCGCCTCCACGATCAGATCGTAAGGCCTTAATTTTCTTGCCACGCTGATTTTCAACTTCATTCTGAAATTCCTTGAACTTTTCAAAGGTTTCAGACTTGTACCTCATCAAGTAGACATAGCCATATCTACTAAAATCATCAGTGAAAGTTATGAAGTATTGGAATCCTCCTCTAGCCGTCGTGCTCATTGGTCCGCATACATCACTATGTACGAGTTCCAACAAGTCTACTGCTCTCTCAGGAAATCCTGTGAAAGGCGTCTTAGTCATCTTGCCTAGCAAGCAAGCCTCACATGTCTTGTATGATTCAAAATCAAACGAAGTTAGAAGTCCATCAGAATGGAGCTTCTTCATGCGCTTTTCACTTATATGACCCAAACGACAATGCCACAAGTAGGTAGGACTCAAATCATTAGGCCGAGGCCTTTTAGCACTTACATTACAGACAGGTGAACCATCAAGATTTAAAACAAACAATCCATTCACAATGGGTGCAAAATCCATAAACATATTATTCTTAGAGATCACACAACCATTGTTTTCACTCGCAAATGAATAACCATCCTTCATCAAGCATGAAGGAGACAAAATGTTTCGACTTAAACTAGGAACAAAATAACAATTATTCAACTCCATAATAAATCCTGACGGGAGGTGGAGTTGCATCGTCCCGACGGTCAAAGCAGCAACTCTTGCATTATTGCCCACGCGGAAATCAACTTCACCTCTTTCCACGCTTCTACTTCTTATCATTCCCTGCATCGAATTGCAAATATGAGCAACCGATCCGGTATCAAATACCCAAGAATTAATAACTGTATCAGCGAGAAATATGTTGTCTATAACATTAACAACAAGCGTACCTGAGGTAGAAGTACTCTTACTTCCGCCGTTCTTCAAGGAAGCTAGGTACTGCTTGCAGTTTCTCTTCCAGTGACCAAGTTCATGACAGTAAAAGCACTCTTTATTTGGAGCAGGTCCAGGTCCAGCTTTAGCCTTGGGCGGTGGGTTTGGCTTGGACGTTCCAGCCTTGCCCTTCTTCTTCCAAGAATTGCCCTTCTTCTTAAAGCTGGGCTTGTTCTGTATCGCCATCACATGGCTGGTACTAGCGCTTTTCTTAATGTCAGCCTCTGCTGTCTTGAGCATACCACACAGCTCATTCAGACCCTTCTCCGTCCCATGCATATGGTAGTTCGAGATGAAGTTCCCATAGCTAGCCGGAAGAGATGAAAGAATGAAATCAGTGGCCAACTCTTGGCCCAGTGGGAAGCCTAGCTTCTCCAACCGTTGAGTGTAACCAACCATCTTGATCACGTGTGGTCCTACTGCTGTGCCTTCTGCTAGCTTGCTCTCAACAAAGGCCTTAGACACATTGAACCTTTCAGTCCTGGCCTGTGTTTGGAACATGTCTCTAAGCGCCACGATCATATCGTGCGCCTCATGGTTTGTTTCGAACTGCATCTGCAGCTCGGGTTCCATGCAAGCAAGCATAAGGCAGCTTACTTCAAGGTTAGCATCACATGCCTTCTTGTAAGCATTCTTAGCAGCAGCGGGTGCATCCTCAGCAGGTTCTTCTGGTAGTGGGTTGTCTAGAACATCTTCCTTTTTCTCAGCCCTGAGAACAATTCTCAGGTTGCGGATCCAATCCGAGTAGTTTGTTCCATTCAACTTGTCCTTCTCAAGGACCGAACGCAAAGCAAACGATGTGGTGGTGTTGCTAGGTGCCATTTAATCTACAACAAAAGTAATGCAAAATACACTAAGACAAACGTATCCATGATAGAGCAAATTACATTAAACTATTTTAACAGAATCTACTCCCACTAAAATCAATATCCCTCTATTGAAACTTAGTGATTCAGGATCCACAACTAACAAGTCCACTAGTGAGCTTTAGCATCACCGCTAGCAAACGAGGTAGATCGGTAAGCAACTTTTGCTAATCATATCACATATGACTCCTGTTGTTGGGTGACATCTCCATGTCTCGGCGCCCAACCTTTATGCCCCAAGGTCCTTAACCGTTAAGATGACCTCGTTAAGTAAACCAACCCTTATGCGTGTAAGTGTCCGACACAAACCTGTCTAGTCAAGGAAAACTAGTGGCACTCTAATTTCATAGACCCACCACTAATTGTACAAGACATGGGACGGTGCAAGTTTTAGTTGGGATGGCATACTAACTTAAACTTTGTGAGGGATCGTTCTACTTCTAACATCACAGCATGCAGAAAGTAAAACATAAATAGAATAGCATTCACACAGCTTGTGACACAGTATGGCCCGTTTTCATATGGTGATCTCCATCTCCATAGAACCTGTTCACCATGGTGATCTCCATCTCCATGTTCCATGTGCGCCATCCTTCTGGTGATGAGTCCTCCAAGAACTAGAGCATGCTATTACGCCTAATAGCTAGTAAAGAATCTAGTAATGAAGATTACATAGTTGCTTGGATCATCACAGATTGGCACGCAGACCATTAATTACAATAAAGTGACAACACATATGGCTCCTGCCGTGTTGCCGTACGCGCGACACGCAGGTCACGAATTAGTTACACACATGCATCACATACACAAGGGGGCCATACTGATCACAAGATACATGCATACATCCTGCAAAATAGAGTTAGGCGTCCTAACGTTCCAAACTTGGGAAGCCCGAAACTCCATCTTCCAAGCCAAATTTGGCAAATCTAATTTCGCCGAAAACGGCGAAGCGGTTGAAATTCATGTGTAACTTTTTCTGTAGATCAATTTTCGTATAGAAATCGCCCCGATCCGAGATCGTACCGAAAAGTTACGGCTGATTTACCGAAGCATGCGCATACGGCAAAATCCCGACCCCGGCAGTAGATCACATCTACTATTGCACATCTAATGCGCCTGGCGTATGACCCTGGATCTCGAGTTGACCAATCATATTGATCTTCCCTCACTGCAACTGGATTTACGTGTATCACTTAACTCCGATGGCGGAAACCGACCGGTAGGAGTATGTCGTTACACTACCATTGCAGCAAGGGCACGAAATCAGGACATAGATCAAACAGAGAACTCGCATATCTCCATATGCACACATCCCGAATCCAAAACTAAGCAGCTAAGGCTCTGATACCACTGTTGGGATACGAGGTAGGCTACACTAGCGCAAATCAAAATTTTCTACCGCGTATAACCAGGAAGAACTGCCGTATAAGGATCACGGGATTACCACTCGACGCACTACTGGTGCGGAAGATGTAGATTTGCGTCGATGCAGTGAAGACGATCACGTAGTCGTACGTAGTCGATCAACGTAGTCGTACGTAGTCGATCACGTCCAGCAGCTCCTCAGCAGCTCGTCCACGTGCACAGCAAGATCGCCTCCGGTACCGTGGCTCGTCGTCGGCTCGTCGCGGCTCGTCGGCGGCTCGTCGGAGGCTCGTCCAAGTGCTGCAGGCGCAACACCTCCAAGGTATCCACACGTGCAGGGAGGAAGCGTCGCAAGCCGGATTGCTAGATCCGCGAGTTGCAACAGGCGAGGGCGTGGGAGGCGCGGCAAGAGTGTTCAGCCAAAAGGTGTGAAACCCTAGGGCGCCCCCACCCCTCTATTTATAGGGGTTCCTGATGGACCTCTGGATCCGAGGCCCATTAGTACTCCTAAACCTAATCCAACTCGGATCAGATCGGAATTGGGCTTCCAGCCCCTTAAGTGTGTGACCCTATGGGTTCGGATACGTATAGACATGGCCCGAGTACTCCTACTCGGCCCAATAGTCGGTAGCGGCCTCTAGCAAGACGTGCCAACTCCTATACGCATACGAAGATCATATCAGACGAACCATCACAACATAATATACATGCTATTCCCTTTGCCTCACGATATTTGGTCTAGCTTCAAGCCGACCGCTCTTTCTCGATCCTGTGATTCGGAATCCCTTTGTAGGTTAACTCTTAACCGTACGTAGCATGGCCATGCATTTTCTGATCCGATCACTCGAGGGGCCCAGAGATATCACTCTCAATCAGAGAGGGGCAAATCCTATCTTGATTGACCATGTCTCATAGCATGCTTCTTGACAAACCCGAAAGCTACCTTTATAACTACCCTGTTACGGCGTAGCGTTTGATAGCCCCTAAGTAGGTCGATCCACATCTAGAATACATGCGACAATCTCAGGTCTAAGGACAAAGCGTATATGTTGTTTAAAGAGAGAACTACTTCTCGTGTTGGGTCAGTCCTAACACATGTCTCAACATGTGTCCACATTATTAGTTCAACATCTCCATGTCCATGACTTGTGAAACATAGTCATCAACTAATACATGTGCTAGTCTAATATTCATGTGTGTCCTCACATGAACTCCGACTAGAGACAACTTTAGAATAACCATACAAGTAAAGAGTTTCACATACAATTCACATAATTGCAAATCAATTCAAGTAGCCTTTAATGGATATTCAATGAACACAATATACAAATCATGGATACAAATAGAATATCATCATCTCTATGATTGCCTCTAGGGCATACCTCCAACAAAGGGAGCCGACAATAGAAGCTATGTAGCTTCCGGAAGCTACCTAGGATTCCGGAACAAAAATGGCGCGAGGCCAATGAGAAAGGGCACCACAAAGAGAGAAACCATGGGCAGGAGTTGATCGGGGAAGGCCGATGGGGACGAGCTGCTCTTCAATCCTGTAAGTCTTAGACCCTGTTTGTCTGAGCTTTAGCTTTCCAAGCTTTCAAGAAAGCTAGCTTTTGGCTTTTGCTCCCTAGAAGGGTGGCTTTCCGAAAGCTAGCTTTCGGAAAGCTAACACCGTTTGGCAACTAGCTTTTGGAATAGTTTCTTCAACCTTGGATGCCGGCTGGAGGGGGAGATTTGGGGGACGGCAGCCAAGGAGGGGCGGCGGGCGGCCAGGGAGGGGAGGCGGGTGAGGAGGGGCGACGGCGGGCGAGGAGGAGCTGCGGGCGACCAAGTTCGTCTTCCTTGGGAGGCGGAGCGGTCGGATCTGCGGCCCTGCCGGCGGCTGCAGCTTGTGCCTCGCGAAGGAGACCGGAGGGGCGCACGGATCTGCGCCGGAGAAGCTCACCGGAGGAGAGGGAGACGACGTGGAGGAGGGGACGAGGAGGGACGGCGGTAGGCGTGCGCCGGCGGGGGACGCCGCCGAGGCCACGCGAGGAGGAGGTGCCGGATGGGGAGGAGCCCGTGCGGAGGAGGCGTCGGACGGGGAGGAACCCGCGCGGAGGAGGGGCGCGCGCCGGAGAAGCTCGCCGGAGGAGAGGGAGACGGCGCGAGGAAGGGAAGGAGGGGTGGCGGCGGGCATGCGCCGGCGGGGAGGAGACATGAGGAGGAGGAGATGGTGTAGATGGAGATGTAGTAGAAAGAAAAATAACTATTCGCAACGTAAACAATGGCAAGTGGGTAATTTTCGCAACCTTTACGTGGAAAGCTGCGGAAAGCTCACATTTCACTACTTCTGGGCTTTCCATGTAAACATAGCTTCTGTGGGCTTTCAACTTTCGGAAAGCTCAGCTCAGAAGCTAGCTGTTTGTTTGAGCTTTCCAACTTCCAGGGTGGAAAGCTGCTGGAAAGCTCAAACAAACAGGCCTTAGTCTGCCTTTATGTTACTGTCTTCATCATGAATGGCTCTCTGAAATCGATAGAACTTCCTATCAGCAGGTTGCTTTGAACTTGATCAAGGTTCCCCTTTTCTCAAGGAAAAAGGTGAGCAAACAAACTTGGTAAGTTGAAAGAAAAATGGGCAATGTAAGCAGACATTTTTGAAGCACTAAAGTTGACGCTTCCATTTTGCAAGTAGATATTCTAGCAGCAATTCAGTATGCCGTGACTTGTCAGGCTTCCAATGAAGTTGGTGCTTCTGGCATTCTGGGAGCAACCACTCTGTAAAAATGTTTGGTCATTCACCAAGCAGCAGCAGAACACATTGTCCAGCATAGTCTTAAATCCAGTCACTTCTCCGATCCGTTTAATGTTTGTGCATGGACACAAGTAGCAAATGATATTGCTTCTAGATTGACATCCTGAATTGATGGTCTTTTGCTGCGGTTACAATCTTCACACGTTCAGTAATTGACATAATAAATTAATAATCATAGTCTCAAACTGACAAAGACGTCCATTTTTACAATCTCACTCCTAATCTGAAACTCTGGACATCGGCTTCTGAAGCTAGTGTCACCCACATCCACAAGGCAGTGTGCTGCCTGTGGTCGCCCTTCCTCTTGCGCCCATGGTGTGGGTTTGCCAGCAGCTGTCTCCCAGAAGATGCAGAAGCTGCCGTCGTTAGAGGAGTTTGATAGACCGGATGTGCTCTCTGAACTCCACCAACTCTCGGAAAGCGAAAAAGAGAGTGTTGACGCAAAATCCTAGTGGTGGTGGACCCTGCATCAGCACATGAGGACCTAGGAGATCTGCTTAACTCGAGTGCAGAATCCAAATCGGCGCGCGTGGTGTGCGCGGGTGTGCCGGTCAGTTTGACCATTCAACTGATAAGGAGATGATGGTCGTTGTGAAGTCCGAGGCAACCGGTCGATCAAGCCGATATAATCGTGGCACAGTAGCGATAATGGTGCAACAAAATAAATCATGACAAATATATTAGCTGTGAAGCCGATTCCAATACCTTGATGAATGTGTGTGATTCATCGGCCATCCAGCCGATTTAATATAATTTACAGTAACCATTAGCCAGACGGCCGATAGGAAACAGGATGCTGTTGAGTTGTTGCCCCACCATAGCTAGAGCCACAAGCCGATGAGATCTAAACTAACGTCACCGCTAATATTTCTAGGTGAAACCACAGCGATGCGCCCGGTAGTTGTAGTCTAGAAATATTTAGCAGGACGTTAATTTGAACCCCGCTAGCCGATGAATCCAATCACAACGGAACTTACCAACAACACTCGAAGGATGGCCAAGATCAAGATGCAACAGGCTATTAAAAATAGATCTATCGTCTGTTCCGACAGAATTAATAACAATTAATATATCGTAAACGGCAAGACGATAGAACAGATAAATATCAGCCGATGCAAGCTTAATCAAGGTGGGATAACTGGTGAATACTGTAGATCGAGAAAGAAGCGATGCGCCGTAAGTCAAAGATCCAAGATACTTGATAACTGGTAGATGAAACTAGACGAAACCACAAGGATGCGCCCGGTGGTTAAAGCCTAGAACACCTGGTGACGGAACTTGCAGCCTCGCCAGAGATCGAGGTCGATGCAGCCCAGCTTGCTAGAAGGAACTCGTCGAGAAACTACATTACTCCTACTCCTAGGGCAATGACGTGGAGCCGAAAGGTAAAGGTAAATATGTTTGTTTATTGATCGTGTGATGATTCTTTACAATGGCCACATCCCTTTATATTTATAGGGCGGACCTTATATAATTGGCATCTAACCACGCACGAGGCAAGTCACGTACACAATCTTTTCTAATAAAAAAACTATCTCTAACTAACCCAACTCTATCTCTAAAATATTTTATTCTAGGAAACAACCTCCCGTACATGCAAAGATCGGCCGCATGCATAATTATTCTGGTAGCCTCCCACATATGGCATGCAAAGTGCACCAGAATCCATGTTGTATATTCTAATCATTTTTATCCATATGTGCTGGCCTTTCCTTTATATCAGCCTTGCCTCTCCTTGCCAATCAATCCAATGAAGCCGATTTGGACTCCATGCCCATGTGCATGCATGCTAGCTTCTTATTATTGTACGTGACTCCAATTATCTCGTACTCTGAATTTATAGGATTGGTCAAAATTCGGTGTCAACAGAGAGAATGGCGGAAGTTAAAAATGGTATGGAGAAAATCTGATACATGGATGAAATCAAAGCAAAATAATGATCTAGAGACAGGGATATTAAGGAAGGCGATAGGAACACCTCCTACTTCCAAGCGCTTGCCAATCAAAGAAATAGGATAAAGGTCCTGATGGTATGGTTACTGAAAATAAAGATATGTTGGAAATAGCTGTTAATTTCTACAAAAATTTGATTGGTTTTGAAGAAAAACTACATTTACATCTAGATAATGATTTCTGGAATGGGGCTAAGAAAGTAAACAGCGAGGAGAATGATCTCCTGGAGGCCCTATTTACAGAAGAAGAGATTAAGGAAGCCGGTTTTAGCTCCTATGCCGATGGGGCACCAGAGCCTGACGGCTTCCCCTTCTTCTTCTATCAGAAGTTTTGGGACCTCATCAAAGTGGACTTGATGAATGTAGTGAAGGCCTTTGAGCAAGATGAAGTGGACCCCTTCTTCTGCCAAAGGAAGCTGAGGCTACGGAAATGAGAAAGTTCAGACCCATAGCATAGCTCTTATTAACTGTAGTTTTAAAATCTTTAGCAAAGCCCTAAATAACAGACTGATCAAAGTTAGCGGGAGACTTATCTCCCCTAACTAGACAGCCTTCGTCAAAGGTAGGTATATTTTAGAAAGTGTGGTAGCAGCCCATGCAATTAATTATGAGGTACCTAAACAGGGGGGGGGGGGGGGGGGGGGGGTTGGTGGTTGTGGTTATTTTGGAGCCTATGATAAGGTGAATTGGAGCTTCCTTGAGGAAGTCCTTAAATCCAGATGTTTTTCATGGAAATGGACCAACTGGATAAGTAGAATGACCGAAGGTAGTTCTGTCTATGTGAGATTAAACGAAGAGAACAACAAGTATTAAACAAGTATTTTATTATAGGCAAAGGGTGTAGACATGGAGATCCCTTGTTCCCTTTGCTTTTTAACCTGGTGATAGATATCTTCACTAGGATGCTGGTCAAAGCGGCTAGGCAGGGGCTGATTGAAGGCCTCCTCCCAGAAGAAGTATGGGAAGGAGGGACCATTAGCATCCGGTATGCTGATGATACATTACTTTTCCTGAAAAATAACAACTCTGGTATGGAAATCAACTATGATAAAAGTGATCTTATGACATTAGGCTTGTCCGAAGAAGAAAATAATGCTTATGCTAAACTTTTCTGCTGTAACGTTGGAAACTTCCCTATTAAATACCTTGGTGTTCCTTTGCACCACTCAAAGTTGAAAAGGGAAGATATCCAACCTATAGTTGACAAATTGATTGAAAGAATAGCGGGCTGGAAAGGCAAGTGCTGGGAAGCTTAGGCTTCTCAAATCCTGCCTAGCAAGCATTCCCACTTATCTTCTTTCTGTAATTAAGTTTCCTAAGTGTGCCATTGAGAATATTAATTCCCAAATGGCTAATTTTTTTTGTCATGATAATGAAGGGAAACACAAATATCATCTATCCAATTGGCAAAGTTTAGCTTAGAAGAAAGAGTATGGGGGGCTAGGAATTCCTGATTTGGGGGATCTGAATATGTACCTTCTTGCCTCCTGGATTAATAGATATTAGTTAGGCCATCATGAGATTTGGAGAAGGATAGTTGATTCCAAATATAGAATTCAAAACCCAAATATTTTCTGCTGTCCTGAGATTTTCTGCATCCCCTTTTTGGAAAGGGGTTCTTTGGGCCTGTAAACAACCCGTATGGGGACCAAATGGAAAATTGGGAATGGGACCTCAGGGAGGTTCTGGGAGGACTGCTGATTTGGCAACTTTTGGGAAACAAATCTCAAGAAGACTCGAACATAGCAATGTTAAGGAAGCACTCGCGGTTCAATTCTGAAAAATGAGCATCCTTTTAGATTGGGTAGGGCTCCCCTTTTATAGTGACCCAGAGGACACTTTACATTCCATGATTACCCTAAACTCCAAGGAGACCTGGAACCTGAAGTAGAGCTACTCTAGCCTAACTCCACTAACTTGGAAACTAAGAGGGAGAGAGTGAATCACTAGTTGTGTGTGTCTCTAAATGGAGCCCCTCCCCTCATATATATAGGCACCAAGAGGCAGCATCTCCGAAGGAATCTTTAGGGAATCTCCTACCACCGCCTTTAGGACATCACCACAGGCCGCCACGTGGAAGGTGGAGATGAAAGGGCACAAGGGCAGTTCGGCCGACCCCCATGTGGTGCCTTTCTCCACCGCCTTCGTGTGGGAGACTGACATGTGGGCCCCTATGACGGTTGTGTGCGTTATCTGGTGGATTGAGGCAGTTTTGGTAGCTTGTGGGCCCTTCAATCCATGGGATGAAAGGGCACAAGGGAGGTTTGGCCAAACCAAGGGTTTGGCAGACCCCCATGTGGCGCCTTTCTCCACCGCCTTCGTGTGGGAGACTGACATGTGGGCCCCTATGATGGTTGTGTGCGTTATCCTGTAGATCGTGGCAGTTTTGGTAGCTTGTGGGCCCTTCAATCCATGGGATGCACACATGGCAGACTCCTATTGTCGGAAGTGTGCTTCTTGGATCCATGGAGGGTGGTTTTCCTTTATTTTGTGCTTATTCACCTGCAACCAAATATTCTCCAAGGACAAGTAGAACTACATTATTCGAAACCAAATATGCGTGTAAGAAATGCCAATCCTCCTTTATTCTTGAGTATATTGACGGTCATTTTTGGTACTTAACGACCGTCAACAACTCCCCCAAGCTAGCCTTTTGCTCATCCTGAGCAAATGCTAAGACTTAGGTTGGTTGATTAGGATTTGCTACAATGCTATATTCCTATCTTATGCCAAGTCTACAACAAAATACTCTACCAAGAATTGAGTAAATTGATATTGATCTTACCTCTTACCTTACTTCTTTGGGGCATGTAGCATCACCTTGCCTTGGGCGGTTGAAAGATAGAACGGTTTCATAGAGTACCATTCACTCATCCTTTGATCAGCTGTCAATCTGGAGGTTTTGTAGGTTTTTCAAAAGAAATCAAAGTTCCTCAAATGATACTCTCGGATCTCTCAATGTGTATGATTCCTCACCAAGGCATAAGGTTGCCTTTCTTTCACAACCTACTCCTAATAGGCTTGTATGTAGAGCTGTAGGTAGGGAAGAATGAAGGCATATCTGTTTCTCATTTATTGCTAAGTCAAAGACCGGATCCTTTGGAGAAGCAAGCCATACAACATGATCAAGATGTGCATGTGCGTGGAGGGTGAATATGGTGGATGGTATATGGACTCCTTTTGTATGATCCTTCTCTCTCCTTGCTTTCTTTCTTTTGAGTTATGGGCTATCTTTTTCTTTTTCTTTTCTTTTTTTTCATCATGCTTTCATGAGCATATCCTTTATTTCTTTTTGCATAGCCCAAGTCTCTTTTGGAAGGATATATTTGGAGAGAGAGGTCATAGAACAACATGGAGCTTTATTTTGTGGATGGATGAAATGATGATTGCTAACTTTCGGTGTAGAAGTTTAGCATATGGTGGTGGCGTGGACATGATCTTGATCATGGGAGTATGACAAGTTTCTTGCTAAGGGTCACGACAATTTGACAAAGCTCAATGAGAAAACAAGTAGCATATGTGAAAGCTATGTGATAGGATCGACATATGGCCTTGGATAGGAATTTCTCATCATTGAGGAACTTATCAATTTTGCATTTTTCAAAAGTAAAACTCCGAATATCAAGCGTCACGTAGAACGAGGTCATAGCAACTCTATTCTACCATAACATATCTCACAACTATCTAGACATTGATCATGCTTTTTGATACCCACAAGTTTCAAGTAAAGGTTGATCATGCAAGCTAACAAACTAAAAAACTTAGGTAGGATACTAAGTTGTAACAAGACATATGAGAGGAAATAAATAGCGAAACGATTCATCATTTGAACCATGGAGAACTAAACATTCTTACCGCGCATAGGAAAGCAGTAAATATTTTTGGTCTTTTTATCTTTCAGATTTTTATTTATTTTTCTCATGCATATTCTGAAAATGATAAAGATACAAGTTACCTCTCTTGTGGGGGTTCTCCCCCAAGCTAACTTCAGGCTCACTGCAGCTGGTTGGGGTTGTACCCCATCCAATGGTAGTAGGCCTGTAACTCCTCTTGCTGTTACTGCTGAAACTGCTGCATGGTGTGGATCCTCTCGCCCATCTATCGCTGCCAATCCTAAGTAGACTGGATGTGTTGGTTCAGCGACTCCTCCATGTCACCAGTATGCACGGTGAGCTCACTCAGTTACTGAGCAAGACCAGCATGGTCTCTAGCTGAGAACGAGCGCCAAGCGGCGGACATGGAAGGAACACCACCGGAGCTAGAACTAGTGGACAGCCCCAATGGATCAGCTGGGCCCACTCATCACTGCCCACACTCTGCCATGCCGAGCTACTCGCCCCGTGCTGGTAGGAAGGCTGGTCCTAACCAAGAGTATATCCGGGTGTAACCCTAGGCATGTACCCAGTCGAAGCCCATCCTACCGGCACTGTAGGTACGAGAGGCTGAGGCTGTGGCTGTGGTGGTGGCGGCTGCTGCATGGCTGTCCTCCTTGACATGCTCCTGGTTATCCTGCCACCAGAAACACTGCTCCTACGAGCTTCCTCTTGTGGTATCAGTGACTGGCAATTATACAAACGAAACTCCGAGTTAGGTAACGTAATTTCATTTGTATAGCTGGGAAAAAAGAAAACTAAAGAATCATCTGGGCCCTTCTTGAGTGTATGACGATAAACCAAGTATGCCTTGCCTAGGAGAAACCGAGGCATCTCAATGAAAGGAACAACATCCCCATCTAGAACCCCGATCCTCGAAGCGACGTGAGTAATCAAAGAAGTACTCTCAATGGGACCTGTCATTTTAAAATTTCCAAGCCATTGCCTAACCATTGCCTTGACGGGGGAGATTTTGATCTTCTTGACCATGGCATATAGAATCATTAACTCATCATTGCGCACGGGCCTAACATCCTCTATGGGGAAGAGAGTGAAGGCAAGCCACTTGTGCGTCAAGTGAAGGGTCGGATTCTGTATCTCATTGCATTGGGGTGCACGTTTGCCATGGACAATCTGACAATGATTGTACCCTAAAAACCATCTCGAGAAAAACTGCGGCAAGCCTTGTTGAGAGAAATAGCACAACGAGGACTAAAACCAAGCTGACGGCTATTATCCTTCCATGTAAGATGGTATTCCATCCGAAAGAGTTGGAATGTAACACCATCCGTCACCTCTCGAAGAGTGCAAAGAAACTGGATGGTGAAGGGCCAAGAACCAAGCTCCTCAACCGTTGGAAACTCACCCCACCCAATATCAAACCAAACAGAAGCAAAGTCGATGTCTATACCTATTTTCTCCAAAAGTTCTGGGTCATAGGCCTTGGTGTGACCGAAGGCTCGGTCCTTGAGGAGGGCGTAGGCTTGCTTCTCTCGATTGCTCTGCAAGTCGAGGTAGGAGGCATCACTTGCGTCCAGCTCCATAGCCTCGTTTGCGGTTCGGCTTGCTCTTCTTCATAGTCCATTGACGTCGGGCTCGATGTTGGTTCGGAGGAGTGAGGAGAGCTTGCGCTAGCTCAAGAACAAGACGAGCTTGAACCCGTCATCCTCCTGAACACGCCGGTGACCCGCCTCATGCTTGCCACCAAGATAAAGTAAACACAATAGCAACTCGTAACGGGTTAGTGAAATCAAATGAAACTCTTACCCAAACGTTTCTCCTCCAATGCTTAGCCAATCTTGCAGCAAAGAATCAAGAGAGAGAGACTTCTTTCAACCAACTATGAGCTAAAACTCCAAGAGAACTCAAGAGCAAAGAGTAGAGAGGGGGAGTGTGGATGAAGTGTGATGAATGGGTAAAGACACCCTGATGAGGATATCCCAGCCAGACATAATCTAGATGCCTTGGTTACACCGGATGCATCGCCGGTTGTGCCAAGTCCACCTCTAGTTATGCATAAAGAATCAAGTACAAAACCGGTTATGCAAGAACAAGCATTGGATAACAAGAACATGTGTATGAAGGAACGGTTACACGCAACCATACTAAGAAACTCCAACAAGAGGTGCATGCTTTCCTCTCTGAGTTACATTTCAATATTCATGAGAATCATATACTACCTAAGTCTTGTACTCTACTTCTACTCAGGTTTACACAAGAGGCTTCTCCGTTGGGTAACAGGGAAGATGCCGAGGGTTACATGGAGGACACCAAGACTACTGGCCAAGCTGACAAGGCTTACATGCACAAGACTCAGGGTTACATGATAGATGCCTCAACTTCATGTCCAAGTATGTACCATCTCGGAAAGATATGGGGGCCAAGTCATACATGGTTGGAAGATCCATCAAGTCTAGTTTCCAGCGCAACAAACGGAGCATCATTTGGACTTTCGAGCTAGGAGTTATGGGTATTTTACTGAAGATTGCGCAAAAGCTGAGAAGACGCGCGTGAACCGAAGAAGACTCCATGAATGCTTCCACCAGTTGGCCTTTCACCTTCCAATGTGGTCGTTTCAGTCATACTTATCCTACACCATCTAGGAGGGTTGTTCCTAGTATATATACCCCGTATGTACTACTTTAAACTCAATCTTGATCATTATGAACTAATAACCTCTATGGTTTCGCAGCCGAGCTGCTGAGTGCCTTGCACACTCCTATTTTTCGTTGTTCTTTGAGGACTTGTGAAGAGATATCTCTGAGGTCCCCTAGTTCGTGCTCTACGGCTTCCAGTTAGGCTACACCGTATTGTGTGGATTAGTCCCGAATTGTGGTTATGCGGTTGTTCGGTGATCGAGTTGAAGTCTTTAACGTTTCGGTGCCTCTCACCCCGTTGCTTGGTCGCATCCAACCTTGGCTGGTATAAAGCTACCCTGGATCATGGTTCTGTGGTCATTTGGAGATTGAGTCGAAGCTTACTTCGGTTCCTCTCTCCCTATCACTTGGTCATGTCCAACCTTTGTCAGGTATAAAGGTACTTACCCACTGCTTACAACAAGTTATCCTTGTTACGAAACATACTACCATGAAGATCGGGCCATCCTAAGGACCTTTCTTGTAACGGTCCCTATCATGTGGTCATCAGAGCTATCGTTGTCATGGTAGGTTTTGTTATCACCCACATATCTACCCTTTACTTTACCATCTGTTACTTTTTGTTCATGTCCTATAGTTCACTAAAAAGCCATAAAAAAATCCCATAGCCTTTTCGTGGTACTGTTTCTTTTTGTGTTGCGTTCATCTTGTTGCTAGTCGCCATCTTTATTCTTCCATCATGCTTTAATTTTTTTTCCCCGCACCCCTCATATGTTATCTTGTGTTTGTTGTTAGTGAAAAAAATTAGAAAAAAAAGTGTGAAAGAAAGAGCCAAAAAGAGAAGAAGAAAAGGAGAAGAAAAAAAAAGAGAAGTTGAAAGGGTTTGTATTGCGGATTGTGTTACCAAAAGCTTCATATCTGTAACTCAAGTTGGTGGTGATTCTGGACAGCAACGTTTACATTTTGTTGAACGGGTTACGCACTTGGTTACAATACCATAGCCTCCCTTGAACAGCCACCTATAGCTCCATAAAAAGCCATAAATTGGACCTCTCGTTTTGTAAACCTTTCGACCGCTTAATCACAGCCGGGTTACACCACATTAGCACACTTGCGGTCCTTAAGAACGGGTAAGAACTTGGGTAAGCAAGAGGTGAGGTTGTGTGATTCCACAAATTTTTCCTATTCCACTTTCTCTTGCATTGTTCTAACATGGCAGGACCTTGTTTAAATGTTTGTGGGGGAAATCATGGGAAAGGACCCCCTGTTCCACGAGACGAGATACAACAACTACAAAATTCGGTGTTGCAGGCCATGGAAAGGATGTTCAATGAACGTCTTCCCATCTCTAATGGTGGGGTTCAACCTCGACATGTTCCTGCTGCTCCTCAAGTCGAGGAAGTGCGAAAAACTCCATCAATGGTGCCTCTGCACATTCTCTGCAGCAAAGAGGAAGTGCTCATGGGCGTGGCCTTGTCCCCCATGTGCACTTCAATGCTCAACACACACGAGGTGATCTCAGCCACCCTCATGGTCATTGTGATAGAAGAAATTCAGATTGCATCTCAAGGGTTGATTTGAGTATACCCAAATTTGTTGGGAGAGAAGACCCCAAAGCTTATCTTGCTTGGGAAGAAAAGTGTGACTATATTTTTGGTGTACATCGTGTCTTGGATGCATAGCAAGTACAGTTAGCTGCAATGAAATTCTATGGTTACGCTCTGACATGGTGGAACGATGTGCAAGAAAATCAGCTTGTGTTGGGGAGGGATCACATCAACACATGGGCTGAAATGAAACAAGTTATGCAAAGGAGATTTGTTCCATCAAATTATCATCATAAGCAGCAACAAAGATCTCAAGAAATTGATGATTATTCCATCCGGAACTCATCTAAGGCAGCATCAAGGTATTCTGTACAATAGAGTACATTTCAACATCTTGGTGCAAGACAATGTGTTTTTTTGAAGGAGAGGAAGAGTTCTAGGCAGCGAGAGAAGGTACAAGATGCAAAGGTGCAGAAGAAAAATGGCAAGAAGGATGATCATGGAGTTCACAAATCAAGAAATCATTCATCTAAATCTGCACATATGCAACATATCCCACATGTGGAGATTGCGGTTGATAGCTATGATGGCATTGCTGTTCCATTCTTCATGGAAGATGATTTATTCCAAAACCCATGTGAGAAAGAGAGGCACCAAGCCAAATTAAGTGTGAGAGTTCAAAATGAGAAGCTAAGAGATCCCACCATATGTGAGGAGGGCCACAAAATTCTGTGTGAGAGAGAAACACAAAAATTGAGTGATAAAGAAGATAGGCCATGTGAGGAAATATCTATTTCTAACATGACAATCTCTTCTAGTTTGTCTTTTGATGTGATGCAGGTTCATGAAGAAAATGATGTGGTAAATTATGACCAATCCGCAATATTCGACGAGGAAGATGAGGAGATGGCCACGGATAATGCTACGACGCATATGTCACAATGCTCACACAAGATGGAGATGACTACATGTTCCTCGAACCATCTGTTGTTTCCTCTACACCAATTGAGGTCAATGATAACAGTAAAAGATCAAAGATTCAACCATTGTTACATGTACAATCACCACAACTGAAAGGTACTCAAAATAATTCAGATCTAAATTTGCAAGACAAAGGCATGAGTACATTTGATGCCATATCTGCTGCAATTTTAATAGAGCATTCAAAAAATCTTTGTGCTGAATTAGCTACTGAATTAAATAAGCCACATGTTCATACATGAGCTGAATTTGATCTTGATGATAACCTTTGTACTTTAGCTAACCCATGCAATAGTTTATATGCCAATAAATTTCACCATGTTCAATTGATTGCTGGTGCTGAATCCTTTGCAAGAATATCTCCTACCAACTGCTTGTTTTATACTATGCTTGATACGCCTATTAATGTCAACAAAATGCTTGAGAATATTTCTGTGATAACATCTTCAAGATCTTTGAATACTGCTCATAGCTTCAAGTTTACTTTTATTTTTTTTGGAGAACATGTTGTAAATAGTTTTTATGTTCATGGCATTTGCATAAAGAATGACAAGCATGCTGATTTGAAGTCAAAATGTTGTGTGTTACTTCTTGTGATGTGCATTTTTTTTATGATGAGACGAATCAATTGTTTAGTCCTTTTTATTTAGAACCTTCAATGTCATTTCCCTGTTCATATATTCCATCGAAAGAAAGAAATCATGTGCAAATAAGTGCAATCTGTGCACTCAAAAAATATTTACCCACATCCATGAGCATTGAAATTGGAGCGTACACCTCTAAACTTGTGAATAAATTGTGCAACAATAATTCTTGGAATGCCATGAATGATCAGCATCTATATTTTGATAATGTTGATATTGGCAAAATGAAATCTGAGAACTTAATTCTATTATGTAACTTGAAAGAAATTTTTGTTCTCCCATCACATAAACTATTTGCAGGTACCCAAAAGTCAATGATGCTTTTTCATCATGGTAAGATGAAAGTTGTTAATACAATGTTTCAAGCTAACAATCTTTTCCAGTATAACCCAAAGTCAAGGTCGACTTTTTTTCAAGGAAGGGAGGAGGATGCGAACATCATGATGATTGTGAAATATGGACTAACTCCATGATGTTTTTCCTTTTTTGAGAATGGTGTTTTGCAAAACATAGAGAATGACAAAACGGATGACATATTCATATACCATGCATATACTTTTGCCCTTTTGTACAGTCTTTATTCAGGTTATGAAAAGCTTGGGATAGCTTCTCCTCAAGAGGGGGAGAATGATGAGGACTACATATGGACATTAGAAGCCTTCTGTTGACACCAGATTTTGACACGTATGAAATCGGCGCCAAAAAGGGGAAGGATTGGCTGATACGGCAAGCTGAAAGGTCATGATGGGGAATCGGCCGATTGGTGCTACAGTTGGAGATCGGCCGATTGGCTCTGCAGTATTTTGGCGGATGGAATTGGTAGAGATCGGCCGATTGGAAGGTTGGAGCAGTTGGGCTAATATGGGCTTAAAGTGGATCAGAAAGAGAAGACGAAAGGAGATTGGCCCGTGAGAGTGCAATGACCGAATCCGATACGAGTTATGCTTGTAAATATTCGTTTTCGTTTAAAATTAGAGATAGATCCTAGTCGGTTAAGAAGTTGGTTGTAATAGGCTATAAATAGCCACCTTTAGAGATTTGTAAACAACACATCAAATCAATACAACAATCTACTATTTCTTCGTACTTTACTTTCAAGTCGGCAACTTCGCCAATACTTTTCTTCTTTCACAAGTTCGTACGGGTTGGCAGGGCTGCATCGACACGATCTCCGGCCGATTCTGTAAGTTTCGTTGATCGAGTAATATCTAAGCTTTAACTTTGGGCGCATCACTATCGTTTTGTTTAGATTTATTCACCAGTGATCGATATTTACTAGAATTCTAGGTTTTACCTGTTGTTCTAGTTTTATCACTAGTTATCCAGCTTGAGATTAGAACTTTCGGCCCATTTATCGTTATTTTCATCTATTACTTTTGCGTAGCCGATTAGATCTATTTCAAGTGTTGCTCCTATAGCGTTATTTAGTTTACTCCAGTAGTTTTCTTCATAACCGCTGCCTAGTTGTCGGCTGTACCATAGCCGATTACCTTGTTATAGCAAATCGGCCGATTTGCTGATACGCTTCCTCGAGATCGGAACCTTAGCCGATCGCAACCCCTGGAATTTGACACGTTTTTTTCCTTGCCAATCAACAAGTCAGATTGGCTGTCACGCCGTGCGAACCGCACCAGGGCGATCACCCGAACAGGAGCTAAGCAGATTCTCCCGGGTCGTGTGTCCGACGCTGAGAGTCAATCGGCTGACTTTTAGCGCCAACACACTTTTGGCACGCCCAGTGGGACCACTTCAAACTCCACTATGTTGAAAGCTGCCGAAATCTCTGAAGACAACGTCATCGAGGTGACGGAAGCAGACCTCAAGGACGACCAGAAGGAAGAGCTGGAAAGGCAGATAGCACAATACCGGAAGACATGCCTGCAATCTTTCAGTCGTACCAGGAGCGGGGAGACTGTCAAGAAAGCTCCTTTTCCAACTCCCCGCCTGATCACAATCGCCGAGGACTCAGGCAAGATGTCCGAGATGGTTCAGTAGTCTGTCTACCAGGCTTTTATCGATCAATCCCCAGTGATAACCAACACAGTATACAATGCCATCATCAGCTCCCGGTCAGGAGTTTTCCAAGCACATCCCACTTGGCTCCTCAGCCGATCCAAGCTCAGCATGGAGGACCCGACGCTTCTTTGCCGCCAGTGCACCCAGGATACAACGGCGCACCGTACCTCCAGTCACAAGCGCCACCGCAATCCGTTCAGATTTCCTCCGCACAATCATCACCATTAAATTCAGTGCCTTGGGGGGCACCATCGACGACGGCCGTCCAAGTTCAATCGGCCGGTTATGGGGGCTCTTCGATCCAGGCACCATTCCAATCGGCTGTTCGGCCGACGATCCCGCAGTACCAACTGGCCACGTCTGAAGTTGGCAGGGGGGCAGATACTGCTGAGGCGCTCCGGGGTGCTGCGCCGATTATACTATATGATGAAGTGGCCGGTTCGCTGAGACACCAGACGCCGACCACGCAGCCGGCCACGTCACCGCAAAACCCGCCGTATGCTTTCGTCCATCACCCAGTCATCCCGCCACCGATCTACCAACATGTGCCGGCTCCCTAGCCAGTAGTTCACCAACAGCAAGTAGACTGGACGACAAGGATAGAAGAGGTGATCCAAGATCAATTCAGTTTGAAGCCGAAGGTACAAACCTACACGTACAGAACACCGTACCCGCCTGCCTACGACCTACTGCCGTTTCCCCATCGGTACAAAGTTCCCGACTTCACCAAGTTTTCGGGGCTTGATGACACCTCAACTGTGGAGCACATGAACAGATTCATCATCCAATATGGAAAGGCGGCTACATAGGATGCCCTGCGGGTGCGTCTTTTCTCATCATCTCTGTCCGGATCAGCCTTCCAGTGGTTCACTACGCTACCACCCAACTCCATAGTTACTTGGGCCGACTTAGAGAAGCAGTTCCACAAGTACTTCTACGCGGGAGTGCATGAGATGAAGCTCTCAGATGTGACCAGCCTCAGGCAAAGAAGCGACGAGCCAGTGTCCACATATGTGCAGAGGTTCAGGGAGGTTAGAAACAATACTACACCCTAGTCTTGACCGATGCACAGCTGGCCGATATAGCCTTCCAAGGTCTCCTGCTGAACATAAAAGAGAAGTATGCTTCCCAGGAGTTTGAAAGCCTGAGTCAGATCGTGCACCGATTGTCTGGTCAAGAGGTACGCCCCTTTGATCAACGGAGGAATTTTCAGAAGAAGGTGGCATACTTAGAAGGATTTGAATCCGAAGAGGAGGCGGAAATCGGCCTATCATAGTGGGTTAAGGGGAAAAAGCCGATATCATGTCCTTTCGGGAAAAAGGAACCAGAGGCATTTGGTTTCGACACGTCAAAGGCTGACAAAATTTTCGACCTACTCCTCCAAGAAGGACATATCAAGCTCTCACCCTACCATACGATTCCATCGGCCGAGCAGCTGAAAAAGATGAAGTATTGCAAATGGCATAATGCCACGTCCCATGACACAAATGAGTGCAAGATCTTCCGTCAGCAGATACAATCGGCCATTGAGCAAGGCAGGCTCAAATTCGAGATCCCGACAAAGCCAGCAAAGTCGATGAAGATTGATCAGCATCCTTTCCCCACCAACATGGTTGAAACAGGAAGGAACGCACTTCAAACCAAAGTACTGACATCGGAATCGGCTAAAAAGAGCGGCGCCGTGGACCCCAGGAATCAGGCTGCACCCGAGGATGTCAAAGGGAAGAGATCGATTGATGATGAAGGTGAAGGATCGGAAAGACCACGTAGACCCATCACTTCCCAATTTGTTCTCAATAAATACCAGCGGCAACAAGAAAGCTCAAGATTTCGCGAAGAGATGATGCGACGACACGAAGATCATTGGCGATGCCCGTTCTTCATCCATTGCTGGGAAAATAACCTTAGGTTGCCATCGGCCGATAATTGCCCAGAATGCAGCGAACCTTATCACAATAATTGCTCGTTCAGAAGGTCTCGTTCCAGAGACAGAGGATCAGAACCAATCAGCAGAAACTGGCGCGAACAAGAGGATCAGCGCCTTTCAGTGCGTGATCGGCTCGGGGGCAGGAGTGACCGATTTGATCGGCCAAGGGACAGGCGCGAGCGATACGATAGGCCGAGGGGTAGGACCGACCAGTGCGACCGACCAGGGGACAGAGTCAGCGCACACGATCGGCTAGAAGAGATGGTCGATGCTCAGGTATCAGATGAAAATCCCTTGGGACGGGAGCCAGAATGGGAGCGCGCCAAACCGCCGGCCAAACCAGTGAACCCCAGGTGGTGATCTGATGGATTGACCAAATCCCAAAAAAGAAGGATCCAGCATCTGCGCCAATGGGAGCAGCAGGAGGAAGAGCAGCGACAGATAATGGATAAGAAGAACGACAGGTCTCGAGTTTGGCGCCCCAAAAGAAACGACAAGGAAGGTGACGACAACCAGGAATCGGCAGCTGATGTCAGCATAGTTTTCATCGTGCCGATGGAGTTCATGGCTCCCGCCGACCGGTATGACACGTCAGAGATGGAGGAACAGATGGCGCAATTGGCCTTGGAGCCAATGATGGCCACTTTTGGGAAACCCGAAGATGAAAAACGGCAGCACCTCAAGGCGATGTTCCTCAAAGGACATGTCAACGGCCGACCTGTCACCAGACTACTAGTAGATGGAGGCACTGCAGTCAACATCATGCCGTACGCCATGTTCCGAAAATTGGGTAAAAGCGATGAAGATCTGACCAAGATGGACATGATGCTCAAGGACTTCGAAGGCAACGTGTCTCCCGCCCGCGGCGCACTCTGTGTCGACCTCACCATCGGCAGTAAGACCCTTCCCACAACTTTATTTATTATTAATGGCAAAGGGTCCTACAATATGTTACTCGGTCGCGATTGGATACACGCAAATTGTTGCGTCCCGTCTACAATGCATCAATGCCTCATACAATGGGTCCGTGACAACATCGAAATAGTCACCGCCGATTCCGCCTACAGCGTTGCTGCGGCCGACGCGCAACAATGGAGCTGCGAACACGTCAAGTGTATATCCGGGAGGACTTGGGACACCGACTTCCTGAAAGTGTCCGATTTTGGCATACAGCCGATCCGAGCAGTCGACTCTGAAGATTCAGATTAAATGGATCAATTCGTCCGAGAAGACGGGAAGCTGGGGCACGGGTTCACGTCGGTCGATTCATTAGAAATGATAGATTTAGGTGATGGCACCAAGCCAAGGCCGATGTACATTGGTGCTAACTTGGATCCAGAATATAAATGTAAATTGAAAAATTTATTGAAAGAATTTAAAGATTGTTTTGCTTGGGAATATCATGAGATGCCTAGTCTAGACTGGTCCATTGTTGAACACCGGTTGCCCATAAAGCTGGGATATTGGCCGTATCAACAACCTGCACGACGGTGCAATCCTAAACTTCTACTTCATATAAAAGCCGAGATTACAAGACTGATTGAAGCAAAATTTATTCGGCAGCGCCGTTATGCCGAGTGGATCTCCAATACTGTACCTGTATACAAGAAGAACGGAAAGCTGCGCGTGTGCATTGACTTCAGGAACCTTAATCAGGCTACGCCGATGGACGGGTATCCGATGCCGATAGCCGATGTGTTAATAGATGCCGCCGCGGGTCATAAAGTCATTAGTTTCATGGATGGAAGCGCCGGGTACAATCAAATATTAATGGATGAAGAAGACATTTCGAAGACGACTTTCAGATGCCCGGTCCACCTTGGTTTGTTCGAGTGGGTAGTAATGACCTTTGGGTTGAAGAACGCTGGCGCTAAATATCATCGGGCCATGAATTATATATTTCACAAGCTTATCGGCGTGCTGGTGGAGATTTACATCGACAATGTCATGGTCAAGTCAAAAGGACACCAGGAACATCTGGTCGATTTGCGGGAAGTGTTGGAATGCACGAGGAAGCATGGGTTGAAAATGAACTCGAACAAGTGTGCTTTCGGCGTATCCGCCAGGCAGTTTTTGGGATTTATGGTTCATGAGCGTGGGATAGAGGTCAACCAGAAAATCATAGTGGCTATCAATAAAGTCGTCGCCCCACAGAATAAAACTGAGTTGCAGTCCTTAATCGGCAAAGTCAATTTCATCAGAAGATTCATATCCAACCTGTCCGGGCGCATTCAAGCTTTCACACCATTACTAAAGTTGAAACCCGACCAAGAGTTCGTATGGGGAGAAGAACAACGCAAGGCACTGGAAGACATCAAGCAATACCTGGTCTCACCACCCGTATTGGTCCCACCACAGGCTGATAAGCCATTCAAGCTATACTTATCGGCTGATGAACGAGCTATCGGATCGGCGCTGGTACAGGAGTTCGAAGGAAAGGAACGGGTGATATATTATGTTAGCAGAAGACTTCTGGACGCCAAGACAAGATATTCCTCGATAGAGTGACTGTGCGTGTGTCTTTACTTCTCATGCACCAAGCTCTGACACTACCTGTTATTGGCAGAATGCGTAGTCGTATGCAAAGATGACGTAGTAAAATACATGCTGGCGTTGCCGATTTTGAAAGGGCGGATTGGAAAATGGATCTTGGCTTTGTCAGAGTTTGATCTAAGGTATGAATCAGCAAAAGTCGTCAAAGGTCAAGTCATGGCCGATTTCATCGCCCAGCACTGCGGACCAGAAGTCGCTGTCGTGGCGCCGGTTCCGTGGACTCTATATTTTGATGGTTCATCATGTGGGGCTGGGTCAGGAATTGGCATCGTTCTCATATCTCCTCGGGGGGCAAGTTATGATTTCTCTCTGCCGATAGAAGCATCAGCTACTAATAACCAGGCGGAATACCGGTCTGTCCTAAAAGGGATAAAATTATTAAAAGAGATCAAGGCCGACGCTGTGGAAATTTTTGGGGATTCCATGCTCATCGTGGACCAATTTACAGGAAGGTCCGAGTGCAAAGATGATGTTTTGAGAATTTATTATGAAGATTGCCTCCAACTTTTGAAGGAATTCAAGTCCGCGGTTATTGAGCATATTCCCAGAAACTATAATGAGGAGGCCAATAGGCTTTCCCAACACGCATCCGGGTATCGGCCGATTCAAGGCGCCATGACTCTGGAACTTGCAGCCGACGATTGGCGAAAAGAGATTGCTGATTATTTGAAAGATTCGTCCAAGAAAGTGGATCGGCGAGTGCGTTTTCAAGCCATGAAGTATGTATTACTAGAAGATGATTTTGTTCTACCGAACGATTGATGGGGTTCTGCTCAAATGCCTAGGGACAGAGGAGGCGAAAATCCTGATGGGAGAAATCCACGAAGGCGTGTGCGGAGCTCGCCAATCGGCTCATAAAATGAAGTGGATGATTAGGAATAATTGATATTATTGGCCGATGATCCTTGAGGATTGTTTCAAATATTATAAAGGGTGTCAAGACTGTCAAAAATATGGAAACGTGCAGCGCGCGCCCGCATCGGCCATGAACCCGATAATCAAGCCGTGGCCCTTCAGAGGTTGGGGAATAGACCTCATCGGAAAAATTTATCCTCCATCAAGTAAGGGGCATAAGTTCATCTTAGTAGCGATGGACTATTTCACCAAATGGGTAGAGGCGATTCCATTAAATGCCGTAACATCAGCCGCTATGGTCGATTTCGTGAGAGACCACATTGTCTTCCGCTTCGGCATCCCTCAAACTATCACAATCAATCAGGGGATGATATTCACTTCGGGAGAGTTCGAGGAATTCACTGCTGATATGGGGATCAAGTTGCTAAATTCTTCTCCATATTATGCTCAAGCTAATGGTCAAGCTGAGTCTTCCAATAAGGGGATAATTAAGTTGATC
This sequence comes from Setaria viridis, assembly GCF_005286985.2. Taxonomy (NCBI): domain Eukaryota; kingdom Viridiplantae; phylum Streptophyta; class Magnoliopsida; order Poales; family Poaceae; genus Setaria; species Setaria viridis. The sequence goes on along the minus strand of NC_048267.2, from coordinate 24,465,547 downwards.
AAAAGGAAGATTGAGGAACCGCCTAAAAAGTGGCACTTACGTTTGACTGAAGCTTTATGGGCGTACAGGATGGCCTACCACGGGGCTACCAAGATATTCCCTTATCAACTAGTGTATGGTCACGAAGCAGTGTTGCCATGGAAGTTGAGAACAGGGTCAAGACGTAAATCGCTTCAGGATCAGTTGGCGGCCGATGATTACTCCTCGCTCATGAAAAGGGAACTCGATGATTTTGCAGGTCAACGTTTGAGGGCCCTGATCAGCATTGAGGATAATAAGAAGAGGGTGGCCAGGTGGTACGACAAGAAGGTTAAAGTCAAACAATTCTCCCAAGGGGATCTGGTATGGAAGTTGGTGCTGCCGATTGGGTCCAAAGACCCTAAGTTCGGTAAATGGTCTCCCACGTGGGAAGGGCCGTACAGAATCGGCCGATGCGCTTCGGGAAACACATACATTCTAGAGACAATCGAAGGAGAAGAGTTTACAAGGGCCTTGAACGGGAGGTACTTGAAAAGATACTATCCCAGTATATGGGTCGATGCATAAAATGGTTGCGGAGTATGTCAGGATAAAACAGCTAGTTCTTGGATAATCGTATAGCCGATGCGAAGAATGAAATCTCCTTGAGGAGAAAAGTAATGGTTCATGCTGGCCGATTTATCATTCGGTACGGACGATAAGGTACATGGCCGACATGGTACAAGTCGCCCTTAGAACAAAATACTCAACCACGCTTCTTCTTGAGTTCCCTCAAGAGGCGGGTGCTTCTTTCCTCCACATCTTTCATCGCGGCTTCCGCCTCAACCTGGCATGGAAGAGGGTGGCTCCGATCCAGCACTAGTCGAGACGTTCCTGCCGCGGCGTCTTCAAGAGCGACCGCAAGAGGAAGTGGGTGGATCCTTTCGACTGGTGGTCGCCTATGGCAGTTGCCGTCAATGTGATCCTAGATCCACTGAACGTCGGTAGGGATATGATCTCTAAGTTCTTCGCGATGGGCCCTGATCAAGTCCTTATCTTCCTGCGACAATGGTTCGTCAGAGTGCATGAGTTCGATCACCCGTTCGAGTTCGGGGCTAAGGCGTCTCGGCTGAAAAAATTAACACATAACCGTCCAATGTCAGACTAGTTAAGAGATCAATCCAGAGAAGGTAAGACAAAGGAAGATCTCATACCTGGTTGACGGAAGGAGAAGAAAAGGAAGAGGATGAAGAGAACATCTTGGCGAGTAGCCCGATGGAACAAAGCGACCAGAGGGAGCGAGGTGAGTGCCCTTGAACGCGGTACCGGGGCTGGTACTTATAGGAAGAAAAGGGGCGAAGGTTTGGTAAGACGCGTCCCATTAGAGTAAAAAGGTAATAAATGAAAGGCCGCCACGAAGGACGGGTCAAGATTGAGTTTGGGCGTCAAACGGTCAGAGGACATTAATGTCCTTACAAAATGGCCAGTATTTTTACAGTTCATCCCAGAAGGGCATTAATGGCCGCAATCGCTCATCACCTAATTTGATCGGCCGAGTCTAGAACCCGTTGGTTGTCGTCCGCTGATCCCAGGACTTCTAGCATGTGGCGATGAAGTCTGAGGGCCTCGTGGGCCAGGTGCTGCCTCTCCTGCTTCAGATTGGCGATGACGGAGGGAAGATCTTGGAGTTTCTTCTCTTCAATGGCTATCTCCTTGGTCACCTGCTCCATCTCCTTGGCGAGTTCCGCCCTTCAGCGCTTGAGGCAATCTATAGTGCCGACGATACCGGAGTGGAAGTTCTCAAGGAAATGGATCCGATGGTGTACCTCTTGGGCCCGGTGCTTGTACGAGTCTTCCTCCTCACGAGTTTTGGCTAGCTTGGTGCGATCGGCCATATGGCGCAGAGCCCTGAACATTGGGATCCGCATTGATTCAATGTATGCGGCGGGCGCTAGGGCTTCTTCCGCCTCTTCTGGGACTCGGTCGCTGACGTCACTGAAGAGCTGTCAAATTGGCGAAGCGTCCTCCACCAATCGGCCAATGTCTTCTTGAAGAAGGGTCCGTATGCTCTCAAGTTTCGCGCGGACGTCATCAGGGACCGATCTCAAGGTAACTTGATGAGAAGCGACCTCCTCATCATTGGAGAGCACAACCGCAAATGAAAAGAGGCTATTATTGGGAGTGTCTTGTTCCTGCAAAAGAATGAGTGTAAGGAAAATAAGTTAGCCGACGGTGATAGCGAATCGGCCGATTCAGATAATAGATTTCTTACTTCTTTGAGGCGGATTTCCTCTAGTTGCACCTGCGGGAGTGCTGCCCTCAGTTCAGGAGCTGGTGCGACTGGTTCATCGGAGGAGGAGGATTCGACAATTATTGGCATCCTGCTCGGACCGGCCTCTTGGAGAGCCTCTCTGGCCAATGGCTGTTCGGAAGGTACAATTAATGTGCCAATAACCTACATCGAGAGTGATCAGGCCATTGCTTAAATTGCAAAGAATTGAGTTAAGAGACCCTGTACCTCAGTGGGAGGAAGTACTGGTGCTCCGGTTTCTGCCTGGGGCGTTGCCGATTGCTGTGGAGCCTCCGGGGTAGTTTTTGCGGCCTGATATAGGGGAGGAGTTAACGTCGGGAGAATAATCAGGAGGACTTAAAAACAAGTTTACCTGAATGGCTTCTAGCAGCAGTGATGCGGCGGCCGCTCTGGCTTTTGTAGCAGCTTGGGGGTCAACTTCCTCGATGACCGGGAGAGTCGGTGCAACCAAAGATTCCGCCGATGTAGCCGCGGATGGATCGGCCGATTCCGTGCGGGCACGCACTCGGCGGCTTGTCTTCTTTATGATTTTCTTCGGCACCTGCTTCAATCGGCCGGTGATGTCATGAACGGAGGGGGTGTGATAGCCGATAAGGGGGAACTCCGTGTACGGATAACGATCCTCTATCGGCCGATCGCTCCGGCTGCGTCTTGGGGGGACTCGACTCTCAGACTAAAAGAAAAAACAAGAATCAGTGGTATAAAAAGGGAAAAAGGGTGTTAAAATCGGCCGAGGAAGGAGTGATACCTCTGCGTTCAGATCAATGTTGTCGGGGTCCAAGATATTGCAGTATATCACCGGGGAGGCGCAGAAGAGATGTTGTTTCCATTCTGCCCACCATAGCTTGAACTGTTGGACAGCAAAAGGGGATACTATCCAATTGGTCAAGTCGATGGTGCTGGAGTCAGCAACCGGGTCGTACAGCCGACTGTAATCGAGATATTTGGTGAGCTCGTCTCGGAATTTTGCACGGCCGGCGAAGAAAGCATAAATCGGCAGCTGACCCAAGCTGAATTGACGTGCCGCGATAGATGGATTATAAAATTCATAAGTAGGGGTGTCCTTCCCCGAGAAGAAATTCGCCGGTAAGATCCCTGGCTTAATCAGCTCATCAGTGAGGTCGTCATTAAAAGTGTTGGTTGTTGAGTCAAAGTACGGGAACCAGCTAGTTGTCTCCTCGCTGAAGCCATTGTAGAAGCATCTAAAGCATTCGACTACCTTGGTGGCGGAGAACTGGCAACTGGAGAAGGCCGATGCTGCCTCGCCGAAGGAGGTACACCGACGCCGTACGGTGGGATTTTCTGCCGATTCGATGTTGGGAAAGGTCATGTGCTCCACTCGTTGCTGTGAGATCTTGCTCATGTACAGATTGAGCCATAGGTTGATGAACCACCAGGGGCCACCTGGATTTCAAATCGGCTCTCCCTTGGATAACTTGACGCCGATCTGATGCAGCATATGATAGGCCGATCCTAGTAGATGTTTCCCGAGAGGAACAGAAGCTCCTATCGACAATGCTTCGACCAGAGCCTGTGTGTTGGAAGATGGACCAGCTGCTCTGCCGCAGAAGAGGTGTTTCTCCAACCACATCATCAAGAAGGCCGCGTACTCCCTCTCTGTGATTGTCCCGGTCCTCTTGTTGCTCTTAATGAACCCTTTCCACCCGTCGATTCCTTTTGTTTCTAGCCGATGGGTAGGCTTGACCAAGTAGCGGAAAGGGGTGTCAGGAGAGGAGATGTCAAGGCTGGTCAACATTACGACATCGGCCAAAGTGGGAGTCATGGGCCCATGTCCGAAAAGAAACGCGTTGAGAGTGTCAGACCAAAAATAGGAAGCTGCTATCACTAAAGGCTCGTTCCTTTCCATCTAGGACAAGGACAAGTCGATACACTGGCCGATTTTTCGCTCATCCCATTGAACTCTTTTAGAGTTGGCTATCCTTTGATACCACTCTTTCCAGCCAGGGGTCTCATTCGACCATGATCTGAAAGTGCCTGACCAATGATCTAAGTCCATGGTCGACTGCTTAAATGGAATTCTATGGGTTTCCAAGTTGATTAGATCAGTTGGATCTGGGTTTCCCATAGAGCCAAGATAGATGAGACCGGGGGTTTCGATAAGGCGAATGGTGATTTGGTGCCTAACCGCCTAAAATGAGAATGGATCTAAAATAGATGCCTGGGCGGTGAAAAGTAAAAAGAAAAGTTTGGGTAAGTACCTCCGGGATGAAGCTCATCGTGGTTGGGACCTCTGTTGCCGAGGAAGCTGCTGCTGCCGCCGAAGGAGGTGCTGCCGCCACCGCTGGAGCCGCCGACGGGGTCTCTGGTGCTGATGAAGTTCCTAATGGTGTCGCCATTGGGAAGATGGTGTGGAATGTGGATGAAAAGGAGTCGCCGGAGGAGGAGATCGGAAGCTAATGGAGTGCCGAAGGAAGAAGGAAACCAGTGCGCCAAAGAAGGAAGACATGGGCGTGTGAAAAAGAAGTGCGGGACATGCTGATATTTAAGGACGGTCTGAGAAGGGGTAAAGGCGGGATTTTTACCATGCCGTCTACAAGATTTTCAGGGGAGTGGTTGTCTCAGGCGCCCGTTTCGAAAAAATTGCAATCATCAGGCAGAAGACCGCGAAATAGAAGGATATCTTTAATGCGTTTGCTTCGGAAGGGAAGTTGAAAAGAATTTCGAAGTAAAGATTATGTTTCACTCTGAAACTGGGGGCATTGTTGATGCCAGATTTTGACACGTATGAAATCGACGCCAAAAAGGGGAAGGATTGGCTGATACGGCAAGCTAAAAGGTCATGGTGGGGAATCGGCCGATTGGTGCTACAGTTGGAGATTGGCCAATTGGCTCTGCAGTATTTTGGCGGATGGAATTGGTAGAGATCGGCCGATTGGAAGGTTGGAGTAGTTGGGCTAATATGGGCTTAAAGTGGATCAGAAAGAGAAGATGAACGGGGATTGGCCCGTGAGAGTGCAATGACCGAATCCGATACGAGTTATACTTGTAAATATTCATTTTCATTTAAAATTAGAGATAGATCCTAGTCGATTAAGAAGTTGGTTGTAACAGGCTATAAATAGCCACCTTTAGAGATTTGTAAACAACACATCAAATCAATACAACAATCTACTATTTCTTCGTACTTTACTTTCAAGTCGGCGACTTCGCCAATACTTTTCTTCCTTCACGAGTTCGTATGGGTTGGCAGGGCTGCATCGACACGATCTTCGGACGATTCTGTAAGTTCCGTTTATCGAGTAATATCTAAGCTTTAACTTTGGGCGCATCGCTGTCGTTTCGTTTAGATTTATTCACCAGTTATCGATATTTACTAGAATTCTAGGTTTTACCTGTTGTTCTAGTTTTATCACCAGTTATCCAGCTTGAGATTAGAACTTTCAGCCCATTTATCGTTATTTTCATCTATTACTTTTGTGTAGGCGATTAGATCTATTTCAAGTGTTACTCCTGTAGCATTATTTAGTTTACTCCAGTAGTTTTCTTCATAACTGCTGCCTAGTTGTCGGCTGTACCATAGCCGATTACCTTATTATAGAAAATCGGTCGATTCGCTGATACGCTTCCTCGAGATCGGAACCTTAGCCAATCGCAACCCCTGGAATTTGACACGTTTTCTTCCTTGCCAATCAACAGGTCAGATGGGCTGGCAATCTGCGCGAACCGTACCAGGGCGATCACCCGAACAGGAGCTAAGCAGATTCTCCCGGGTCGTGTGTCCGACGCTGAGAGTCAATCGGCTGACTTTTAGCGCCAACACCATCATTGTCAAATGACTATGCAAGGTGAAAGCTATATTAAACATCAATCCTTCTTATTTCCATATGGCAAAGCTATTACTTGGATTGTATGATTACAGATCAAAACATCTTGGAACATTGGAGGAAATTCATGTCATGACACCCAAAAATCTTTATTTGGATCATTTCAACCATGAACGGGTTGTCGAAAGTCCTAGAAAGATCAAAAAAATAGATATGCAAATGAAGTATGATGCAACTGCAATCCTCGAAGTTGGCGACCCATCTCCATTCTTTGGATTAGAAGAGTCGAGGATGACTCCTTTTCAAGAGGAGGAGGATGATGTGCACATGCCAAGCCTCAGTTACATAATAGAGTCGAGGACGAATCCTTTTCAAGAGGGGGAGGATGATAAGGACATCCCAGCCATACATAACCCAAATGCCTTGGTTACACCGGATGCATCGTTGGTTACGCCAAGTCCACCTCCAGTTACGCATAAAGAATCAAGTACAAAACCAGTTATGCAAGAACAAGCATCGGATAACAAGCACATGTGTATGAAGGAACAGTTACGCGCAGCCGTACTAAGAAACTCCAACAAGAGTTGCACACTTTCCTCTCTGAGTTACATTTGAATATTCATGAGAATCATAAACTACCTAAGTCTTGTACTCTACTCCTACTCAGGTTTACATAAGAGGCTTATCCGCTGGGTTACATGGAAGATGCCAAGGGTTACATGGAGGACACCAAGACTGCTAGCCTAGCTGAGAAGGCTTACATGCACAAGACTCAGGGTTATATGACAGATGCCTAACTTCACATCCAAGTCTGTACCATCTCGGGAAGAGGCGGGGGCCAATTCATACAAGGTTGGAAGCTCCATCAAGTCTACTTTCCAGCGCAACAAACAGAGTATTGCTTGGACTTCCGAGCTAGGAGTTATGGGTATTTTACTGCAGACTGCGCAGAAGCTGAGAAGACGCACGTGAATCGCAGAAGACTCCATGAATGCTTCCACCAGTTGGCCTTTCACCTCCCAACGTGGTCACTTCAGTTCATACTTATCTACATCATCTAGGAGGGTAGTTCCTAGGATAAATACCCCCTATGTACTACTTTAAACTCAATCTTGATCATTATGAACTGATAACCTCTATGGTTTCGCAGCTGTGCTGTTAAGTACCTTGCACACTCCTATTCTTCCTTGTTCTTCAAGGACTTGTGAAGAGATATCTCTGAGGTCCCCTAGTTTGTGCTCTACGGCTTCCAGTTAGGCTGCACCGTATTGTATGGATTAGTCCCGGATTGTGGTTCTGCGGTTGTTCGGTATCGAGTCGAAGTCTTCAAGGTTTCGGTGCCTCTCACCCTATCTCTTGGTCGCATCCAACCTTGGCTGGTATAAAGCTACCCGGATTGTGGTTCTGTGATCATTCGGAGATCGAGTCGAAGATTACTTAGGTGCCTCTCTCCCCGTCACTTGGTCGCGTCCATCCTTTGTCTGGTATAAAGCTACGTACCTGCTCCTTGCAGCAAGTTATTCTTGTTACGAAACCTATTGCTGTGAAGATTAGGCTATCCCAAGGACCTTTCTTGTAACGGATCCTACCACACCCCCGTCTTGGGTTCTATTTATAGAGCAATGATGGCTAATGGTCGGATCCCGACCGTGCTCAACAGCTACTAGCCGTTGGCTCAGGTGGGACCTATTAGCCGTTGCTCTTGGTTCGGCCGAACCCAGGGGTCGGCTGACCCCTTGTGAGCCCCACCAGATGCCCCCTTTGACTAGAGGCTCCCTAATAGGTACATGGTGTCATGCCTGGGTGCCTCGGCCAAAGTTTGCTCCATAAATGCCCAAAAGAATTTTCCAAGGAATTTCTAAACTCAGAGTCATATTCAGAATTTTTATAAAAAAAGGAAAAAGGCTAGAAAAATTCCAGCATGCAAATGGTGGGTTGGAAAAGTCAAACATGCATGAAAATCAAATTTGGAAAGGGAAATATGAGATAACTACCGATTTTACCTTTCGGCGAAGGGCTCAACATTTTGAGTCCGACGAGCGGGATTCTTCTCCGGCATGTTTACCATTCAGTGTCCCATCTTGGAGAAGTAGATGAAGATGCTCGTTCCACCTTCCGCCACCCCTTCTTAGTTTTCTTTAACCTTGCAGGTGCGGTCGGTGACTTCTTGGATTGGGACTATGGCTCCGTCCACTCCCCTAGCCACTCGTCATCATCTTGATGGATTAGGTAGCATTGCTCCTCCCTTGGTTGAAACCTGAACATCATATTCTTCCTCCCAATGAGGAAACGGATTTCTCCGGCTCCCACATCGATTCTTGCCTTGGCATCATATAGGAATGGTTGCCAAGGATGAGCGGCACTCCCAAATCACCTTCCATATCGAGGACCACAAAATCCACAGGGATATAGGAACCTCAGATTTTCACTGGAATGTTCTCTACTATCCCCTCAGGGTATTGGATCGTCGAGTCAGCTAGCTGCAATCTCATCAAGGTAGGCGAAAAAGTAGGATAATTCAACATTTCAAACATCACCTTGGGCATGATGTTGACACTTTCTCGAAGGTTACAAAGGTCCTGCTCGATGTAGGTGTTGGCGCTGAAAATCGGCCGATGACCCTCAGCATCGGACACACGACCCGGGAGAATCTGCTTAACTCCTGTTTGGGTTATTGCCCTGGTGCGGTTTGCGTGGCGTGCCAGTCAATCTGACCTGTTGATTGACAAGGAAAGAAAAAGTGTTAAATTCTAGGGGCTTCGATCGGCTAAAGTTCCGATCTGTCTTGAAAAGCGTATTAGCGAATCGGCCGATTTATTGTAGAGATGATTGGCTAAAGTCTTGTCTTGTGGGGCCACAACCTTGTTGATGGCAGCTATAATCTTCTGATTGATCTCGATGCCACGCTCGTGGACCATGAAACCCAGGAACTGGCCAGCCGAAACGCCAAAGGCACATTTGTTAGGATTCATTTTCAACCTGTGCTTCCTCATTTATTCCAACACCTTTCGCAAATTGGCCAGATGCTCTTGATGTCCCTTTGACTTTACCACGATGTCATCGATGTAGATCTCCACCAGGACACCAATAAGCTTGTGGAATATATAATTCATAGCCCGCTGATATGTAGCTCCAACATTTTTCAAACCGAAATTCATCACCACCCACTTGAACAAACCAAGATGGCCTGGGCATCTAAAGGCCATCTTCGAAATATCTTCTTCGGCCATTAATATCTGATTATATCTAGCATTACCATCCATGAAGCTGATGACCTTGTGTCCTGCAGCCACATCTATTAAAACATCAGCCGTTGGCATTGGATATCCATCCATCGGCGTAGCCTGATTAACATTCTTGAAGTCAATGCACATGCGTAGCTTTCCATTTTTCTTATATACGGGCACAATATTGGAAATCCACTCGGCATAGCGACACTGCTGAATAAACCCTGCTTCAATCTTGTAATCTCGGCCTTTATATTAGGTAGAATTTTAGGGTTACACCATCATGCAGGCTGCTGATATGGCCGATACCCTAGTTTTATAGGCAACCGGTGTTCGACAATAGACCGGTCTAGACCAGGCATCTCATGATACTCCCAAGCAAAACAATCTTTAAATTCCCTTAACAAGCTTGTTAACTCTCGCTTATACTCAGGGTCTAACTTAGCACTAATATACATCGACCTCGGTTTGCTGCCGTCCCCAAGGTCCACCATCTCCAGCGAATCGGGCCGACATAAACACGTGCCCAAGCTTCCTATCTTCTCGGACGAACTGATCCATTTAATTTGATTCTTCAGAGCCGACTGCTCGGATCGGCTGTAGACCGAAATCGGACACCTTCAAGAAATCAGTGTCCCAAGTTCTACCAGATATGCATCTGACGTGTTCGCAGCTCCATTGTTACGCGTCGGCCGTGGCAATGCTGTAGGCAGAATCGGCGGTGACTACTTCGATGGTGTCGCCAACCCACTGGACGAGGCATTGGTGCATTGTAGATGGGATGGAGCAGTTTGCATGGATCCAATCCCGCCCGAGCAACATATTGTAGGACCCTTTGCCATTAATAACAAAGAAAGTGGTGGGTAGGGTCTTACTTCCGATGGTGAGGTCGACGCAGAGTGCCCCCTAGGTCGGAGATACGTCACCTTCGAAATCCTTGAGCATCATGTCTATCTTGGTTAGATCTTCTTCTCCTTTCCCCAGTTTGCAAAACATAGCATATGGCATGATGTTCACAGCAGCGCCTCCATCCACTAGCATCTTAGCGACTGGTCATCCGTTGATGTGTCCTTTAAGGAACAGGGCCTTGAGATGCTGGCATTTTTCATCTTCGGGTTTCTCAAAAGTGGCAGTCATTGGCTCCAAAGCCAACTGTGCCATCTGTCCCTCTATCTCCGCCGCGTCGACTTAGTCGGAGGGAGCCATGAACTCCATGGGCAAGATGAACACCATGCTGACGTCAGCTGCCGAATTGTGATCGTTATCTCCTTCGTTGGTTTTTCTCCTGGGGTGCCAAACTCGAGACATGTCCCCTTTCTTGTCCACCACTTGCCTTTGTTCTTCTTCCTGCTGCTCCCATTGGCGTAAATGCTGGACTCTCCATTTCTGGGACTTAGTCAAGCCGTCTGGGCACCATCTGGGGTTTACCGGTTTGCTAGGTAGTTTTTCACTCTCCCAGTCTAGCTCTCGCCCCAAGGGGTTCTCATTTGAGACTCTTGCGTCAGCCATTTCTCCCAGCCAATCATGAGCGCTGGTCCTATCCCCCAGCTGATTACGCTGGTCAACTCTATATCCCAGCTGACCACGCACTGAAATGCGCCAATCTTCTTGTTCATGCCTGTTTCTGCTGATCGGCTCTAGTCCTCGATCCCTAGAGCGTGATCTCTTGAATGGGCGGCTGGTACGATACTGACTATTGCACTCAGGGCAGTTATCGGCTGACGGTATCGTATCGTAAGGTGAGAGTTTGATCTGTCCCTCCTGAAGCAGCAAGTCAAAGATTTTGTCGGCCTTAGACGTGTCGAAGCCAAATGTCTCTGGTTCCTTTTTGCCGATCGGGCACGATATTGGCCTTTTCCCTTTTACCCACTCTGCCAGGCCGATTTCTGCCTCTTTTTCCGATTCGGACCCTTCCACATACGCTACTTTCTTCTAAAAATTCCTTTGTTGGTCGAAGGGGCGCACTTCCTGGCCAGATAGCCGGTGAATGATTTGGCTCAAGCTCTCGAACTCTTAGGAAGCGTATTTCTCCTTGATGTGTGGCAGGAGTCCTTGGAAAGCGATATCAGCCAACTGGGCGTCAGTCAAGACTAGGGTGTAGCACTTGTTCCGAACTTCCCTGCACCTCTGTATGTAGCTGGCCACTGACTCGTCGCTTCTCTGCTTGAGGCTGGTTAGGTCTGAATGTTTCATCTCATGGATCCCCGCATAGAAGTATTTATGAAATTGCTTTTCCAAATCGGCCCAAGTAGCAATGGAATTGAGCGGCAGTGTAGTGAACCAATGGAAGGCTGATCCGGATAGGGACGACGAGAACAGGCGCACCCTCAAAGCATCTTGCGTAGCAGCCTCTCCGCATTGGATGATGAATCTGTTAACGTGCTCCACTGTCGACGTGTCGTCTAGGCCTGAGAACTTGGTCAAGTCGGGGACTTTGTACCGATGAGGGAATGGCAACAGGTCGTAAGCAGGTGGTACGACATCTTGTATGTGTAGGTCTGTACTTTTGGTTTTAACCCAAACTGATCCTGAATTACCTTCACTATCCTCACGGTCCAGTCCACCTGCTACTGATGCTGCTGCTGCTGACGCACGATCGGTTGAGGGATCGGCACGTGCTGTTGGACTTGCGGTACCACGATCGGGTGGTAGACTGGAGTGTGCTGCAGATCTTGTGGCTAGGCTGTTGGCTGAGTAGCCGATGGTTGCTGATGTAGTGCATCTGCCACCTCATCGTACAGTATTATTGATGCCACAGTTTTGAGTGACTCTGGAGCGCCTGCCCCTCCGCCGATTTCTGGAGTAGTCTGCTGGTATTGTGGGGCTATCGGCCGAGAGGCCAATTGGAATAATGTCTGGACTGGAGATTTTCCATAATTAGTTGACGGATCCAGACCGGTGGGTGTTGCTGTCGCTCCCCACGGCGTCGAGCTTGAAAACAGCGATTGTACCAGGGGAATTGGTGCATGAAAAAACGGCATTTGTTGTTGATAGAGCATTGCACTGCTATATCCCAGGGGCATTGAAGTATTGTACTCTCCACTTTGCATCCGCATCAGCTGAGAAGTTGAGTGAGACGTATTTGGCACCGTTGAGAAACTCCTGATTGGTGCCACGATAGGAGGAGCATATGCTGGCCCCTGATACCCCTAAGCTGCGCCGTTGACCATGGAACTGATGACGGCGTTGTACACGGTGTTGGTCATTACCTTGGACTGGTCGATCATAGCCTGATAAACAGACTGCTGGATCATCTCAGACATCTTTCCTGATTCCTCCGCGACGGTGATATGGCGGGGAGTTGGAAGAGGAGCTTTCTTGACAGTCTCCCCGCTTCTGGTATGACTAAAGGATTGCAGGCATGTCTTCTTGTACTTTTCTAAAGCCCTTGCCAATTCCTCCCTCTGGTCGTCCTTGAGGTCTGCTTCACTGATTTTGATGACATTATCTTCAGAGATTTCAGCAGCCTTTGACATCTTGGATCTTGCTTCTGTCCCACCGGGCGTGCCAAAAGTGTGTTGGCGCTGAAAATTGGCCGTTGACCCTTAGCGTCGGACACACGACCCGGAAGAATCTGCTTAACTCCTGTTCGGGTTATTGCCCTGGTGCGGTTCGCATGGCGTGTCAGTCAATCTGACTTGTTGATTAACAAGGAAATAAAAAGTGTTAAATTCTAGGGGCTTCGATCAGCTAAAGTTCCGATCTGTCTTGAAAAGTGTATCAGCGAATCGGCCGATTTACTATAGAGATGACCGGCTATAGAACAGCCGATGATCACATAGCGATTGTAAAGAAACTACTAGAGCAATTTAAAAAACGCTACAGATGCAACACTTGAAACAGATCTAATCGGCAATATGACAATAAATAAGAATAATAGTAATGAAGCCGACAGTTCGAATCTCAAGCTGGATAACTGGTGATAAAACTAGAGCAATAGATAAAACCTATAATTCTAGTTAATATCGATAATTGGTGAATAAACCTAAATGAAACAACAGCGATGCGCCCGTAGTTAAAGCTTAGATATTACTCGATAAGCGGAACTTACAAATCGGCTGGAGATCAAGTCGATGCAGCCTTGCCAACCTGTACGAACTCGTGAAAAGAAAAGGTTTTTGGCGAAGTCGCCGACTTGAAAGTAAAGTGGGAGTAATAAGTAGATTTGTTGTATTTGATTAATGTTGTTGTTTACAAACCTCACAAGACAGCTATTTATACCCTGCCACAACTAACTTCCTAACCAACTAGGATCTATCTCTAATTTTAAACAATAGTAAATATTTACAAACACAACTCGTATCCGAGTTGGTTATTATTTTCCCACGGGCCAATCTTCTTCTTCAGCAAATCTTCATCCTGGCCCATCTTAGGCCCAAAATGGCCAAGCCGTTCTGGCTCCCAATCGGTCAGCCTCCATCGACTCCTTCCGCCAGTCGGCCGAAACACTGTAGCTTTAATCGGTCGATTCCCAACTGTAGCTTCTAGTCCACCAATTCCAAACACGTGTCAAAATCCGGCGTCAACAGTAGGAATCCCATATCAAGCAGCTGATTGCCGGGTAGCCCGGGTCTTCCTTGCTTATGATTGCTTGTTCATCCCACAAATTCTTCTTTTGGTGTGTGGGCCTTCATGCATCGTTAGCAACATATGGCCTCCAAGATGGCTTACCCCATCTGGCGGTCACCGCACTAACATCTTCATGAGAAGACTCAGGTTGCGCCGGCATCTTCCTGATCTCGACAGAAGGAACGGTAGTGGCCAACTAAGCTAATTGGGTTTCTAACATTTTGTTAAAACTCAACTGGTTCTTCAAGGCAAAAGAAAGACTATCAAGTTTTATGTTGAGTCTATCCAAGATTTTCTTGTTGGCAGCTAACTTCTTAGTGAAACTTTCATTTATCTTAGCTTGCCCAAAAATAAGATCTCTGAAGGAGGCTTGGTTAGGATTTAAAGTATTACCATTGTTACCTCCTTGGTAAGGGTGTTGTTGATTCCACCCTTGACCTCCTTATGGACGATGGTTGTTGTTGCCGTTCATGTACAACACGTCCTCCTAAGTCTCGGGGCAGTTTTTCCCCGAGTGTCCAGTGTTACCACAAACCTCACACGTCATGTGAGAATCCATAGCTTGGACAATGTTGGTCATGTTGGCTTTCTCTTTGGTGTAGTCGTACAATATATTCATGAGGAGGTCCATCTTGGCAGTAAGCATATCCGCTTCCTTGACGGTATGCGTACCCCTGTGTCAGGGTTGGAGTCGTTCATCACTCCACCCTTGGTTGGAGACCATCTTCGCGATCAATGATGTAGCAGCATTAATGGTAAGCGAGAAAAAGGCTCCGCCAGCGGCAGCATCAACATGGCTTCGGGATGTCGCAGTTAGCCCATTGTAGAAGTTCTAAAGAATGAGCTAGTTATCCTTCCCATGGTGAGGACAGGATAGGATGTACTCCTAGAGCCTTTCCTATGCCCTGGAAATTTATTCCGTTGCTGCTTGCTGGAAGCTCGAAAACCTTCCACAAGGGCATTGGTTTTACCATATAGAAAGAACTTTGCGAGGAATGTTGTAGAGCATTTATCCCATGTATTAATCTTTGTACGACTCGTGTAGAACCATTGCTTCGCTCTCCCAAGGAGAGAGAACGGAAACAGTCAGAGATGAATAGCATCTTCATTCACCCTTCTAATGTTGAAGGTGCTGCACAATTCTAAGAACTGTTGCAGATGGGCGCTTGCGTCCTCGTTGGCTTTCCCACAGAATGGTCTAGCCTACACCATGGTAATGAGACCCGCCTTGATCTCAAAGCTCGTGTCCCCTATGTTCACCTCAGGGCCTTTCAACACCTGAGAAGCTGAGGGAGCAGAGTACTCACGAAGAGTCTTCTAGGCCATAGCATTTGACGTAGATGGTGCAAAGGAAGCTGGATCGACTGTCGAGAGAGTAATCTGAGGAGGAACGACATGAGATCGTACCCTTCTCATAAGTGACTCCAGATTCTCGATAAAAATTGTTGGCAAGTCGAAACCAGTCATACACTACCTACCTTCACATCAAAGATAGAAAAGACATATCAAGGTTAGCCTGCTTGAGTAAAGATCTACCACCTATGAATATAAACATGTGCAAAGTAAAAACTTTTAACGTTCACAAATAGATCCGCAAGCGCACGGATATACCGTTGTAGCATTTCACCCATAAGTATTCCCAATGGTATCGTATTTCCCAAAGGAATGTGGGTGGGTCAAAAGAGTTTACTATTGCATATCAGTATATTATGGATGGGTAGTGTCAATACTCAAGGCACCTCTAACAACCCATGGGGCAAACTCATAACTAATGAAGCTAAGCAATCTAAGCATCACGCTTGCATTGTTAACAACACTCCAACCATACCGAGCTATTGTATCAATGGCTGAAGCCACCATAGAAATGGCCATTGAACCGATGCCCTGGCATAGATCAACTAAGCTATACAAGGTATGTAAGCACACATAGTATAAACTATAGCATGGTCTATAAGCACACATGAGAATATACGAGCCTATACTATGATAGAAAGGGTATACGACTAGCATACGAGTGTATAAGCCTAGCATATTGTCGGATTTATAAGCCCAGCAGTCCACCAGGGGGTTACCCAAGTGGTTGATTTCTAGGTGAGGGCGATTGTGAAACCAAGAACTCGAAGGTGATCATGAGAACACAAGGGACACGAGGGTTTTTAGACAGGTTCGGGCCTCCAGAGAGTAATACCATACATCCTGTATGTTGGTGGATTGTATTGCTCAATGCTCAGATGCCCTTAGGAGGCTCCCTTGGCCGCCTTATATAGGCTGACGACCAAGGGTTACAAGTCGGTTTGAATCTAATCTACTCGATAGTTACATGGAAAGTAATCTGAGTCGGACTCCAACACACATTCCACAATATCCGGGCTAATTTGAATCGCCTGGCCTCCTTGGCGTGTACTCCAAGTAACTTCATATCCTTTGCCCACACGCCCTGGTCGGGCAGGCCCACTTGTCAGGTCCGACCAGTATCCTGGTCGGTAGGGACCCATGGGGTACCTATATCCCTCACGTACTAACATATCAAGAACACATAGATAACTCATGCATATGAGAACCAAGCACAACACTATATGAGAAATATGTATTACTGAAGTAGAATAAAGTCATCCTAGGAATAAAAGATACAAGAGCCATACCCTAGACTCCAAGGAGACCTAAAACTTGAAGTAGAGCTACTCTAGCCTAAATCCACTAACTTGGAAACTAAGAGGAAGAGAGTGAAAACCTCATACAAGTAAGTATCTACAACAATGCGATGCAATAAGTAGTAGCACAAGAACCATTATTACCTGGAAGATCTTCGCAGCTTCAGTTTGGAGTCTCCCATTAAGTGTAGAGGCCTGATGCTCGGAGAAGGTACCTTGGGCGCGGTGTGTACATACTTAATAGGATCTTGACCAGCTTGTGGTACTCTCCTTTCTCCTCGAGTTGATTTTGCACCAGCAGGGTCCATGACCTGACTAGATGACTGGTCATCAGCAGCATCGCGAGGTGACGGATCGTCATTGACTTCAATCACCTCATCAGTCACCAGCGACTTTCCTTGAGCAGCCAAAGCAGGTGCCTTCTCTGCATCCGTCGCTGACTCGATCACCTGCACACCACCAATATCATCTAGAGTAGACACAGTAGTGACATTGGAAACATCCTTCGGCAAAGTGTGGTACTCGGGGTCTTGACCCTCCTCAAAGGTGATTACCTTGGCTGGGGTATTCTGAGCAGCCATGGACTTATTCATGGCCCGCTTTGCAATGACGGTTTGCTTTTTCTTTGGTGATGATAGGATCGCCGGTTCAAGCTCTTCCATTGCAGAGCGTTTCCTCACCCCGGAGGATGGTCCAGCCTTCGCAGACAGTCGAGATTTCACTTCAAATCGCTCCACGGCATCGGAACTAGTGCCTCTGGAGGGTTCAACTACATCTTCCTCTTCCTCATCATCACCTCTCATGAGTCCTTGCATAAGCATGTGAGAAGCAGCTTCACAAGTGTCATCGGATCCGGGAGGAGGAGCAAAGTAGTACAAAGCAACATCTTCCTGTAAACGACAACAAGTTAGCAGGAAAACAAGAGACAATAAGTACTCAGGGGCTACTGTCATGAGTACTTACAAGTTTGGCAGGTGTGCGGCACTGAATTCCCACACAATTGTGGGAATACCATCAACTTTCTTGAACATCTGACCCAATCTGACCATGCTTTCATCAGCACTGATGTCATCTAGAGAAAATCTGGATGGATCAATGGGGCTGGTGTACTCATAGCATGAGTGGCAATGCTGCTGTAGCTGTTGGATCCGTCGCTTCATGAAACTGAAGGTGACGCCAATTCCATTCAACCCTTGCTGCTTTAGTTTTGCAATCCACTTCATCAGCTTGGGTACTTGCACGCATTCAGCTGTATTCTGTTCATCTAGCCAGCGATTGTTCCACACAGGCCTGTGTCCAGATAGCTTGGGGAGTTGAGCATCATGGTTGCCTATATAGCACCACTTCTATTTCCATTCCGCATTGGAGTCAATCAATTCATAGTCGAGATATTGACTGCTCATTTTCTAGCGCAACTGAATCCCAGCATCACCAACAAGAAATGTGTGAATTTTCTTTGGCTATGGCTTCACGCGGAAAAATTTCTAAAAAAACTGGAAATGTGGCCTGATGCCTAGGAAAGCTTCGCAAAAGTGAACAAAAATTGCAACATAGAAGATCTTATTTGGGTTCAGGTGAACCAACTCCAACTTGTAGTAATCAAGAAGGCCCCCGGAATAAAGTGAGGGAAGATTACCATCTCATTTGGATATGTCTCCAAAGGGCTGAGGTTGTCATACGCGGATCTCTAATTGATGATGCTCTATTCCTGCAGCAGTTTGGCGGCCACAAGCGCCTTTATCTCCTCCTCCTTCACTGTTGACCACTTCCAGGCGCAGACGGCATTGGGGGGATATGTTTGATCAGTTTTCCCATAATTGGGCGCTGGCAACTGAATCTCTTTCTTCTTGCTGGATCTCTTTTTCTACTTGCCTACAGCTAGTTTGGACGCAGCAGTCTTCCTTCCCATCCTTGATGTCACGAGCGTCTTCAGTCACATACACTCGGGGCCTAGGAGTGATGGGGGGCGGCACTAGCACTCGGTCAAGCAGTGGTGGTGGCGCTAGGGCTACAATACGGAAGATGAAGAGGTAAATGGCAAGTGTAAAACGGAAGGGATAATTTCCTCTATTATTTATAACAACGGCAGAGTAAAACTGAGTAGTGGATCTTTTCGATTTAAAGGATTCCCTAAAATTAGGGGATCTAATTGGCAGTTGCCTTTATTTCAGGAAGAGATAAGATTATTTCCCAGAGATGGTCACGTAGACCAAAGGTTGACACTTATACCCGCTAAACTAGTCGGCTAATGGTTCGGGGGTTGTGTGCCATGTGTCCATCGACAAGAGTTTTTTATTCGGGTTTTTAGGGAAAAGAAATGCAAAATTACATATTGAACCTCAGCTTTATTCTTCGATTCAACCTAAGGCTCAGGGGCTACTCCATATGGAGTGCGAATTTTGTCGCACTTTTGTTGACAATCCTTATGGCAGAAATCCGACCATCACATTACTCAAATAATAAAGGAAAACTAACATTTCTTACTCGCATATTTATTATCAATAGAATAGCTCCACATGTATTGTCAAAATAAGCATTTCAGGGATGCAATTCTACACAGAGGAGAAAACATGCACAAACGCAGAAGAAACACGCTGAACAACATACGACACGAAGCAAGATTATCAAAGGGCCCACAAGCCAAGACAAAATAGGACAAAACAAGACAAGACCGCGAAGAGCCAAGCCACGACCCACCTGCCAAAGGCGGTGGCAAGGCGGGCCGGCCTAGGGTCGGCCGACCCATGGGGTTGGCGAACCCAGTTGGGAAGATTCCCACGCATCTTCGCTCGGGAGCCACCTTCACCCCCCTATAAAAGGAGGGGTACCCCCCTCTCATTCAACACACACACCACCACCACCACAAGGCCTCTCTCCTCTCTCCCTTTGTAACTCTAGTAGTCCATAGGCTAGTGGAGCTTAGGCTAGAGCTTCACGCTAGTAGTGCTTAGCCCTTCCTTGGGTCGGTTGGGGACGAACCTCCGGCTTTGGGTATGTGATCCGGAACCACCCAAATTAACCCGGCTAAAGTGTGCTCAACTGCACTTCACATGCAAACTGACACTTTAATCAAGTTAACCTGGTAGTTCGTCGGGTTTCACCCGATAAAACCACTCGTCTCGGATCGAAACAAAGCATACTCACACGAAGATGAGTCCAGAGATTACGACAATCCAGATACTTCATTACAGGTCCCAATTTCATTCATTACAACTCAGGAGTTCAAAAGCATAAAGTAAAGTTTAAGAGTTCAAAAGCAGCGGAATAAAGCGGAAGTTTAACGTCGATACAGCAATACCATGGTGAAACCTGCCATGATATCAAGCACCACGATCCTCGCCGACCGAGGATGGGTCCCACTTGACTATCCAACCCGGAGGTAGTTGGTACAGCCGAGTAACACTAGCAACCAAGTCAACAACAACACCTGAAAAAGAGAGCCACAAGCAAGACTGAGTATACTAATACTCAACAAGGCTTACCCGTTATGTGGTAACTACTCCACCGGCTCCTAGGCTTTTTGGCTGAGGGGTTTGTTTTGCCAAAAGCAGCTAAAGTAGATCCTTACTTTCAAGTTTTAGCATCAGGTTCTAGTTGATTAACCATTCTAGGTAAGCACCTATTCTAAGCAAGCATGGTGAACAAGCAAATTAATCAACTATTAGTATTAATCATCATCCTTTGTTTCACTTCTTACTCAGTGCAGAAATGCAGTCAAGCAGTCTCAAACTGTGAGCGGTGGACGATTCGAATCGAGTTTCTTAACCTTGCAAGGTGGACTTAAACCCATAATATATGCTACTGTCGCGCCAGGTTCACATATATTAGCCATCCCTATCAATTCGCAGCGTTTGTCTAGAGCCCACTTCCCTTGGAATACAATGCCCCACCGGTCCCGGAACGTCATCATATCGTGGCTGCCCTTGTACCCATATGTGGCCACATGGGAACCTAGTTCCAGAGATATCGGGGTAAAGGTCCACGCCGGTTCAATCAGGTACTAGGTTTCCCAATCCCATACTAGGTATGGGCTTAGTACTTTCAAACACTTGACCACAACTCTAAACACATTTCGACCTTAGCAGCTTTCTTCTAGATAGACGGGGCAATCCACCAATTCAGAACCAATTGCATGACCCCGCCCGTCAGTCCTTATGGTTTCAACATAAGTAAACAGACCACTCCTATAGCTCACGAGTGACAGGAAATCACTCGACTTTTACCGTGTCCCTATTTAGCATAGCAACTACACGACTTAACATACTAGTGAATCGACTCACTTAGGGGCTATCAAACGCTACACCGTAACAGGGTAGTTATAAAGGTAGCTTTCGGGTTTGTCAGGAAGCATGCTGTGAGACATGGTCAATCAAGATGGGATTTGCCTCTCTCTGATTGAGAGTGATATCTCTGGGCCCCTCGAGTGATCGGATCCAAAAATGCATAGCCATGCTACGTACGGTTAAGAGTTAACCTACAAAGGGATTCCGAATCACAGGATCGAGAAAGAGCAGTCGGCTTGGAGCTAGACCAAATATCGTGAGGCAAAGGGAATAGCATGTACATAATGTTGTGATGGTTCATCTGATATGATCTTCGTGTGCATATAGGAGTTGGCACGTCTTGCTAGAGGCCGCTACCGACTATTGGGCCGAGTAGGAGTACTCGAGCCATGTCTATACGTATCCGAACTCATAGGGTCACACACTTAAGGGGCTGGAAGCCTAATTTGGATGTGATCCGAGTTGGATTAGGTTTAGAAGTACTAATGGGCCTCGGACCTAGAGGCCCGTCAGGAACCTCTATTTAAAATAGAGGGGTGGAGCGCCCTAGGGTTTACACCTTTTTGATGAAACACATCAGCCGCACCTCCCACGCCCTCGCCTGTTGCAACTCGCGGATCTAGCAGTCCGGCTAGGAGGTGTTGCGCCTGCAGCACTTGGATGAGCCACCGACGAGCCACGACGAGCCGACGACAAGCCGCGGCACGAGGGCGATCCTGCTGCACGTGGACGAGCTGCTGGACATCGGCGCGATCGACTACGTTCGACTACGCTGACCGACTTCGCTGCATCGATGCGAATCTACATCTTCCGTATCAGTGTGTCAAGTGGTAATCCCGTGATCCTTATACGACAGTTTTCCTAGTTTACGCGGTAGAAAATTTTGATTTGCGCTAGTGTAGCCTACCTCGTATCCCAACAATAGGTTCCTAGGATCATGCAACTAAGGTTTCAAGCAACGCCTATAAACTTAAATGCAAAAACATAAGTAACATAAGTAGTGCATAAATTTAGAAAACTGGGTTATGTTCCGGGCTTGCCTTCTTGCCCTAACTCAGCCTTCGTGTGGCGAATCCACTTTGGATTAGCTTGATTTAGACAGGGTTAAGCCGCCTAACATGCGACACTCCTGCCTAAGCCGAGTTAACACGAAGCGCCGTCGGATTTCATCCGATTTAACCACTTGAACATGATCGAGTTTAGCAACTCACACGAAGGTGAGTGGTTCCAGAGAATACAATGAGTCCAAAGAGTTAGACAATTTTACCCATTTAGTTCAGCCATAAAATCCAACATCAGAGTTTTACAAGATTCAAAACGAAAACAACAGAAGGTAAACATTAGCGGAAGACTTCGTTGGGGTCGGATGTCCTGGTGAGGCCAACCGGAACATCACTGAGTCCTCTCCTCGCCGTCCGAGGAAGGATCCCACTCGACCGTCCAGCCTGGCGGAAGCTGGGGCGGCCAAGCGCCAGCAAGAGAGGGGTCGGAAGCAGCGACTTCACCTGAAAAACAGGAGCCACAACAAGGCTGAGCTACTAAGCTCAACAAGACTTAACCGATAGGAGTAAAACTACTCCTCCGTCTAGACATGCAGGGCTTTTTGGCTGAGGGGTTTGTTTGCCAAAAGCACTAAGTAACCTTACTTTCAAGTTTTAGCTCCGGTTCTAGGTTCATTTACCAGTCTAGGTTGTGCAACCTGTTCTAAGCATACATAGAGCCAAACAAGATATGAAGATATAACAACAACATTGCCATCATCAGATTCCTCAATTACTCAGGGTGACATAGCGATCAAGCAATCTCAAACTGTGAGAGGCAGACGAATCGATTCGAGTTCTTTAACCATGCATGGTGAACCTAGCCTCACGACATCCGCGCACCCGGAGGTCGCTTCCTGTGTCGGCCTTCCCCATCAGTCCCCTAACCCGTGTCGGGCCCATTTCCTTTGGTGCAAGGTTCCACAGACCCGGACTCTGCCGTCCTGTGACCACGCTTGCCACCACGTGCGACAACCAGCAGGGGAAACTCCGTTCCAAGAACAATGGGGCGACCGCTCACGTCTAGGTTCAATCAGGTACTAGGCTTCCTCATCCCATACTAAGTATGAGGCTAGTACTTTCAAACACTTGATCACGAACACCACCACTGTCGGGCCTTAGCAAGTTTTCATAGACAGACGGGGCTAACATCCATCCACCAAAGAGTTACCCAAAACCCCGCCCCGTCCATCGTCCTTATAGTTGTAACAGGAGAGTAAACAAGCAACTCCTACAACTCGCGAGTGACAGGAAATCACTCGGCTTTTACCGTCTCCTAGTTAAGCAATGCATCTACTCGGTCCAACAGCTAGTGTTCCGATCATGGGGACAACTAAGTCATGCATCTAGGGTTTCACACAACTCCTATACGTAAATGCACAAGCATGTTACAGAAGGCATGCGCAAGTCTGGTAAAACACATAGGACTTTCATGCAACCGGGGCTTGCCTTCAAGCAAAGAGGAAGGAAACGGCTCGACTTTTGGGGCGACTTCGGCTTCCGCGGGCAGGAACTCGGCTACAGCTTCTGCTTCTGGCGCCGGGTGCAACTCGTAGAAGCCGTCGGCGAGGTGCAGCTCTACACGAATGCAATGCAAGGGTTAGCTTAGACAGTTATTTCAACAGCAACACTGGTTCGCCTGCGCCCAGAAACTTGCGATAAAGAGCAGGAGGGTAGGGAGGTTCAAGAGAGCTGGTGATGATCAAGAGGCAAGGGTCGGAAAGGAACTTATGATCTGATCCTTAAACTAGAGGATGTGATACATTAGGGATCCTCAGACGCAAGCGCTGAAGGGTTCCTACATTTTACACATACACCCTCGGGTTGAAGGAAAAGATCACAGCCGAGCCCTCGGGCGGGGCGGATAAGGGTCGGCGGAACAGATAGGGTCGGGCGAGACGGAACCGGGGTCGGGCGGATAGGAGGGGTCGGGCGAGGCGGACTGGGGTCGGCAACTCACCTTCTTCCTGAAAGGAAAGCTTGGGGTCGGAAAGAAGCAGACTTGGGCGGAAGGTCTAAAGCTTCGAACAAGGGCTAAGACTGGGAAGCTACGGCGGCGGCGGTGCTTCTTGCAGATCACAAGAAAGCTTTTACGCAGCACGAAGGAGCAAGCTACGGGGTGATTTGGAGAAAACTGAGAGAGAATCTGAGAGAAGAACTCCTCAAGAACTTGGTGGGTGGTGCTAGGAGCTTGGGCAGGGAGCGAGAGAAGGCTGAAGGCAACAACGGCGGAAGGAATTCCGGCGACGGGGGCATTCCTTTTATAGCTGCTGGAGCGGAGAAAGGAAGCGGCGCGGGAGAGAGAGAAGGGGAGCGGCGCGAAGGCCGGGGAGAAACAATGGAGTGCTCTGCCGGGGCGGCGATTGAGCGAAGAGGGCGGTGCTGCAGAACTCCGGGGGTGACGCCAGCGATCATTGCGTTCTGCCGTCAGGGCGGCGTAGGGGCGGGTAGACCGGTGGTTGAGGTTTGGCGGAAAGCAGGTGTCACCGTGCGGAAGATTTGATAGAAGCGACCGGTTTAACGGCGCTAGAATCGAGGGCGCACAGGTGAGAGGACAGGCAGCTGCAGGCGCGGGCGAGAGCGCGGAACAACAGATTGTCGGGCGGCTTCTGACAAGGCGGGGGAAAGGAGCTGTCGCGGCCGCAGTCGGGGTTGGCGGTGGAGGAATCGTCGTATAGCGGCGACCGGGCGGCACGACTGTGGCTGAAGGGACGGAAAAGACGGGCGACATCGGGCTCTGGGGCCGGGATCTAGCGGCGTGATGATGGGCGCGGGAGGCGAGGCTCTGCAGAAAGGGGTGCAGAGGGGCTTCCGCTGCCATTGGGGAAAGGGGGCGCGAGAAACCACTCGGTCGCTTGCCAAAACAAAACTGCGCGGCGGGCGTCGGAGAAGACGAGCCACGCGGCAGGAAGACTCTGAAGCGGGCATGCAACTCGAGTGAGGCTGTCGCGGAGGATCCGGGAAAAGATCTTGCAGGTCCACCGGTGGATAGAACGGACGGTTGAGGAAGATTTGCAGGATCCGACGGTGGGCTGTGCTTGCCGGGGTCGGGAGAAGAGCGAAACGGAGAGGGGTCGGATCTTAGGGGTCGGGACCGGGCGGATAGCCGAGCACTCGGGCGCGGTCAAGCAAGACAGATGACTAAGGTCAAGGGCTTCGATCAAGACTAACTGGAAAGGCTTAGGGGTCGGTCGTTACACTTGGGCTCTTCCGAACTTGGTTTGGGCCTTGATTTGCCTTGATTACATTCAGCTCAGCAGGCACCCTCCTGCTTCGTGTTCTGGGCTAAGCTCGTACGTTCCATTAGTGAGGTTATCTCTACAAGAGATGCAAATGCAAGATTTTAGTTACATGCTTTTATGTGTAGGTTTTATCTCGTTAATTATTGTACAAGCGTAAGGTGTATTTTGGGACCACATTCACTTAGACAAGGTTATAACCATTTATTTTCTTGTAAAGTAAGGTGTGTTGTGATTAAAAACTCGAGCTTGACTTGGATGGTGATTGTGTACACATCTAAAGTTTAAATCATTTAAACTTCACAAAAGAAGGATGGGTCATTTTAGGGTTGCTTAACACTTATTTGGAAAGTTATCCTATTACTGAATTTTTAAACAACATAAAGAACCTTATTAGTAAAGGTGTTGATTAACCTATGACCGTTTCTTTTACTAAGTGATCATTTTATGACTAAGCATGACTAAGAAATTGCAAAATTAAGTTATTATCACCCACATGCAACCCATAGCAACAATTTCACTTTAAAAGTAGGAGGCAACAAACATGCTTAGCGGCTTGCCTTGGTTTTCTTCGGGCTCAAACTCAACTTTTATGTTGGCCTCAGCTCAAGGGTTCAAGGTCACGTTCTCTGGCAAATTGCTCTCTAAAAGAATGAAATGTGTGCATGCATTAGACATGATACTATGAGTGCAAATGCTCATAAATTCATGAAATGATAAAAGAAACAATAAGAAATCAATGAGTAACGAAACAACTTTTCTAACAACAATACGAATCACACGAGAACGGCGAAAGAAACCACTTTGCACGAAATCAGGAACCAAACAACAACAAAGATCTATATGTTGGAAACGAGCACAAACTGATTACCAAAGAAAACCCTAAGATAACATGGTTGGCATTATTTTTAAAAGATAGGACAAGAATAAAAACAAAATTGGGATTTGGTTCCACAATTAGCTAAGCACACACTAAATTAGATATGGCTACGAGTTTTGTAGGAAAAAGTAAACCACCACTTCAAGACCAAGCATAACAAAGCTACAAACAAGTTCCAGAGCTACTGAATCTAGCTATCAACCAAACCAAATATGCACTAACGAAGAGATAAACTAATTGCACGATAAACTAAATAAGCATGCAATCAATTGTTAACAACACAATCTAGCTAAAGGCGATACAACTCACACAAGCACAATGAGAGAAGCTACTTTGCACCATAAGTCAAAAGCAAGCATGAAGGGCATGATTAAAACATTTATTGAGAAACATCTATGCAATAAATGGCACTAACAGGAGATGACACTGCAAGGTTACGAGAGTTGGATTCATATTAAAATCAATTTTTAATGTGGATTTATAGATTAAACAAGATAAACTACCATTAAGCATATTAAACCAAAAAAGGTTTGTAAATCAACAATATCAGTAGCAACATCATTTTTCCTAGCTTCTAGATGGAACACAAGTGCTAATAGAAGTGGTTTCATCATTTTATCAATTTTTCACTATTTATCATGCAATCAGCAATATTAACATAGCAAGCAAATATTTAAATCTAAAACAGTAGGAACAACAACAATTCTACTTACACAAGTTATATATCTGAAACATGCATGTTACAAGGAAGCTAACAAAAGTGATTTTACAATTTTTAGTGCACTATATGATTTCTGAAGCATTTAATGTCTCTCACACCAAACAAATCATAGCACAAAACTTAAAAGAGCAACATGCACATACTCAACTCTAAAATAAACTAGACTTCACAAGCAATCCAACAAAACAAGAATCACATTTTTAGCATTTTTCTACTAATTTCTTTGCATTTTCAAAGTTGTCAACATTTTAAAACTAGTCATTTTAAAACCAGTCCGAAACTATTTGCAAGCTACCCCATAGCAAACATTTTCCCCTCATGGATCTGCCCTTCTCTTAACACTCTAACCCCTGCATTTTATGCTCTAGCCCCTGGACAGATTCCACCTTCAAACATAAAACCAACCCTTTTATGCATAACCCCCTGAAGCTCTTTTCTTCCTTGCAACTAGACCCTTCTCCTACCTCTTGACAGATCATGCACACAGGCAACAGAGAGGCACGGCAGGCATGCACGGCACTTGGGGCTGGCCAGGGATAGGGGGGAGAAGGTAGCGGGGCTGCAGGGAGAGGCAGCAGCGCATTGCCTAGGGCTAGGGGACTCCCTGGAGCAGCGCAGGTGGGGAGAAAGGGGGCGGCGCACAGGGGCTCCACGGACAACGGCATGCGGTCGGTGGCATGGCTGGAAACGAGCGCTGAAACTCAAGGAACAGGGGAAACAAACGTGAGCATCACGATTAGGAGTTCACCTAGGTCCCATTTGAGGTGTTGGTTGGTGACGAGGAGGGCTAGGGCATGGGGCACCATCGAGAGGCAGTGGTGGCGGGTGAAAAGTTCCTGGAAGTTTCGGGGAACTTAGATTCTCGTCGATTTCGTGGACGGCGGGTGACGAGAAGGCGCTGAGAGTGGAGCTAAGGGAGTAGCACATATCTAGGCGAGAGGAATCGAAGGGAGAGGGCCGGAGTTGGGAGGAATCGACCGGCGATTGAAGCTCGGTCGGCCATGGCTATGGTGGGGAAAAGCTCGGTTTGAGGAGCAGGAGGTGGTGCGAGTTTGGGGGAGGCCAGTTCTTAGATTTTATAAGCGGGGTGAGGATAAGAATAGGTGAGGTGACACAGCACCGGGCACGGGCATTGGCAAGAAGGGGCGGTCGCTGGAGTTCTTGCGCCTAGTGGCAGCCATGCCCGTTCGGTGGAGCTCTGGCCAATGGAGTGCGAGGAGGAAGCGTGGGAGGCGAGGGAGCACATGGGTGGATGCATGGGTCGCCTATGGGTGGAGGAGGAGCCCTGCAAGCACTAAGGGAGGGCCAACCGGTGATCTTTGGGCGCCGTGCCAGCCATCTGGCGCCCAGGCAAAGGAGGGAGGTGGAAGAAGGTGTTGACGCATGGGCCCGTGAAGAAAATACAACGTGCCAACTTTGTCCCCTTAAACGACCTAGCTACAAGTGTCCAAAAATTCCACAAAAGTACTCGTTGGAAAGATAAAATCACTAAGAATCCAATGCCACAAGAATAAACACAAAATCTGCTATGGTTTGCACGCAATCAATAAAACAAAACAGCTAAAATTAAATTTTAAATAAATTTTTGGCACAAGAAAACATCTATGAAAAATTTGGTAAAAATATTATAAAATCACTAAATGGTATCTAGTATTTGAATAAAATATTTGGAGGTGCAGTGGTATGGAAGAAATTGGGGTTCCTTCACAAATTTGGTTTTTCAACAATAAATAACAAATTTTTGGGCACTTAACAATACATGGTTACAATGTTCATTTATGCACAAGAGATGCTCATGAGGTTCTATGATGCACAAAGATGTTCATGATGCTCCACAATGCATAAGGATGTTTAGATGCATGACGTGCAAAGGTGTCGTGTTTAATGCGTGCTTTTTCACTAAGTCCGAACTAGGCGGTTGAATTTTCAAAAGTGAAAGTTTGAGAACAAGGTATGTGCTATAAGTTTCATAAAGGCCACATATGAGAAACTTGATGGGCTTGGAATTTGGATGGTGGGATCTTTGGTGTGACGCCGGTCAAAGCTATTTTTAAATTGGATTTACCGATCATCTAGTCGATTTTGAAATGCTCTCTGCTTAGAATTAGAGGAAGTATTATGAGTGGAAGGGTTCCATTTGAAAAGGGATACCACTTTTATATTGGCCAAAATTTAAGTTCTTATATAAAATTTATTCTTATTGGCTTCACAAGTGATCACGAACATGAAGGAGTTTTAGGACTTGGCAAAATTTGAGGTATTTTTGGATCTTACTCTTAGCAATTTAGAGTTAGCTATAACTTATTCCTTAATCCCTTTGTTGATTCTTTGATTTAGTTTCTTAATCACTTCGATGATTCCCTTATTTAGTTACTTAATTACTAGGGCTATCATAGTATGGCCTTGTACTCGACTTGTTAGTATCATATTTATACAGAGTTTGGTATTTATACTATCTTGGTAGTATACTATGCCATATCTTGTGATTCACATAGTTATACTTGTATGCTTAGTCTAGATTTATTGTATCGTATTGGTTTGGTGTGCCCTGGGCCTTGTTCTAGCTCTATGCCTATCGATCATCTTGATCGGGGTTCCAGAGGGGCTAGACTAGTGATCACGTGCATGGCCTTGGTGCCCAGGCATCGTAGGATCCATCGAATATGACTGTGCCCCACGATTTGAGGGTTAGGCTGCAGGTGGTGACAGCCCTGTCCATCCTTCGTTGTCCCCCACGTTCGGGTATGGTGTAGGAGTTCTGAAAGATATCTTGCCTTGGCAAACCAAGGCCTGGTATTCTCCCCGTATACAGTATGCGTAGGTTTAGCGCTAATCATATGCTAGTATGACCTTTGCTATTATAAATAGATACTAGGACCTCTCTTGTATGCTTTTCTCCCACTACCTTAGGCCTATTCTTTTATTTATTTATTCTTTATTTATCCTTGAGATTGGCTACGTGTGTGTGTCACATTACCCCCAACTATTTATCATGGCTTACCCCTGTATGAGTCTTTAGTCTATCTCTTGAGCATATTGTCCAAGTTATGTATCCAATAAACTCTTTTACACCATACCATCCTTTGGAAAAAAATATAAATAACGATACCCTGAATACTCTCCGGGTGAAATGCTACAACGATATATCCATGTGCTTGCGGATTTATTCGTAAACATTAATAAATACCAACAACTTCCACAAAAATTCAAGGATGAAGGTTACAAAGTCAAGTTTAATGAGACTTGAGCACGTTCTAGCCTCATGGTAGTTTTGGGCACCTTTGAAGATCCAACCAGACAAAGTACTCGAAGAGTATCAAGAGTAGTCGGTAGAGATTTCAAAAGTACTCGGTTGTGCTACTTTCGGCTAAAAAGTACTCGGGAGCTTGTCGTACATACATTTATAGTCCCACCATAAGGTTTGGATAGTCCCAAATATGGGGCTGGATAATGAGACACATCTAACATGGAGACCATGACGCAGGACGGCGTGATCTACATGGAAAGATAGGAACTAGTCGAGGATTAGGAAAGTATTCGTTGTAATAAGAGTAGAACTCCTCTAGTCGTATTCAACTAGTTTTTTTGTAATCAACCGACCTGTAACCCTGCCCCTGACTATATAAGGCGAGGCAGGAACCCTCCCTCCAAAGCATTCAATCCAACCAACACACAGAACGTAGGGTATTATGCTATTTAGCGGCCCAAACCTATCTAAATTGTGTGTCTGCGTTTACCTTCGAGTTCCTAATCTCGACAAGCCCCATCAACCAAAACACTACCTTGGCCTCCCTCCTCGGTAGGTTGCCAGGTCTAAACACTAACGTTCTCCGAAGGTAACATTGACGTTAATTTTGCTGAGCACTTCGATTCTTTTGTTTCCGAAGCCATAAAAAGGATCATCTGCTTTCTGCAAGTCTTGTTTTGTGAACTTCATATTTGTGAAACACTTCCATGTCAGGGTGTCTGCTGAGCTGCTGTTGTCTGCGAGTATCCGACCCACATCATTTCTAAAGAAGTATGTTGTGTTTTCCCGATGTTCGCTCTAATGACGAGGGGGTTATTGTAGGGATAATGCTACAGCCTAACATCTGCTGTTGTGAAAGAGTTTGGTATGTGTGACCATTGCAAATGGAAATACTTTCCTAAACAGATATGATTTACCCCTCGATAATATTCTTGCCTTTATTTCTTGCTTGTGTGGACTGCCCCTTGTCCTGAGGGTCCTTCGTGACTCGAAGGTTGAGCTTCAGTTTTTGGCTTTGCTGGTAGATGGTAGTTGATAGGATCATATCCTAGCACCGATGTGCTCTTCATCCAAGTTGGTGTGAACACCGAGGGATGTGTTAGTTGTGGTGGTGGCGGTGGTGGTGGTGGTAGCTGTGGCGCTGTTGGCTGCAATACTTGTTGTGGTACAAAGGAGTACATCATGTAGGGGTGAGGTGAATATATGAAAGGCTTCGAAGTTTGCATCAGCCCTGTAGCTGTGAGGTGATTCACTATTTTTGCTTCTAAAGTCCCCTTCTACTGTTCTTCGTATTCCTTCTTCTTATGAATGGTATCGGTACTTTGATGAGTGTGATGCCCTTTGTTCTTGCCATGAAGCCAACAGTAATACATCTGCTGTTGGCCCTTGCCTCCTCTTCCTCCTCTATTGCTTCTGCCACCACCTCGGCTATTGTTAAAGTTTTAGATTGGCCCTTCATTTGGTCCCTTGGAGACATTATTAACTGGCCTTCCTTGCTGCATTGGGGCTTCGTTCTGCCAAGGCCTTGATTGGCCCCACTGGTTCTATGCTTGCCTCTGTTTCTTTTGGGTGACAAGATTGTCAATTCTTCATCTTCGTCCCCTATATGACTTGCAATATTCTTGCATTACTTCGAATAACTCTTGAACTGTGTTTGGCCGCTGCCTATCCAAGAGATCTTGGCAAGGTCCTACCTTCAAACCCCCTATTGTGGTGTAGATTATACTATATTCTGACACCCTTAGAGCTCTTGCAGTCATCCTAAAGACCATGTGCATGTACTCCTACAATGTCTCCTTCTCCCCTTGGAAACAGGTGTGGACAAAGTCATTTAAATTGAGCTCCTCCCTCTGCATCCCCATGAAACTGGCTCCTATTCCGAAGCTGGAACCAAGATGATATCTGTCCCTTCAAGATATTTGTGTACGAATGCTGTGCGGGCCCTTTCAAAGCCATGATGAAGGCTTTTGCTTTCGTTGTTGCATCACCTCCATTGGATTCGATGATTGCTTTGTATTTCATGAGCAACTCCTCCGGGTCAGACTCACCATCATATTGCAGAAGGGTCATTGCATTGAACCTCGGAGGCCACGGGGTCTCCTCCAATTCCAGGGACAACGGAGTGGTTGGTACAATCATGAACCTATCTCGTGCCCTTGGCTCCACTCTTGCTTGATGAAGTGGAGGCTGCCCTCTAGGCGCCTAGTTATTTTGTTGGAGCTCATTCAGCATGTTCTACATTTCTTGTATGGACTGCCAAAGTTGAGCCTCAGTAGATGGCTCCAAGGGCTCCTCCTCCTCATACTACATTGCTTCAGTTAGTTGCTTCTTCTTGTTGGCAATTTGATTCTGGAGCATTCTGTGTCTCTGCTTTGCCTGCCTTAATTCTTCTGCTTCATTCGTGTTAGATGTTGCAACTGCTTTACCCTTCGACTGTCTTATGCAAACCTATGATGTTGACAGTCGAGCTGCCGTCGCAGCCCGCTGAGTTCTGGTTGCTGCTTTGGCGACCACAGCTTCAATTCCCCTCAACGCTGTGATGTCTTTCGCTACGACCCCTAGGCCCTCCAGGCCTACTTCCAGTTCACCATCCATTGTGTGATCAACCTCAACTTCCTCTTCTTGCCCTTCTTCGGCACCTGGGTACGTGACAATGGCCCCCTCGGGTGTGGTTCCTATTGCCGCCCTCTTCTTCGGTGGAGCCATGTGGTCGTGATCCTTCCACGAGGTGGGCGCCAAAACTGTTGGTGGAGGACGGCCCCGAAGTGGACTCCGTCACAATAGCTAATGAGTTCCCTTCTGAAGGGAAAAAGATCCCCCACAGAAGAAGGGTTTCAAGCAAGTGTCTATCCTACCTTCCAACGATCGGACCGAAATTAAAATGAACTAAGAGCAATAAATGTAGAAATAAAAAATGTCAATGACTTGCATTAACTTCGGACCAGCCGTCCCATCAGTTATAGTGGCTCCACTATTTATAGGGAGATCAACGGCCACAAAGTACAATTACAATCTACCGTTACCCAACGGCTAGATTTCAAGAATCCTCCAGGGTACAATGAGTAATACGGCCTTCGTACGGACTCCTCCAGCTGTCCTCTCGTACGGCTCCTTTGATCCCACATGGCAGACAGCGTGACCTTCAGCATGCACCTGACTTCGGCGGTCGAGGTACCCTTCGTCGGGCATCCTTGTCCCTCCGTTTGAGAAGAGGTCGAGGCAATGGTAAGGCAACCAATGCCTCTTCCTGGAGTCCTGAGAGCTAGCCCTCCACTTTCTCATACTGAAGGCCCCTTCGTACGACTAAGGACCCTTCGTCAACGCCTTTCCCTTCCTTGCATTCAAAGCTTACCACAAAGCAAACAAGTTGTTAAGGTAAATCTCGAAGGGGACTCCAAAGGTGGTTTCCCCAACATTAGAGTTGAGTCGAGCTTCACCTCTGGGTTACAGAGGAGTCTTCGGAGGTTCTGGTATAAGCTCTTGTATCTTTTCCTTTATCCATTTTTGTAAGATTTGAGTTATCAATATAAGTTCAAGTTCTATCTTTCATTAAGTCAATTCATATTCAGCATCTACTTTATTCTAGTTGCAATATTTCTAGTTTAGACTATAGTGGGTTGGCTTTGGCTCTAGTTGATTTATCTTTAGAATCTCTCTTAGCGGGTTTCACGTCTGATTCCAATTGTTGTGATTGGACGAGGAGGTTCCTTCGTAGGATTCCCAGAGGATATCTCAGTGGCTAGTTGTAGGTGTGGAACCTAGAACTATCTCTAACTTGATTTGCAATAGTTGTGGTAGCTGTCTGGTGGTGACAGCTTTGTCCGGCCTATGTAGTCCACCACGTTAGTTCTGGACTGTAGGACTTAGGGGTAGGCAGTACAACTTCCCTTCTCATCCCTTTCTACAAGTGGTGGTGCCTTGGGCGCCTGAAGCTAAGATAGTGAATTAGGATAAGGATTCTTTAGCCGTTGTCTTGATCTGCTTTAGTCTCTATTAGAAGTTGACTCGATTGGATAGTTTACATTAGGAACCTAGTCTCATTTCATTGTCCTCCCAACTAGCTAGTCCGCTCTCTATCATTTATTTATCTTGGATCTCCTTTGTGTCACTGTTATCACACCTATCTATCATTACCCCTGCTGAGTTGTAGTTCGTTAAGTCATGTAACATTCGGAGGATTATTTACCGATCATCTACGCCACTAGTGCTTCCCTATTGAAAATATAAATACGATATTCTGGAATACTCCCGGGTGAAATGCTACAGCGGTGATTCTGTGCGCTTGCAGAATTAATCTCAAATTAATCTTTAGGCCATAAGAAATACCAACAAGGAGAGACAGCCAGGATGTGACGTCATAGACCTTCCCTTACACCGCAACTCACATGTTGCCCTCGGCGTTGTGCTTCGCCATCTCCGCCAACGTCACGTACCTCTTCTTTGGCCTCGCCACCTTCTTGTCGGCGACGTCATCCATCCCGGCGGCGACATTCTTCACAGCCACCATGCTGCCGCTCGAACAGGAACAACGCAATGCCGGCTAATAGATTAGATTATTGACGGCTCTTAAGTACCACTTTTGACCGTCAACTCCTGCATAAAAGCTGTCAAGATCAATCACTAAACCTAGTGGTAGGGGTTTATTAGTAACCATTTCCACAAGTGTTGGTGAATATTTGTATGTAGGTGACTTATCCTTAGAAAGGAGAAAAAGCACACCAAGTGGCAAGGAAACACACTCAGCCAATTAGAGAAGAGCACACGGATCCATGGACCTACCAAAATGGGTAAACCACCTTAATTTGGCGTTAGCACCTAGGACCAACTTGAGGGATGAGTGGCGGTGCCCGAGGTTTGGTCGAACCCATGGTTCAGCCGAACCAGTGTTGCTGCCCCTCGTGCTCAGCTTCCACATGGCGATCCCTGGTGACTTCCTAAAGGCAGTTGTGGCCATTTTCATGGGAGTTATCGCCTCAAAGCCTCGGATCTTGCTAGGTGGCACAAAGAGAAGAGCTAGAGGAGAATATTCCCTCAAGATTCCCTTAAGGAACTCCACTCTCCCAAGGTACCTCACTCTCCCAAGTGCCTATAAATAGTAGAGGAGGGGGTTCACTTTAAGACACACTTCACCATCCAAGAGTTGGAGCTCCACTCCAAAGGCAAAGCCTTGCCTAACTTGTGCTTAGAGTAGGGAGAGAGTGAAGGGTAGTTCAGGGGGAGTGCCGAGGTGTCAGCACACTCCTCCTAGCTTGTACCTCTACGAAAGCTGGTTACCTTCTAGTAAAGTAAGTTAGTGTTCGTGATTCCTTCGTATAGTGTTATACTTGGTTCTCTTATGCATGAGTAGTCTATTGCTATGTTCATATACTTGGCTTATATGCTCATATGCTAGTCATATACCCTTGCTGCCATAGTATAGGCTTGCATGCTCTTATGTATGCCTTGAGACCTAGATATAGTATACGCTAGTAGTACTTATATCCAAGTGAGATCAATTCTCTCTGCTCGTGGATTCGTCGCTCTGTATTTATATAAAGTGATGTTGTGTGGAAGCTCGTGCACATACGTAGTTGGGCTATAGTAGTAATCAGTAGCGTAGACGTGATGTTTGGGCTAAGGGTTATCCTTCGTTTGTCTTATATCCCACGGATAGTTAGAGGTAGGCCATAGGTGGTGACGGTCCTATCGGTCCTTTGTATTCCTCCACATTCGGATATAGTGTAGAGCTGTTGGCCGGAGGCGCCTGGATTCCAGGGTAAGCCGGTGCCGGAAGCGAGTATCTTTAATCGAGAGAACGACCTCTAACCTGCCTCAAGTACTACCTATAGGAATCCTCTCTACCCTCGCGCATCTATCTTGGTGTGTCCTTGGACCGACTAGAATAGAAGATAGTCCACACACATTCCCTTGGATTCGATACTCTTGGAATACTCTAAGGTGAAAGCTACAACGGTATCCGTGCACTTGTGAATTTACTCACATTGGTTAAAATACCCAACATAGATTTGCGCGAAGCAATGCTGACGAGTGGGGGAGAGCGAGATGGCTATTGGGCCCTCCGCGGCGGCCGCCACCGCTCTCTTTGGTCTAGTTCTATTGGGAAGGAAGAGGGTAGGAGATGGCCAGATGGGATTGGTTGGAGTCCTTGTAGAGGGGGAGAGTAAGGGGAGGAAGGAAGGTGGTTTCTATTTGGCTGTCTATGATGTACTCAAGTATTCTAACATCCCCACACACTCGAAATCATCAACCATCGGATCTTCATCTAACGCTTGCTGCTTCTTCTTCCTCCTCTGTTCTACTTCCTTGATGCACCTGCGAAATAAAACAAGAAGCAACGAACCTTCTTCCTTAGCACCGTTACCTCACCCCGCCCTCCTCTACTCGTCTCTGGCGGCTCTCGCCGCTGGATCCGCCACCGCTTTCCTTCCCATGCTAACCACTCTCGATTTGGTGCCCTGCTCCCACCTGGTCCAACCACCGTCCTCCACTGCCCGGGCCGGCGGTGCCACCGCCGCTGTGCCTTGCCGCTCACGTGCCCACCACCACTGCATGTCCGGCTTGCCACCGTCGGTCCTCCCTCTAAGCCCGGCAGCACTAGGAACCCAAGGCCCGAAACCCCCGCACCAGGGACCCTAAGGCCCTAACCTCTTTCCCTCACTGGAGCTCGCCGGAGATGGATCAAATGGAGTTGGATCTTGTCAGAGATGAAGCAAATTGGGTTAAATCTTGTCGGTGATGAAGAAGATGAGTAAAACCTCGCTAGAGATGGGGAAGAAGTAACGGGAGCACGGTATATTTTTTTTTTTAAAAAAAACTGAATCGGGTTAGGCTAGAACAGTGTTGGGCCTGATATCCTTTCCGGAATCCGGCCTGCGTGCCAGTATCATTCTTACTTTTTCTTCACGCCGTGGAAGGGGTAACAAAAATCCAGAGAAACTCCACCAAAATTCCAGAGAAACTCAAGCAGCAAAAACAAATCGCTTCGGGGGGTCGTCGCCGCGTCGGTGTCGCTCGGCATATCCCCTTTCCTCCCCCTCCTCCCTCCGCCCGGCGCCCCCGACTCCGGCGATCCGCCCCGCCTGAACCCTACTCCACGTCGCCTCGCCGGTAAGCGACCTACTTCTCCTGCTCCTCACGCGACCCCACGTGCTACAAGTTCGAATTCCTCTTTCTGACCCCATAACACACGCCTCGCGGATTGCATCGTGTTAGGTTGGGTTGGGGCCGAGCCGATCCGATCCGATCGGGGCCGGTTCCTGCGCCGCCGCTGCGTGGGCTCCTTCCGGTCGCCCGCCTGCTCGGCTCGATCGGCCGGGGACGGCGGCGGCCAGATCTGCGATGGAGGGCAACAAGGACGACGCGGTCAAGTGCCTGCGCATCGGCAGGGGCGCGCTTGAGGCCGGCGACCGCGCGCGCGCCATCAAGTTCCTCTCCAAGGCCAAGCGCCTCGACCCCTCCCTGCCCATCGACGACCTCCTCGCCCCGCTCCTCAACCCCCAGGACGACTCCCCCGCTTCCTCGTCATCATCGCCGCCGCCGCCACCGCCACAACCTGCAGCAGCAGGGGCAGCGGAAGCAGCTGAGGCTGATGGGCTGAGAGAGAGGAAACAGAAGGGCAAGAAGAGGGAGGAGGAGGAGACGACTGGTGCTGCTGCTAGGGAGTACACGGCGGAGCAGCTCGAGGTCGTGCGCCAGGTCAAGAAGCATTCCAGGGACTACTACCAGATCCTCGGCCTCGAAAAGGACTGCACTGTCGAGGACGTGCGCAAGGCCTACCGCAAGCTCTCGCTCAAGGTGCACCCTGACAAGAACAAGGCCCCTGGTGCAGAGGACGCCTTCAAGGCCGTCTCCA